>NC_142029.1:32670318-33333235 GCF_982192425.1 Myodes glareolus | reverse complement strand
GGCCAGTCCTAAGATGCTCTAGCTGTCATTTGCCACCAATAGCAGAATGTTGCGTCCTGTGTTGAAGCAGCTGAAAAGGGCCAATTGAAGCTTTGCCTTGTATTACAGCCACTTTGGGGAAGTCTGCCTAGGACCAGGCAGAAAAGTTAGCAGACCTGAGATGCTCCGTGCCTAGGCTGGCCACTTTCAGCACCCTGTGTGTCAGTGCTGGTCTCAAATCAGGGGGGCACACCACAGAAATGGGCACCGGAAGTTCACACCAATCACTGAGGGACTGTGCAAGCAAGCATTGTTATTTCAGCTTTTTCCCTCCCTCGATCCCCTTCCTATTCTTCTCCCTCCCCTTCTCCTTCTTTCTTCTCTTCCCTCCCTTCTTTTCTTCCTTTTCACCTTCTCCTACACCTTCCATTCTCTTTCCCTTCCTAATTCTTTGCTTCCTTTCGAGGAAAGGAAACACAAAAGCTGGTTTGTTTTGTTTTAGATCCACCATCTCACCAACAATCCAAAGCTGGCTGTTTTACATGTCTCTCCTTCATAAGTTCTCCTTTAAGCTCCTCTAGAGAACATAAGAACAGTTAGCAGAGGAGGCGAGGGGGCAGTTGAAAGGGGTTGCTTGGGGCACTTCAGGGGAGAGCACAGGGGTGAACTGGGAGGAGTGGCAGCCAAATACAAGAAAAGGACACTGGAGGTGCAAAGAAAGAAGCAAGAGTGACCACTGAACCTGAGCTGTTCCCGAGTCTAGCAGGAGACCCGAGACTTTAGTTAGCTTTTCTGTATTCGGGAGGTTACCCATGCTCACCAGCGGCCTGGAAATTCTCTATTGAGGAAGCCTACTAGGAGATCAGTAGGACTCCTTCCAAACAACAAGACTGCTAGAGAACACAGGATAAGCTGTTTTTCTCCATGGGTTAAAGCCACAGTATCCATTGTGAAATTTGGGCCTCTCTGGACAATTCTACATGGTATATTTTTCCCATTCACCTGTTAGGTTATAGATTTAGTGAGTGGACAGATCTTAACAATAGTACCCTTTAACATTTAACTCTAGGGTGTCTGGACATGCTCCAATGGTACGCATAAAACATTTTAAAGTCATTTAACTCTTAGGAAATCATTAAAATATTGTTAAAAGCCAGTCATTTTATCACAGAATCTTTGAATCAGTTTTATGATCTTGTAAACTGATTTTTAATTTTTTTCTTTCTGAATTCTAATGACGTTTTTGCTAAATTTGCGAAGACAATAATGTTTTTACAGCTCTGGAAAGGGCCCAATTTGTGGGCAGTGCCAGAATCTCCCTTTTCTTACCTATTGTCTCCTATTAGGTGAAGAAAGACGTAGAACAGGCCATTCGTTCTCCTCACGCGGCTTTCTGTTAATATATTCCATAGTCAACCTCTTGGCCTATACATTACTGCCTTTTACATTACTTCATTACCGTACATTTTGTTATTGATTTTGATTAAATCCATTTGGAAGTCAATATTCACAACACTAAAAAACAGAGGGTCCTTTAGACTATCATATACAGTACATTTATCCTCCTCCAACACACCCCTTCATGCACATTAAAAATAAAGATCTGGGAGGCCTCTGCCTCTTCGGGAAATCTCATCACAGGCTGCTACTGAATCCAGAACTCAAACCCACGTCTGTCAATCACTGGGTGCTCTGAGTGTGCAGAGCGCGAAGATGCTGGGCATTTATAAAGAGCTAAAACAGATCCGACTCCCCTCTCCCCATAGCCCGTATCTCTCCCCAGCTGGGTGAGAGCTTCAGTGTCTTGCCCACATGTTAGAGACGCTGTTGGTGAGACAGCTGACTGTGCTTTTCCCTAGGCAGAGGGAGGTTGCACAGCCACACTGGCTATTAGTGAGGATTCAGGAGGGAAGAGCCCTTCCCCGCCCCCCAGAAGGCAGCATCCTCCAGCCAGCTGAGGTCACCCAGCTGTGACTAAGGCAAAGTAACTCACCAGCAGTGAAAAGAACCAATCAACTGGAAATGGGCTGCTTACCAGCTAGCTGAGGGGCTAACACTCACCACCTACTGATGCTGAAGAGCACACAGATTCGGTGCCCCTGAATGCCCCTCCAAAACTGCAAAGGATGGTGCCTCCCTCTCCCCACATGTCTAGTCCCATTTTTGATCATTCTCTGCAAAAAATGTTTGCATAGTAATTTCTCAACTTTGGAGAGACAGACACCTCCTTTAAAAATACTGTCTTTGTGTGTTTATATGTGTTGGTGTGTATGTATGTGCACATGTGTATGCTTGCATATGTGTGCATGTATGCATGTGTATATGATTGTGGATGTTTGTGCATGTATGTGTGTGCATGTGTGTATGTGTGTGCATGTATGTGTATGTTTGTGTTTGTATGTGTGTGCATGCCTATGTGCAAGGGGCCATGTGCGTGTGTGTGCATATATGTCTGTGCACTTTCTGCGTATCAGAGATCTTCAATTGTATTCCTTTTATTTTTGAAGTCTTAACTTTTATTTGTATTGTTTGTGTGTCTTTGTGTGACTGAATGCTCCCCGTGTGTAGGGTGGTGCCTGAGAGGCCAGAAGAAGGCCTAAGATCCCTTGGAGCTATAGTTGCAGACAATTGTGAGTTGTCATAAAGGTGCATAGAACTGAATTAAGGTCCTCTGCAAGAGCAATAAATGCTCTTAACTGCTGCACCGTCTCTTTCGCCCCAGGGAAAGATTTAAAACAAAACAGAAAACAAAAACAAACACAGGTGACTCATAGCCAGTTGCAACTCTAGCTCCAAGGAATATTATAAATTCTTCTGGCCTCCACAGGAACCTGCACACATGTGTAAATAAATATTTCACACACACACACACACACACACACACACACACACACACACCCCTAAAGAACAAAATAACCTTTAAAAATAATATTTGTAAGTTCAGTTATTTTCAAATTAGCATCTTAATGAACTTTAACAAGACAGCTTCCAAATACGAAAAAATCCAATCTACATAACTAAAAAGAGAGTGCTAGGAGGGACATGTAAAGAAATTTGCAGATGGGTAAGTGAAGTGAGTAGAAAATAAGAGGCATGGTCAGAAACATACAGACACACGCAGACACAGACACACACACAGAGATACACACGTAAGAAAGGGTTTTCCAAATCATCATATGTTAGAGAAAGGGAAGTGAGATGCACAGTGAGCTACCATTTTACACCAGCTTTGTCTACCAGGCATTACCATGTTGGCTCCGTCTGAAAGGAAACTGACTTGTAGAAATACTCTAGCAGCTAAGGTGGGCAGGGCTGCACAGAGATGTCTCTGGCATGCTCCCTGGAAGCTGCTCCACACACCAGGCAACTTGCAGTCCACTTTTAGGCTTTCATTCTTGAGAGAAGCTTTTGTCCGTCCACTGCTGTCACACATGAAAATGACGTCGGATTGCTTATATATGCATATATACATACATAGAGCTTTATTCAGCAATAGCTTATTAAGTACTATAACCTCAGATTTATTAACTCCTTTTAACTTATAAAAACCAACAAAGTACAGGTTTTGCCCTAAGGAATTTTCAGTATAATCAGAGAGACATTTATTTCGACTGGAGAATGGGCAACCGACCAGAGGCCATACCTTAAAGAAAACTTCTTTTCCCTCTCAGCAGCTATCAATTGCCAACAGCTCCTTAGCAGTTGTGGAACTTAATGTCACCTCCCTGCTCCATGCTGTGATTTTCTCTTTTGACCTTGAGCAGGCCTTGCCTGTGCTGTCAAACTTGCTGCAAGCTCACATGTGCACTGTTTTGCTTCCTGACAGCGAGGCTAGGCATGTGTTTTAGCTTACCTAAGGGAACGACCCTTAAAACCTAATCAGGAAGTGGTTGGCTTTATAAAGAGACAAACTGGAAATTAGAACAAGAGGATTAAAGAACGTGGGGGATGGGAGGCCAGGGTGGAGGAAGGGCTATAGGGAAGGAAGGCTAACACTAAAGGCCTTTAGAATAGTCATATGGAAACCTACTACTGTAGAAGCTTCCAACACACACACACACACACACACACACACACGAGAGAGAGAGAGAGAGAGAGAGAGAGAGAGAGAGAGACAGAGAGACAGAGACAGAGAGACAGAGAGAGACAGAGAGACAGAGTCAGAGGAACAGAGATGCAGAGAGAGGGAAGTTGAATGGGTTGCCATATAATAGGGGAGAGAATACCACATTTAGGCACCAAACGCTACCAAGTAAAACCCCCAGTAAGAGGAATCAGTCACATCTTTTTGAGTCCTTTGCCAAGAGATTCAAATGTCGAGAGAGACTTTGGTGTGCATCCTGAATGGGATATTTTTGTCATATCTCTCCCCTCAAGGCTCAGGGATCTTTGCAGAAGAGTGGGTAGAAATGTAATAGTAAGAGCCAGAGGTGGGAGAGACCTTAAAGATACAACATTTTCTAGATACAGCAGGGCAGATGTGCAGGGGAACTCACAGAGACTAAATCAACACTAAAAAGGGCAGCTTCCTGGTGGGTGTCAATTTGTTGTTGGAAGGCTGCTTGTTCATTTCCTGGCTGCCCAGACTCCCCAAATAATCACACAGAAACTATATTATTTAAATCACTGCTTGGTCAATCACTTAAGCATATTGCTAGCTATCTCTAATATCTTTGGTTAACCCATTTCCATTAATTTGTGTATTACCACATGACTGTGGTTTACCGGCAAGGTTCCAGCACGTCTGTCTGTGGTGGTGGCTACATGGCTTTTCACTGACTCCTCCTTCTTCCTCCCAGCATTCAGTTCAGTCTTCCCCACCTAGCTCAACTGTACCCTGTCATAGGCCAAAGCAGCACATATACAGAAGGACTTCCCACATCACAACATGCACAAGACCTTTGATTTTATTTCAATAAGAAAATACTTAGAGATGTAGCTCAGGTCCCAGAGTGCTTTCCCAGCATACACAAAGCCCTGGGCTTCAGCCACGGCAGTGCATAAGCCAGGCATGGTAGTAGATGCCTGTAATCTCAGCACATGGGTAGTGGTGGGAAGAAGATCAGGAGCTCAAAGTCATTCTCAGCTACGTGACAAGTTCAGTGCTAGTCTGAACTTCATGATACTCAGTCTCAAAACTCCATCAACCAACCAACCTACCAACAGTAAAATAAAAATAACAAAAAAGATAATTTCTGTGTGATTTGAGGGCCCACGGTCTAAGCAAAGATACTTAAATTACCAAAAGCCTCTGACAGTTTCTTCCCGAGCCCTATTACAGCTCCTCAGTCCAGAGTCTTTTTCTGCCATTTGGAGTCTGTTCACAGCCAACCCCATGCCACGTGTTTCCCTTGTATTTCCTGGTAATATTTTAGAAACCTGGGCAGCACAGTGTTCTTCAAGCCGACAGTTACAGATGGTTTCATCTCTAGCCACGTCTTCCATGACCTCAATTACCACATTAAAATATTGTTAGCAAATTAAAATTCAAACAGCATTTATTACAGGGGATCAAGTTTATTTTACAAGTAATTTACATATTGTCACTGACTCCGTGCCAGTTGCTTACAATTTTGGCCTTGTTTGTGGGAGAGCAGCCAGCTCTAATGCACAGGACAGAGGACAGAGACATCATTTATCATGAGGCTTTCTTTCTCTGACTGCAGGGTCCTTAGAGAAATGGGGCGGCACACCAGAATCCAGTGCAGGTTACCAGCATGGCTCTTTGGGTTCCTTTAATTCTGAAGACAGTACAGGGCTGGTTCCCCATGTTTAGCTTCTAGGGCAGCAAGCTGGATAGTAGTACACACTTGGAGACTGAAGGAAGAAGGAGGGTGGGTTTATAGTTGGAAATGTGAACTATTCTTATAAATTGCCTGTAATCTTTGCCCATTTTTCGTGTGTGTGTGTGTGTGTGTGTGTGTGTGTGTGTGTGTGTGTGTGTGTTACTATCTACCATTTTTGTATAAGACAGATTCTCACTGATCAGGACTCACCAAGTAGGGTAGACAAGCGGTCTGGTGAGTCCCAGGGATCTGCTTTTTCCCACTTCCTCAATGTCGGAATTACAAACACATACCACCACACCTGTTTTGTTTGTTTGTTTGTTTGTTTGTTTGTTTTGGAGGGGGACAAGGTCTCACTATGTATCTCTGACTGTCCCAGAACTCTCTAGTAGACCAGGCTAGCCTCAAACTCACAGAGGTACTTCTGCCTATAACTCTAAGTGCTGGGATTAAAGGTGTGTGCTGCTATATCCAACCCAACATCTAATTTTTAAAAATATGGGTCTTGGGGATTGAACTTGGGCCTTTATGCTTGTATAGTATGTTCTTTATATTTGTAGCCATTAATATTATTTTTCTGCTCAAGACTCCAGACAGCATGGTTGTGGAAATAAAAGATATGGAGTGAGACTGGGTTCAAATTCTGACTCTAGTTTATTTTAGCTGAGTGGCCTTAAGCAGCTCACTCTTTCTGCAGCTCAATTTTCCTTGGTTTAAAAATAAGACTGATTATGTCTCATACCTCCTGGGGGCTGGTTTGAGGATCTGATGAGTTAAAACAACAGTACCCCACAAAACAACGCCAGAGAAGCTGTGACTCTTTATGCCCACCTCTGCATTGTTCTGTGCTGTGTATTCTGTACCTACTTCTTTTCTTTTCTGTCACAACATTAACATTAGCTTTCCTCTTCCAGACACGCTGTCATTGTGAAGTGAGCACACACTCTGACTCTGGAGTTTCCAGTGGGCTTCATTTTTGTTGGGTGGAGTCAAGAGAGGAGAGGTTCTGACCTTGTCCACAGAGCCCAGGTGCTTGGGGCCTTGAGAATTTCCACCCTTGGTTCTCTGTCCTTTCAAGACTCACAGCCCATTTGATAGTTGTTGTAGATTCCTCCATGAGAACAACGAGTGACCTCAACTTAATTCAGTCTTTCCCCCAATAGAGAAGACAAGAAGGACTCCTTCAGAGGTCACCATACTTGGTAACCCATAACTCAGATTTTTTTTCCCTAGTGTGATTCTTGTTAGAGCAATGAAATTCTTCGAAAGCAATGGATCTGAACTTGTGCCCCCGGCCCAACATCACTGGGGATAGACATAAATGGAAGCTCTCTGTTTCACCTAGACTTAAGGAGTCAGAAACTCTCCAGGCCTTCTATCTGCAAGCCAACATCTGAAAAACTGCACCAAAGGGTCAAGGGCCACGGTGGTTCCTCCCTGATACAGAATACAACAGCAGTGACTTCTCCCAACACTGAAGGTGCCTCAGGCACCCTCACAACCAACCAAGTGTTGTTGTGCAAACAAGGTGGGGTAACTGATCCGAGCTAGGCATGGTGGTTGATGCCTTTCATAGACTAGCTTATTAAAGTTTAGCTATAGGACTGGGGGAGGGGTTCGATTGATAAAGTGCTTAGTGTGCAAGCACGGAGTCTTGAGTTCCATCCTGCACCCATCTAAAGGCCAGGCGTGGTGGCAAATGTTCCTGAGTCCTCTGAAGAGACTGAGGCAGGGGGATGCCTGGGGCCTGTTGGCCAGGTTATCTTGGTGAATCAGTGAGATCCAGGTTCAATGACCGGTTCTGCTTAAAAATAGAGAGTGATGAATGAAGACAGCTAAGGTAGACCTCTGGCCTCCATATATCCATGCATACACATTTACACACTAACGTACATATACATAGGAATATGCACACACATACAACCACAGTCTCTTATAAAGGTGATAACATTCATCCTTCCTCCCTTCCCCTCATCCCGGTCAACCGAGCTTTCTCCATTCCTCCCCTACTCCCTTCTCTCTAACCCTCTCCCCTTCCATCAACCCTCCCACCTCCCCATGCACCCAAGGTTACCTGGGACTCTTGACTATTTCCTACCTCCTGGCGGATAGGTAAATAATCTTCATCAGGTTCGTCTTCTTATTTAGCTTCTCTAGGATCACGAATAATAGGCTCAAAGACCTTTAATTATGGTTAGAATCCACTTATGAGTGAATACATACCGTGTTCCTCTTTTTGGGTCTGGCTTACCTCACTCAGTAAAGCGTTTTCTATGTCCATCCATTTGCATGCAAAATTCAAGATGTCATTATTTTTTACCGCTGAGTAAAACTCTAATGTGTATATGTTCCACACCTTTTTTAACCATTCTTCTATTGAGGGGCACCTAGGCTGTTTCCAGGTTCTGGCTATTACAAATAGTGCTGCTATGAACATAGTTGAACAAACGCTTTTGTAGTATGTTTGGGCATCTCTAGGGTATATTCCCAAGAGAGGAATTGCTGGGTCCTGAGGGAGGTTGACTCCCAGTTTCCTGAGAAACCTCCACACTGATTTCCAAAGTGGCTGCACAAGTTTGCATTCCCACCAACAATGGATGAGTGTTCCCCTCATTCCACATCAGGGAAGAATATATTTCAACTAAGGGAGTCATATTAGAGTTTACAGGAAACTTGATTATATATGGGATCCCAGGTCCAAGGAGAGATCCCCAGATTGTTCTCTGGACAGAGGAGGGGGTGCCTGAACCGGCCTTGGCCCGTGACCATACTGATAAATATTTTGCTTATCACCATAGATCCCTCATCTGGCGTTGGATGACGATACAGATGGAGGCCCGCGTTGGAGCACCGAACTGAGCCCCCCAAGATCTAAACGAGGAGCAAAAGGAGGAAGAAAATGACGAAGGACTGCGAGGGATACTATCACCCACTGATACAAGGGGTCGGATCTAATGAGAGTTTACCAAGGCCAGATGGACCGTGACTGAACGAGCATGTGATCCAACCAGATTCTCTGAATGTGGCCGGATTTTCTGAATGTGGCTGGCCTGCAGTCTTTCCGAGAAGCCATTGACAATGACACTGGGACTGGTTTCCTCTGCATATACTGGATTTTTGGGATCCAGTCTGTTTGGATGCTCACCTTCCTGGACCTGGAGTGAGGGGGGAGGAACTTGGACTTCCCACAGGGCAGGAGACCCTGACTTCCCTAGGGGACAAAGAGGGAGGAGGAGAGGGAGGGGGGGAGTGGGAGGGCGTTGGGAGGAGGGGCGTAAATGGAAACTTTTTATAATTTAATAAAATTACAAAAAAAAAAAAGGTGATAACATACCAGTGTTGTGGGAGCAGACACTTGAGACATAAGCCTTTCCTGTGGGGGGTACAGTGGGGATGGGGTAGTGGGGTGGGGAGGTACTGCATAGATGAACCACAGATCTAGAAACCAAATGCTGACTCAGCTTCATCCCCCAGCTCATACGTCTGTCCACCATTCCATCAGAGGCCCAAATCTTTGTGCTTAGCTTAGGAACTTCCTATTTCAGATACATGTTTTATTTCTGTTTTTATTTTTTTAAATTAATGTGATATATTGTGTGTATGTGAATTTCATGGATATGGGCCAGCTGCAAGTGTGAGGACCAGAGTTCAGAGTCCCAGCACCCACACAAATGCTAGGTGGGTGTGGTTGTCCACATGGGCATTGAGGCTTTCACTGTCTAGCTAGCCTACACTCATTAGGGAGCTCCAGGCCAGTAGGAGACCTGGTTTCAAAACAAAAGAAAAAGGGGTGGATAGTATCCAAGGAATGACATTTGAGACTGTCCTCTGGCCTTTATATATACGTACACACAT
Organism: Myodes glareolus; assembly: GCF_982192425.1. Classification (NCBI taxonomy): domain Eukaryota; kingdom Metazoa; phylum Chordata; class Mammalia; order Rodentia; family Cricetidae; genus Myodes; species Myodes glareolus. The sequence continues at coordinate 33,323,615 of NC_142029.1, read as the reverse complement.
ATGAATGTATGTGTGTACAAACCTGCACACAGACATGCACACATGTAGAGTTTCATGCAAGTGTGTGTGAACATGCTCATGTTTTTTGCATAGTTTCCTGTGAATTTTCCATTTGGCCTATGCCTTACAAAATGTCACGTGTGATGAGAGAGAAATACAAAATAGGGACCCTTGCTCTCAAGGATCTGGCAACAGACCTTGTCCTCTGGCTTGCCCTGTTATCAAGATCAGTTATAACAAAATTTTCTCTCTTGCTTCAAACCGCTAGTGAGCACCCTCATGTGAAAATCATTTGTGGGGGTTAAAGAAATGTCTTAGCAATTTAGGGTGCTTTTGCTCTTTTAGGAAGCCTGGGCCCTATTCCCAGTGCTAACACTGAACAGCTCAAAATTGCCTGGACATCCAACTCCAAGGAGTTGTGTTTCTGGTCTCCTCAGATATGAGCACACATATGTATGTACCCACACACATACACGTAATTGAAAAAAAAAGTAAAATAAAACTTTAAAAAGAGAGTAGCCAAGTCATATTGGGAACTAGAATGAGGATCACAGATAGAGCAAAGGGGGAAGGTAGGAGAGAAAAATGGGGTGAATAGGGTCAAGGTATATAATGTGTAAAATATGAAAATGTCACATATAACCTATTAGTTTTTATAATTAATATATATTAACCTTTAAAAGAAAAATAGAATCATATAATACATGCCTTATATGTGGAAAAAAGTCAGTTTGCTGAGTGAAATAAAGGGCTGAAGGAATGGCAGTAACATGGAGTCCTTTCTAGGCATGAGGCCAGAACCTCATTGGCAGTTCCAAGCAAGCACAACCTCTGAGAAAAAAATCATTAAATTAGGCAAAGATCCAATGGGCTTAAATTTTCTGTTTTTGATTGCTTGCTGTGAGGGACACTATGGCATGATTTAAAATGATGATTTAATGTAGGATGAGGCGAGGGACTCTGAAGCCCAAATAGCACAGCCATATAGTTCTAATCAAATGAGTCCATTATGTGCAAATTGATTGCTGGTGGCTAGATTTACATGATGTTTATGATATCGGAATATCTGACAAAAATTGATGTCAATATTTATGCCTCTATAAATTACTCATGCAGCACTGTTATGATGGCTTCTAATCAAAGTGGAACCAAACTAATTGACCTTTAAATCTAGAGGACTTTGCAACCCAAAGCTCACTCACACTGGGACAGAAGATTGCTCTCCACAGAGGAAGGAAGCATTCGGAGTGTTGTAATGTCCTTCTCTGAAAAATTAATTGTGCATTCTGCAAGAGCTGATCCCAATAAACCGTGAACTGTAGATCTGCCGTAACCTCATCTGTTTTTGCACCGCTGCCATGAAGGTCTATGACAACCAAAATTGAAGCTCAATGCTCACGTCATTGGAACGTTGCTTTACTGTTGCTTTCCATCTTTTTATTTGCTTCTGTGTATGTGTTTGTTTCCATGTGCATGTATGTGCATCTCTGGGCAGGTATCCACAGAGGCCAGGAGAGGGCATCAGAAACCTTGGCAGTGGAGTTGTAAGTGGTTGTAAGCTGCCCAACATGAGTGCTGGGAACCAAATTCAGGCCCTCTGCAAGGTCAAAAAATGTTCTTAATGCTGAGCCATTTCTCCACTCCTGTTTTTTAGGTTTCTTTTTTTTTTTAAAGATAGGAAATACTTGATCTTTTCCTTTAAAGTGAGATAACTGATCAAAGAGCCTCAGTACCTGGAGGTTTCTCTCCCACCCCCACCAGTTCCTGAATAACCATTCTGAGGTTTAATATTAATTACAAACGGTTTGACCTGTTAGCTCAGGCTTATTATTTACTGGCTCATAAAACTTAAATTAACCCATTTCCATTATTCTATATTTTACCATGAAACTTATGGCTTGCTACCTCATATCTTGCTTCCCCAGTGGCTACTGGCATCTCCCAGACTCTGCCTTCTTTCTCCCTGTCTCTCTGCTTGGATTTCCTGCCTAGTCATACTCTGTTCTGTCAAAGGAGGTTAAAGCAACTTCCTTTTTAACCAAGTGGTAATAAAACATATTCACAGCATACAGAGGAGCATCTCACATCAAATCTCAATTTTATTATTTCTCTCTCTCTCTCTCTCTCTCTCTCTCTCTCGTGTGTGTGTGTGTGTGTGTGTGTGTGTGTGTGTGTGTATGGTTACCACCAGAAGACAACCTTGTATGTCATTTCTCAGGTACATATTTCTAAGTCAGGGTATCTCAGTGGCCCTGAATTCATCAAGTGTGCTAGGTTGGCTGGTCAGTGAGCCTTAGAGGTCTTCCTATCTTTGTCTCCCTAGCTCTGGGTGTAAGAGTATACCACCATGCTCTGTATTTTAAAATGTGATTATTAAGGATTAGACTCAGGGCCTCATATCTGCAATACAACCACTTTACTGACTGAGTTGTTTCCCCAGCCCCTCTCTTTTTTAAATATAAAAATATTACTATTGGGGGATAATATGTTTACTGACAAATGATAGCCTTGGTGTTCTTTGATGGGAGAGGTTTCAGTTTAGTTATTTATTTTTGTGATCTCACTGTATAAGAGGCATAGGCCAAGCCTAAAGCACGAAGATAGGATTGATTTTGTTTCCAGGAAGCCTACAGAAAACCTGGAGCAGAGAGGAGCACCTGCATTTTACCTCCTTCAAGGTTTCGTTGTTTCCCAGATGGATCATGACCCTGACTTTTCTGTCCTTTTGTTAGTAGCGAACTAACCAGGCTTTGATCAATTTACTCAAAGCATAGCCAATTTAAACATTGTTCTTTGACTATCTACTATAGAAACACTAACTGAAAGAATTAATTTGGGGAATGTTTATATCAAAAGGGGAGGAAATCTGGTTAGAACATCAGGATTCTGGCGCTGTGTCCTTGAGCTAACTTCAGACTTAAGTTCGGCATCCTTAAGTATAAAATAGTCTATTCCAGTGGATTTCCATTAGGTTGGAGGTGGAACTGGTTCCCTTCCAAGCCTGCAGTGGTTCATGACTGTACTGGGCTGCTTAACACCATAATGGCAAACAAGCAAAGGCAACGAAGTAAAGGTATCACACACACTCACTCCTGTGTTCTTTGATGGATGCATTTGACTAAAGACCCTCCGCACATTGGAAGTTCATCAGTCAGGGATTTGACGCGCGAGCACATTTTCACCATGCAACTCCAAATCCTTCTTGTCTTTTTCTGAGCAGATTTCTATCTGCATTTTGGAGAGCGCTGCTTGGTCTGGTTAGAAAACCTCATTACTTTCCTTACTGCAGACTCGGTGGAGCCTTCTCTCTTGAATTGAATCATACGACTCTCTATTAGGCAGACATTTAATACTATATCGCCTATATTGCTCAGTGTTTCTTTCTGTTCTTTTACTTGCCCTTTGGAGATGCCTCAGGAGAAGCAATTGAAAGATGATATTTCTTTCAAATAATCCTCCCCTGTCTCGGGAAAGCAGTGCTCTAAAGATAATTATTTAAACAAACTATACTACCTAATTTTCCAATCTTTATCAATTTAAATTCCCCCAAATAGTGCATAGGGAGAATAAATAATTAAGTGATCAGAAAATAACGTACATTAAAGGCATATTTGAAAAATCCTTTCAGGATGAGGAGTGCTTCCAGGTTTTTCTGAAGTTTTTCAAGCCGTCCACTTAGTACCTACGGGTCAAAGGTCATCCCATAATCCCTTATGAACAACAAATAACTTCAACTACTAGACACCCATGTTTATTGAATGAAATGAGAGACTATTAAAACAATTATTTAGTTATCTCACACAAATACTTGAGAGGTGGGCATGGCGCGGTTATATGATTTTCAAGCTAAATGTCTTAGAAAGACCTAGCCTACATCCAAATTCCCGTGGTTGCAGTAAACTCACAATTCCAGATGGGGTGGCTTTCTATTGGTGGGTGATAAATGACACCTCTGGTAGCCAGGGGGAAGCACTGTATGGTTGCGGTGGTGGTTTTCCGAGTGCGGAATGGAGAAAGGCCCAACTCGATGGCTCATTTTGGATCTTGTAGCAACAGCTATCACTCGTTTTAGACAGGGCTTTACTCATGCATGTCTCTACACATAGATGCCTACTTCTTGGGGGTTTATTTAGCAACATTTCTCACTGCTGCAACAGAATAGCCTACTAAAGCAAGTAAAGGAAGGAAGAGAGGGATTATTTCAGCTCTCAGTTTGACAGGACACTCATCAGGTGGGGTGGCATGGCCACAGGAACACACGGAAACCGGTCACATTGCGTATGCAGTCATCGGAACCCAGCTTCTTTGACCTTCCAACATGGACCGAAGATCAGCATCTCTATAGGAATCTTTTTGGTCTTCTGTATCAGTGGGAAACTGAGGCTTCTGGTCTTGAGGACTGGGTAGCTACTTTACCCCCAAGTCTCTCCAGCATTCATATCATCACCAGACTTTGCAGCCTGTATCATGAAAGCCAGGCTAAGCTGTCTTCTTTGTAACGAATGCTCATTTATTGGTTCTGTTTCTTTAGAACTAGCTCCTCTGCATTTCCAGCCTTGTTCACCTTCAGCTCTGCTGTGCCTCAACCTGTGGTCTTCGTTCTTCCTTGAGAATTTAAACTGTCTGCCACATTCTTCATCGGAGTCTTAGCTCACACTGAATTTAGTTCACACTGTCCTTCTGCTGTGCTTTATCCTTGAGACCGCATCACCACAACACAGAAACTTCTCCTGGCCATCCTCTGAGCAGCTCCCTTCCAGTCCTGCCTGGGACACGCTCTGCTCCTGCCTAGCGCCTAACTCCATCTGAAATTGGTTTTTCCACCTTTTACTCATTTGCTGTCAGTGTCATTTTTATATAGCAGGGTCCTAATACCTGGTACCAATTTATCTGGATAAGGGTTCAGCACCTATCAGTTATATAAATGAAAGAACCACACAGATAAATGAAAAATGTTTTGCCATTATGTTACTGGTTTTGTAGTAACAAAGTCAAAGTATATCTGAAATACACACACACACACACACACACACACACACACACACACACAGACACACACACATGATGGGGGTACGGAAAGAGTAAAACTGATTATTTCTTGGCATAAAAAGACAGAGAACAAAATCTTATTTCTTTATTTCATTTCAGCAATGCCCAAAAATAACATGGGAAGTGTTTGGAATGAAATATACCAAGAAGCTCATATCAGGGACTGCCTCGTGCAATCACAGAGATCAGACATTGCTATTTCCTGCTGTTGCTTCTATGTTGCTCCTCAAGCATCTGAAAATGAACATTCATTTCCTTGAACAGAGACATCATAAGTTCCATTTCAGAGCTATGTAATGCTAGTGACCAGGACCTCTTTACTACTTGTCACTGGCTAAGCAAGGTCCCTGTAAAGACTTTAAGACATGGCAACTGAATGAAGGAAAAATGCGATAGTCTCTAGCCTCTAGTTTTGAGCGTAAAGATTTTTTTGTTTGCTTGTCTTTCATTCTGTGAAGTTTTGAGACAGTAGTATTTTATCGACACATGTCCTGCAGCGTTCCACTGTTTTTCTGTTTTGATTTCAATATGCAATAGATTGGGCTACACAAAAATGCCATTACTTATTTATTATGCTGTTTCTGATCTGCAGCAATGGTTGAAATCTTCAGCATCAGCTACCGAGGTAGCACCAACGCCCAGTGATGTCTGATCTGGTGTGTACCAGGTACTTGAGTTTGTAATTTGTAAGCAGCGTTGATATATGTCTTTAAATAAATGGCAGCTTCCATCCAGAGCCACTGTCAGAACCAGTAAACTCCCACACCAGTCCAGAGAGGGGTAGGTTCAGGAACAGAGGAAAGGCATTTTGTAGTGTGTCACACAAGAGTGATGGTGTCTTGCCGCGTGCTTTAATACATGTTGGTGATACTTTATCTCACGATGACACCTGATGGCTCACACAGCTTTCTCTCATTCATTATCTGATTTAATCCTCTGGATCTAAGAGGGAGATAATCTCATTCTCGTTTTGCTGATTTACAAGAGGAGACAGCTAGGAAGTGGAAGGACTGGGCTGTGAATCAGAAACCCCGGTAGCAAAGAAAAGTCAGTGGTAAATATGTGTGCCAAAGGAAATCTAAACTTTGTAGAAGAGTGCTATTGCCCAGAATTGATGTTTGAAAATCTCAATTATTTCTAAATGCAATTTTTATCAAATGTTTACTTTTGTTTCTTTTAAGTGACATATTCATCACAACTATTTTTCAAAAATAATGTTTTAAATATTCTGCAGTTATGAATTATTCACACACACATATATGTATACACATACACATAACTTTGAACAAAAAAAGAGCAGTCCAGTTTTAGGACCAATATTTCTGGTGAAAACAGGAATTGATTTGAAATTGAAATGCAATTGAAATTCTATAGAGTGATCTGTGGAGTATGGATTTGCAAAATGACTGTTTTTCAAAATGCATATTAGTATTTGAGGAAAGAATCTTTTATTTCTTCGATGTCCTTGAAAGAGATCTAGGCTGCAAAGGATTTCCTCTCTTTGATTCTCTCAGTGATGTCCTTTTAGGAGCAATAACTACTCTGAGTGACGGGGACGGTGTTCTGTAGCGTTTGCAGGCAGCACACAGTCCTGGGAGTCAAACTGAGCAATTTGCTTCCCATCTAGAGAAAGAAGCATTTGTTAACACAATATGAGGAATGGATTCGAATTCCGGTGGGGCTTCTCTGTAGATCCCACCGGTAGAGTCCCTTCTTAGCTAATAAATAAACCCTGAATTGAAATTTGGAGGTTAGGGATCTGAGAAAAACCCCACTAGAACAGCTCATTTCACGCTTATGCCATGTCTCTTTGCTGTTTTTCTCTTTGTTTGGAGCCATGTAAATAGCAGATAGATTGTAGCAGCCCTTTCTGGTAGTGCAGTGAACTGCACCAATAAGGAGGGTTGAACTCACTTGAGAGTTTTCTCTGTACAATTGCAATAAGGATCATATGCCCTTAAGGAAATTTAAAACAACAACAACAACAACAAATTCCTTTCATTTTCATGTCTTGGTCTTGTAAATGTTTACCAGAGGGGGAAAATTGTACTGAAAAACATTTCTGAGTCTCTCCCCAAAATACCCTGGCTTGTCTTTGAAGAAAACAAACTTGGTATTGTTTCAAAATGGCCGACATGTGTTAGCAATACTTCTGAAAGTATTTGGAGGAATGTGTTTTATAAATCAACACTGGAATAAGATTGCCTGATGAATGAGTATGAGACTCTTTCTAGGGGGGCGTCAACAGACAGTATTATTACAGTACAACTTACCACTATAATTTTGAATGAGATCTATTTAACCTTGAAAAATTTGAAAGGTCTTGATTTGTTGTATATTATAGGTATGTTTTGGGATGTCTATTTTCTTTCATGTGGAAGTATTTTTTTCTATTGTTCTTTCTTTAGCGGTGTTCCGGTTCCAAAGTCCCTCTGTGAGGGGGATGTAATGGACATTGTTTTTTTAACAGGTCCACAAAGTGACATATGGAGCTGAACCAAGCTATAGCAGAAGGCATACATCCTCTGTTGGAAAAACTGAAAGGACAAATTACTGTGGAAATCACAACGCTGAGTTGGGCTGTCTTTTTTTGCAAAGGATTTGGTGGATCACCAAAATGAGGCAGGTACACTTTTAGATGTTGGAAACTGGCTTGCATGTGAGTAGGAGGCATGAATGATGGCCTGGATGTGAATTTAAAACAGTGGTGACTGCGCAGGCTCCATCATCAGCACAGAAGTCCTCACATCTCAGGACGTCTGGAGAGGCCAACGTTTAGAAAATCGCATGCTGACTGTCACCATTCTGTGGCTCAGTTTTAAAGTTTGCCACTCCCGGCCAGAACCCACCTTGGACAGTTTTATTGCACTTAGGTGGGATGTATTTTTACAAGGTAGCTTCCAGATATTTTGAGTGCAGGGGGAATGTGTGACTCTCATTTCAGAGCTTATTAGTGTAGGAAAACACAAAACTTGAAATGTTGAAGCAAAACAGTGTGGCCGAGGAGGTGACTCCAGAAGCTGAGGCGCTTGCCTGCAAGTAGCAAGCCTGAAGACCAGAACTCAGATCCCCAGAACCTATGTAAAGGCAGGGTGGGCTTGAGCACCACCGGAAATTCCAGCCTCTGGAGGAGGAATCCAGAGCCCTGGGACAAGTTGACTGACAGGACCAGGTGTATCTTCAAGCCCTGGGTTTGATTGACAGACCCTGCCTCCAAGTAAACTGTGAAGAGGAATCAAAAATTTCTAACTTCAAACTTGGGCCTCCACCGGCACACAAACACTCATCAATGTGCACCTGAACACACATGTACACCCATACATTTGTCCACAAACCACACACACATACACATGAAAAGAAGAAAAATGCAAACCTGTAAAACTCCTATTAGCCATTGGGAAAAAAATGAGCATTTTCCTTTAGTCTAAAACCTAAACTACTTCACAGTCAGCTTTAGTTTTCCTATTGCATATTCTGTAGCCGAAATACTAAGAGAAAGTGTGGTCTCTATTTTTCCCAACTTTAAATCAGAGTTTAGACTTTCTTGGATGATGAATGCAGAAAATCAGGCAGAACAATAGTCTCAGTACCCATGACTTCACCACCAATCAAAACTTCTGGTATTTCTTTGTCACGATGCATACGTTGTTTATTGGACTGTGTGTTTATAGCTCATGCCTTAAAAATTATGCTTGCTATTAGACCCAATTGTAAATTATTAGAGGATGACACAAATTATATTTTCACATGAATTTTCTTTTTTAAAAGGTTTCACTTGTAACTGTATATATATGTTTGTGTGGGCTTGTGTACATGAGTACTTTAACTGTATATATATGTTTGTGTGGGTTCGTGTACATGATTATAGGTACCTGTGGGGACCAGAACTGAAACCTGGATCACCTGGAGCTGGACTTAAGTGTTGTGAGCTAGCCTGGCGGTGGCGGCACACGCCTTTAATCCCAGCACTTGGGAGGCAGAGACAGGAGGATCTCTGTGAGTTAGAGGCCAGCCTGGTCTACACAGTGAGTTCCAGGACAGGCTCCAAAAAAATGTTAGAAAGAAACCCCGTCTCAAAAAAAAAAAAACAGTAAAAAAAAAAAAAAACCAAAAAACCAACAACAACAAACAAACCAAAATTAATACAATAAAAAGACCAAACAACCAAACAGCAACAACAAAAAGTAAAATAAGACAACAAAAAGCTGTGAGCTGCCTGACACGGGAACTGAACTTGAGTTCTCTGCAGGAGCAGTACCCAATACCTACTGTTAACTGCTGAACCATTTCTCCAGCTCCCCTTCCACATCTTTTCTCTTTTAAGACAGAGTCCCCTGGAGCCCTGCAGTGTCCTCTTGTCACTGCCTCTGTGCCATGTTTCTTTCTCTTTCTCCTTAATGAAGACAACCTTGCTCACACCTAGGATGATCTTCCCACATGGAGACGTTCACTCAGTCCACAGTGTCTCAGCTCCTTTGCTACTCAAGGTAAAGAGGTTGGCAGGCCCAGTTTCAGAGGTTAGAGCATGGATCTTACGGGGCTGTTATTCAGCCAAGTGCAAAATGTACCCAGAATCACCTAAGGCCAAATTCAAAGTGCACCCTCCAGAAAGACTTGAGCATTCCAAGTGTAGCTGCTGCTATGAACCCAGGAGCAGTCTACACAGCAGTGCACAGTCTACACACATCAGCCTAAACCTGGCACATGGGGCCACTGCCTCCACTTCTCCCTCGGTTATCCAGAGCCAAGGCGGAGACAAGCATACATCTTGTTTTCTTTTGATGGCTGCACTCTATCCCATCGTCTTCACTGTCAGTTTCAGAACCCTGAAAGTAGAAGGGTTTTCCAACCCATATTCTTATTTTACTCAGGCCATAGGCTATGTCTTCTGTTTCCCATTAAAATTCTGATTACAGGCAATTAGAATTGGCATATTTCTCTAGACCAAATGCTGTTTCCAAGCTTCATATATAGATTGGTACTCTATTTATTTCCTTTCTGGGTCTAAGAAATCTTACTTTTCTACCAGTATAGCCAATAATTTATGTTTATAGCAAATACTATATTTTTCTTCATATACAAATGTGTGTGTATAAATCTTCATGTATGGACATGTACATATGTATGTGCAGAGGTCTGCGTTGGCTATCTTCTCCACTCAAGTTATATAATATTTGTTTATTTTCAGTAAAAGTTATTTTTATGAGTATTTGGTCCTCATGCATGACTGTGCACAACAGATACGCCTGTTGACCAAAGATGTAAGAACGAAGCATTGGGTCATCTGGAACTGGAGTTAAGATGGTTCTGAGCCACTGTGTGGGTGCTGGAAATTGAAACTTGTTCCTCTGGAAGAGCTGCCATTAATCTTAAGTGCTGCGCTATCTCTGAAGCCCTATAGTTATCTATTTGGGGGCAGGATCCTTGACTGAGCTCGGAGCTTACTGTGGACAGGGTGGGCGGCTGTCCAGGGAGCTCTAGGTATTCGAGCACCTCTCCCTTTCCAGGACTGGAGTGTGCACTGCTGCACTAGGTGACTAGAAACCCTTGCAAGACTCCAACCCAGCTGGGCTTGTTGGCTGTTTATACCCCCAATAGAGAGGCAGGGAGGGTCACAAGGCCCTCACCTGAGTTTCTAGTCACTTTGCTCCATCCCACCTGCTGTAGGCAGTTCTGCCCTAAGTGTTCATGTCCTTGGAGAGGAGCTAGAGCGTTTTTTGCTGGGGAAGACTAGGGGAGATGAACTCCGCCTCTGGAGTTGTGGGAAAGCTCTCATTCCTACTGGGTAATGACTTTCTGTTGTGGTGTTTTGGGTGGAAGAACACCCACTCACCCCTGCAAGTAACCCTTTACTTAGGCTGTGTAAGTAAGCCTAAGTAAGTAAACTCATTGGTCCTCTCCAAAATGAACTTCAGTAGAATTGTGCCTTGGTTTGTTGTTGGAACTTTATGAGGGGGAGTAGGTGTTATTTATGTCTCCCCCAAGGTAGAAAATTTCGCAGCACTCTTTATGAAAATAAGTGAAACAATTTTATGCAAATTTCTTTAGTAAGGCTTGGTACTCAATGAATGCTATCCATTACACTATCATTACTGGGTGAGTGAAGGGGTCTTTACTCATCTCTTCGATGATTTTACTTTCTCATGTTCACTGATGAGAGTTTGTTTGGGCATTTATAGCTCTGGAAAGATTTTCTAATCTGCATAAACTGTTTCTCAATTGTAATGGAAATTCAGATTGGCTTTAGTAATACAAACCTGGAGTCAGATATAAAGGTTAATGTTGAAAGATCAGAGAAACAGAGCAGCCAGCCACTAGTACTTACCTCTACTGAATCCTCAGACCAAAGGGGCGATCCTGTCCCTAGGAATTCTCAGACTGAATGCCTTGAGTTCCTGTCTCCTCCCACCTTATATTCCTCTCTCCTACCAGCCATATCACTTCCTGTCTCCACCTCCCTAGTGCTGGGATTGAAAGTGTGTGAGCCTGGTTCTGTTTCTCTTTTAGACTGGATCAATTTCCTCAATTTCCTGTCACCAAGGGTGGCCTTGAACTCACAGAGATCTGTCTGCCTCTGTCTCCTGAGGCTGGGATTAAAGGTTTGTGTCACCATTGTCTGGCCTCTGTGGCTAACTAGTGCAGCTAACTCTGCACTCTGATCTTCAGGCAAGCTTTATTTGTTACAGAACAAACAAAATATCACCACGTCAATGCTGTCTGTGTATTCAGTGGCATTGACTAACCCTCCCTCCTAATGCTGACCATCATCCGTGGGGGGACCACAGGCCGCAGAGTGGGGACCAAAATCTACATGTGCAAAAGAAAGATGAGGAAGTGAAAAACATCTCAGTTCTGCAACCACAGGCTGAGCCAGGCTTCCCCAGAGATGCTGGTACCCTGAACTGGAAGACACTGCAGTTATTGTGATGGATGTGTTAGGGATGCAGCACACTCAGGGAGCGATGAGGATGATTCTGAGTCTATTACCCTAGCTAGAAATCTGGTGTCCCGCATGTATTCCATATCAGTAAGAATCCTAGGGAGAAATAAAGCATTCTAGGAAGCTAAGACAAAGAAATATTTGCACGAGGAGGAGACAATGGAAAGGTAGGGTAGTGAGAGCCAGAAGAGGGTGTTGAAACAGGAAGACTCAAAATGGGGAGAGGAAGTATAAGTTGACCTCAGAAAGATCAGGGAAGGGAGGAAGAACTGAAGGGCAAAGAGCAATCCCGGGGGTACATAACCACTTCCAGTAACGAGGTGACCCCCTTCTCCTCTTCCTCCTGTCTTCTGATGTCTCTAGGTAGATGAATTTAGTTGGACACCAGTCTGCAAGGGGGTGGGGCAATGCCTCTACCAGCAGCTAATGCTAAGAGTTCAGAGCACCTTGCCTAAGGGTGGCACTGTCCCCAGTGTGCGGGGTCCTCCCACATCAATTATTAATAAAGAGCATGGCCCCACAGTCCTGCCTACAGGCTAGTCTGATAGAGGCAATTCATCAATTGACGTTCTCAGATGACTCTAGTTCATGTCAAGTGGACAAAAGCCTACCCAGCATAGAAGGATAGAGGGGACCAGGTTTTGTGGATGGAAAACTACAAGGCAGAAATCTCAGTGTGTGAGCAGACTTTGGTCACACATCATACTATGTTTTCCCTGGAGGTGGGTCAGGGTAACTAGACATTGGAGGTTGGAAGGGAGAACTTTAGTCATAGTGGGGATTCTGGATAGACCACTGCCTTATATAATTCCTGATAAGTTGGGCTTCAGGTCAGGCTGTCTCAGAGGAGCTTGCCTAAGGTTTGGTCCAGGAGACTATTCTGCCTCACTTCTACCAAGAACTTGAGCAACTTTAGACAAGTTGTTTATGCTTTAAACCTTTTAGTCTGTAAAACTGAGTCAGTAACACATGTTTAACAATTACCACTGAAGTTCAAGGATCAAATGGAACAAGTGTAATAAACAGACTTCCCAGGCAGCAAGGAGAGATCAACTATGGCAGCAAGGGGTGATCAGCTATGGAGCCGAACATAGGCTTGAAAATCTTGATACACAAATGAAGGGCTTAGAGAACTGACTAGCACTACATATATGGAATGTGAAAATGGCTGTCTTACTGCCAACATCACCTTCCTCTTATTCTGTAACATTTGAATTTGAATTTTACCTGTGGCGGCCCAGAGACACGCCATTTCCCAGACTTTTCTGCTGGGTGTGGCCATGTGAGTACCCACTTCGCATAGATGGGGTAAGGAACTCTTTCCCTCTTCTTCTTATCTTGCTTTCTTCCCCATATGCTCCCCTTCTCCATGGGAGGGTTACAGTGCAGCGACCAGAAACTGAAGATGGTAGAACTACCTCTAGCTGAGGGTTAGAGAGGAGTTGAGTCCCTGTCCTCACATCTACTCTACCAGACTGGACGCTCTCCTTGGACAATTACAGGTGAGAAAAAAATGAGCTTTATTCTTGTAAGTCTCTGATTGCCAAAACATCTTAGTTATAGTAGCTTAATGAGGCATTCATGCATAGAAACTTAAACATTCTGTAATAATAATGTTTTCACAGTTATTCTCAGAACACCTGGGTTGTCAGTGTGCTTGTGAGATGGGATGAGGTGAAGAGGGAACTAGAAGTAATGTCAGAGAATAAGGAACCATCATTTTGGTTTTTTTGAGATCAGGTCTCCTGTATTCTTGAATTCACTATGTAATGAAGGATGACCTTGAACTCCTGATTCTCCTACCTCCAGGTCCCAAGTTTTGGGATTACAGGCACACATAACACATCTGATGGGGATTAAAGGCAGTGCTTAGAGAATATTAGGCAAACATTCTTCCATCTGAGAATACATTTCTAACCTGCAAAGTAGTGAGCATTTTCACAGAATTATTGGAAAGCCTCTTCATCTAGTAGTGATGCGGTTTCTAGATTATTAGAGTTTGCTGGTTACTGAAGAAAAACACAGGTTCATGTATTTTTAGCACAAGTAAGATTTTCTTAGAAGAAATTTTCAAAAATTATGGGGAGAGATGTAAGGTTATAGACACTGCAATCATTTCTTAAAGAGGCAGGCAAAGTCTTTTGGGTAGAAAATTTGCATATTGGTGTATGACACTTGATTTCCACATTTATGAGCATCACCTGATTGATTTATACTTTGTATCACAATGGTTTATTCTTTTAGAAACCATCCAGTTAGGTATGTTATCCTAAATAATGTGTACACTTATTATTTCACATACAAGAAGTACCACCATGGACTCACCCATCTTAGTATTCTTCCACATGAAGTATTTGTTCTCAGATTGTTCTCAGATTGCCTTTTGAAGATATCACAAAATGCCTACCATCAACAGCATTTTACTACATTTACTTGCTCATTTCCAGTGAAAGAGAGGGATGGAGAGAGAAAGGAAGGAAAGGACAGAAGATGAGAGAGGCAAGTGCAGCTCTCTCTGGTCTTTCCAGGTGAACTCAAGTCAGACTCCCAGCCTTTACCTTGGGGAAACGTCACACTCTCTTTGGCTTGAGGTAGATTTTCTTGCCATCCATAGCAACAATTCTGGGATTGTTATAATAGCCTTTGAGGCAAACCCAACCAACTGTCTTAACCCAAGGGCCAAAGGCAGCTCTCAATTTTTGAAATTCCTACATTTCAAATAGTCAGACAAATATTTTGTCAACACCTCCAATCCTGTTCATTTGTTCATAAAACCTAAGTGGTGCACAGCTGTAACCACAGCCTTGGAGAACGAGCCAGGATGATGCCATAAAGTAGGGACCATTCTGATCAGCAGAGTAAGTTCCTGACCAGAACTAGAAATGCCTTAAAGAAAAATAAACAAGTCAAAGACCCCAGATTCTTTGCTTGTTGGTTACATAAGAAAAAGTCAGTCAACCACCTTTCTACATTTTATTTATCTATTCATTCATTTATGAGTATCTATTCATTCATAATGAGTATTCATTCCTTTATGAGTACAATACTCATAAAGGCATGGTGGTGTAGGAGGGTCTTCTTTCTATGTGTTGCTTTCATTGGTTAAATAAAGAGACTGCCTTAGCCTTTTGATAGGACAGCAGCTTAGAGAGGCAGAGTAGACAGAACAGAATGCTGGGAGAAAGGAGGTAGAGAGAGAGCTGCAATGAAGCTATTAGGTCAGACATGCTGAATCTTTTCTGGTAAGCCACAAGCTCATGGTAAAATATAAATTATTAGAAATGGGTTGAATCAAGATGTGAGAGTTATCCAATAAGAGGCTAGAACTAATGGGCAAGGCAGTGTTTAAATGAATACAATTTGTGTGTTGTTATTTCGGGGTATAAGCAGCCAGGCAGCTGGGAGCTGGGTGGCAGGAAGCAGCCCACTGTTCCTTATATAACAGCATGGGAATGGAGGTCAGGAGAGAACTTGGGGGAGTTGGCTCTCTTCTTTTATCATATAGGTCCTGGGGGTAAAACTCATATTGTCAGCTTTGCTGCCAAACACCAAGCACCATTACCAGCTGAACCACCACACTGGACCATTTAAATCTCTAAAATTTCATTTTCATTTACTTATTTGTGTGTATGTTGGGTGGGGCACACACATGCTACAGTACATGTGTGTAGGTCAGAGCACAACATGCAGCAATAGCTCTCTTCCACTACGTGTGTCCTAGGGATGGAATTCAGGTCATCTTACCCTGTTGAAGGTGTCTTTACCTTTTGAGAGATCTCCCCAGCCCCAACTGCTTCCTGCACTAGTCAGAGCCTAGTCCTGGAGTTGATGGTGACAGGCCACCATTATTTGTGGATCCTGAACTGTTCTTGGAGAGAATTACCCAGAAGGGGAGGGAAGCTTGTTTGAAGATGTGGGGCTTCAGATGC
Source organism: Myodes glareolus (assembly GCF_982192425.1). Lineage (NCBI taxonomy): Eukaryota > Metazoa > Chordata > Mammalia > Rodentia > Cricetidae > Myodes > Myodes glareolus. Next base: position 33,307,697 of record NC_142029.1, on the reverse strand, counting down.
CTAAAGAAGCAGCACCAAGCACCTATGAACTTCAGCAAACTGACAAGATTCCTTCATTAATTTATGTCACCAGAATTGATAATGTTTACTGCATCTACTCTGTAAATTCTGCTCTAGACTCCATGTGAATAATTGGAACACCTTGCGATCAACTTCTCATCCTTCTTTCCCAGCATACATTTGCTGTGCTTGCTCCCAAGTTCTTCTATTTCAGAATGGTGGAGCGATTAAGACAGGTCTGGTCTCAACTAATGTATATGTGAAGTACAGCAGCTAGTGCCATGCCAAATGAAGGGGGAGTTCTAAAAGTATTAAGAACATCTCTAGTGCAGATGGGGTTCATTCATAATGCTGATGGCCAAAGCTCTCCAATGGGCTTGACCAATGGTATAAAACCTGGGTCTGTGTTTGGAATGTAGCTGGAGGAATCTAAATATGTGCAATTTAGATTTTAAAAATCAATGTGAATTAGTCTCAATCTGACTTCACTTCAGGACGAAGGCGCTAGTCCTAGAGGTAGGATATGAGTAGGAATCAATAATGTCTCATAAGTTCATCCTCTGAAATCATCTCTACAACAAGGTTACAAAAAGGTAAAACACCAGGTTGGGCCAATAGCTCAGCCTGTAAAGTGCTTGCCTTGCAAGCATAGGAACCTGAGTTTGTTCCTCCAAACCTGTGGTGGGCACAGCTAATAGCCTGTTTAATATCATTGCTTGCATATTTTTCTATAATATAAAGACGCAAAGCAAGGGTACATGCACATATACAAATACACTTTTGGGTGTATATATGTATGTCATAGTATATGTTCTCTGAAATTGGACTTTTTAATTTAAACTTTTATTACAATTTTTATTTTGCATTTGAAAGGAATGGTTTCTTTCCTTCCACCATGTAGGTCCCAGGGATAGGCAGACTTCTTTACCTACTGAGCCACGTAGTCAGCCTCTGCTTGACCTTTCACTTAACAACACAAGCAGCCTTCTTTCCATGCCCATTGACATCATTTTACCCTTTATTTTAAAATGCTATGAAATAGTCCATTTATTTTATGGGTTTACAGATATTTATTTAACTAATCTAATTGATGAACATTTAAAGAACTCAGGTAAAGTTGTCACCATTCCAGCAGATGGGATTTGATGGACAATTACACATAGTGCTCTTGTCTGAAATTTTAATGCCTGTTGCTTATTGCTTTCAGAGCATTTAAATAAATTAAAATATATCCTAAGAAACACACATGCAGTTTAAAAACCGAAGCTCACTATTATGTCCATAGTGGGGAAGGGCAGTTCTTAGCTTTTACACACTATATGCCAAGTTTAGGGAATGCAGCTTATTCCATGCCTGTTACTTGCACTACGATCTTTGTACTTCCTCTAAAATAGTAAATTACCCAGCTTATTCACACTTTTGCTTTTCGAAGTCTAAGCTATTCCATTATCCTAAATTCAAACATTGAACTAAATTTTTCTTTCTATAGTTTCACTCTTTGGTCTACCAACATTCATTGTATTTACATTTTATTCATTTCTTGTAGCTACACTCACAGACTTTGACATTCCGTTTGAGTCAGGAATCTTTCTTCCTCTTGCTTCTCCATGATGGTACAACTGTCTGTTGTCCCCTGAGAACTACACACGTCAACTTGACGGTTCGTTTCACTTCTCTCGTATATTGAATTGCCTTTGCTGTTGTTGTTTTTTCAGTTTTATGTCTTCCTCTTTTATTGTTCTTGACTGTATTTGTAGCATTATATATAGTTTTTCTGTAGGGTAAGCAGTCAGCTGACTTTCAACTCACAGAAGCCAATTGGATTCACATTTTACACGTAGGTTAGACAGGTGACATGGCTTCAGGAAAAAGAAAGAAAATAAAAACAAAACAGCACATATACACATTTGTTGAAAATTCTGTGAGTAACCAAAGAGAAATGTGTGAGCTCCGTGACATGGCTCAGTTGGTGGCGTGTACAGCAGAGGAAAGTCTGAGGTTGTCTGGCTTGGGCTACTTAGCCTTTTGCCCTTGGCCTCATTAACTCCCCACGTTCTCCAACAGGATCTACAGCCATAGGCAAGCGGTTTGTGAAAAGCCTGGAAAGTCAGCCCCCAATCACAACCCCTGGCTTTTGTCCTTAATAAGGCTTGCTACTGTCCTTGACTTTAATCCATTTCCTCCCTGCTGGCTGGCTTTAAGGCTGTGTTTATCAACAGCCTTCACCACAACAAGGTGAGCAGCCATCCGCCCCCACTTCCTCCCCCTCCCCCTTGTGGATTTTGTTAGATCAGTTTGCCACCACAGCCCACCTTCCCTCAGCAGAGTTTGACTCTAAGTTCAGAGGTGAAGGTCAAGCTTTCTTCGGAAGTCTTTCTTTCAAAACCTTAAATCATTTACTCCTCTGCCTTCTGCTGTGCCTTCTCAAGCCTGGCCGATGGTACTCTCTGCTGGCCCACACTCCAGAAGTCAGGCGCCTTCTGTTCACAGGTGCTGGCTCTGTCTATTCCTTCTCCACATGGATTTTCATCTGAATCAGGAAAAGCCTCCCCCGCCCCTTGATTCTTCTGAGTCTTCAGAGTTCCTAGCTGTTTTATCTGCTGCTTTTAGATCACACAGACAAGAGGGCCGTCCTGCAAACAGATAAAACTAGAGGCACCTTTAATACGTGGATCACTGCAACTGTAAGGAGGCAGGGGGCTGCCCAGAGTGAGGGCTGCTTGAAGCTCCTTTGTAAGGAGGGAGATTTCCCCTTAAAAATCATGCTGGTCTTCCTCAATGAGGTCCTACTCAGAGCTGAGTCTACATATAGATCATTCCTTTGAAGTTTTATGATATCCATATAAGAAATGGAGGACTCAAAGGAGGCTGGCTTGCCTTGGGTTATATGACTTTGCACGGCATCTCTTTTCAAGGGCTGTGTTTATTCTTAAAAATGGTAGGTGGGTCAGAAACAAGAGTTAAAAAAAAAGGGGGTATACCATGGGTATACCAGAGAAGAGGTATACCATGGCCGCCACACCTCTCATGCCTTTCCTAGCAGATGCGTGTGCCTCAGCTGCTGCCATGGGGCCAGGCGCTGGCGCTCACCTCCCAAAACTGAATTTTGTTGAGGATATGCTCCTTTGAGTTAAAAAGAAATCCTATCCTCATCCTTAATATTTCAATTGCGAGCGGAGTGACAGCCCCATTGTTTATCTTTCTTAAGATTTACCTTAACTATTTTTGTATATTTTGTGCGTGTGAGGTGTATGTATGTGTACGCGTGAACATGCAGTCATGTCTACCTGCACCCGAGAAAGCCAGAAGAGGGTGTTATATTTACAGGTGGTTGCAACACACCCAATTTACAGGTGAGTCTGAGAACTAAACTCTGGTCCTCTGCAAGAACAGTATGTGTTCACAACCATGGAGCCATCTCTCCAGCCCCATCTTTCATGCTATCGTGGTAGCTTGCTGTGTTGGGAAGAGTGTTGACTTCCATTTACTGGATGTCTGACCTGGGGGCTAAGGGATCCCCTTTGAACTGTGGCCCTTCCTTAGAGATGTGCAGTTAGGCCTATTAGTGCTTTTACTTCATAGTAGTGGGAGACTGAAGGATACTCTAATGATTTCAGCCACAATAAAGCTGATACTTCTGGGTCCTAGGGACCATGCATGTGCAGATAAGCCCTCAGGTTGAAGTGCCTAATGGCCCCTGGGGATGTTAAAGAGCCCCATGTCACCTACGTGTGGCATGGATTACATCATCCATGTATGACTCAGCTAAGCCCTGGCACACTTGTGTGGTTGCATCATCCACATATGACTCAGCTAAACTCTTGCATGCATGTGTGGTTACACCATATATGACTCAGCTAAGCCCTTGTGTGCATGTGTGAGCCCCATCATCTGTGTATGACATAGCCACGTCAATCCCTTGTGCACAGGTGCTAGGCAGCTTTTAAAAGCTGGATGAGCCATCTTCCTCTCTCTCTCTCTCTCTCTCTGCACACTGACTTCCCTGGCCTGTACACACCTCCTCTAATAACTCCTAAGCGGCTTTGTTGCGTGTTCCTGATGTGGGAGAATTGTCTGTATTCTGTCAATCATATTTTAATAAAACGTTGATTGGCCAGGCAGGAAGTATAGGCGGGTCAACCAGACAGGAAGTATAGGCGGGGCAATGAGAACAGGAGAGGAGAAGGCTAGGAAGGAGGAAGTCCCTCTGCCATTCCTGCGCAGACCACCGAAGAGACAGCATGTAACCTGCCCAGCTGAAAAAGGTACGGAGCCATTATGGCTAACATAGATGAGAATAATGGGTTAATATAAGTTATAAGAACTAATAAGAAGCCTGACCTAATGGGCCAATCAGTTTATAACCTTATGGAGTCTTGTGTGTGATTTTCTTTGTTGCTTGCCAGCTGTTGAGTTACTTGGAGGGATGGAAACCCCAATAAGCCGGCCCCCTCATGTTACATGTTCCATATTTCCTTCTCACTCACGCCAGGTAATTTCATTGGTGCTGTGAGACTTGGGAGGCTCTTCCACCCCGAGCCCCTTTCCTGGGGTTGGAATTCGTAACCGGGTATTTTTTTCCACAACAACCATGTGTTCCATCTGCCTGAGCATGATTTCTATGCACACCACCAGCTTCAATTGGTGAGTTCACTTCATTCTAGTCAGCTTAACCGTTTCTCCGGTTAACCGCAGGAATTGACCATTGAGCTTCCCGAAATCTTCTGGTGTTCCTAGAAATGGAAGACAGCCCCCAACCATGGCCTTCATGGCTATGGTTGAGCCCTTCACCGACATTCTCAGGACTGCTTCTCTTAGCTAAAATCATGTTTGAATGACCCTGGGGTCAGTCCTCCCATGACTGGGGGCCCAGGGTCCCTCAGATTTTTCTTTCTCCTTTTTTTTCTTTTCTTTTCTTTTAGACCACTCGTCAGTGGTCCCCACTGTGGCCTCTCTGGCTTCCTAGTCACCCTGACTGGAGCCAGTCAGGCTTTAGCACCCCACCTGTAGGTAGAGAACGCTCTCCTACAAGCCCTGTAGTATTTGCCGCCATTTTACACCCTGCCTATAGAGGGGAGATGTCCCCCTATAAGCCTTGTGTATTGCTGTTTTTGTGGGTTTTCATGGTTTCAGCTACGGGTAGCAAGTCATCCATGACCATCAATCAAGCCTCCCTCCTAGGATGTCTTTTAGAGTCCCTTAAACCCCAGGCCTTAATGCCCTATTTACAGATTCCCACACTTGTCCATCTTTGTTTAAAAAAAAATGGCCTGGTTACAATTTAGATAACAATTTAAAGCGGCTGCCTAACGGCATCTTTGATCCCGAAAGTTTACGGGAGCTTTCTAACTACTGTCAGCACACAGGCAAATGGAAGGAGTTTCCTTATATCTAAGCCTTTTACTATCTAAACTCTAAGTCCCGGTCTTATAATCTCACCTTTCAGGGTATCTATATGTTCCAATCTAATAACCTACTTCCTGAAGAGCGCAGGCATGTTTGGGACCAGGCCAGACTACATGCAGAAGAGGTTCACCAAACACATGCAACACACCCTTCAGGGACAGAGGCAGTCCCCGAGCAGGAACTATACCAGGCTTTAACACCCCAGGTGGAATTTTAGCTAGAGACTGGTTTTTGACTTGCCTCCTGGCAGGTCTCCATAAGGCTACTCTCAAGTCAGCAAACTATGATAAGCTCTCAGAGGTCATTCAAGATATGAAGGAAAATCATTCTGCCTTTTTGGAATGCCTCACTAAAACTCGGTTACAATATACTAACTCAGATCCCGAAACCATGGAAGGCAGATAGTTATTCATGACTCATTTTTTTTTCTCAGTGCTACCCTGACATTAAGGCTAAACTTAGACATTTGGAGAAAGACTCCTTCACCCTGCAGGCAGAAGTCTTAGATCTGGCTTTTAAGGTGTATCATGCGAGGAATGACAAAGCCTGCAATCCCTGTCATGTGCTAGCCATGGCCCTCTGATTGGCCGGCCGAGGTGACAGACAGCCTGATCCATGTTGCCCGTGCTGCTCTCTTGCCTCTGGGGGCTCAAGAACCACCAGGCCCATGTTTCAAATATGGTAGAGCTTGTCACTGGGCCCGATCATGCCCTAATCCTCATCTTGGTCCCAAGAGACCTTGTCCAAGATGCCATAGGGAAGGACATTGGGCAGTTGATTGTCCTCGTGCACATAGTGGCATGGAGACATCAAACCCAGAAAATTCCCAAGTTGACCTTCTAGGTCTGTCCATGGATGAGTGAGGCTGCCCGGGCTCTTTTGACCCAACCGCAGCTGTCATCGATAACAGGGAGACACAGGTAAACACCACAGTATCAGGATGGCCCATCTCCTTTCTCTTGGACAGTGGAGCCACATACTCAGTACTAAGAGAATTCTGGGGGCTACCTCTCCTTCTAGTTTCCCTACTATGGGGGTAGAGGGACATTCTTATTTACCTCAGCAGACCCCACCTCTTAACTGTGTTTTTAGGGGTATTTATCTCACTCATTCATTTTTAAACATGCCGACCTGCCCAGTACCTCCTATGGGAAGCGATTTTTTAGTAAAAGTAGGAGCTTCCATTTCATTTGCTCCTTCCATTCACCGTACCTCAGACTCACCAACAGCTCCCCTTCTCCTCCCTCTAGCCTCTCAACCTCCTAGCCTCAAAGTAAACTGGCTTCTCAGGTAAACCCCCAAGTCTGGGGCACCCCAAACCCCTCTGTTTCTAAACACTATTCCCCCAACATTATCCAATTACAAGACCCTACTAAGTACATTACCCAAGCTCTCTCTCAAGAGCCTTAGGGGACTTAAGCCTATTATCTCTGATCTTCTAAGAAAAAAGCTACTTCGCCCCACCTCTTTTCCCTTTAACGCCCCAATACTTGCTGTTAAAAAAACCTAACGAAACCTATTGCCTGACTCAAGACCTCTGACTCATTAACTCTGCAGCTGTCCCTCTTCATCCTGTAGTGCCTAATCCTTACACACTTCTTTCCACTATCCCCCCCAGGAACCTCCCAGTTTTAGATCTTAAGGATGCATTTTTCTATATTCCTTTCAACTCTTAATCTCAAAATATCTTTGCCTTCACCTGGACTGACCCTGACACTAACCTCTCCACACAGTTCACCTGGACCATCCTTCCCCAGGAATTCTCAGATAGCCCACACCTATTTGTTCAGGCTTTAGCTTCTGATCTACTCTCACTGTCTCCCTAAGTCTAAGCTCATACAGTATGTAGATGAGAGATATTCCCTAGGGGTCCTAGGACTTTAACATAACAGGTTTATCCCTGACTGCAGCAGTGTCTCCTGAATGTTAAGGTGATGCTAAATGATGCTAAAGAGAACAAGTGCCTTAAGATTTGCTTAAGGTAAAACATTGAGGGGTCTAATAATTCCCCTTTCCAATAATTCCCCCTTCTTTTCCTCCCTCTTCCCCACCATCTTCTATTCCAACACTATACCATCATAATTATAAACTTTTAATATATCTAAAATATATTTCTTTTCAAACTTTTTTTTTCATAAGCTTCAGGGAGCCAATTGGACCTATGTAAATTGATCAGACTCACCCAGAATGAGTATCAATTAATTCTTCTCTTATCATTCCTAGTCTCGGGAACCCCTGGGAAATTCCCTCTCCCATTCCCACAAAGAACCCTCTATCTTCCATCTTGGGACTCTCCTCCCTTAATCTCTGGGATCTAAAATTTTTTTCCAGACAAAATTTTCTGCCTTTTTAGCATCTTACGAGGTCCAAGCTGCCAGCCAGCCAGTTCCACAGAGCTCAGAAAAAACACAAACGTAATCAGCCACCCCAGGACGTGGTCAAGCATCTCAACTCTCCAATGCCCACAAAATCAGCAGGAAACAGTCTAGAGAGACCTTATGATGCCCCATTCCCACCCATTAAAGACTCCAAACTCCCCAAATTTTTATAATAAAAGGGTAGAATGTAATGATTTCAGTCAAAATAAGACTGATACTTCTGGGTTCTAGGGGCCATGCATATGTAGACAAGCCCCCTCAAGCAGAAGTGCCTAATGGCCCTTGGGAATGCTAAAGGGTGATGGGGAATCTCAGTCAATCACATTCTGCTTAAGGTGTGTCCCCCTGGGGCCACACAAAACAAATAAAAGATCGAAGCGCTTTGCCACTTCCTCTCTCTTTGGTTCCCTGCTCATCTGATGTTCATGGGATCTCTGGTCGTGTAAGTTTTCTCCTTTTATTAAAAGCTAAATCTTTCTGTATTGAGTTGGCCTAGTTAATTATCGATCGATCATGCCCCTTCATTTTGGCACCCAACGTGAGACTCCCCCCTTCCCCCCGCTGTAAGTCACATGTTGCTACACAGATTACTAAACATGGGTTAAAGCAAAATGTGAGAGTTAGCCAATAAGAGGCTGAAACTAATGGACCAAGCAGTGTTTAAAATGAATACAGTTTCCGTGTAATTATTTCGGGTAAAGCTAGCCGGGCGGGAGGCAGGAAGTGGCCTGCCGCTCTTTCTACAAAAGGGTCCCACATGACTCATGTGTGGCATATATTACACCATCCACGTATGACTCAGCTAAGCCCTGTCATCTGCATATGACGTAGCCATATGAACCCCCTGTGCATATGCGCTAGGCAGCTTTTAAAAGATGGACATGCCATCTCTCTCTCTCTCTCTCTCTCTCTCTCTCTCTCTCTTTCCCTCTCTCTCTCTGCACACTGACTTCCCCAGGCCTGTACATGCCCTCTCTTATAAACTCCTAAATGAGTTTGTTGTGTGTTCTGTGTTTCCTTCTCACTCGCGCCAGGTCATTTCAGATACAGTAAACACATTCTGGCCAAATAGCAATGGCTCTGCCAGGGGAGGGGCATTTCACTGTATATCTCATCCAAATCAAGCAATCTAGTAGTGACAGACAGATGCTGAACCTCTCCAAGGAGACTCTTAAAAGTGAAAATATTGAGATGGGTGCTCTGGGTGGCAGGGCCAGACATGATTCAGTGTTAGGATGAGATTATTCTGTCAGTGGTGCTTCTTATCTTATTTGCATAAATCTGACTTTGAAGGGGTGGGAAGTTCAAGTGGGGCTGAGAGGGGCTAGTGAGGGAGAGGAGCATGCAGGGTGCAGAGAAGAGCAGCTCTGGGGCAGTGCAGTTGCTGCGGGCGCCCAGTGGCCCTAGGACTGTGCTCTGCCCGCGCCGCTGCTTCTGCTGCGGGCAGGCAGCGTAGAGCAGAAGCTGTGCAGAGGCGTGGCGGCAAGGGTGGTGGGAGGCACTGGCTCCCAGTGGCCGCGTGGCAATCAGGAGGCTCCGTGGGAACAAAAAAGAAGCCCCACGTTGGGCGCCAAATGAAGGGACATGGTCGATCGATAATTAACCAGGCCAACTCAATACAAAAAGATTTAGCTTTTAATAATTGGAAAAAAGGGGAAAACTTACATACCAGAGATCCCATGAGCACCAGGTGAGCAGGGAATCAAAGAGAGGAAGTGGCAAGGCACTTCAGTCTTTTCTTTGTTTTATGTGGCCCCAGGGGGACACACCTTAAGCAGAATGTGATTGGCTGAGATTCCCCATCAAGACACAAAAAGCTTGGTTGAAATTATTGCACAGAGATGTCACTCCTGGTCAGATGCAAGATGTCACAGCCACTCGGGAGGGACAAACTGTAGTTCACTACCTGTAGACTCTCCACATGGCCAGCAACTGTGCTCCTAATGATTCTTTCAAACTTTGTCTACTCAAAAGCCCTATGTAGGAATATTTATCCATCAGCACCTAGAACTGAAAGCCTCGGTAAGTGAATGGATAAACCGATGGCAGCATAGCTGTGCAGTGGCTGTATTTTGGGTAGCAGAAAGACGCGCGAACATCCTATGGGTGATCCATAAAAGAACATCACTGAGGTGAAAGGAACCAGTTTCAAAGATTCTCCTAGAGACATAGAAACTGAAGCATATATGTGAGCAGAGCCATGTTCCAGGAATTGGGTTCTGTAGTTACAGAGGCAGTGAAGTTCCCTGACATGCCATCTGCACGCTGAATACAAGTGAACTGGTGTGCAACTCTTAACTGATGCTGAAGGCCAACAAGGAGCCGGGAACAAGTCTAAGTCTCCAAGTGTGAAGGGATACCTGAACATAGGGAAGGCAGCTTTGGTTTCCCCCGCTATGGAAGAACAGTGGATTTGCCATTGTTCCTCTGCCTGTTGTGCCTGTCTGGGCCCTCAGCACTGGGCATGTGCTGTCTGCTCATGTCTAGCAGGACCAATCTCCTTCACCCACTTTTCCTGACTGCAGAGCTAGTCTCCAAAAACACCTTCACAGACATACCCTGAAGGAATATTGTAGCAACTGTGGAGCCTTCTTTGGCCAAGTCAAATCTGACACCTAAAATTTATTGTTTTGCTGTATTCTATGACTCCATTTACCTAAGGGCCAGGCAAGTAGTTTGTCTGAGGTCGTTGTCAGTATATGTCAGCCCAAGTAGTCTGTCCCAGAATTCAAGCATGGAACAGTCACGCTATGAGAAAGAAAAGTGAGAAAATCACAGGCCAGAGCCTGTGGGACAAAGAGCAAACCAGCATTCAGGGCAGCCTGCACTGTGCTCTGCATCTCCCAGCTCTGGCAGGAAGCTGTACAGGAGGCACAGGGAGGAGAGCCAATTAGGCAGCATCAGAGTGGAGGGCTGTGGCTTGTTTTGAGCAAGAATAGCTTGGCAGCAGGGCAGACAACTCAGGAAAAGCCAAAGTTACAAGACCTCCATGCAGCAGGTGGAATCACAGATGGAGATCCAGGGAATCTGGAAAGGGAGAGCTCTGGGCAGACTTTCCGATTCCATAACAACTTCATGCAGAGGTTGGAGCAGCCAGGCCATGCAGCGCTGCCAAGTGGAGATGCCAGCAAACCTGCATTGGTATTCTGTGCATATTTAAGGTTTTCTAGATGTCTCTGAGCCAGGCCTTCATTTTACCAGGAAATATTTCTGCTGTGAAGATTAGGGGGAATGAGGGCTCCTTGTGGGCAAAATACTTTGTCAGTTAGTGTCTTCCTCAGCATCAGAGGAAGTTAGGCTTTCTCTTCTGAAGAACCATGATTTAGTCTAGTGTGGCCTTTGGCTTAATTTAGTAAATAAAGGAGGAGGGCTTTCCCAGCTTTTTGTTTTTGTTTTTGTTTTTTTCTATCTCAAGGAAAAATTCATGAGAAAGGAAGGGTTTTTCACACCCAACATAATGATTTACTCTTCTCTGGAATCAGGGCTTTGTCTTGGCTTGAAGGGTAGAAATATGGTCAGCTTTGCTGTGTTGCGTCATTACCCCGAGGGAACACTGTGGGACCTGGTGGTGCACCTTTGAGGAACTGGGTGAGCTATCTTACTTTGTTTCCTGTCTTTCACCACAGCCTTCTCAGAACCCTGCTTTGCTTTGCTTCCAAACATCTACAGGTGTATCTGTCAGTTTTTGGTCACAAAGTCTGTAAGGTCTAGGCTGGCTTCCTGACATCTCTTGTTTTTGTTGTTCACATAGAAAATATACTTAGATTTATCTTTAATTAATACATAAAGCATAAAATTGTATATCTTTATGCAATAGTATAATATTTTAATGCATGTTTAAACTATTTTTTGTTTTTGTGTTTTTCAAGACAGGGTTTCTCTGTAGCTTTGGAGCCTCTCCTGGAACTAGCTCTTATAGACCAGGCTGACCTCAAACTCACAGAGATCTGTCTGCCTCTGCCTCTTGAGTGCTGGGATTAAAAGCATGTGCCACCACCACCCAGCTCGCATTCTTAAACTAAACCAAACCTATCTATCTTCATAAATGGTTTTTAATTTTTTATGGCAAAAATATTTAAATTTCTTTCTTCTAGTATTTAAAATATACACATATTTTTTGGCATTTACAATCTTCACAGTTTCATAATTTCATATTAAATGTTTAGTCTGTTCTGAGCTGAGGTTTGCAATTGGTGTGAGAAAGGAGTCAAATTTCATTATGCTATGTATAGTGATTCCTTTTTCCCCAAAATCTTTTATTTAAAGATTTACTTTATGTGTATGAGTGTTTTCCTGAATGCATGTATGTATCCTACATGTAAGTAGTGCCCTTGGAGAACAGAAGAGATCTCCCAAATCCCCTAGAACTAGAGTGATAGATGATTGAGAGCCACCATGTGGGTGCTAAGAACTGAATGAACCTGGGTCCTCTACAAGAACAGGAAGTGTTTTTAACTGCTGAACCATCTCTCCAGCTTATAACCCTTATTTAAAAGAATAATTTTTTCCTAGTACGTGTTTGTTGTATGACCTTTCCTGGGAGACTTGAGCAAGTGTGTCTCCACTCCTGGTGCAGGCACCAAAGACAAGCCAAAAAAATTGACTCCATCCAAGTCTGTCTTAGAGAACCACTGAGTCACGGGCATGGGCATCTCTGAAAAGCCTACACCAGCATGGGGATGACTCACAAAAGCTGCATTCCAAGAGCCTCCCCATGACTTTCAGGCAGATCCACCAAAGGTCTTCTCTCCCTAGCAATCACTAATTGCTTTTGTAGACTTCAGATACAGTAGGAAGCTGAGCAGCATGGTGCCTCCTGCCTTTCCCCAGTTTCTCATGATGGCTTCAACTATTTAGGATCTCTCAGGGTAATCCTATACAAATTTTGAAATTGTCTTTTTAATTCTGTGAAAAATCTGACTGTATTTTGGTAGTGATATAATCTAAAAAGAACCGAGTATTGTGGCCATTTTAACTGATGGAGGAGGGTTATCTGTCTATTGTGTTATTTTTATTGGTCAATAAAGAGACTGCCTTGGCCCCTTGATAGGACAGAAAATTAGGTAGGCGGAGTAAACAGAATAGAATGCTGGGAAGAGGGCTATGAGGCAGATGCCATGGAGCCAGCCACCAGGTCAGACATGCTAAATCTTTTCCAGTAAGCCACCAGCTCGTGGTACTATACAGATTATTAAAAATGGGTTAATATCAAGATATGAGAGTTAGTCAGTAACTAACTCTCTAAAGATAATGGGCCAGGTAGTGCTTAAATAAATACAATTTGTGTGTTATTATTTCTGGGGCTAAGCTAGCCATGCGGGAGCTGGGCAGGATAAAAAGCAGACCTGCCCTCAACTCCTCACTACATTTAACAATACTGATTATCAGAATCCGTGCCATCAACATTTCTCCTTTACTGTGGGTCCTCTTCAGTTTAGAGAGAAACCGTTAGCAATTATTCTAAAATATTCCAGAGGAAGCAATTCTTCCAAACTTGACAAAGCCAGCATTATCCTGATAGCAAGACCAGAGAACAAAACCACAGACCAAGGTACTGAAATCCAGTGTTAGTCATTCAAGGGATGCAAGGATAGTTCAATAAATGGCAAGCAATTAACAGGATATGAACTATTACATAACAGAGAACAAGAACTATAATCTTCCTCACAGATGGAGAAAAGTTTGGATAACGTCCAGTATCTTTTCTCACCAAATACTCTCAACAAGTTAGGCACAGAAAGAACACAGCTCTCCATAACGATGAGCATGGATAATAAGCCAATGCTCATATTAACTGGATGGAGGAAAGTGCATCATAGGTTCCATATACAAAGGCTTAGTTCTCAACTCTACAAGGAGCTAAGCGAAGTAAGCTGCTTCAGAGAAGGCTTCTGGGAGTCTGGGCAGTGAGGGGAATTGGGAAAAGGACCCCTTACCTATAAATCTTAGAAGGTACACAATTTGATCTTCACTTACAGCATAAGGTGCACCAAAGAAGTAAGTATCCAGTTTACTTAGTTTTCAAAAGAGAAACTGCGTGTTCAGACAACTTCAACTCAGTGCTAAGGCTAGAACTACTGGTGTGTGCTGGTTTAAGATGGGACCCAGAAGCCAAAGTTCTGTGATTCTTAATGTTTGTTAGTATAAATCTGTCAGAGCTAAAACTCCTTTATGCACTGTTGTTGAAGCACAGAGGAGCTTCTATCACTAGCGTGTGATGACATTGTGTGAAATTGTACTATAGGAGATGACTCTGCGCAGTGGTAACTCCAGATCACCAGAGTTACAAGGGCATACTCGATGTTGTTCTACAGGATAGTAAGATATGGTATTTTGATCTTTAAGAGACATGAGACTGATCTTCAGTGCCATTTCCTCCATTAATACTGTTAGTGGTACTAGCTGTGATCCCTGTATGTCTCTGAAACAGGGTTTCCCACAGTTGTACCAAGAAAGCAAGCTGATGACATTTGTGTTCAGACTCAATAATCTCTTAATTAACCGAATTAAGGATTTCCCAATTAGGGGCAGGAGGCTGATCTGGGCAAAGAAATGTGTGAGTATTTACTTTCTGTTTAAAGACTTTTTGGATTAAAAGATATTGGAACAGATAGCCCTGCAAAATGAGTTTTTGCTTCGATGGCAAGGTTGGGACTCCTGCTGTTGCTAGGATATACTGCCCTATCACAGCTGATCTTGACAGTGAAAATTGGGGCCTTAATTTCCCAGTGGTCCATGCTGCTTCTGATTTAGGCCTCATTCTGGTTAATCACACTGTCATTCTTGCTGTAGATTGCCTTTTGACATCTTCATCTACACAAGGGTCCTGCAGCCAGGACTCAGGACATGGAGTCAATTCAATGTCTCCTCCCTGGTCTCTGGACCTGCTACAGACTGGGGGGAGAGCAGCTCAGGGGAATATGGGGGACAGCAGGAAGCAAGGATGGTCAGAAACCAGTACTTTGGGTGTACACGGAGCCACACATACAACTGGAACTGGGGCAGGAACATTTATGAGTAACATTAAGATCTGCATTTGTCAGAGGCAGTGATTTTTTTTATCTTTAGTGAAATATCCTAATAAAAAACACTACCATATATTTTTTTTCTGAAGACGATGGGAGAAATGGGTTATAATGTGCTTTGGAAATCGATCTCATATCAGTCTCTAATTTAGCTCCCTCTTTAACAGAAGGATGGAGAAACTTGACTGGATACAACTTTTTAGTCATTATACCCTTTAGGGTATAGGCTGTTATTTTTCTAGCGTACAGAGGAGGAAGTCATAGTTCAAAATAGTTAAGTGATGTAGAAGACTGCAGAGCTGAAAAGGGGCATGCCTAGAGTTGAACTCCCACCCACTTAATCCCCA
Source organism: Myodes glareolus (assembly GCF_982192425.1). Taxonomy (NCBI): domain Eukaryota; kingdom Metazoa; phylum Chordata; class Mammalia; order Rodentia; family Cricetidae; genus Myodes; species Myodes glareolus. Next base: position 33,292,541 of record NC_142029.1, on the reverse strand, counting down.
GTCCAGAGGTCACCCTCTGTAGCACAGCCTCCTGATCAAGAGCACGTGTATAAGTTGCTTGACGTCAATAGCCCCACCAGCTCCTCTACAGATGTTAGCAACAGAAATTCTCACCATCGCAGTCTTAATCTGTTTAATGGAGAATTGATTGAAAAAAAAAAAAACAATAGTCAAACTAATACGGTGACATTTCCTCGAGGAATGTTGATGAGACCAGCCTGTGACAGGAAGTGTGCACAGCTGAGTGTGGCTAGATGCTCCCAGTACACGGTCCCTCTCGAGTGTGTGTCTTCTCTCCTCACTGCCCATCAACCAGGCTCTATTTTTGTACAAATAAAGTGGATCTTGAGGGAGATTCATCCAGGGCCGTGAGTGTCACCCTGATTTCTCCCTTCTTTCTGGTCATGAATGAAGAAACCTAAAAGACTGGATCTGGGGACCCGACGCACCGAGACAGAGCCAAGTGACTCTGAAAAACAGCCACTTCCTTTCTTCTTTTCAACCGAGAACTTGCAATTCAAGTTCTTTGTTAAAGATGAATAAACCAGAAGGTCAGAAAGTACAACAGAACATATTAATTGTTGACTAAAGCAAAACATTTCCATGACTAGAACATGAATGCTTGTGTATGCATCTATGCGCTAGTGTGGTGTACGTTTGTGTGTTGGGTTTTGGTTGTTGTTCTTGTTTTGTTACAGGATCACACAACTCAGGCTGGCCTCAAATTTACTAAAGACAAAGATGACCTTGAATTTCTTATTCTGCTACCTCTACTTCTCCAGTGCTGAAATTACGGTCACTGTCACTACACCTGATTCATGAAGAGTTAGGAATCAAACCTAGGGAGTCATGTGTGCTAGACAAACACTCTACCGGTCAAGCTCCAACCCCAGACGTGTCTTCTGTGTTAATCTTGTGTTTCTGACAGGTCTGTTAGGTCCTCAGACTTCCTTCCGTGGGGTTCTTGAGGAGCATTTGGCTATGCAATTCAGAGACGGCTGTTGTCTTACCTAGACTAACCCCCACACAGCGTGCAAGGACCCCTGATGAGGCTCCCACACAGCAAAGAAGAGAGCAAAGAAAGACAGTGAGAGCAGGGGTCCCTTAACCATCGGTGTGTGAGACAGAAACAGCTGAGGTAATTAAGGGGATTTCACAGGAGGACAAGGGCTGCTCCAGAGCTCAGACTCCCTCCTTTTGTGTGCTGAGTCTCTCTTCGTTTTGGCACCACGAGTAAGTGCTTTTCATAAAAAATACCACTCTCGCCACACACACACACACACACACACACACACACACACACACTTTGTAAACTAAATCCCATCCCTTCATTTTATGCAAATTTCGAGGCTTGCTCCCTGCTAGTCATGTTTGCGCGGCTGTTGCTGGTTAGAGTCCGTTTTCCTGTACATTCCTTCCACCCCCAAAGAGATCCTTTAGTTGTTTATGAGCCTCACACTCAGAATAGATGGGGAAGTCAGCATTGATTTGTATTTTAAGCTTAGAGGAGGGTCACTTCCTTTGTGTGCAGCAAATGCTGCCAGCAGCTGCCCTTGAAGCCGAGCTGTGTCAAGTGCTGGGGATTAACCAGGGCACTGGAAATCCTCCAGCACACTGGAAATAGTGCAACACCTTACTTATTCTTCCTTCTTTGGTCTGCCTGTTTCATCCTTACCTTTCACATCCCTGTGGTAGTGTCTGTAGCGCATTTACTTCCTCATCTGTGTTTTGTTAAATATTTGAATTTAATGCTCATACTAATTGCCTATGATTTGGCACAAAGAAACTACTTGGGACTTTCAGCAAACAGCAAGGGTGGGAATATCTTGCTTGCTCTTTCTAACTACGGGAGAGAAACGCTGAGGTTGAGTGACTTTTCTGAGGTCTCACAGCTAGTAAAGGATGGCGTGGTACCAGGAGTGAAGCCATCTCACTCTAGATCCCTTCTGCTAGTCCATTCTGCCTTCTAATCCTGTCTTTTGGGATGTTTGCATCATCTAAACCCCACGGTGAACCGCTCAACACGCCACGCCAAAAGATCTGGGGAAAACACGGGGCTGTGTAGAGAGTAAGGTGAACCCAGGAGACGCAGGCAGATCGGGAGTTTAAGGTTAACCTGGGCTACTGGAGAATCAGTCTCAAGAAATCAAGACCAACAACAGCAGGAAAAGTTGCTTAGACACAAAACCATTCCACGGGCCACAACTGGGGTAGAGGAAAGCCAGATCAACTCAGCAACAGGTGCTGAGTGGCACACTGCCACCGTCTGTTCCCAACACACATACAGTGGACAGACAACCTAGGCAGCACCTAGCTACCCGGTCCTCCCACTTCGCTGTCCCTGCGTCTGCTCAGAATTGAGGAAGAGAGGTTCTAGTGGCTCTGCCAGAGGCCCTGGACACAGCTCAATTCCACTGGCCAGTAGGTGGGGAGAACAGGCTTGGTTCCTGAACTACTCTGCTCTGCTCTGCCTCCCCATCCCCCACAGCTGCCGCGGAGCTGACAATCGAAGATGCTGCCCGAGGCTGGCTGGCTTTTATTATTAGTTATATGCCATCATAAGTGTGCATAGAGATGTCCAGGAAATGAAACTGTGCCAAACACCAAACAAGACCACTGCCCCAGAGAGCGGTTGGCCTCAGGGCAATGGCAGAATATCAGACAGACAAAGGGAACGGAGGGCCGGATGAGGTGAGGGTTTAGTTCCACTTGGCCTGTGAGAGGGGGAGGAGCAAGCAGCATCACCCAGGGACTTAGAGGAATAAGCTGGGGGAAGATTGGGAAAGCCATGGGCATCTGGCTTCCTGGTATTTCAAATTACAGTTGAGGATGTGTGAAGCTGTGCTTTCGATCTGATCTCGAATGATATGACAGCCGGGAGAGGAGCACATTGCAGATTCACCCTCTTGCTAAGCACGCCCTCTCCCCGGCCCCTCCCCTGGTGCCATGTGGTGTTCCACTGCACAGACTTCTCCCGCCGAGGGGATGTGTAAATACAGGACGAGAACTGGAGATGACTGAGGTTAATACGGAGGAAGTGCTGAGTGGAGAAAGGGGGAGAAATAACTGACAGGAAGCTGCTCCATCCCACGAATGCATTATGCACAATAATGAACTTTTAAAAGGCAACAATAACCAAACATCGGAGAGGAGCCAAGCAGAGAGCTCAGAATAGGACAGTCCCAAGTCAGATGTCCTTCACCCAGAGACTCCTCAGGGAGGACAGAGGAGAAGAATTGCTTGAGAAAAGTAGTCAGGGTCATGTGAAGAGTCACAGGAGTGTCCCCTGAGGAGTACCATGCCGACCACCCACAGGACCCCGGTTAGGTTGGTCCATCTTTGTGGGCCTCAACTTTTCTACCTGTGAAATGGTTTTTTAGTAGAATCCGTTTTATAAAATCATGAATTATAAAAGACAGATTTGTGCCAGGCATGAGTTCAAGGTCAGTCTAGCCTACTGAGACCCTGTCTCAAAATAATAATGATAAATGACAGATTCATAAACTACCTATCTGCCAAAACTGACTGTTAAGAGAATGAATTATCTCTAGGGCCACTATCAATGCTAGCCAGCTGTACCAATGTATACAGGCAGAAGCTACGTTCTATTCAGAGAGCTGGGAAAGACTTAGATGGGAAAATAGTTGAAAACTCGCTGAGGTTTTGATGACTTGGTAGAAGGACTTGAGTCTGCCGAAGGGAGACGAGATACTAGGAGTACCCTGGACTGGGAAGACAGGACAACAGGGCTGTGACCCAAATCCTGGAGTATTGTCTGACTCCGCGGGCCTTTTCTTGTAGGTGATGAGATGGGCAGACATCAGAGCTGTGGGAAGCCAGAGTCAGAGAGTCTAAGGGCCCTGACAGGGAGATGGTTCCAGATGGACTAGAGACATGATCCCTGAAAGTGTGGTCTTACGGGAGACGGAACAGTTTAAAGAGTCAACCAGAATTAAAATAGACACAGGCCAGGTTGGAGACTGAGGCAGTGGTCGAGAATAGTGCTTCTGAGGCCCTGAATCAGGAACAGAGGCAGGGATAAGAAGGAACAATAAGACTACCAATCAGCTCTTGAAAGACAAGTGGGAAGGAATGTAAGAATCACTGAAGTTCTCAATCAGGACACCAAGAATCTCGGGGCATTAGTAACAAAATAGAGCGAGCTAGGTGAAGGAGAGAGAAACAAGTTAGTTTTAGATTTATTGAGTCTTGGAAGAAGCTTCTAGAAATGCAGGTGTGTGGTTTGAGTATGACCAGCACCTAGACATGGGGTTCATTCACACTTAGTCTACGTTGACCCGTATCAATGGCCAGGTTACTCAAAGAGGAAAAACAAATGAAGCAGGAGCACAAGAAAAGGGACCAAAGGGGATGAGGTGAAACAGGACGAGCAAAGGTACCAGAAGAATGGTTGTTTCCAGGCTGGAAAACCTAGTTATGGAGGAGGTAGAGTCGGAACACGGCAGGGATGGGTCAAGGAAAGAGTTTACGGATGACAGAGCCGTCAACAACAGAAACTCTGAGTAGAGTGGTGTAGCTCAGATGAGAGAGGACTTGCCTGGAATAGACAAACTCTTGGGTTCGATCCCTTCGATCCCCAGCACTGCAAAGAGCAGTCATGATGGTGTACCTCTGTAATTCTAGGGTGCTGGAGACCAAGTTGGGGCATCCAACCATCGACCAGAACTTCTATGAACACTGTCTCCGTCCTACCAAATCTATGAACAATTTACTCCTCCTCCCCAAGCCTCGGTCCCCATTCTGTAAAATGGGAAACATAATACCCACTTTGTACTCAACAGGATATTCACAAGGACGCACTCTTAGAGGCTGGTGTTAAGAAAGAGTCCATGGGATGAAGGGGCCCCTTGTTCACCAGGTCTTTGGAAAGCCTGCAGACAGTGTTGTGTTTAGGATTTTTATTCTCCCACACAGTTTGGTATGCTCTGAGGAAAAGCACCGCCTTTCAGGAGAGTCGGTTTCCATTTTGTTGTCTGACTCAGGAGAAGGCTGGCCTATTTCCCTGTGATCTGCTTTCTCTGTGGGCTTTCTTTGTGCTTCTCTCCAGCAGTAACCATACACACAGCCAGAAGACCTACACGGGAATAATCCCAAGACTTCTGCTATGAACCCCAGACAAACCTTAGAAATGTCAGGGGAAGGAGGATGCAAATCAGTGTTTTGTGGTTGATGCAAATTAACAGGCATAGCGTCATCCCCAGCCTGAGGCACAGGAAGCCAGGTGTCACGCGTGTGAGAGACAGCGGCATCTCCATGAGGTTCCTGTCTGTTTTCAGACTTGATGTGGTTCCTAAGTGCATAGCCAAGCCTATTACCTGCACCCCTTCCTGCGCCCTGATTACGAGTTCTGGGTCTTGCATCAAAGACTTTGTTTGAAATCAAACAACATTAACTCATTAAGTCAATAATTCATGGACTCTTTTATCTAAAGTGGCAGCATCACACCATCAATTCACAAAACAGCCACTTCTCTGAAGTGTGGGTGATGATAATAATGGATTTTCTAACAATACCCTCTCAAAGCAAGGTCACTGTGCCTAGATGCTTCGGACATGCCAATCTGACCCTGGCCAGCAAAACAAGCCTTATTATTGAACCTAATTATGAACTATCAAGATAATGGTCTAGACTGTTTCTTAGGAACTTATTTAGGGGGAAGAAAGCAAGCTATGTTGGTTTTAAATCTGCTGTTTGTGGCAGAACCTGTAAGAAGACATGCAGGAAATGTTTTTCTTTTCTGCTCTGCCCTGCCCCCTTTTATTCCTATAGAAAAGGCTAAGATCCACACAGATACCTTGACCATCTTGAGCACAGTCTCAGCATTGTTCTGCGATTATAGGTGATTTCCAGGTTAGAATCTGATACATATGCAGACTTACAAATAGCTAGTTATGGGTAGCTGAGGCAACCGAGTACGCAGTGCGGCAGAATGCCACTCTGAGTGCCTGCGACACACAGGGTCATGTAGCTTACTGAAACATCTTTCATGACTTTCTCTTAGCTGGTTGTGAACATATTTCTTTCTGCTGTTTCTGGAGAACATAGGCGGGTAGTGTGTGTCTCCCGTTCAGAGTCCAAGACTTCCTCACTGGTTGACTGACGAGGCAACAAGACCGTTCTGGTTTACTGTCGGCATGGACTTGGGGGTCCAGCAGAAGAAGGAACCAAGGCACACAGTGATTTCTGGTTTGTAGACTGCATTATGACAGACGCGGAGGAAAACCTCAAATCAGGGAACGCGATACGGTAAATGAAGTACAAGTCATGTGAAACAGAGACAAAATGCATCGGGAATTGAGGGAATGTGATGCGTTTTATTAGACTGGGAAAGTTCTGACGAAACTATTTGTCTCACATGAAGAAGCACACTTTCAAGGACAAAGACAGCACAAAACAACAGTGAAGTCAGGGCTTGGACCACTGTCTCTCGACCCTTGCATCAAAGACTGGAGTCATTACAGCCAATCCAGGAGATCTCTAACCAGGGAGGAGATACACATCCTCGGGTGCTTGAGGGTGTGTGAAATGTGCATTTAAATGGTATCACACACCTCTGTAGCTAAGAGTAGAGTAGAGGTAGAACCCCTGCTGGGCAGTTCTGTGTGGCCTGTAGAGTATAGAGTCTGTGCCCGGTGAATGGAGGCACCCAGTACACAGCGGATCCCACAGGCTCAGAAGGCTGTGTTGCCTTTGTGTTTGCACTTAACCACTTACTAGTGAGGGGCAGGCTGTGTTACCTCCGTCTCAGCCTCAGTACTCTGAACGCTAAACTGATAAGGAAATGTTCTCATGACACAATGCAGGCTGGTTGAGAAGACAGAATGAAAGCTACCCATAAACACTAGTGTTCAATGCATACTATCGCTACAGTTAGAAGATGTTTTACCTGTTCACCTAGATCCACTGCATGATGCTGGACTTTGATTTGCTTTGTTTTTTTCTTTTTGGCTACATTTTTTATTGATTTATTTTTAAACGTTTTTATTTATTCTCTTGCAATTTCATACATATATACTGTTCTTTGATCATTTTCTTCCTATTGTTGTCTCTACCCTGTCCTTCCGAACCCATCTTCCCAAAAATCTCTTTCCTATTTTCATGTCCCTTCCTTCCTTCCTTCCTTCCTTCCTTCCTTCCTTCCTTCCTTCCTTCCTTCCTTCCTTCCTTCCCTCTCTCTCCTCCTCTCTCCCTCCCTCCATCCCTCCTTTCTCCCTGTGGTGTGTGCTGCTTTTACTTAGGGTTGCTTGCATGAGCAAGGTTGGGGGTTATTAACCTGTAAGGGCAACAACTTACCAGTGGCTGTGCAACTGAAGACTATGACTCTGTTTCCCAAGAAACCTTTAACAGCCTGATGATCTTTAGTGTATGGAGGCCTCGTGAGCCCCTCCCTCATCTGGATGGGCCCAGTCTTGTACCTATCTTGTGTAAGGAACTGACCCCTCTGCCGCTGTAAGTTTATGAGCTCAACGGTCTTGTCATGTCAGGAAGGCAGCATTTCTTAGCACTGCTTCCCACTCTCCAGCTCTTATACCCTTTCCAGCCCCTCTTCAGAATGTTCTGGACTCTCAGAGAAGTGTTTTTAAAGCTTACTTTAACTGTAAACATTATTGGATCCTGAGAAGAAGAGGGCAGTGTTAGCAAGTGAACCTATTATTTTTAGGCGTATACAAAAGCTGGAAAGATTGCTCAGTGGTTAAGATCATTTGCTGCCCTTGGAGAGGATCCGAGTTCAGCTACTAGCACCCACATATGGTGGGTTACAATCACCCATAACTCCAGTTCCAAGGAGATCTGATGCCCTCTGCTGGTCTCTGTGGACACTGTACACACGTGATGCACATGCATACATATATGTTAGCAACTCATACACAAAAAAATATTACACAGATTAAAAGTTGACTGATGCTCACGTTTAGAAATAGAGTCTTTTAAACGGTTGCTTGTAGAACACATCACTTTTTCCCAATTCATTGTACTTTCCCCCGAATTCCTTGTGATTTTAAAATTTGAAAGCAGTACATTTGGTACAGGAACAAAACGCTAATGGAACCTTCACAGGAATGCAGATGACCTCAGATAAAGTTCTCACCTCTCTTCTGATCATCGTGAAATGGTTTTACATAATTACTACATCATTGTAGACATTAACGGCTGCATAGGTAATGAAATTATCACATTAAATGTGTTGAGAGAGGGAAAAAAGTCAAATTTAAGTAAAATCATTTCATTTACATGCTAATATAATTAAAAAAAGAATAAAATTGACTAATGTCCAAAATTAGGTCAGTTGAAATATGTCTTTTTTATTCATAAAGTAAAATAATTCTGCTATATTCCCTTTATTCCCTGTATCTGAGTTTTCAATGATAATAATAAAAATAATAACTGCTATAAAATATCTCGGAGTAACTCTAACCAAACAAGTAGAAGACCTGAATAGCAAGAACTTTAAATCTTTGAAGAAAGAAATTGAAGAAGACACCAGAAAGTGGAAAGGTCTCCCGTGCCCTTGGGTAGGTAGAATTAACATAGTAAAAATGGCAATCTTATCAAAAACAATCTACACATTCAATGCAATGCCCATCAAAATCCCACCAAAATTCTTCTTAGACCTCAAAAGAACAGTACTCACCTTCATTTGGAAAAGCAAAAAGCCTAGAATAGCCAAAATAATCCTGTACAATAAAGGAACTTCTGGAGGGATCACAATCTCTGACTTCGAACTCTACTACAGAGCTATAGTACTGAAAACAGTCTGGTATTGGCATAAAAACAGACAGGAGGACCAATGGTACCATATCGAAGACCCAGATATTAATCCACACACCTACAAACACCTGATTTTTGACAAAGAAGCAAAAAATATAAAATGGAAAAAAGAAAGTATTTTAACAAATGGTGCTGGCATAACTGGATATCAACATAGAGAAGAATGAAAATAGATCCATATCTATCACCATACATAAAACTAAAGTCCAAATGGATTAAAAACCTCAACATAAAGCCAGCCACACTGAACCTCATAGAAGAGAAAGTGGGAAGTACACTTGAATGCATTGGCACAGTAGCCCATTTCCTAAATATAACCCCAGTAGCACAAACACTGAGAGCTACAACTTATAAATGAGACCTCTTGAAACCAAAAAGCTTCTGTAAAACAAAGGACATGGTCAACAAGACAAAACGGCAGCCTACAGAATGGAAATAGATTTTCACCAACCCCAAATCAGGCAGAGGTCTGATCTCCAAAATATACAAAGAACTCAAAAAATTGGTCATCTAAAGAACAAATAATCCAATAAAAAATGGAGTACAACCTTAAACAGAGAACTTTCAACAGAGGAATTTAAAATGACTGAAAGACTCTTAAAGAAATGTTCAACATTCTTAGCAAATCAAAACAACTTTGAGATTCCATCTTACATCTGTAAGAATGGCCAAGATCAAAAACACTGATGATAATTTATGCTGGAGAGGATGTGGGGTAAAGGGAACACTCCTGCATTGCTGGTGGAAATGCAAGCTGGTACAACCCCTTTAGATATCAGTATGGCTATTTCTCGGAAAGTTAGGAAACAACCTTCCTCAAGACCCAGCAATACCACTTTTGGGTATATATCCAATGGATGCTCAATCATGTCACAAGAACATGTGCTCAACTATGTTCATAGCAGTTTTGTATGCCATAGCCAGAACCTGGACACAACCTAAATGCCCCTCAACTGAAGAATGGATATAGAAAATGTGGTACATTTATACAACGGAATACTATACAGCAGAAAAAATAATGATATCTTGAAATTTCCAGGCAAATGGATGGAACTAGAAAACATCCTATTGAGTGAGGTAACCCAGACCCAGAAAGACAAATATCGTATCTACTTACTCATAAATGGTTTTTAGACATAAAGCAAAGAAAACCATCCTACAAATCACAATCCCAGAGAACCTAGACAACAATGAGGATCCCAAGAGAGATATAAACGGATCTAATCTATATGGGCAGTAGAAAAAGACAACATCTCCTGAGTAAATTGGGAGCACCATGGGAGAGGTTGAAGAGGAGGGGAGAGGCAGGGAGGGGAGCGGAGAAAAATGTAGAGCTCAATTGACTCTTGGCTTGCCTGACAAGCAAGGTCATGTGGACTGTGGTCTTAATAAGTACCCCTGCTTTGGAAAGCAGCTGCCGGGCTTGCCTTGAACAATTCATCTACAACGTCACTCTGGGCTTTGGTGCCTCCCTGTCCACACAGAAGGACTTAGGGATGGAAAAATTTAATTATTGACCCACATAATTCACACACGTCCAGAGCTCTGAAGCCTCAGGAACACTGCAAACAGAGACTGGTCGGTGGCAGCGCTGGCAGTAAGGTCTGGGATTTTGCAACGCCACTATCACACTATAGAGTGGAACAAGGACAAAAGAGCCAGGAAAGCGAGATGGAGACAGAGAAGCCCGGGGGTTGCCATGCTGGCTCCTTCACTGGTGCACCTCCCGTTCTCACCACTCTCCTCCTTACTCCTGCTCTGAACTCTTCCGTGAAGTGACCTGGGAAAGCGTATTTCTCGCCAGCCAAAGCAGAGGGCAACTGGCCGTCAAGGTAATCATAGTAATCCACTCTAGGAGGCACTAAAAAGCATCAAGTTCGAATGGAGGACAGATGAATGGATAAAGACTGGACAGCTGAGAAATTTCCATTATGGCCTTACCCCTGTGATCCTGTGTGGGTATTTGAGCCAGTGGCTTAGTATGAGAGGCCTCACTTGTCAGACAAGGAGCCAGACACAAGCCATGAAATGCCCTGCTAGGGCACACAGGGCTATACGCAGCAAAGCTGGGGCAAGTCAATAATCCTAGCTCCAACCTGGTGATTCTTTTTGCTTATGAACCCACAGGAGCTGGGCAGGGAAAGGATATGGGGACAGAAAGAAGACCAAGGCCTTTAAAAAGGAGGCACAAGTGAGGTAAGGAAAACCAGGGGAGGTCGTGACTTTTTTCCAAATGTAATATCCACCATGACAAAATCAAGGAACAGAGTCAAATAAACACTGGACACCCTCCTGAGGACATATGGGGTCTGTTTAAAATTATCTTCTGGGGAGGAGGATGTCCTAGTCAGCCTTAACTGTCAGCTTGACACAGCCTAGATGTCATCTGAGAGGGGCACCTCAACTGCTCTGAGGTGTTCCCCACAGCCCTCTGTGGCCATCTTTAATCTGGTCTTTCTTGTTCTTGGATGTGGCCAGTGCCAGACAGAGTCACTCCTTATTCAGTCTTCTCTGAGGCTGAGCTGTCCCTGATTGACTAACTCTCAGGGTCTCTTTCTTTTTGTACGTATCGACTTTTATATGTATCAACTCTATCATCCAGTTTCCAGCAATAAAACATTTGGCAAAGGAAAGTTGAGTTGGGACAGGGGTGGGGAGTATGGTAAATTCTAAGTTGGTATTAGTTACTATTAGTCTACAGGATCAATGAGGTCAGGATAGATATGTCTGTCACCTCTTGACCTGTCCTCCCAGACACAGCTTGATGTAACAACTTCAACTATCACAGCTCCATTTCGTGCTAAGTAATTGGAATAGAGGTCTTGCTAGCATGGGCAGGTTGTGCCCAGACTGAAGGGACTTGGCTAACTTGAATATGATCTGTACCCATCTAGCTTTCTAACTCTCTTCCTTTTAGCTGAGGATGGAAAGATCCAAGACACCTATCATGGTTTTGGTGTTGAAAATTGCAGCATCGTCAACCATTTCAATAGCTTTTTCAACCTTTGGGTTTATCATATGAGAAAGAAAGACACATCATTTCTCTTTTGGGTGGGTCACTACATTTCCTGTGTCATCACAGCAGTCTTGCTGTTTCCTGACCACCCCATCAACTAAGAGTCTCTACCACAAACCCCAGGCCATTCAGTGCTCTAGGGAACGACTGCTTTTGCTCCCCCATCATGGTCTCCGTGGGCATCCTGGTCATTCTGGTTCTGCGTGTGGGTGAGTATATTTGGCTTGGCAGGTACCTCCATGTCTCCAGAGGGCCTTCCCAGAGTCTGTCCAGCACAGGAGGAAAATGGACTATCTTGGACATGGAAAGGGAATGTAGTCACAAGAAGACTTCGCTTTCTGTACTCAGGCCAAGCCCAGGCGGAAAGGAGTCAAGCCTTCCAATAATGTTCCTGCTTCCTACTTTCAAAAGCACCTGCTTCTAAGACCAAACTGCAGGGCTTTAAAAGCCACCAGCTTGAGTCAAAGGTCTGCCATCCCGATGGGAAAAATCATTAGAACTTACAGCCTCAGACTCTCCTTCATCCCATTTCTAGCCTGCCTTGCTTTTCTTAACCCTAAATTTTATTAATTTCTTTGTGTTTGATATTTGCCTTTTATTTATCTTTTGAACTATACCTAGCAACATTTTAGGGAGGAATGATATGATTTGATATATGAATGTTACAAATTTTTAAAATATGATTTGCATCTATCTTTGCCATATATAATCAACCAAATCAGTTTATGGGCAGGGCTGATCTGGTAAAACTGAAGAGTCGATACACTTTGTCTCCCGACTTTTCATTTTTTTTTGCTATTTTCTGCCCTTTCAAACTTTCTTCATCCCTTTTTATCATACAGGATTTCTGATTTCATTGTACTTGCTTGTCCCCCCTCCCATCAATATCAAAGTCCTTACCCGAGAATATTAAAAGATGGACTTCTAAGAACCTGCTGCAGATAGGAAGTTGTGGACAGACATTCACAGATGCTGAAATGTAAAAGATAACCTTCATGGAACACAGGATAAGGATGTTCTGGGAAACCCATGAGGCTTTAATAGAGGATGGTGTTTGCTAGTACCCTATTGATGCTGGGTCTTACTTGTGACAAATGTATTGCAATAATACAGCAGCAGGAGATGCTGGCATCTGTGGAGCGCGAGGTGGCCTTGATTGCTGAGGTAAGAGTCGCCAGCCCAACACACTGTGGGTGGGTGGCATTGTCCCTTAGGCAGGTGGTGCTGAGATATATGAGGAACTTAGTTGAGTGTAGGTAAGTCTGTGAGAAAGCTAGTCAGAGAGAGAGCAGCAATCTCCATGGTCCCTGACTCACTTTTTCGGCTTTGAAGTGGGGAGTTCATTGGTCAGAGATAAAGTAAGGCAAGAAGGCCATTCTTCAAGTTCTCACCTTGAGTTCCTCTCTCAGTTTCCCTTAGTGATGGGCTGTGACTTGGAACTGTATGCTGAGTAAACGACTTCTCTCCTCAAGTTGCTTTTGGTCAAAGTGCTTGTCACAGCAAGACAAATGAGCCACACCCCTGAGTAGACCCTGCTGTGCACCAAAGGGTTATGACTTTTTAGAAGTCTAGATTCCGTATATGAAAGAAAACATATAGTGCTTGCCTTTCTCTGTCTGGTTTATTTTGATCAATATGATGACCGCTATAGTTTCAAAAACTGAAAGCCACGGAGGGGAACTCCCTAGCAAAGTTGTTCACAGTAAAAATTTGGGGCTCATTGTAGAGTTACTCCTCAACTATTAACTCAAAGTGCATTTCTAAAAGTCGATGTTTTTTTTTTCTGGGCTCAGCGTGCACATGGTGGTGGAAGGTCATGCTTTGTGATAGAATCAGGGGTGAGATGCTTGGGTGGACTTTTACCCCCTAGAAATCCCTGACAAGGACATGAGGCATAGTGACTGAAACACAGCTCTGAAAACGCTGAAAAGCAACATGTCCCTTTGCTAACACCAGAGTTCCCAGACGGTGACCATTCCATTCCCCAGATAGCATACTGTTTCCTACGGAGATACAAGTCTTCAAGGCCCCTCTGCAAAAGCTTGGTGGGATAACTTACTGGTAAAGTTTAGAGATGGTATTAATAATCCCCTGGGGGCAGAAGCTTCCTGATAGTGTCACCTCATACACTCCTCCTCCTCGCCACACAAGTAGCTCCCTGGGGAGCAGTCACCCTACAGGAAAATCGCTAAGGTTTTATTATAGATACAAAGGATGGAAATTCTACTTAGCAACACACAATGTCAGTCTCCTGACTCTGCTAATTGACTCCAACTTTAATGGTGCTCGGCTCATTATGCCCCTTTTAGCAGGGTCCGACATCAGCATTTGGGAGCCTTTGAAACAGCACACATCTCGAATCCATTGCAGTTTGATCATTGAAAGCTGCAGAGATCAATTGTCCAGGCTCTCGCTCTCTGGAGCTGGCAGAGTAGACTGTGGGCTGGCTGATCCTCTTAGCTCAGCGGCCTTTCAATTGATAGCGATTGCCCCACCACATCAATCGCTCGGTGACCCACATCAATTAAGGCTGCTCAGAGGCATGCAGAGAAGTCCCTTTACCAGCTCCACTTTGGAAACACGGAAGTAGCTAAGGAGGCAAAGGCACCTGTATAGTCCAACACCAGGAAGCATGAGGGTCCACTGTTCACCACTGTGACAACTGAGGGAGGCTTCTAATGAGCCTTTCTGAAATGTCTTCACCCTGGCACCACCACACCTTGGACTGTATGATGTGTATTCTCAGTGTCAGGGACCTTGTGAGGTATGCTAGTGGCTACACCTAATTATAGCTTACTTGACAGTGAATTAGTTAATTAAGCAATATTTAATTTAAATAAATGTCAAGTACATCTACTAGGTCAGACACCATGCTATGTTGTATCACTGAACAAAATACAGTCTCTGTCTATTGAGGCAGTCTCTGACAGACACAAAGATGGATAGTCAGAAGACCGTGTTATACAAAGTTTGATCAGTGAAAGTTCCAAGCGATTTGACTACCCAGCTTCCAGGAGTGGAGAGGGTGCTTATAATAAGCCTTGGAGAAAGAACAGGGTGGGTGGGTGCCAAAGAAGGATAAGAGCAGGGTGACAGGAAGGACTTGATGATACAGGAAGAAACTATCTATCATAAGAAGGTGTTTCTGCTCCCAGATTTTCCTGACTTCCAAGATCCGAGGAGGCCCTATGTATAGTAAGCATCCAACTGTGGTACACAACGCAAACAAAAGGTACACTAGGAAAACCTCTGCATTTCATTTGATTTAACTATTGAGGGCTTCCTTTTTTTATCTATTTGTCAAGTGTTTAGACATTTATAAGATTGAGCATTTCACAATTTTTTGTAACAGGGATGCTAAGTCCAATTGCTGTTGCCACCCAAATGTATCTTCACTGTAGCTGGGGCAGTGTCTCAGCCACACTTGCCAAGCAAAGATGAGGACCTGGGTTTAATTCTAGTAACCACCACTATTCCCTACCCCAGCTCTTGCCGCACACACACACACACACACACACACACACATACACACACACACACACACACACACACTTTTTTGGTAACAGGCTGTAGTAGTGCATGTTTAAAATCCCAGCACTGAGGATGCAAAGATGGACTGATCCCTGGAGATGTCTAGCCCAGCCAGCTTGGCCTAATGAGTGAATTCGAGGGCAGGGAAGAGACTCTGCTTCAAAATAAGAAGGTATATCACAGCTGGGGATCAATCGAGGTTATGTTCTGACTTCTGCACATAGCATGCATGTGCACACGCATGTGATAGCGCAGGCTGTTTCATTTACTGCCTTCTTTCCTTACCATTCTATTTGCCATTCATTTATTATGACTGACTTACCTCTGTTCCTGGATGAAGCCCAAACAGGGTCTTGATTTTATAATGCATAAGGTTAAAAGTCCTAGTGTCATTAACTTTCAAACGTAGTCCCAAATCAGAAAGCACATCACAGTAGACTGTTCAGTGCCACCCACTGTCTGCCCACTGTGGCCAACTTTCCTGGGCATTGAAGTGACCTCCTTTCCACGCCCAGCACTGAGCATTAATGCTCTGTTCCCTGCTCCTGCGGATGGATCGAGCATCTGAAGAAGACACCCAGTGTAACATGAGGTCCTGCTTGTTTGTGTTTCTGTCCTGCCCCCCCCCCCAGCTGTTTAGTCCCAGAGAAAAATCACACTGAGATCTCTATAAATTATAAAGCTGATTGGCCCATTAGGTCAGGCTTCTTACTGGCTAACTCTCACATCTTGATTAACCCATTTTTCTGATTTATGTTAGCCATGTGGCTCAGTACCTTTTCAGTGGGGCAGCTCACATCCTACTGCTTCGGTGATCTGGGCAGAAGTGGGAGGAATCAACTTCCTCCTCCCCAGAATTCTCCTGCTCTCCTTACATCATTTCCACTTCCTTTCTGGTTTTCCCACCTACACCTCCTGCCTGGTCAATCAGCGTTTATTTAAAACATGATTGACAGAATACAGACAATTCTCCTGCACCACTTCCCCCTCTTTTCTAAAAAAAAACAAAGGAAAATATCCATAGTCCATTTGTTGGAAATGTGGGCATAGTATTCCAGGCTACTTCCTGCTGGTTGGGGGCGCTGATAATCTTATGGGAACCTAAAGAAAATTTAGAGTTATGATCAAGTCCTGACTGAAGTATCCTGTGAGTCTTGATCATCCCAGGCAGCAGTCTTGAACCTGTTCTGGATGAAGAACTCAGACATCTAGGCCATCTGTTCCTACCGGAGATTGCTCAGGTGGTCTCCCTTGGTCAAAGATGATTTTTCTTAACTCTGAATAAATCCAGAGCCTCTCATTTTCTGTGGAAACAAAAGCAAAATCTCTTCTCCAAAGTAATATACCTTTTGCCTTCAATTTTGAAGTCAAGGTATTTTCAAAATATCTATCTTGGATTAATTCTGCAGCATTTATAAGCAAGTATCTTTTAGCAGCTCTTGCTCCTTCCTCAGCATTTAAACAATTCAACGAGAGCATAATAGCATGCAGTATCAAGATTCTCTGTATATTTTCCATCTTTATGCAGCTTTATTTTAACCTCTATTTCTTTTATTTTTACTTTTAACTTTTGGCTTTTTGAGACAGGTTCTCTGCATATCTTTGTCCTGGAACTCCTTCTGTAGACCAGGCTATCCTTGAACTCCCAGAGATACGTCTGTCTCTGCCTCCCCAGTGGTGGGATTAAAGGTGTGTACCACCACACCCAACTACTCTCTTTCTTTCTTTTTTACTTTAAGGCTTTAAACCTATTTTTTTTTAAGACTGCATATATTTTTAACACATTGTAAAACATTTAGAGGTTTTCTTACTCTTTGAATATCTCTTTACTGTATATCTCTCTTTTTCTGACCACATGGGTCTTTAATTTGGTAAGGAATATGGAGAAGACAACACTCAAAAGCTCCTATGGCTTGTCAAGGTCCTTGCCAGGAAGCAAGCTGCAACATTGTATTCATAGTCCGGACTGCCTGCTTGAAAGTCAAGAGTTTTTTCCCTGGCATGACGGCCCAGAAAGCCGGCATTTTAAAACAGTGCAGCTTTTTTCCTGCTAGGGCTGAAAACCAAAATGTTTTACTCTAGTCTTTCCCAAGCTTTCTCAGGCTTTCTGTGGATGCCGTTATCCAAGTGGGTGCCATTCTGTAACATGAGGGGGCCTGTTTGTTTGTGGTTCTGTCCTGCCCGACCCCCCAGCTGTTTAGTCCCAGAGAAAATCACCCACACAGAGGACTTCGTAAGTTATAAAGCTGATTGGCCCATTAGGTCAGGCTTCTTACTGGCTAACTCTCACATCTTGATTAACCCATTTTTCTGATCTATGTTAGCCATGTGGCTCAGTACCTTTTTCAGTGAGGCAGCTCACATCCTGCTGCTTCGGTGATCTGGGCAGAAGTGGGAGGAATCAACTTCCTCCTCCCCAGAATTCTCCTGCTCTCCTTACATCATTTCCACTTCCTTTCTGGTTTTCCCACCTACACCTCCTGCCTGGTCAATCAGCGTTTATTTAAAACATGATTGACAGAATACAGACAATTCTCCCGCACCAACCCAGGGTGGCCTGCTTCACTCTCTGTATCATAGAGATGGTGATGATGACTGTTCCTTCTTTAGAAAATAAATAATCATGCATTAAATTTGTGTGCATTTTAGTTGTTTGGGTGATGGTACATGATATAATAATTCAAAATATAGTACATAATGACTAGGGGTATTTTTGTCTTCGCAAACACAGAAAACTTTTATGTAACATGTGCTGCAAGCTCTCTCCCATTTTTAAAAGGTACTTGGAATTTGTCCAGATTTCTTGAGGCTGAGAAGGAGGGCCATATATGAGGTTGAGTACTATATAACAAACACAGAAAAATCATTCTAGTGTTTTACATAACTGTATGGGGATGATAGCTCATGAGAAAATGTTAACTTTGTGACCAGTTAGGATAGTGGAGCTGGATCGTTCCAACCACAAAACAGTGATATGGAAAAGAAATCACGGTCACCTGACTAGTCCAGCACATAATGAGGATGCGTGTACTGAAATATCACACTGGAACTTGTGGGGTGGATCAGTGGGTCAAGCATCTGTCCCACAAGCATGAGGACTTGAGTTTGCATCCCAAGAATCAATATAAAAGCCAGGCCGGCATGGTAATGGCCTGTAATCCCAGTGTTCAGAAAGCAGAGACCTTGGACAAACTGAAATACTTGGGTAGGCAGACTTGGTGAGCTCAGACTTCAGAAAGAGATCCTGTCTCAGTAAATGAAGTAGAAAGCAACTGAGCAAAGCCTGGCATCCACTCATGCCTCCACACGCATGCACACATACCTGCACATGCACACACACACACACGCGCATGTACACCTTTTCATTTTTTAACTAGCATTTTTCTGTTGAGGGAAACTCACTTTGCCTAGGTGATGGCTTTGGGTGAGATGTGACCCATCTATCCCACAGTCTGGATCTAGTATTTTAGAGTCTCCCAACATTAGACATACAGAAGTCAAAGATTCCAAAAAGCCCTAACAACTAAAGCCGATCCTAATACAAGCAATGACACAGTCTGACATATTGAGAAGTATCAGAGAGAATGAGTGCTATGTTAAATATGGTCCCGACCTTGACAAAAAGCTTCTAGAAGAAGACAGGGTAAAGTAGAGCCTAGGACGGATTGTGAAGTGGTAGAGGAGGGTCTTATCAGATCAGACTGGAAGTTCTAGCAACTGGTGTGGGCGTGTACACTTGTGAGCTGAAGTGCCGAGACCCTTTGAGAATTAACAGGTTATTTCAGGTATCTTTTATTCTGCTCAGTTCAACAGTGCTCGGTGTTCCCTGTGCACCTCAGCATATCCTACGCATAGACAAATATTAAATCAGCATGCGCACAAATGATGGTTTAGATCAGTCATGCAGGGACCATGTTCCATCTTCAAAACAAATCACAAAAAAAGAACTGACCATGCTTATTTCAGAAGATAGAGGGAGAGCAGGAGAATTGCCACACACACACACACACACACACACACACACACACACAGAGAGAGAGAGAGAGAGAGAGAGAGAGAGAGAGAGAGGATGCAGTTCTTATGTTATGAAGCTATTTCTGCTCCAAAGTGGGGGACAGCTCAATCAGTAATATAAATGTCTTGTAAGCCTAAGAACCTGAGTTCGATTCCCCAGGATGTTGGGTTATATGGTGTTTGTTTGCAATGCTAACCCTGGGGAGGTGGAGGCAGGTGGATCACTCAGGCTCCCTAGTTGACTAGCCTAGCTTACTTGATGATTGACTAGCCTAGCTTACTTGAGGAGTTCCAGGTCAGTGAGAGACCTTGTCTCAAAGTGCCATGGAAGACAGTGCCTAACAGCCAAGGTTTTCTTCTGGCCTCTACATGCACACACACAAATGTGCAACTACACACATACACACATACACACACACATACACACATGCACATGCACACATATGCGGGCTTCCACAGAGGCCAGAGGCATTCAGTCCCTGTCACTTGAGTTACAAGCAGTTGTGAGCTGCCCAGCGTGGGTGCTGGGAACCTCACTGGGGTTCTGGATGTGCTCTTAACCATGGAGTCATCTCTCCAGCACCTCTCCCTGGTTTTCTATCTTCAGTACATAGTAGAGTTGGTGTGGATGTCAGTTGTGCACTGCATGCTAAACTGAAGCTCTCTGTCAGATATTAGACAGTGTGTATTCTTCCTGTAGCTTACCTTCCCCTGGTCAGATGTTGGTATGTGAAAGAGTGAAGTACGTGTTTAGTATGTATGAGCCTTCCTTGGACCCTACAATTCTTTTGTAGACCTGGGAGAAGAGACAGCAAGCAAACGGGCCGTATTTCTCTGTCCTAAAACCCATCTTTGTCTCCTGCTAGCCAGTGGCCTTCAGATTTTGACACTCACAGCTCTCTTTCCATCAGCACTTCCTTCTACCTTCTACAGCAATGTGTCAATCTAAGAAGTCAAAGTACTTCTAAAGAATCCATATGCCCAGCATCTAAGCAATTCCTCCCACGCTGCTCCGACTCCCAGATCTTTCAGGTGAGCCTTTAAGCAGTACGCTCCAGGGCTCTCTGTTTGCAAGAGATTACTTTAGCTTTCTTGCTGTCCACGAGGCTAACCCCAAGTTCATCTGTGTGGTTTATCTTTAATCCACACTTAAGACCCCCATGAGTCGACCAGATGGCCTGACGGTTGGCGTCAATGAGAGTTCAAACTCGAGAGCTGACTTTTCCCTGAAGAGCATTTGCTGAGCCCGAAGAGATGGCTCAATGGTTAAGGGCATGTGCTGTTCCTGCGAAGGACTTGAGTTCAATTCCCAACACCCACATCAGGCGTCTCACCACCACCTATAATTGTAGCTCCAGTGAATCTGACACCATCTTCTCACCTTTAAAGGCATCTACACACATATAGCATTCATTTATACGAACGCATCACACACACATGTACAAATAAAAATACAAATAAAAAATCTGAATAAAAAGATTCCTTCATGTCATCTGGTTGTACTTAGTCTAATTCTATCATACAGAAACAATACACTAATGAGCTCTTTTGCTATTAGATACACCAACCTAGATAGTGTGGATACTGTGGAGAAATACCATCGAGTCTCTGGTCTCAGGATATCCCACATTATAGATAATTTAAACTTCTAGATAGGTCAAATTTTTGGTTATTATGGTGATTTTTCGTTATCATAGCATTGAGGAGACAGTCATTCCCTCATGAGACAGATTAGGTTTTGGAAGTTTAAGAGCTGAGGTAAGCCTTAGCCCCTCATTGACCTTACGAAAGTTATGCCCAGTGGACTGGTGAACAATTCTCTACATGGCTTGCTCCCAGCTTAGCTTCATTTTTTGTGGTGTCCTTAATATCCAAACATTGTCTCGGTCCAGTGTGTCTTTGTTTGACTTCAGCACAAATTAACATTTTTGGGGGTGAACTTTCCATCATGGTCTAAATTTACAGTGAAAATATTTATCCATAATGACTATATTGATTATTAATCAAGAGAGAATGAAGAATCAAGACAGGAACTGGTGAGCTCAGAGGACATCAGAGTGAAATCAGAATTTCTCACAGAATCCAGTGAGGGGACCAGCAGATCTGCCTGCCTATCTGCCCACCCATCTATCCCTCTCTCTTTCATATATGTCTATATAATATGTGTGTACGACATATTATTTCCACACTTTCTTTCTAGACTTCAGATTTCAAATGGAAGTCCAAAGGTTTTTGCTGATCCACAAAGCAGCTGAGGAAACGGGACACATGTGTCCCATCTTCTGGATCTGAGGCTGCAGCTCCGAGTTCCTAGCCTCATAGCAATGCTTAACTTTCTACAGAGAAAACCTAAACCCTGACGGCGTGGCACCCCTCCTTCCTGAGTGCCTCTCCATCCTTCGGCACCTACATTATTTATCAGGAAAGAGACTCTCTGAGGCGTTGATTGAAGCGTTTTGGGGGACGAGTTGGACAGTGGCTCGGAAAAGGAAATGAATTTCCTGTTGCGTCAGCTGAGGATAGATGAGGACTTTGAAATACGTTTGCCTCTCACTCATAGTCATTTTCCTGAGAGATCCTCACTCTCAGTAAGAATTATAACCTCTGAGACGCTTGCTCTAATGAAACGCTATTTTCATTTTGATAATGTGGCACACGATTAGAAAGGCTCTTTAATTGACTTGCTTTCTGGGGTTTAAAAAGATTTTGAGTTTTTTTCTAGACAGAATAGATCAGTTCATCAGAGTGAAGCAGTGTGGTCCCTGTCTGAGCTGGTTCAGGTTCAGTTCAGGTCATCAAGTCTTTGCGATCAGTGTTTGCTATGGTTGTGGGCAGAATCCCTTCAGCTGCTGACCTGAAACCTGCTAACAGGCAGAATCAGATGTCCTGAATTACAGACCACTATGGTTATGAGTTTCCAACCCTGTGTATTCCTTAGGCTCTGGGCATTCTATAAGTACTACACACACAGATCACCTGTCAGACTTCACAAATCCCCGTGAACATTACTCCCACTGAAGAGGAGAGGAAACCGAATCTCTGAGAGGGTGAGTTTGTACAAAGTCTCATAGCTACTTAATAAGGCCAGGATTTGAATCTGAAATATATATTGTTGGTGAAAGTGATATGCCCACTTCCAATATACTCACGAAGACAAGGGCACTTAGAGACCTAAAAATATTTTTCAGTCCTGTGTCTTCCTAATGCCTCCTTGGAAGGAGGGGCATGGAAGGTTACAATTTGTTTGTTAGGTTTTAGTAATTTTCTTTCATTTATTTTACATTCCAACTGCAGTCAGTTTCCACTGTCTCCTCTCCTTCCATCTCCTTCCCTCGCCTCTGCCCTCCCCCATCTACTCCTCCTCTGTGTGCTTCCTGTTCAGAAAGGGGCAGGCCTTCCATGGGTGTTAACAATGCATGGCATATCAAGTTGAGGTAGGACTAAGTTCCTCCCTTTGTATTGAGACTGGGCAAGGCACCCCGGTATGAAGAACAGGGTCTCAAAAGCCAATCCGATGTTAGGGACAGGTCCTGATCCCACTGTTAGGAGTCGCACAGATAGACCTTCAAATTTCAGTGTGGCCCTTGAGTTGGTGACGTAAGTCAGTTGCTCACTCAGTTTCACTATCTCCGGGAGTGATGAAAGCCTTGGGCAGTAGGAGCCGAAGTGCATCACCTTCAGAGTCTCTCTCTCTGTCTATCTGTCTGTCTGTCTTTCTCTCCCCATAGAACCCAGTCTTTCTTTTAAAAGACTCTTTTTTGTTTGTTTATTTTTGTTTTTTTGAGACCAGGTTTGTCTGTTTGGCTTTGGAGGCTGTCCTGGAACTCACTCTAGACCAGGCTGGCCTTGAACTCACAGAGATCCACCTGCCTCTGCCTCCTGAGTGGTATGATTAAAGACATGAGCCATGCTGGGGAAAACTGAATAGTTCAATTAAAAACAATAAAGTATATATATATATATATGTATATATATATACATATATTTAAAAAGATTTCAGTCTTTCTGAAATATGACTGTACCCAGAATAACCTGGAGGTTTTATTAAACCACAGACAATTGGATTAGATTTCCTGTTAGGGTAAGTGCAGGGTGAGTCTCAGACATTGGCATTTTAGGGGGACTTTCTGGTTGTAATGCTGCAGCCAGGGTGGGAGAGAAAGAACAACTTTTGATATCATTGGCTTGCATGATCTCAACCCACTTGCTGCTGCGCTGACAGCGATCACAAGATCTCATTGATTCTAAAGGGCAGTTTAATATCAGGATATTAAAATTTGAGGATAATGTGCAACTTTGCATTGATGGAATGTGATAAATCCCGTTTCCCTTCGACTTGAGCTGTGACATCATTTTCGTTCTGATTGATCATCGATTGACTTACATTTAATTCATCCATTCATCTATTCCTAGTTATGTTCAATATGAACTGGAATGCCTTTTACAGTTTTATCTGAACTTTCTTCCCTGCATTGTTTCCAGCAAGAATGAGGCTTACTTCAGGCCCTGCCATGTCCACAGGGAGAGCTTGTCCCTGCAGGCTGACGTGAGCTCCTCTGGTTTGGAAGACCTTATCGCCTCTGATTTCTAGATAGTTCTTCTATGCCACAATATAACCATACTCAGGTGGCGTTAAGAGACAGTGGGCCATGCTGGGGTCACCCACATGCCTCCCAAGTCCATTCTGAGAACAGACCAGTTTAGGGACAGACTTGGCCATCGGATCCTACTGTATTCCTCCTGACTCTGTTTGTTTTCATGGGTAAATACTGAGTGGGTCAATTTTGAAAGTTTTGCTTCTGCGTCTGTCCTGGTTTGTTTTCTTCTGCTGTGAAGCAACTCTGCCCACGAGCAATGTGGTGAGAAAAGGGTTTCTTTAGCTCACGGCTTATTCCCTGTCACTGCGGGAAGCCAGGGAAGAAAATGAAGGAGAGACCATGGAAGAATGCTGCTTCCTGGCTTGTTTTCTTAGACAGCCCAGGAGCCCCTGCCCAGGGATAGTACTGCCCACAGTGGGATGCACCCTCCTACATCTACATTGAGCATACACACACAGGCACTTACACAAAGCTAATCTGAAGGAACTAATTACTCAGTTGAGGTTCAATAGTCTTTCCAGGTCCCGCTTGTGTCAAATTGACAAAAATTAACCAACAAAGTCCCTGATAATTTAGGGAAAAGTTTCTCTTATGGTCGCTTAGAGGCAAGTGGGTCTTACAACTTCCTGGACAGTATCCTTCCTTGGCTCCTGGACCTTGTCACCATCTAGATCTCTAAGCGGATGACTGAAAACCATTTCATCCATATGTGCCCGAGCTCTTCAGAGTGTATCCCATGTACCATGTATGATTTCTGGGTGACTCAGTGTCCCATAGAGAAGCCCTGGGTGCAATCAGTTTGCAGGCATGACTGGACTACAGCCTACCTCATTTTAGATTCCTGGGTCTCATGTCCATTGAACACGGATCCTGCAACCACCCACCTTCTCTGGCACCTTCCATGCTTCTTTCTCACCCAGTCTTCCTTTATCCCTTTCTTTCTACCGTGACCTCAGGAATTCTAAACAACAAACACCTTTGGTCTTGTAGCTTAACATGCTTTTCACCCCCTTTTGTGCCAAAGCCTGAGTTTTTGAAGAAGACACAGTACCTGCTTAACCTTCCAAGGGTAGACAGGTTTCCGGTGGCTGTCTGAAATAGGTCCTGCTCAGTGGTAAGTGGGCTGTTCGACTTAACCTGCATATTACGCTTATCTATAGCTTGAGTCTAATTGGGTGCTATAATGAGACCTCACAAAGTGGGTAGCTTATAGAAAGCACAGACTTAGTTCACAAGGTTCTGCAGGACAAGAAGACAAGCGCACGGTCCTAATAGCTTCATGCCAACTAGGAGTTCTTGTCCTGGCTTCCAGGTGGCCGTCTTCTTGCTGTGACCTCTGCAGTCAGAAAAAGAACAGGAATTCTCTGGGGCCTCTTTAATAAGGGCATGAATCCCAGTTTTGAGGGCTGTACCCTCCTGACCTAATTAACTCTGCAGTCCCAGCTCCTGGTACCACCACATCAAGAGTTGGAATTTGGATGCACGAAGGTGGTGTGAACTGGGCTTTAGACCGACTGAGTGCACGCGCATAGGATCTGTTTCTTCCTCTCAATGCTCACATCACTTTAACCACCAACTTCTGTTGATTGGAACCTCTTTTCTAACATCTCAGGCACCTTCGGGTCTCCATCCCCACTGGCATTCCCCTCATTCAGCTGTGATCAGGCCTCTCTCCTGGACACTCCTGCAGGATTCCAGTTGCCTCTGATCAGTTTTTCCTTAATTCATTCTGACTTCTGGAAACATAGTTTTCCCTAGCCAGTCACTTCCTTTTCTCCATACCTCTTCATGCTTGATTTTTTTCTGTCCCCACTATTCCTTTTCTACTTTTATTTTAACTCTATTTTACTGTGTCCCTGGTTTACATGTACTTGAGGTTTAATATATAAAATGAAAGATCTGAAGTTAGGATCCCCATATGAAAGAATATGTGGTGTTTGGCATTCCGGGCCGGGGTAACCTCACTCAGTATACATTTTTCTAATTCCATATATTTACCTGTAAGTTTTATGATTTCATTTTTCTTTGCAGGTGGAAAACCTTCCTTCTTTGAGTCTCATCTACCAAATTACAAAATATCAGACTTTTGAGATTTCACTCGTTTCAAGCAGGAATACTAGGAATGATAGATATTAGTTATTATATTATATTATGAATAGTGATAAAATACTAAGAAACCTTTCTATTAGGACATTTATCTTCAGCATGTATGACCACAACTGCATTTTATCTTAAACATTGTTATAATTCCACCCTATAAACAACCCAGTGCGGTACTGCTCAAATCAAACCCAATATCCACATGGCAGTAACTGATCCCATACTTAAATCTTCTATTTCCCAACTTGGTGTTCATTTTAAAGTTCCAGGCTGTACTGTAATAGAGATTCTGTTTTATGTTTAATGTATCAATGACTCAACAGTTAAATGGAGAGGAACCATAACAGTATCCAAAGGGCTGTCCCATTCATTCGGTGGATGGACAGAAGAGTCTTCCTCGGATGCACTGTACACTTAGACAAAGACAAAGAGCCTTAACTGGACTCCAGCTGTGCAGGCTCACAGATGGGGAAGTCAGGACATCAGTTGTCTTCTGTGACGTTATTTAGGAAAACAGCGAGAGTAGTCATCTTGCCTGTTGGCAATATTCCCCTGTTTTTCTTTCTTCTTCCACTGTTTTATTTCATTTGTCCATTTGTTTGAGAGAGCAACCACTTTATTTTTTAAGGTTACAATCAATAATTCTGAAAATAGAAACAATATCAGTAGCTGCTGACATTTTTTCCAGAGGTAAAGAAATCCAATGAACGCACTGCAAGTTTTCTTCGGGAGCGAGGTGTGGTATTTGGTCCCTGTCTTGGGTGACCTGGGCTTTCTACACTATGCAGGGTGCATCATGAAGCTGGCATGGGAGGGAGGGATGACTGGGCCTAATTGAGGAAGAAGTGGTAACCCATCCCCTGATCTGTTATAGGTGACATTTGCCTGGTTCACTAGGGAACGGCTCTTTAAAGGGTTTTGAGAAAAAGCTGCCAACCGCCTTAATTTACCAGCTGTGCTTGGCTATCAAAGTGCATCCAGATGTGAGGACATTGTTGAGTGATGAGATGCAGCTGAGGAGGAGACTAACGGCTATCCTTGTGAGCTCAGTACTCCTGGGTTTTAGAACACAATGCATCCGTTCTGTCTTTGTTTCAAGGTTACCAGCCTAGTCCCTCAGACACAAGTAAACAGGTATTTCTGCATGGGAGCCTCACTTGGTACTGTTTTGTTTCCTTCAAACTTTGGTCATTTGTCATGCAGCAGAAAAATACCAAGTGGCATCTGTGGGTGTGAATAAACAGCACCTGGACAACACTGGAGTCGAACAATGAACAAGACCTTGCTTCAGTATTTTGACTGCCCCCGTTTTCCTGATTTCTGAGACCTTTCCTAACAAATCCGCAGTGGTGTATGACGAATCTCAGCTGTCAGCCTGACTGGATCTGGAGTCAGCTAACCGGCAAGCCACCATGTTACCAGGCCCTCCTGTGAGAGGCTTTCCTGATCACACTATCATGCAACTCAATCTAATAAATTCCCTTGCAATATATATTCATTTCATGAGCTCTGTTCCTCTAGAGAATCCTGGCTAACCCAAGTGGGCTGAATGGTCCCACCAGCAAATGAAATACAAGTGAAGGATGCACATGCAAGAGTGAAGGGATTGGGTGAAGTGAAGTAGTCACTGTTATGGTGGAGGCTGCTGTAGGAACTATTTCAGGATAAACAAGCCCCTCGTTCCCGTTCTCAAGGAGCTCGTGCTTGCTGGTTGTGGTAAGGCATGCATGAAGCTAAGTATTATTTGAGTAGAGATGGTCGGATTGGGGCGAGAAGCACAGGATGGAGTGTAGGAGTAACCAGGGAAACGGGAACACTTTTCTGGGTGAACTGAATTCCAGTTGAGCCTTGGAGGTGGGAAGGGATTTTACAGAGCTCTGTGGGAAATGGGAAGCTAAGCTAAAGACATAGCTGCACTTCAGATGAAAAACCCCAATGCTTCGAAGGATGCTGTGGGCTGACAAATGTTCTGGGCCGAACCCTGCTATCTGCCTTCTCATGAGGTGCTTGCATCTGCTCCTGAGATTGACACAGGAGAGTCTGCGACATGGGCAGGGATAGGAGTCACTAATGCCACTTCCAGACCCACAGAAGGTCAGGGATGGGAGACCTGTGAGCACAGGTGCTTGGAGGTCATTTACCACAGACCCAAGTCTGGGATTCATTTACTGCCAAACTGGTTTCAAAGTGAAATGAAAATAAGACTTTAGAATTTTTTTCTTCTAACTTACCACGAGGCTGATGATCTTTTATAAGAAGAAATCACTCTTGGACCTCTAGGGTGAGACTCTCATCCTGTGTTGTATGTTATGGATTCAAAAGTTTGAGATCAAGGCTAAACCTCATCTTGTTTAGCTCAGATGATACAGCTTTCTTTCATGAGATGCATAGCAAAGACTCCTCAGGTTACATACACAGTTAACCGTGAAAAACACAATGATCCCAGTTTTCCTGAGTTACCGCTAAGGATAACATTTTGTTTATCTCTTAGATATGGATTCGTTCATTCATCCATTCAGTTATTCATTTTGAGAAGGGTACCAATATCCTAGGCTGGCCTGGAACTCACTATTTACAACAGGGTGGCCGTAAATTCCCAGAGATCCATTTGTCTCTGCCACCCAAGTGCTGAGATTCAAAGTGTACATTACCACACTCAGTCAGTGATACCTTTTGTTAAGTGCTGGGTGCCGGATTTGGATGAAGTGCGAGAGAATCAGTCTGAAGTGGAAGCGCTTGGCAAATCTCAATGAAGGTAATTATCCTAGAAAGAAACACCCAAGGTAAGAAGCTAGCATTCCCAACGGTGCTTTCCCTGTCTCTGGTATCCAGAGCAGCGTTGTTGGAAATGACTCCTGTTGAGGGCAGAACTTCTGTAGGTACAGAAGGGGAAGGAGCAGGCTTTGCCTCACGGTGGATTTCACAGAGCAGCTTAAGCCTGTGTCCTGTCTTTAGTGTCTTCTAGTATCTTGGCGATGGTGTGTTGGGGGAAATGCTGGTGCAGCTCTGCCTGCTGCTGAGATTTCTGCCCCTTTCGCTTTGCTCCCTGAAAGAGAATCTCTGCCAATTAGCAAGCTTCCCAAGTTTGTTCATGCGCACTCTGGGTGGTAGCAGGTCTGTTGAAGAGGTACCTTCTTCAGTAGAGTCTGGCCTTCTGCTCAGTCACTGGACTTCAGTTACTTCTTATTGTTTCCTTCTAGGGTACTGCGTGCAGCTCTCCAGCACTGATCTCTGGGCATTCTACAATTACCATTCAACTCTATCGACTTTTGAAGAACTACACTTTCACGATGTTTGTTGGTTAAACACACCAGTGCCCTGTTGCCTAGATACCCACTGTCCCCTTTCATTTGGGGTTTCGGCCTGAAGACTGAACATCCCACCAAGGCTCCTACAAAGATCATCACAGCAGAACTCTTCAAAGATACTTGTGCTTTTCATGGATGCCATTCTCGAATTAGGGAAGAAAGTGCATTCTGGAACTTACCAAGGGCAGTGAGAGGGTGGGGAATGAACTTCTTACATGGCAAGCATTCTCTAGCATGCTAGTATACCTAAGACTTCAAGAACCTTCTGGAATCAATGACACAAAGTTATACTTCAGGTATCCAAGTAAAGAGCAATGTAGGAAGAAAGGAAATAATAAATGTTTAATAAGATAAGGATAAGCAGTAAGGTAAAAAAAAAGAATTCCAAACAATGGGGAAATAGATAAGAGTTATATATAAATGTTAAAATACTTTAGAGTACCATTAAAAAACCATGAATGTTCTTTAAGATATACTGGCATGCAAAGCAAAGCAAGGTAAAGGTGTGTACATAGCATGACACCAGTTATTTAGTAAAGGATTTATAAGTATATGTATGTACTCTGTACTTCATTAAATATGCATAACAATGAAAGCAAGGCCCACTGAATATCGAGAAACACGGGATTCAGTGAAGCAAACAGGAATAGAAAATAGACTTCTAAATATCATCCTTGCTTTAGGATTTAACTTTTAACCCAGCTAAGAGCTTACATATTAGAAAATACACTTTGCAAGTATTTTGCTTTTTTAAGAATTAAAACTATTCAGTAATCAGCATGGATACCATTTGTGCTTCTGATATTTGACTGCCTCATGGGAAATTTGCGCTGTGGGGTCAGCACATTTGGTGAATGTCTTTGTATTATGGACAAGTGTACTTTTGGACACTGAGGACAGTGGTACAGCGATAAGATAAATGAAATTAAATACTGTATTTTCGAAATTGAATTAGAGGTGTCAGCATGAATTTGTGGTGTGTTTCACCTTTTAAAATGTGTACGCATTTATAAATGGCTCCCACTAATGGTGGATTGATTTCCCGTGGGCTGAAATTCATTCATTCATTCATCTCTTTTTATTCTCTTCCACTGTCTCTTTCTTTCCCTGCCTTTTCTTTCCGTACTGTGAGATGAGCCCTCATACTGTTGCCTTCAGTTGGAGCTCACTATGTAGCCAAAGTTGGCCTCAAACTCATGGAAATCCTCCTGCCACAATCTCCCAAGTGCTGGTATTAAAGACCTGAGCCATCAAATACAACAGTATTCTTATCAATAGCAACTGGAAGAGTTGAGAAAACACCAAGGCAACCATTTGAACTTTCAAGTTTGTAGGACAGAAGTGGGAAAAAGTTTAGAACAGTAGAAAACTCTGTGAGTGAGAAACTCGATAGTATTGTTCTTGCATGACTGTTGTTGTGCAGTGGGTGGGGGTGTGAGAGACAGCACAGAAAAAGGCATCTCAGAAACTGGGAAGCAGAGGTGGACTTTATAGCATGTCCTAGAGAAACATAAATTGGAGGGGAAGGTGGAACGAGGAGGCAGTGCACTGTTGATTCACAGTGATCCAGCCATACTCAAAGAATGAGGGTGAGCCAGCACTCAGAAAACACCACAGCCAAGCTTAGATTTATCCTCAGTAAGACTAAGGTAAGATGTTTGTATTTCATTTCTGCTCCAAAGGCAAAGAAACACTGACCATAACATTACATCATCATAATCAGCAAAAAATTAACAGAACATAGGACCAAAGAACAAAGCTTAAGGGAAAAAAAATACCAAAAGAAGGAAATAGACCTGCATATGACAGAAATATTAGAAGGTTTAGACAAGAGCATCTGACTGCTGCTAGTAAGAAAGAAAAGAAATGACAAGAGAAATTCTCCAGAGAACTTGACTCTGTGAACAATAAAAATCACAGAATTAAAAATACAACAACTGAAAAGAAGGACCCAGTAGACAAGTGTAACAAGGGATTTGATTATGAGATCACAAGGTACAAAAACATATCATACCCAGACTTAGGTACAGACAGGAAAAGTGGGAAAACAGAAGAGTACAAGAGACACACCACGGAGTAACAAATACGTAATTGAAGTTTCATAGTAATAGAGAAGATCAATGATGCAGAAACAGTATTGATAGAGATATTAGCCATGAATTGTACACAGCCTCCAAAACATCAGTCCTCAGATATCAGAGGTCCTACACATTCCAAGAAGTATTAACTACAAGAAAAACACTCTGAGATACCCAATAGCAAAACTACTGAAAAAGAATGCAAAAAGATAAACCTGTTGTTGCACACACACGCGCGCAAATGTGCACGCGCGCGCACACACACACACACACACACACACACACACGCTCACACAACACAGTCAAGTGAGAAACAAGGGAACTGACAGCTGACTTCTCAAGAGAAACTGAGGAAAGAAGAGTAAGTTTAGAGCTCTGAAGGCAGCTGCCAATCTAAATTATATATCATATATCAGTAAAGCCAATCTTTTTATTTTTTGAGATTATAATGTTTCACTTCTTATTTCTTTCAAATTTATGGCCTCTTTTTCTTTAATTCTTCATGTATTATGGGATATTTTGATCACACTCTGGCACTCCCAAGACTGCCAATAAAGTTTATTTTGAATCAGAGGACAGAGCTAGTTGCTAGCTGATCAAAATTAGCCATAGAAGGTTTAGAGGATTGAAGACATATAGAGAGACACAGGAAGCAGTAGGAGGGACTTAGAAAGATTTCCAACCCTTTGGATCTAGGAGGGAGAAGAGAGAGTGAAAGAGAGAGAGAGGGGAGGTCACTGGTCACTTCTTGACCATTTCTCTGCTCAATCAGGTTCTTACTCTGACATCTGGTTTTTGTTTTTTTGTTTTTTTTTAGAAAGTAATTTTATTAAATTATAAAAGCTTCCATTTCCGCCTCTCCTCCCAACACCCTCCCACTCCCCCCACTCCCTCTCCTCCTCCCTCTTTGTCCCTAAGGGCAGTCAGGGTTTCCTGCCCTGTGGGAAGTTCAAGTTCCTCCCCCCTCCCTCCAGGTCCAGGAAGGTGAGTATCCAAACAGACTGGATCCCCAAAATCCAGTATATGTAGAGGAAACAAGTCCCAGTGTCATTGTCAATGGCTTTTCAGAAAGACTCCGGGCCAGCCGCATTCAGAGAATCCGGCCACATTCAGAGAATCTGGTTGGATCACGTCCTCGTTCAGTCCCAGTCCAACTGGCCTTGGTGAACGCTCATTAGATCAGTCCCCTTGTATCAGTGGGTGATCGCATCCCTCGCAGTCCTGATTTACTTTTTCATTTTCTTCCTCCTTCTGCTCCTCATTTGGACCTTGGGGGGCTCACTCATCCATTGTTGGTGGGAATGCAAACTTGTGCAGCCACTGTGGAAATCAGTGTGGCGGTTTCTCAGGAAACTGGGAGTCAACCTCCCTCAGGACCCTGCAATTCCACTCTTGGGAATATACCCTAGAGATTCCCTAACATACTACAAAAGCATTTGTTCAACTATGTTCATAGCAGCACTATTTGTAATAGCCAGAACCTGGAAACAACCTAGGTGCCCCTCAATAGAAGAATGGTTAAAAAAGGTGTGGAACATATACACATTAGAGTTTTACTCAGCGGTAAAAAACAATGACATCTTGAATTTTGCATGCAAATGGATGGAAATAGAAAACGCTTTACTGAGTGAGGTAAGCCAGACCCAAAAAGAGGAACACGGTATGTATTCACTCATAAGTGGATTCTAACCATAATTAAAGGTCTTTGAGCCTATTATTCGTGATCCTGGTTTTTGTTGATACAAAAACTACATTTTTTGTATATAAAAAATGATAATACTACATTTGTTCATGCGCCTGTGTGTGTAATGTGTTCATCAATACAAAAATGCTATACAGTTATTGCAAAACACCTGCTCAGTCTATATAATGTTTCTTGTGTATATGTTTTCAGGGCTGACCATTTGGCAACCAACCAAAATGCTGAACTGTGAACTCAGTCTCAACTGTTACATCTACAGTACAACTCCCATATCTCAGGGCTCATTGAAGAAGAGAGAACAGAAAAATTGTAAGACCCAAAGGAACAGGGAGTCTGCTGTGAGATTGTGTCTTCTATGAATATCCAAAGCTATACCCGTGTGGTCTCAACCAGCATGGCTGCCTAAATATGACCTGAATGAGGAAGGCTCCAATAGACATGGTAATGTGGATATAAGAGCTTGAAGTCCTCAACCTTAG
This sequence comes from Myodes glareolus, assembly GCF_982192425.1. Lineage (NCBI taxonomy): Eukaryota > Metazoa > Chordata > Mammalia > Rodentia > Cricetidae > Myodes > Myodes glareolus. The sequence continues at coordinate 33,258,925 of NC_142029.1, read as the reverse complement.
GATGCCAAGAGCTGGAGAAATAGTCTTCCTCAGTAGAGCTGATCTTAAAGGAGAGGAGACACAAAAAGAACTCCTTTGAGATACTACAACGATCTCAGAGGAGAGCCTGCGAATGCTAAAGAAAAGAAAAAAGCCAGAATGGGCATTTTCTTGGATAACTCTAAATATATTGAGCACATAATTTTGAACTTTTCCAGCCTTTAAAATGCATGAGCAATGAAAATATATATTATGCTTATTATATTTCTTGTTGCCATGAATGAATACCTGACAAGAATCAGCTAAAGGCAGAAATAGTTGATTTTGATGGACAGATTCAGGAGGTATGGTCCATCATGATGGGGATGGCAGGGCAGAAGCTTGAGTTGCTGGGCACTTTCCATCCACAGTCAGGAAACAGAGTTGTAGGAAGGGGAAGACCTTTCTCCCCAGTGACTCGCTTTCACCAGAAAGGCTCCACCTCCGGCAGGAACTGCATCATTGACTGGGGACCACATATTCAAACACATGAGCCTGTTGGAGGTATTTCAAATTCAATCTATAAAACATGTCACCAAAATAGTGAAATTTATGAAACAGTATGTTCATACATTCTTTTATTTTCATGAAAGTGTTGACTTATGTTAATTTCCATAAAGGATACACCAAGGACCAATTATAAAAGCATAATTGTCATGCTAACATCTTTGAGCTATATTTTATTATTGACTTTAATAAAGGATTTGAACTTCTTTTAAAGAGTTTATTGCTACGACCTTTATCATTCTATCACAACTATAAATAAAATAGCATTTAAAATATGTTATTTCTAACATGAGAAATATATATATATTCTGAGAATTTCTTTGTATTATTGATGCAATACTATGTAGCCACTTATTTTCTTCTAAAGATTTATTTGAAATCATAATAGTGCACACGTGTGTGGTGAATCTGTGTGTGTGTGTGTGTGTGTGTGTGTGTGTGTGTGGGTGTGTACACGTGAAGACGAGCATCCTTGTTGGATTTCATTGTCCAGACAGATTTATCTAGTCATTGTCATTGCGTCCATAGTGTCTTCAAGTCACTGTGACCTTTCTGTGGAATTTTCAGAGTCATCTCCCATCTTCCCAGGTTGATTTCTACACTTGAGTGTCTTCTATGTTTGAGATTTGGTTAAAGGCATTTCCTGCCATATAATCCTTACATCTGTTCACTTAACTTTTCTTTTGAACTCACTTTGAGGATTTGCTTCCTTTGTGGGAAGTCCAGTAATGCACCTGTCTGTATGTTGCAGTCTATATACCATAGCACTAATGGGTTTGCAGAAAGAAGGCGTCTTGGAGGCCCAGTTTAATACATTCTAGAGCTGAATTCTGACAGCTGGTTTTATATCAGCCTTGGGAGCTACTTGGCCTTGGTTAGTCTTGCTTTTCTCATCTTTAAAGTAGGTATCTCAGAGCTAGAAAGATGGATCACTAGTTAGAAGCACTGGCTGTTCTTTCAGAAGACCCAGGTTTAGCTCCCCTCATGCATGACAGCTCAAAATTCTAACACTAGTTCCAAGGGATACACTTTCCTTTTATGGCCTCCATACACTACGCAACACACATACAAAAACAAGAAAGTATTAATACACTTGAAATAAGTAGATAATAAAAATGGAATTCCTATACTTCCTGCTGTGTGGAAGGATTAAATAGGTATCACGTGGTGAGTGGGCAGAGAGCGGAGGTTATTCCTATAAAAAGAACTATCCTGGCTGGATAGTCATGCACACTCCTTTAATCCCAGTGCTTGGGAGTCAGAAAAGGGTGACTGTGAGTTTGAGGCCAGCCTGATCTACAGAGTAAGTTCCAGGATAGCCAAAGCTACACACAGAGAAACCCTGTCTTAAAAAACCAAAACCAACCAACCAAGCAAACAAAAACAAAATAACCATCATTTTTGTCCCAAAGATTGCACACAGTGTTGTCCATGCTAACATATTTCTAGTTCTTCTACATTAATTTTACATTTTCTTAGACTTAGTCATGAAACCTGGGTTCACTTCCTGGGCACTCCATGCTTTCTTCTGGTCCAACATTTTGCAAAGGCAGTGAGTGTTCCTTCATCTCTAACCTGAAAGACTGCAAGCATCATTGACCAGACATCTCAAACACACCCAGCATTCTCTCATACAGCATTGAAAAGAACATTTGGAAATCCTTTAGGTCAAGGACCTTCTTGGAGTCCATGCAGATGATCCATTATGTGGTACATGGCAGGGTCATGACAACTCTTAACCTGTGACCTGCCCGTGAGATCCAAAGGGCAGCACTGTTGGCTTCTGCTTTATAGATGAAGATGCTGAAGTGCAGAAAAGCTAGGTTGTGTATTGTGTACCCTTGGCATTAGAACTGATAAGTAGGACAGTATTCTGCCGTGCACACAATAACTGAGGCAGCATCTCCAGCTCACTGCAGATTGTTGCTCCCTTCACCCCTTCCTTGGTCCAGCAGTATTTCCTGGACTCGGGATGTTCTGCATCCATGATAAGCTTGGGGAAACTGGATGGTTGGGGAGGAGAGAGATTCTGAAAGTAGAGCAGGTATTCGTAAATATCTAAGTACAGAAAGGATGGTGGATAATGTTCTCAAACACGAATTGGCTGTAAATGCATTTTTTTTTCTGATTTAATTTAGGCTGGGGAACTAACCTTATATGGTCTAAGTAATGAGATGTTGGCAACCACAGTGTATAAGTATACATCATAAATGAATCAGATGCGGGTAGCCATTCTCTGGGTAGTATTTATAATGCCATCATTGCTCTTGCAAATCCAAGCAAAACGGAACAGCTCGTTCAAGAAAAGTCTCTAACTGGCAAGTATCTGTCTAGCAGCAAAGCTTGCTTTCTGATACATTTCTTCTCAGCTGCCCAAATGGAGTTTAAGTCCACATAGTTTGTTTTCTCTGGAATGAAGGGGATCTTCCAAGCTAAGACTTTTCTGACTTTGCTTTCCACTTTTCTTTTCTCTTTGTTTATTTGTTGAGACGAGGGTGAACTCCTGAGCCTCCTGACTTTGCCACCTCAAGCTAGGTAGCTATTACCAGGCCCAACAGTCGCAAGGTTTCTGACTCAAGCATTCGGCTTTGACTCATCAACAGGAGCCAGAAATTCCCTTAAGACTGAAGTACTCCTGTAACTCTCTTCCTTAGTGCGCTGCTTACTCTGCTGTTTCAGGGTCAAAGAAAACTTTACTTACTCTGATTTTCTTCCTGTTTCTAGTTCTGGTCCCACACTCCCATAATGCTGCAGTTGTATTAACTCTTCTCTAGAACCTGTCTTTAAAATTCCCAAAAACTGGCTGCCCACACAGGACTAGAGTTCAGGAACTCAGCTCTGGTCAGGTTCACAGAAACACCAGCCTGCCTTGCCTGTCAGGCCAGAATCTTTCTCTTCCTTCTAGTTTAGTATTTAAATAATACATTTTCCCTTTGCCAATGAGCACCCACTTTTCTCCAAATGGCTCTTTGTGTATGAGATATAATTAAGCGATAGATTGCTTGCATAGTGTACGTAAGGCCAGGGTTCAAGCTACAGGATGGTAGGAAGAAAAGCAACACCAAAACCTCCCACCTACTCTTGGGTCTGATGAGTGTAGTGCTTTTCAACTTATTAACAATCAAGGACACGATCACCTCCCTCTCTACAGTAGAAATGTTTTGAGATATTTGCATCAACTGAGCTCTGTCACTCACCCTGCTTTGGACTTTTTTTTTATTTGTCAAGTACATACTCAAATGATATTTGGATTTTGTTGTACTGAAGTAACCAGGTTGACCAAAGCTGAGTGGATATCACTATTCCTGTCCAAAGCAAAGAAACTTAAATTGTAGTCAGCCTTCTTCTATTGCAGTCTTGTCTCATAGTTTGTAACTATTAGGGCTGGAAAGATGGCCCAGTGGTTAAGAAGAACACTTGTTACTGTGGCAGAGGACCCGAACTCAGTTTCCAGGATCCATGTCAGGTGGCTCACAACTGCCTGTAATTTCAGCATCAGGGGCCTGGATAACCTCTCCTGAGGCGATTAACAACTTCTGATTTGTCCAAACACTGTGCTGACATGAACAAAACTCCACACAGACACAAATGCCTGCACATAATTACAAACAAAATAAGTCTTAGAAATTACAAATAACGAATATTATCTTCTCTTCAGAGGGAGTTCAACCAAACAGGCATTGGGGTAGAAGTGAGACTCCAAGTTGAAGAGACGGCTGAAAGGGGGACAGCTGACATTTGCTGTGGAAAGATCCTAGGGAACACCCCAAATTTTTAGGCATCTAAGCTAATTTCTATTAAGTTATATTCTCCATTAGCCCATGAGCTTACAAAAAGTGTCTGAGAAGACACATTTGAGGAACCTCAGCAAGGTTGATGAATCCTATCACTGTTGGCAGTGACTTCTTTGGCTAAGACCTTGGTGAGATGGTAGAGAGCAAGAAGATGAAAAGAATAATGCCGTGAAGTTGGAATTTTGTTCCATGTTATCAGAGGGCAGTCATAGGTAATAGTGATTTAATATGCAGTGTTGAAAGCCAGGGCGTGATATTGGACACGCACATCAGGAACACTGTGACCATCTGTGTATTTGCTTTTTGTTTAAGCGTTGGATGAATTTGATATATCCAGACATGAATTCTGGAGTTCAGTTACTGTTTGGCAAGCCCCGACCTGTAGTTTCTAGACTACAAGTCCATGATAAGATGAGGTCTGGAGCTGCCGAGCCTCCCACAACTTTTACTCACATCAAGTGTACTGTAATTTCTATTTTGCAAACCTCAAAGATAGCTTTCAGCACATTTCTGCTAATTATTTCAGGCAGTTTGTTCATATTTATATTTTTTAAGTTATAGAATGAGTTAATTAGAACTATTTTTTTTGTTTTTGAATAAAAAAATCGATTTAGAGACTACAATTCTCCAGTCTAGCATTTGGAGTAATTATTTCAACTTTCCTCTTTTTTTGGGGGGGGGAGCAATAAACACATTTTTAGGCTAGCCAGAATCTTCCTTCATTTAAGCTCATTAGTGACCACGTGGAATCCACATGACATCAACACAGCCTCAGGTCAAGGAATACACTGATGAGTAAAATCTAGCCTGCCTGCATCCCCTTCCCAAAGTCCCATGAGACCCCGAGACAGGAGAGTGGTTTGGCAGGGTGGAGGTATGATGGAGCAGCATGAAGGTGAAGCAGGGCAGAGTGACACCCAGGGGAGCAGTGTCAAAGAGATCAGGCTTATGGAGCGGAGCCCAACACACAAGGAAGAGACCGGCTTCCTCTCTGTCGGGTGAACCCAGTGAGCTAATGCTGCAAGATAAAGGGATGCTTTAGGACCAAATAAAGAGCATGTCTTGTTCAGGAAATGGGCTCTTTGTAAACCTCCCACTGGTGTTTGTATTCCTCTACTCCCTTCTCTTCTCTCCACACATGTGCAAACATATACTCATCACGACTTCCATCATTTCTTTTTCAAGTGGATCCTTTGTTGCTCTGCCCAGTGTCCCAGCTTTAGCCTCCCTGGCTTGCCTGTAGACACAAAGAGTAAGGAAGCTATTACATTCTTGAAAAAGCCCATTGTGGACACTTTACACATACAGTCATCTTTTGACCCTGGCGAGCTTTGCCTTCGGCTGTTCTAGATAGAAGAGTCGTTTTAAAGCCATTGTGTGTTTGCTTGCACACAGGCATGGGTGTGCTTGTGCCCCTTCTATATATATCTTCTTACTTCTGTCTCTGTATGTGTGTGTGTGCGCACGCGCACAGAGGCATGTGTGTGCATGTGCCCCCATATATCTATATTTATATCTCTATCTATCTCTCTCTCTCTCTATCTATCTATCTATCTATCATCTATCTATCTACATTCCTATTTCTATTTCTGTATGTGTGTGTGTGTGTGCGCGCACGCACAGAGGCATGTATGTGCATGTGCCCCTTTCTCTCTCTCCCTCTCTCTCTCTCTTTGTGTACACACAACTGGATCTTCAGAAACCATTTATGTATGTAGAATCCTGTCTTATTTTTGTTTTCTATAACAGGAAAAGATTTTAGAAAACAAAAACATTTATCAGCTCCCTCAATTGAATCTACTTTGTCGCTTGCGAAGTTTGTATTTCTTTGTAAAACAAATTGCTTTTAATTTTCCTTCTTCCTTCCTTCTTTTGTTTTCGAACCTTACTGATTTTTAGATGGATTTGTGGTTAGGTTGGATACATTGGTTTCTGTTCAGGAATACCTCTGGAATCCTATGAACGGGCCAGGGTGCATTGCATTTGATGGAGTACAGTCAGGAATCTGAACAGGGTATTTTTTACTTTACTATGGAACACATTTTACGATTGAACATTTTTGTGAATCATTTTTACTCTTCAGTGAAGCAAAGAAAATATGCATTTCTACTCTTGATTTCTGGGACAAATATTTTATCTTGTATATGTTTTCTTATTAGAAATAATATTCAAGAAAAAATTTTTCTTTACTTCTGTAAAAAGATCTCCTAGTCTTTATCTCTGTGAAGATCCCCTATTTTTCTATATGCTTCCTTGTAGATGCCTAATTTCAGCTTTGCATCAAATACCCCCAAGTGCACACTACACTTAAAAGTAAGTATTCATAACAAAAATAAAACCACTCCATGAAGACATGAAATCACAATATGAATATCTAGTCCATGAACTCATCTCAAAGACAGTAAGGGGAAGAGAGATAAAAACACAGAATGGGGGAGATGTCATCCACCAGTTTTGTTTGGAGAATTTGGAACTACCCTGGAGTCCTTGTGAGAGCTAAATTAATTAATATGCAGCTAGTGAGTAGAAATTGCCACAGTCTATAATTACCAATCATTATGATTATTATCCAAAGCAAATCAAACACTGAATAGAAAATGCCATGGGCACTGAATGATTTGAAATGTGGAGTCTGTTCAAGTATTCGAGGCTCTTTTTCAGAGTTCCACTCCTTGGTTCTTTGCTTTCTATTATTCTAGGAAGACGTCAATGTGTTTCACAAGCACAGTTGTTGCCCACATGGGAAACAGGACAGCCCCTGCCTCCCCCCAGCTGCCCACCCTATTAACGGAGATGCTGGCCTCAGAGGCACACACAAAACAAATAATGATAATACAAGAAATCCTTTCTTGAGGCCATCATTTTCTAAGCCAGGGTTTGTTGTCAGCTGCCTGGTAGTTCATGTTGTCAGTCAGTGGGTCTCGGGTTTGGGGCTACTGAAGCAGGCCGCATGCAACAGTCGGACTCTTTGCTAATTGGGATGAGAAGTTAATCTCTCTCAGCCTGAGTCCAGCTGAGTCTCTGTGAGCAATGACGTATTTAAAAGCTCTTTGACCATCCAGGGCGTGTGGTACTAACCGGATTTAGCTCATTAGCAAATCCGCAAGGCCCTTGCTGACACTCCACCCAGAATAAAATACAGGAGGTTGCCCCATACCCCGTGGGCACCTACAGCCTGGGTACATAATGAAAAGGCATTTATTAATAATCTCATTGGTCACACAATACAAAGGAAGGCAACAAGAAGTCAAATGCTGTCATTTGTCCTGACTAGAAAGGCATAATTAAAGTAAGCGACATGTGATTAACCTTGGAGAAATTAATCTGGTATTTTGAAAAAAAAAGGCACAAAATAAGGAAGACAGGCTATTACAGTGAATTTAGTAGAACTGGGAGACTCCTGCAGAGATGTGATCAAATTCAATCCACCTTTAAATACTAGCCACATGGACAGTGTTCAAGTTTCACTCTGTTGGCATGATAGAATACTCAACAAAAAGCAACCAAGGAGGGAAAGGGTTTATGTGATTTTTAATTTTAAATTACTGGCCATAATTTTGGTGAAGCTGAGGCAGGAATGTAAAGAGTCATATCCACAGTTAAGAGCAGAGAGAGAGAATAAATGCATACATAGATGCTTGCTCGCTAAGTCCTTTTGCTTTCCTCACTCTCAAACAGTTCAGGACCCAGACTAGGGAATGGTACCTCCTTCAATAGACTGGGTTGTCCTAAGTAACCAAAATCTAAGACAGGCCCCACTGACAAACCCTCAGGCTAAGTAGCACCACTAGTCTTACACTTGCTCTCCCAGCACAAGGCACAACCCAGAGGCTGACAGAGCTCAAAAGCTGACTCGTTCACAAAGCAGAAGGGCTGCAGAGAACAAGCAGGCACCCTTCCCACCCGCCCACTTTGGAGGAGTCTGCTATTCAGGAGAACAGATTTTTTATACATGAAGGTGGTAATTTCACCATGTTGCCAGATATTGTAATTTCTTGTGGGAGATATCAGAAGTACTTAAATATTTCATTTTAGTGAACACTCTGCTGACCAGATACAGCCTTTTATCCAGAGCTGGGATTAGGGGTAAGGTTTGTCAGGTACTTGTTGCAGTTCTTAACTTTTAGACAGTGGCCCAAAATTTTATGGTCAACATAAGTAATATCTTAGCACAATTCCATATTCTTAATCTATATTTCTCCCTGCCCCTCCCCCTATGTCTGTCTCTGAGACAGGGTCTCATTTGTCCCAGGTTGACTTGGAACTCCCCAGAGCTGAGAATGACATTGAACTTCTGATCCTCCTGACTCTTCCTTCCCTGTGCTGGGACAGGCATGCACCAATAGGCCTAGTTTATGCAATGCTGGGTCTCAAACTCAGGCCTTCCTGGATACTTGTAAAGAGGCACTCTATCTACAGTCCCTAAACACATGTTTTAAAAGAAAAAAAATTGTTTTCAAAGTATGGGATTGGAAAGATAGATAGTTCAGTCAATAAAATGCATGTTGGGCAAGTGTAAGGACCTGAGTTTGGATCCCCAGCACCCATGTGACAAAGTTTGGTATGATGGTATGTGTCTGCAATCCCAGAACTAGAAAGGTGAAGACAAGTGGGTCCCTGGAGCTTACTGGCCAGCGAGTTTAGACAAACTGGTTCAGTAAGAGACCCCGACTCAAAGAGCAGTAAGATGTTGTTACTGTTGTATCATACCATACCGTATCGTATCATATCATATTGTAGCATGAGGGGCCAACTTGTTGGGGTATCTGTCCCGCCGGGTACCCCACATCCTGCAAGCCCCAAAGAAAATTACACACAGGACTCCATAAGATTATAAATGGATTGGCCCATTAGGTCAGGCTTCTTATTAGTCCTTGTAGCTTATATTAATCCATTATCATTATCTATGTTAGCCACACGGCTCAGTACCTTTCTCAGTGTAACAGCTCACATGTTGCCTCTTCGGTGGTCTGGGCAGGAATGGCGGAGGGACTTTCTTCTTCCTACCCTTCTCCTGTTCTCATCGTCCCACCTATACTTCCTGTCTGGTTGACCCGCCTATACTTCCTGTCTGGCCAATCAGCGTTTTACTAAAATACATGATTGACAGAATACAGATAATTCTCCCACACCATCATAATATATCATACCATATCTCGTTCAATAGTGACACCTCTGGCTTACACACATGTATACACATGTACATGCATGCATGTATTCAAGCAATGAAACTATTAAGTGAAGACAGGATCAACATCACTAATCTTTTCATTTCTCTCAGTTCTAACAGTACCCTACAGCGCACCCTCTTTTTCCTCCTCTGGAGAGTAGTGCATGTTGGCTTCTTGTGATCTAGCCTTGCTCACAGTGCTGTCTAGCTACAGTGCTGCTGGACTTCTCAGTCTCACATTGGTTCAATTCAAGGACCAGTCAACTGGGCCAACTGTGGGCTGTCAACAAGGACATACTCAAGTGCCTGTCTGAATACAGCTGATATCAGCGCAGAAGGGGGTCATTAAATTCATCTGCAGGATGAATTTTGTAAAACGCGGTATATGTTCCTTTCTGATCTGAGGTTCTCTAGGATGCAGATGGTCAACAGCACAGCTTCAGTAGGATGATGACCTGTTGTTGTCAAAAGATGAGAAAACGTCTCTTATATAAAAAGACACTTGGACAGGAGTTCTCACAGGAAAGAGCCTATTGACATCATATGCAGCCATCTCGGTTACTTTTCCTGATGTTGTGATAAAAAAGCAAATGAAGGGAGAAAAGATTTTCTTTTTCCTGTCTCACAGATGAAGGTACAATCGATGAGAAAGTCCAAGGAGCAGGAGCTTGAGGCAGCCGGTCACATTGTATCCACTGTCAGTCCTAGAGAGCAAAGGACGCTTGCCTCAGCTGCACTCCTTCTCTTCACTTCAACCACCCAGGATCCCTGGGAACGGTTCTATCCTCGAGAAATGGATCTTCTCACCTTCATAACACCATAGACGATGTCCCACAGGTATGCCCTCAGTCCACCTCCCAGGTCGTTCAAGATTCTGTCAAGCTGTTGATGAACAGCACAGTGACATTTTAGGTGTGTGAGTGTCCCACCTCTCATCAGATTGTCATAGAGATCCAGGCCACCTAGAAGTCCAGGGATGACTGCAAGTCAACATGAACAAAAAGCAATAGTTTGGAGCTTGTGGGGTTGGACTTGGTCCTGCCAGAAGAGAATCGCTTCCTGATTCTTTCCTTAGCTGTCAGCTGGGCCATCTATAGGCTTTTCACAGGGATGGAGCTGGTGAAATGCCATGTTATCTCTCCTGCCAACATATTTAAAACAAACACACGGTTATTATTCGGTTGCTTGATTGGTTTGGTTTTTGAAGACAAGGCTTTGCTCTGTAGCCTAAGCTGGCCTGGAGTTTAAGGTCCTCCTGCCTTAACATTCAAAGCTTTGTGACTGCAGGTGCATGCCACCAAGCCTACTGTGGTCATATTTAGATATGTCTCTCATTGGTGCTATTGATATCATAACTCATGATATTTTTCTCCAAAGGCAGCAAAAACAAAACAAAACAAAAAATCTCCACTCAGGCTTTCAGGAAAATCACTACAGACCCTGAACTTAATAGAGCTTAGATTAGAAACATTTAATGGTACTTGAAATAGTTTTTTTTTAATCCACCAAGCAGAATGACTCTTGGCCAGTCAGTAGTTAGAACGCAGTATATCCAGATGCTGTGGATTATGACCCAGTAGAATTCAACTTTTGCAGCCAGGTCGTCTGCTGCCTGGACAGTAAAACACACCCAATAATTCTGTATAACTCAGACTCTCCCAGGGTGAACATCATAAGTCAGTGGCTCTGGGTTCAAATCCCATTCCCATCACAAATCTGCAGTGTGACTCGGGGCAAGTTCAATTAACTTCTCTGAGCCCCAGTTTCACCCGCTGTAAATTACTTCCCAGAGGGCTTCCTACTGGGGCCCTGTCCTGTGCATCGGAGAAAAATGGGAAAGTTGCATAGCTTTGCTATCCTCCGCAATACATCTTTCTTTTATGTGCTGTTCCCTCCCGGCTCTTCTAAGAGGCAGCTAGATTTTTTTCATTGACTCAGGAAACCCCCCTCACATCAAGGAAGGTGTAAAAACTCTATCGGTTAGAACTGGGGATTTATAGCAGTTTCATCTGATTGGAAATTTTACTCCCTTTCATTAATATGGAGACATGGCACCCTTTTAACCAACCAGAGGCACCCACGATAGAGCTACATTTGAAAAAGTACATTGTCAGAAATAGCTGCATGCTCTTCAGAATCTATGCAAACTACCCTCCCGCGAGGAATCTCTCTGCTTCCTTGTGCGAAGCTTCCTCGTAAAAATTCCTGTTTACTGCAGCTAGCAATATTTTAATAAGGAAAAAAAAACAAAACAAAACAATTTTAGTGTTTCTTCATTGGAGGATAGTCTCCTGCCTCTCACCTGTTTTAGGACTTTTACACACTCTTACATTGTGTTCTGTCTGCATGGCTGTCTGTGAACTATATGCCAGAAAAAGAACATTTGATGTCCTGGGACTGAAGTTAGGGATGGTAATAAACCTCCACATGGGTGCTAGGACTTGAACCCAGGTCCTCTGCAAGAATAATTAGTGCTCTTAACCACTAAGCCACCTCTCCAGCCCCACATTGGTTTATCTTAAGGGTGTCATAAAACCTTAAATTAAAATGTCACAGATAACCATCTTGAATATATTGTGGAGAGGACCTGAGGGTTTGTAAGAACGCTCAAAGATGGTTAATTTTGGCATGCAATTTTCTCTGCTGTGTATCTTCTGAACAATGTCACCAAGACTGTGACCCACATAAGGTTTCTTAACAGCACATGAAGTCTGGTGGAAGCCAAATAGTTGGGGCACGACTTGGTTCTCCGAGAGGAATCGACTGGGAGAATGGTGAAGTCAATAGACGGATGGAGGGAGGCGTGTACGTGTTGCTGATAACACTCTTAAAATTCAACAGTTAAAAGAGATGACAATGCAAGTGGCAGCTAGACAGATGGGGACACATGGGATGGGAACGAGCAGTGGCTGCTCTGAAATCTGGAATTCAAAGGTCAGTGGCCTTTGCCAGGATCAGGTGGATGAAGAATGGGCACAGATGAGGCAGAGCCTCACCTGGACGGAAGCTATAAAATCAGGGCTGTGGAAAGCAGAATGTAGATAGTAGTGTGTGTGTGTGTGTGTGTGTGTGTGTGTGTGTGTGTGTGTGAAGAGTATAACAGTTTTCTCATTTACCATGGGTGTTCTAAGACTCAACTTGGGAACCTCTGTCTACAGAGCCAGCCCACTGGCCTCCAACCTTAATTCTTGAGACAAGGTCTTTCACTCACCCAGAGATCCCCAATTTGGCTAGACCATTTGACCAATAAGCGCCAGGGATCTGCCTGTCTCGCTCTCCCCAGTGCTGGGGTTATAGATGTGTAGCTGGCCTCTGTGTGGGTGCTGAGGTTTGGATGTTGGATACTGGGCTTTCTGGGCAATCATTTTACCAACAGAGATATCGTTCCAGTTGCTGGCTGAGTTTCTTTTAAATACAGACAGGCAATTCCTCTGGTAAACCCGACGAGGAGTGTGGCTTCGATCACAACGTTCAATGAATCAACATTCTAGATCCTTACCTTAACATTCAGCAAAAGGCCAGGGTATCGCTGAATACCTGTCAGTCATGAGTAGCTCTGATTCCCCCTTTCCTGTCTAAGGCCTGCAATGCTCTTGGATATGGCCAGAGCTTTCTGTATAATACAAGGTCAGCACGCCACGTGTCTTCCCGTGCTCGTTCAACACAAGATTTCTTGATCGTAATCTCCAAAGTATTGGAAGCTCTCTCAGGTCTCATGGTCTCCCAGGTGAAGAGACAGTGTTCACCAAGCCACTGTCAGAACTTTCCGGCCAGCTTCTGCTCTCAGAGCTCTCAGAATGTCAAAAGCCACCGAGAGTGACAGCTCAGTCTGAGCAAGGCAAAGCAGGTAGGAGATGTGAACCGAGACCCCTACAGTCACAGGGTAGAGCCCACCTGTGCATGTCCCTGCCAGGGCTCCTGAGCAGCTCTCGTCTTCCCAGCCCACGGAGCCAGGCACAGCAGACTGTTAGCAAAGATCTCAGGAATCAAAGGCTCCAAACCCATGTCTGTTCCTAGAATGCAGAAACACCCCTCGGTTGCAAAAATTTGATACAACTGTATGCTTTTATTGCGGCCACTTGTTTAAAACACAGTGAAAACTGTTTCGGAGGCCTCTTTGAGCTCTTAGCAGAGTAAAGACAGTAGGAATATTCTTAATAAAGTGTGGCTATCTGGGCATGGCATATGCCAGTAACATCAGTGAGGGGGAGCCCCAAGCAAGAGCAAGCTCATTCTGGACTGTGTAGAGCCCCTGCCTCAACACAGAACAATAACAAACCACGAGGAAATGCCATCATTACCATTCAAATACAAATGGTCTAATTAAAAATTTTCAGCAGTTTTGATTAAAATATTACATTGATTTATTTGTCTGTGGTGCCCACGCACATGTCTTGCCCACAGGTGTAGGTCAGAGAACAACTTACAGAAGTCAGGTCTTTCCTTCAACCACGTAGGTATGGGGGTTTGAACTCAGGTCACCAACCTGATATCAGGCACCTTTATCTGCTGAGCCATCTCACCAGTCCCAGTGATTTCAAATTTAAAACAGTAAACAACACACATCTTCATACCAGGTGTAGAAATTTCCATGTCAATAAGAAACTGTGGCGGTCAGTTTAAGTTCTGATGCTGGATATATTTTTTCGATGTCTTTTTATGCAGACCTATCCACAATCATTGTGTATTTGCTGTACATGGTACTGAGTTTCACAAAAACACTCACATGCAAGTCTCATGTGTGTGTGTCCCCTGCCTACTCCTTTGTAACTCTCAGGCATTTTTTTACCGAGGTAAAGTACGTGTGACATAAAATGTACCATTTTCAGCGGCTCACAGTTCAGGAGCATTAGCTCTTTTGGTTTCTGTTATATTTGGGGCACTCTGTTCCCCAAGTCACTTCAGAAATGTTTCTTCACTTTGAATCGGTATCTAAAGAGATTAGATATGTTGATATCATGCTACCCTTATGATTTATGTTAAATTGTGTTTATGTGCATATATCTGTGGGCTGTTTGTGAATATGAGTGCAGGGATCCCCTGGAGACCAGAAAAGGATGGTCCTCTGGAGCAAGGGGTGCAGGCAGTTGGGAGCTGCCTGACATGGGAACCAAACTTTGGCCTCTAGAAGATCATTATTTGTTCTTAATTAACGGAAACGTCTCTCCAGCCCGCAACACACAACAGTTACTGTGCTCAGTTATTGCATGCTTCTACTAACTTCTCTGTATGGCAGCCCAGTGAGTGAGGAGACACTTATCTGTCCCAATTATAGATGAGAAGACGGAGAGCAGGGTATGTCACTAGTTCCAAGCCACAGTCCTGACAGGGAGAGGTCAGTCTCGGGAGAATCTTGTCTAGGGCAACATCTGTGCACTAAAACAGCAACATCCATGCTTCTGTGATATAGACAAGGTCACACTGCTGGAGATAGAAATCTGTTACACCTGTCTGTGCTTACACCCTGCACTCTACCTGTGAAAATGCTTGAGCCAATATAACCAGACTTGTTCTATAACTGGTGGCATGTTACTTCAGAGACCTAAATAACTTCCATAACCCTCCTTACCCAGTGATAGGGACAGGAGGCAGATTAACTCCCGCATAGCCTGAAAAAGAAAGTGTGTGGTTTCCATTGTTCACAAGATGCAAATTTGGGTATTTGTCTATAATTGGTACCTTGTATGATATGATTATATATTATTGATCATTCTATTATTGTCTATTATTTTATAATAAACCATTATATAATATATAATTACATCTTATATATTATAGTTATATATTATGTATGGATTATTGGTGTGGGAAGTTCTTCTGTCTATGTGTTGCTTTTATTGGTTATTGAATAAGGAAACTGCCTTAGCCTGTGATAAGGTAGCATAGAGCTAGGCAGGGAAAACTAACTGAATGCTGGCAGAAAGAAGGTGGAGTAAAGAGAACATGTAGCCCTTCCAGAGACAGACACCAGGGACAGAACTTTACCCGGTGAGCCACAGCCATGTGGCAATACACAGATTGATGGAGATGAGTTAGTTTAGGATATAAGAGTTAGCCAGAAATACACGTAAGCTATTGTTTAAACAGTATTGCAAGTAGTATAGTTTCTGTGTGATTATTTTGGGGATGAGTAGCCAAGAACAAGAGACATCTTGCTACCTAGACAGTCACCCAAAGTTCTTCTGTAACATTGCAGGCACCTATCTTCAGCCTACTGGCCCATAGTACCCGGTAGACTTTTCCATGAAGCAGGAAATTTCAATGACAGCTCCAGCTATATTGGCAGCTTGTCAGTCACGTCTTCTGTGTCCTGCAGAATATCGGGCAGACTCTTCCATGAAGCAGGAACCCCAAAGGATTGTCTCACCTTCTTTAGGCAACTTCAGCAGTTATTTTTCTGTGGGTCCTGCATATCCAGTTCATACAGCATGACATCAAGCAGTCCAGGAAAAATCTGTTTCTTGCCCAAATGGCTGGCAAACTCCATAAGGAGCCTCTTCAATGCCTGTCATCCTCTTGAAGTAATTGGTGCCGCCAGAAGCAGATGTGTCTCATGTCAATTCTAGAGTTTTGGAAGTTGCTTACAATGCACTTCCTGTTTAATTAGGTAATATTATATCCTTCTGGAGTCTTTGATGGTGTTGAAGAATAGATTGTTAACATTATGGTTTTCCTTAGTTATGATAAAAGATAAAGTTTGATATAAATATTGCAACTGTAATTATTGCTTGATAATTGTTTTTATATGTAATTTTTACTATGTTAAAGTTAAAACCTTCCTTTTTATTTAAACAGAAAAGAGGAAATGGTGTGGGAAGTCCTTCTGTCTGTTGCTTTTATTGGTAAATGAATAAAGAAACCACTTTAGCCTTCAATAGGGTAGAATAGAGCTAGGCAGGGAAAACTAAACTGAATGATATGAGAAAGAAGGCAGAGTCAGGAGAAGCCATGTAGCTCTGCCTGAGACAGACAACAGGAATGGAACTTTACCCCGTAAGCCACAGACATGTAGCTATACACAGACTAATGGAGATAGGTTAATTTGGGATATAAGAGTTAGCCAGTCCTTCCCTTTTCCCTTCTCTCTCCCCCTTTCCCTTTCCCCCCCACCCACCCCCACCCCCACCTCCATGCTCCCAACTTTTGCCAGGGAATCTTGTCTGCTTCCAATTTCCAGGAAAATTTATAAATGTTTTTCTTTGGGTTCACCTCATTATTTGGCTTCTCTAGGCTTGTGAATTATAGATTCAATGTCCTTTGTTTATGGCTAGAGTCCACTAATGAGTGAGTGCCATATTCATCTTTTTGGGTGGGTCTGGATTATCTCACTCAGGACAGTGTTTTCTATTTCCAGGAAGGGTGGATATAGGAGCAGGGAAGAAGATATCTTAATTAAGGGGGCCATTTTAGGGTTGGCGAGAGACTTGGCTCTAGAAGGGATTCCAGGTCCTTGGGCAGCAGAGGAGAGGTGCCTGAACTGGCCTTGTCCCATAACCACACTGATGAATATCTCGAATATTACCATAGAACCTTCGTCTGGCGATGGATGAAGATAGAGACAGAGACCCACATCAGAGCACTGGACTGAGTTTCCAAGGTCCAGTTGAAGAGCAGAAAGAGGGAGAAGATGAACAAGGAAGTCAGGACTGCAAGGGGTTGGTCTACCCACTGAGACAGTGTGCCTGATCTAATGGGAGCTTACCAAATCCAGCTGGACTCGGACTAAACGAGCATGTGATCAAACCAGACTCTATGAGCGTGACTGACAATGGGGGATGACTGAGAAGACATTGATAATGGCACTGAGACCTGTTTCTACTGCTTGTACTGGCTTTTTGGGATCCTAGTCTGTTTGGATGCACACCTTCCTAGGCCTAGGTGGAGGGGGAAGGACCTTGGACTTCCTACAGTGCAGGGTACCCTGCCCTCTCTTAAGACTGGAGTGGACTGGAGGAGGGTAAGTGAGGAAGCAGGAGGGAAATGGGAGGAGAGGAGGAAGTGGAGATTTTTGAATGGAAAAATAAATTTAAAAAAAGAGTTAGCCAGAAATATGCTTAAGCTATTATCGAAACAGTATTGCAATTAATACAGTTTCTGTGTGATTATTTGGGGGCTGATCAGCCAGGAATGAACTAACAGCCTCTGACAACACATTATATATTATATTACAGCAGGAACTCAGGCTGTAAAATAGATTCTATGAGTAAACTCCTGGATCATATCCTTCTAGCTCTTACTCACCCTTCCTGGCCTTAATTTTCTAATCTGCATCATGGAGTTGGGAGTGCTATCTACCTCCTCAGACAGATGTGACCAAAGAAAAAGCCAGTGCATCATGAGTCTTAAACAGCAAGTAATTATGGCCCATCATTCATTCAGCAAATAATCATTGGTTTATATCTTCACTAGAGCCCAGCCCTGCCCATTCATACTTTCAAGAGGGTGGACAAAGATGAACAATAATTCTTCCTAGAGGATAGTAGCATAGAACCCATAACGTGTCATGGGAAACAAAAAAATGAATATAGAGCATGTGGGGCACATATTATATTTTAGTACAATATAAAAACTGCTGGATATTTTGTACAAAAGGCGTTTTAAAAAAACAAAGTATTTAAAATATATGTTGAAGGGCAGAAACATGATTGAGGAGATAAAAATATTTGCTGTCAAGCCTATAACGTGAGTGTGGAGGAAAGAGAGAACTGATTCCCACAAGTTATCCTCAGACTGCCACATTCACTTGATGACTGATGAGTGTGTGTGTGTGTGTGTGTGTGTGTGCCTGCATGTAAGCACAGGCACGCACGTGTGTGTCCATTCACATATACACTCACAAATAAAAAGGCTGGGAACAATTTTAATATATGCATGTATGCATATGCATCTATATACTGTTCTTTCGGATGTATTTTTTCTATGTAGTCCAAGCTGGCTACCACATCCAATAAAACATGAATATTTTTAAAAGTATCTTTTGCTCTTCACAATTAAGTTGTGAAGAAACAATGCTTTACTCCAGAAGAAGAAGCTAGGCAGAGCTCTTTAAATAGGATGGAGGCTGAGATCCCACCTTTATCTGTGGGTCCTGGAGAGCTGTGTAGTTTGAACTGCATCTGGCATTCTGAGCCGGTTTCCTCAGTCAATATCCACATTGAATAGAAGCCATTGATCAACCAAGTGAAGCTGCTAAAAATGGATTCCAGCCTGAGAAAAATTTACCAGGGAAATAGTCGATGTGCCTGGCTTATCTGGGCAAGGCTGGGTTCTTTGTGATCTGACTAGGTGAGAGCTGGGGCCAGATGAGCTCCCAGCCATGATACCCCAGCCCCCTCAGTGTGTAACACCCAAGGAGAGTGCAGGCTGGGTAAAGGGCAGGCATTATCAGTATGTGCTGGGTCAGGGTTGGAGCTACACTGCTCTCTGGCCACACACATGTACTAAAGCATGCACTCGCGCGTGCACACACACACACACACACACACACACACACACACACACACACACCCTGGATAATTCCACCTTTTATAGAAGCCTGACTCTATAATAAAGGGCTAGTGGATCCTTATAAATCTCTGCTCTCCTTTCTTGTCTAATAGCTTATCACAATTTGATTGGGATGAGCAGCGCGAGGAAGGGCTGGAGCCCAGGGTCTCACGCTAAGAATGTCATTCTGCCTTGCCCATTTCCATACTAGTTATGTCTCTATAGAGGAAGCCACAGGGCAATCGAAAGGGCCTCCCTCCCTCTCCTGCCTTTCCCCACCACACTCTATTTATTTTGTCTTCTGAAAAGTTGGCACTACTCTCTATGCCACTGTGGCATCTAGATGGCCTGTTTGAGTGAGCAGTGGGGAAGGGGGCCAATAACACACCAGCATGCAGCATTCTACATAATGGCCCTCATAACCTATTCCTTGGCAACCCAAGGATAAGCTGGATAGAGGACTCTCCATGGCCAGGACACTGTCGTATGATGCAGCCTTCTCACAGCTTCTGCAAGCTCAAACCAACCTGTGTTCTCCCAAGGCGTATCTCACCAGGTTTGTAGTTAGGATTTGGTGATGTTTTCTATCCACAGGGAAGGCATAGGACACCCGTGAGCAGGTTAAGAGAGAGTGTCTTGGGGCTGGAGCAATGATTCAACAGTTAAGAACACTTGCTGATCTTGCAGAGGACCCTGCTTTAATTCCCAAAACCCACAGGGTGGCTCACAGCAACCTTTCCCACCAACTCCAGGGAGATCCAATGTCTTTTTCTGACCTCCACGGGCACCAGGCATTCACACTCACATGGTACAGGTGCATTCATGTGGACAAACCACTCATACACATAATAAAAATAAAAACATAAATAGTTTTAAAATTCTTTAAGGAAAAGAAGAGAATATATCTTTCCATGTGAACACCTGTCATGTGAGGGGGTTCTCCCCCAATTAACAGCATCTACTTGCTCAAAGCAGGAGTGCATCAACACTGACCTGTCTCAAATTCTACCCTCCTTAGCTTTTTGTCTTCAGATACGTTTCAGTAGGATCTGTCCGTGAACTAGACAGTACCTACAGATCATCTACTCTTTCAAGCTTCATACGCCTGAAAGGTATTTTGCAATGATATCTGTTACATGATGAGGAAACTAAAAAGTAGATGAATGAGCACACAAGCATTGGGATCTTGGAAGGCTTCTGCTTCTCTGTTTTGTTCTGTATTGACAGTCACTCAACAACATTCTTTTACTGTAAAAATAAAATGAAGTCCATTTCTCTTTTAGAATTTACTTGGGTTGGAGGTAAACGTGGCCAGGAATCTTCGCAGAGGCGGATGCAGTTGGAAACCTGTCAGGCAGGGGTTCGCTGCTCAGCTTGCATGCCATCTGTAACGGCAGAGTCGGGCTTGACTATGAAGCATTGTATCATCATGATTGGAATCAATAGTTCCTGCACTGCCATTTGTCACGTATTTACAAGCTTGAAAAATAGTTCATTTTGTCCTCATCTCATAACTCAAAGATTGAATCAGAGCCCTGGAGGGATCTGCTGACGGGACACCTTCTTTACCGATCACCCGTCTTGGTGAGGCTGTCATCACAGCCACCCCGAAAGCAGAATGTAAATAAAAATTAAAGCACTCCTCATTTGGCACACCCTTCATATTTTTGGCTTTTAAATAGTTAGGAGTCTGCCGGGAGACCTGGACTACCTTGGTGACACCAGTTTCCCTATCACACTTTCGAAACATTCATTGCATCATTTTTACTTTAATGAAGAAAAAAATCAAAATCTAGAGTTAATGGTCCAACAACTTCATAAAGACTCCTACATCCAGTCACCTCAAATAGAGTGCATAAAGGACCTTCTATTCCCACGGAAGATTTGTGGAACACATTTAAAGATAATGCTTTCAATTTTAAGATAAAAGATTTATGAATGATGGAAATCGTGTCTGTGAAATCGCTAATCCCAGCTCTCTAATATTTCAGATGGAAGGCTCCATAAAATGAAAGGACTGCCTATAAAGCTGTATCCTACCTGCTGCCAGACTGTTAAAAACAGGGTTGCAAAGTGAATATTGAAAAGAATCGGGAACATGTGCTTCAGGCTAGAGTAACATGGTTAGTCCAGTCTGCTCTGCTGTTGGATTGAAAAGGTATTTAGTGCTTAAAGTGGTAGTGGCCAATTCAGTGTCTTTAAAGAGGCCCTAGAACAGTAACAGATAAGCACTTAGGTCATCAAGCTCAGCTGCTAAAATCACCCCAAATCTTAGGATGGCACTAGCATTTTTCTGGCATTTTCTTTACTGAATCCAATCTACAGAAGATGAATCCACTTCTTGAGCTCAGCCGGAGACATCTGGAGGCTCCAAATTGCCTCCGCACGCTCAGAAGAGCTGTTCTGTGATGATGCAGCTGGAACTTTCTTGGCTGGAGCACGACTGAAGCTGAGATCACGGGCCAGGCTTTACAATCTGTTTAATTTGTGACTTTAGCCCTGAGTGTCCATTTCCTCATTTTCCATCCTCACAGGATCCAGTTAGATAGCATGCTGAGGTTGAGGCGCTGATCTGACTTAGTTCTCTGAAATGAAAGAGGAGAAGGCAAAATGCCTCATGAAGAAGGAAGCTTGAACTTGAAAGTGTGGGCATTAAACAGAGCTCTCCGTGTCTGTCCCACCATGAAGAGTGAGTGGAAAGCAAGGAAGCTGGTAACCACCTTACAGAAGACACTCAGGGGAATGCAAACCTCCCAAAGCAACCCTCCATAAATCCGGTAAGCTACTGGGGAGCAAGGACCCTGTCTTGCAAAGATGAAGCAAGTAAACCAGGCTCTCAGAAATTTGAAGTAAAAGATCAAAGGAGACTCTGAATTGGGTAGCTATCTTAGTTACCAAACACCTGAAGAGAAGCAACTTAAGAGAGAAGGGTTGAAGAGGACACAGTCCATTCAGGCAGGGCAAGGATGACAGCAGGAAGTTGAGGCAGCTGATCACATCCTGTCCACAGTCAGGAAGCCAAGAGTGATGAACTCTGGTGCTCAGCACGCTGCCTTCTTCTCACTAAGTCCAGGACCCAGTCCAGCAATAGGACATCACTGTACACATCAATGGTGAATCTTCCATCCTCGGTTAAGTTTCTCTGAAAACACCCCCACGAACACTATCAGATGCATGTTTCCATTCCACTGGAATGCTAAATCTAATTGAGTTTACCATAAGATTGAAATATAGTGTTAGTGGTGACAACTATTAGAGAAATATGGTGAAGATAGTCTTTCCTGGGTACGTGCAAAATAAGAGAGCACGTACCATCAGACAAAAAATGGAGCAACCAGCCAGGACACACACACACACACACACACACACACACACACACACACACGCATGCACGCACGCACGCATGCATGCAGGCATGCATATACATATACGCACACTCACACAGTGGGGTATACTGAGAAGATCTCAACTCTAGCCATCCTGGGAGCAGAGCTATCCAGCTTCATTCAGCACTTGACTGAACAATGTGAGCTCAAGTTGGGGCTATATAGTGAGATCCTGTACATAGCAATATCCATTACTCTACGTTCATTAATCATATTTTAAGTTTATCATGGTCATTTTTTATACTGGTCTATGTATGTGCTAATCCTTCACTGCTGTTTGAAGCAGTCGAATCTCCTGTTACGTCCTTCATCTGTGAAGATGGGCAGCAATTACTGCACATACATTCATTTGTCCTTTACATGATAAACGTCATTGTCATTCTTAAAGATCTCATTTGCCCTTAGCGCTGGGCACAGGGCAGAGGAGAGCATTTTAGTCAACAGCTGACATGATGTATGGGAGGACACTCAGTTATCTTCCTTCTCCTGCGTAACTTACCACATCCTCTCTCTGTAATCTCTTTCTTTCCCTGGGACAAAGAGTCATGAAGCACTGACAAGAGCAGAATCCTAAGAAGCACATACTAAAAGGAGGAAACAAAGAAGGTCACCCAGTGAGAACACGCTTGTCAGCGATAGGCATGTTTTGATTTGCAGCTGTTACAGGGAGAAACTTGAAAGTGCTCCCCAAAGCAAGACTAGAATGTGACTGAAGCAGATGAGAGAGTATCCAGTGCACAGCCTTGGAACTGGGCAGAAGCACATGTGTGGTAAAAGAAGGTAGATAGATAATCTTTCTCTGGATCCAAGAGATGAGAACCCAGGTGGGGAAGTCTTGCAGCCTGCTCCCAGCATGGCAGGCTGGACAAGAAGTTCACTGGGTAGAGTATATTTCTTAAAACCATTTAGTAAAATTTATCAAGCCCTACTCTGCCATACAACATGATGAATCTGGAGCAAGAAGGGAAGGAGGCAGCAGTGATGCCCCCCATATCCCATTCATCACACTGTATAGACAACAATCATTTCTTCTACGAATACTATGATACTTCTATGATAGGTGCATACTATCCCGAACCATATTTGGTTTGCACTGATGTTCTTTCTTCTCTCTCTTCCCTGCAATAAGAAGAAATGCTTTGAAGACAGTGGGCTTTCCCAGTGCTATGTCCCAAGGGTCTAGAACAGTGTTTACTATGTGCTGGCTTCTCAGTAAATGCACTGAATAATGAATCATAAGGAAGCAAACCCGTGCGATTGCTATCATTATAAAGAAGAGAAAGATGACACCTCCAGCCTCCCCCACCAAGGATGCACAGTACTGTGCTCACTGGGAGTCATGTTCTGCCACCTACAGAAAATGTGAAGTGTGCTATCCTGTGCTTCGTGTTTCAGAAAGAGCTTTTTATTCTTCACTTAAACACACATCACATATCTACTCTATAATGTACTTTTATTATGGGGTTCCATAGTGTAGCTTTATGATCTTGTCCCACAAGACTGGCTTAAATCACACATTGTTTAAATAATCCCCTACTGATAAACATTTGTTTCTATTAATATAGAATAATATTTTTGTAATAGTTGATAAAATATAAAATAATTATAATGTACACTTTCTTGTACTATTATATTGTTTCTGTTATTATACATTATTATTTTGCCCCATTAGTGCTGCTGAGCCTCTCTATATAAATTTTTAAAGCCTTTATGTGTGTGTGTCTGTGTGTGTATGTGTGTGTTTGTGTATATATGTATATGTTTGTATGTGTGTGTATGTGTGTATCTGTGTATGTGTGTGTATGTATGTATGTGTATGTGTGCTTGTGTGTATATGTGTGTATGGGGTGTATGTGTGTGTATGTTTGTCTGCATATGTAGATATGTGTATGTGTGTATATGTGTGTGTGTGTTTGTGTAGGTGTGTATATGTATGCATATGTGTGAACAATGTGCATATGTGTGTGGGGCATGATAGTGTCATGGTGCACATGTGGAAGTCAGAGGGCAACCTCAGATGGCGGTCCTGACCTTCGACCTTGTTTGAGGCACAACCTTTTGTTGTTTACTGGGGTTTATTCCAGGAAAGCTGTACTGCAAACTTTAGGGTGAATCACCTGTCTCTGCTTCTATGCTGGTTGGATTTGCCAGCTTGACACAAATTTGACTTATCTGGTAAGAGGGAATCTCAGCTGAGGAACTGCCTCCATTAGATTGGCTTATGGGCAACTCTATGGAACATTTCCCTAATTAGTGATTGATGGAGGAGGGCAGTTCACTGTGGGTAGTGCCACCCTTGGTCAGATGGTATTGGGCTGTATAAGAAAGTAGGCCAATTAAGCCAGTAAGCAGAATTCCCCCGTGGCTCCAGCTTTAGTTTCTGCCTCCAAGTTGCTGCCCTGCTTGAGTTCCTGCACTGACTTCCCTCAGGGATGGACTATGATTGGAATATGTAAGTCAAATAAACTCTTTCCTTTCCAAGTGGCTTTTAGTAACAGTGTTCATCACAGCAATAGAAAGCAAAACTTTCTAAGATAGCTTCTATTTCATTGTATGAACACTGGCGTTACAAGAATGTTCTGCAACATCAGGCTTTGTGGTTCTGGCTATTTGAACTCAAATCCTTACACTTGTACACCAGACATTACCCACAGAGCCATCTCTCCAGCCCATTTATAAGCATCTTAACATGCATGTCTGATTTTATCCTTAGCATTAATTCCTAAACACAACTGCATTAAGGAGTATTGCTCTGGGGGCTGGAGAAATGGCTCAGTGGTTAAAAAGCACTGACTGCTCTTCCAGAGGACCTTGGTTCAAATCTCAGAACCCACATAGCAGCTCACAACTGTCTGTAACTCCAAGATCTGACATCCTCATGCAGGCATACACATGTAGGCAAAACACCAATGAACATGAAATAATAAAAATAAATAAATTAAAAAGAGAGCTTTGTTTGAATATATTATTGATATATACCAATATATTGGTGCATATTTTATTTTATAAATATATATCTTATATATATAAGATATTTATATTTATTTCATGTGTATGAGTGTTTTACCTGCTGTATGTTTGCATATATATCACATGTGTACAGTGCCCATGGGGTTTAGAAGAGGGTGTCAATGCCCTCGAAGTAGGATTGACTGCCATGTGAGAGATGGGAATTGAACCCAGGTCCTCCAAAAGAGCCCTAACCCTTGAATCAGCTCCTCAGACCAATCTTTCAAATTGTTATTAGTAATCCCCTGAGTCCACACAGTGCTGCTCATATGTGAGGCCATGCACTGGGACATGAGCACTTACCAGTGACCACATCCCTAACGGAGAGTGACTTTCCTGGATCACCAGTCATCTACAGCCAATACCAACTTCTCTAGGGTGGGGCCTCAACCCTATCCCCACCCCATCCATGCTGGAATTTTGACTGCCTTGATTCTGGATTGTGTGACGGTCTTGTGTAGACAGCTACAGCTGCAGTGACTCAACGTGTGCAACAGTCATGTCATCACCGGAAGTCAGCATTCCACAACTAAATCTGAGAGCTGTTTCTTTTTTTTTTTTAAATACAGACCAAGGAATCATGTTCCATGCAGTGCATCATAGAGTCCAGAAGACAAAAAAAAGGCTTGTTGAATGTTTTCTCTCCTATGTAATAAAAGTTCAGACATATTTAGGGCAAATAAGCATATAACCAATTTTTAAAAAAAAATGACCACAGATTTACTTAAAATATTGTAAAGCTTTCTTAGAAGCAGCATAAAGCTTAAAGTCAGAACTACCATTTTGTCTGCCATGAACCACTAGCATGGTGCCTTTAGGCAGTGATCAAGGACTTCAACCCTGCTCAACAGGGAGGAGAATACACATCTTCACGGAGCAGCAGAGGTCATGACACCATATTGAACAGCAGCCATGTGTCTCGTGTGCTAAATGACTACATGGGATTTCTCATCCTAAAGTCTCTCATTTTGTGTCTGTCTGAGATTTTCCATGGTATGAAGCATAATATTTAAAGTATATAGGGGCTGTAGCAATAGCTCACTAGATAAGAAGTTGAGAGAACTTGCTGCTCTTGCAGAAGACCCACGTTTAGTTCTTAGCATTCACTTTGGAAAGTCCACATCGACCTGTAAATCCAATCCTGAGCTATCTGTTGCCATCTTCTGGCCTCTGCAGGTAACTGTGCACACATGTGCCACCCAAACACAAACACATAATTGAAAATAAAATGAATCTTAAATATAAGCAAAGACCCTGTCACATAGTGCAGAGCCCTGTTTCTTCCCTTCCGACTTCAACTTTCTCCTCAGCTCTTTCTTCAGCAGACTCTGTCTCAGGCAGAGCAGAACACCTGCGAAATAGGTGAAGACAGCAGGGAACTTGCGGACCCACAACAGAGTGAAGCCCAGCAGTTCTTCAGGCTGCTCCACAGAGGGTGCCTCATCCCAACAGGCAAGACTCCTAGCTCTTGCCTGTAGGAACCAGGACTCCCAGGAAGCAAAAGAGAGCTCTACGAGACGGTCAAAGTGTTGTGAAACAATCTTTTAGTATACTGCGAAAATGTGTTACTCTCATTGGTTTAATGAAAAGCTAACCTGCCAATAGCTAGGCAGGAAGAAGTTAGCTGGGAAAGTCAGACTGAGAGCACACTGGAAAGGAGGGTGGAGTTGCCAGGAGACTCAGGAGGAAGCAAGACGAATGTGGATGAACATGCTGGGCTGAAGAAAGGTACTGCCACGGGGTAGAATATAGATAAGAAATACGGGTTTGTTTAAGATGTAAGAGCTAGCTAGTAAGAAGCCCAAGCTGTCTACTGAGCATGTATATTTAATAATGAGTCTCTGTGTAGTTATTTGGGAGCTGGCTGGCAGGACAGAAAAGTCGGACAACATCTAAGGACATCTAAAGTCTAGTTCCTCCTGTGATAGTTGATCTCCATTGCCAGCTTGATTTGGAGTCACTGAAGAGAACACACCTCTGTGTATCTAATATGTTCCACATTTATTTCTTTAATGACTAAGAAATAAAAATATGTATTAAAAGACTTTGTAATAATAAAGTATCTAAAAACATAAAATACCGTCATTCAGATTTGAGTTTATTAACACGCATTCATCTATATATTATTCTTTTTTTGCAAATATAAATAAATCTAAGGTTGCTTTCACAGTACAGAAAATTTTTTAAAATTTAGGAAGTGTTACAATCTTAATGAAGTGTTAAGAGTTGGCCCTTTGAGGGGTGATAAACAGGGGTTGTGAGAGATGTTCCTGTTCTTGTTCCTGGCGGGTTCCTGGCAGGGAGGTGCTTACAGTCTCAGGTTATCCTGTCTTTCCATCACTGGTCCTTCGACCTTGCCATATGAATAACTGTTATAGAATCAAATTTAAAATTTGGAATATGAATGCACATCCCGAGTCAATTGATTCTAGCTTTCTATCAGGCACAGGCTAACTCTGGGTTTCTTCAGAGTGTCTCCTAAATAACACGGTTTCATTAGATGATCATGCTCAGCTTCCTCTTTTCCCTGTGGTGTTTGGGCTTTTTCTATTTGTTTCTGCTGATAGGGCTGGGGGCATTGTTGAGGCTGAGGCTCTTTGCCCAGCCATCCTACCAAGTTCCCACCCGTAGTTTCTGTCTCACAAGGGAAAAATGATGATCAGCCTTCCAAAACGCTCTGTCCACATTCGTATTCCAACTGCCTCTTTGAAAAGTGTTTCTCTAACCAGCAGGTTGGCTATGAAGAAGTCACCGAGGGTGGCAGAAATTGTCTTCCTGTTGGGAGGACAGTGGTAGAGCAGGTGCTGGGATGTGGGAATGTCAGAGCTTAGAGTAAAGGCAATTATTCTCCCCTGTGTAGCTCAGTGGGGAAGAGAAATTAGCAAGAAAAAGGCAGGCAGCTGCTCTTCCCTGGGCCTTGCAAGCAGCTGTGATGAGAGGCCACAGCACACACCTGAACACACACAGCTGGTGCTGGCCTTGGCAGGTGCCCCTGACCTGGAGTGCTCTGTAGAGGCTGTGCCAAAAGGAGGTGGTACGGTACGAGAGCAGTCACTTTTGGACTCTACAGAGTATGGAGGTTAAACAAGTAAATGCTTAGGCAGTTTGCCTCCAGTACACTTTTGCAAAACCAACGTGACTACAAAGAATGCCACCCTATTCGCTCTGCTAGACACTCGTCTATCTAAAGTTCATTTTTATTCAAGTCAATAAAGACAAATTAAACGTATTGCACTTTAGATTAGATAAGTCAAAACATGAAGCCTTAAAACACTCGTGTAGTGGAAAACTGGACATTGTTCAGTAGGATGCCTTCTACCCAGGCTTTTTTCTACAAGGGGCAGGCAATCTGGCTTCCCAGGAATACATCCTCCCCAGCCCAACTGAGAGCTGCTCATTAAGAAGGTTCAAGATGTTTCTGGACTTTTCCTGTGTGAAGTCTTCTGTCCTCTTGTCTTTGCATCAGCCAATGTGGCGAGGGTGAAGATGTGGATGTTTTCCTGACCCAGAGGACCAGGGAATGAATGGCTAATCGATGCGCCTGTATCTTTATGTGTGTGGGATGTTCAGTTTCCAGGGCTCTTTTCCTCCAAAGTTAAAAGTGAGAATGAAGGAAGTCCTTCACGGTCTGCTTCCTCCCTGCATTAGTGGCTCCAAAGGCTTCTCAGCCCCACATCTTAACATACATCCAAAAGAGTCTGGTGCAGATGTTCAGAGCTGGAAGGTGACTTCCCACCACACAGTCATTCATGGCATCTGATTCCCGCTACCTGTGGCTTCTTCCTCCTAGAGGGCCACAGCATCTTCAGGGGCAGAAGGTAAACAGAACAAGGAATATGCATATCTTATTATCCAATTGGATCAAGAGGGGACACAGACCTCTTTTGGTTATGTTACATTAATATGAAAATTAGTTTCCCAGTCATATAAAGATGTCAGGCAACTATGGCGCACAGCCCCTGGCTAGGTCAGTGTGATGGTTTGCTGTTGTTAACTTAACAGAATTCAGAAGGCATTTTCAGAGAGGATTAATTGAGCGGTGAGGACTTACTCCCAAAGCACATAGTACCTTCTAAGTGATCAGCATGGTGTAAAGATTGTTGCTCACCATCCCTTGCTTGTCTCTGAGAGAGGGCATCTGCAGCTGGTGCCATCCTCTGCTGCCAGCAGCTTCTTCTTCAGCCTTCCAACAGGAACTGAATACCTTGGTCTTTCCCAGACTTCCAACAAGGCTTTGAGGCTGCTGAGGCATCGATTTAGTAGCTACCAGGTTCTCTGGCTCTCCAGAGCCCAGTCAGCTATTGCTGGACTCCTCAGCCCCATCATGTAATTTAACATAATAATAAATATCCTTTCTTATACAGGGAATTCAGCTGGATTCTGTAAGAAAAGTCTGTTGAATATGACACCAAGGGAGGAGATGATGATCCAGAGCCTTCTACAAGCCCCTCCCCCAAAGTCAATGTTTGGAGCTAATACTCCCATTTGTGGTGGCCACTTTATCCTGCTCCATTGTAGCTTCTCCTCTTCTTTCCTTAGAGGTTATGATGGCTAGCTTTAAAAAATTACTAATCTATCTTATGTGAATGTGCTTGAGTTCATTTATATGCCCCATTTGCAAGCAGTGCTGTGGAGGCCTGAAGAGGGCTTTGAATCCCCTGGAGTCCCCATGGTTGTGAACTGCCTGATGTGGGTGTTGGGAACCAAACTCGGCTCCTCTGGAAGAGCATCAGGTACTCTTAACCCTGAACCATCCATCTCTCTAGCCCCTGTGATAGCTAGTTTTAATTGTCAACTTGACATGACCTAGAACCACCTGTTGAGAGTGTCTCAGTGAGGAATTGTCTACGTTGGGTCAACCTGTGGTCATGTCTGTGGAGGAGTTGGAATTAAGTTGACTGAAATGTGAAGACTCAGCCAGTTCACTGTGGGCTGCACCATTTCCTAGGTAGGTGGTCCTGGACTGTATGAGTGGAAATACTGAGCAGAGCAAAAGTAAAGCAAGCAAGTGGACACGCAAGTTTCCATCTATTACTGTACCAATCTAATTCTGAATTTGAATGTGACCACACATAGTCTAAAGTCTAGGGACAGCCCTGAGTTCCCAGCTCTATCCAGCCTATTTAACCCCAGTCCTAAGAAGCTTATCTTTTATGATTTTGCTTTACAAGTTCTTACCCAGGAACTTCACATATCCAGGGCAGTAAAACAACAACAACAACAACAACAAAACTGTTTCAAAGTCTCTGCAGATCATTTCTCTCCTCACTATTCAGAAAATTTATGCACAATAAAAAGTATACAAAGCTTTCAATTACACAACATATTTGACATGGCTGACTCATCAACAGAAGGTACCAGATATCCTCATGTCCCAATGCCCACCTGATGCCAAATGTTCTGACTCTCAGGTTCTCGATTATTTACTAGAACTGAGCTATCTTTCTGATCTCTCGCACAAACTCAGGAAGTCTTTGCTTTGTCCAAAGGACTTTCTGGACATTAGGTAATATAGCATTTTTAAAAGATTTTATTTTTATTTGCTTGTATATGGGAGTTTGATGTGAGTCCATGTGTCCACAAAGCCCAGACAAGGATGTCAAATCCTTTGGAACTGAATTGAGAGGTGTACCATGATGGGCTGGCTTGTTGGGGTATCTGTTCCGCCCAGTACCCCACAGCCAACAAATCCCAAAGAAAATCACACACGGGACTCCATAAGATTATAAACTGATTGGTCCTTAGCTCTGGCTACTTATTTGCTCTTATAACATATATTACCCCATTATCCTTATCTACATTAGCCACATGGCTTGGTACCTTTTTCAGCTGTCAGCTCACATGTTGCTTCTTCGGTGATCTGGGTAGGAATGGCAGAGGGAGCTTCCTGCTTCCCAGAATACTCCCAGTCTCTTTGCTCCACCCCTCTTCCTGTCTGGCTTTCCTGCCTATACTGCCTGCCTGGCCAATCAGCGTTTTATTAAAATATGATTGACAGAATACAGACAATTCTCCCACATCAGAGAGGCAGTTGTGAGCCTCTTGATATGGGTGCTGGGAGTCAGACTCAGGTTCTCTGTCAGAACAGCCTATGCTCCTAACCATTGAGCCATCTATCCAGCCCTGAAATGTGCTATTTTGATAAGTGATTTATATCTTGGTCTCTGATTCCTGACATGGGTTTTAAATCCTCTGGTATTTCTTTTAGCATGTTCTTGGGGATTTGTTACAAGCCCCTTCCATTCACACCTCAGCTTATGCTAATAAGGTGAGCCTTAGTGGATCTTAAGGAACTTAAGAACAAGGGTTGCCAGAAGAAGCAATCACATGATTCTAGAGTTACTGTATTCTGTTCCAAACTCCTGTCTACTCCTTTGGGCATGGTGGTGGGGCGAAATTTTGAGTATAACCAACACTGTACAATGATTAAATGAGTTAATTAAACCTCGTTTTAAAAAAAATACCTAAATGATGGAGTCCAGAGAGTTTCCAGGTTGGTGAACACACTGAGATACCAAGATGTGGATCAAAGAACCATGTCAGCCTGATACCCCATTCTCATATCCCATTCTGTGTGTCTCTTACAGTTGACTACCTGGAGTTGAATTTTGCCAATTATCTGATAGAACACTTTACAGAGCCCTGTGAACCAATTTTGTTAAGTGATTGTCACCAAGAAGGGAGCTGTGGGAACTCCAAAATTTTGAGATAGTCAATCAGAAATTTCAGTAACTCAGACAGTGACTGGCATTTGAGATGGGATAGTATTAGTCTGTTTGCCTACAGGGGTCAGCACTATCTCCAAGTAGTGTCATAGCTGAAGAAAATGGTAAACACGAGCTGGTGTCCATCGAGTTAGAGAATGACTGTATGTGGAGGAGAACCCCACAAAAGACGGACCATCCACTAGTGCCCTATCCTACCCGTTTCCCCAACTCTCCACCAGCAGTGGATCAGAAAACAAGTGTCACC
Source organism: Myodes glareolus (assembly GCF_982192425.1). Taxonomy (NCBI): domain Eukaryota; kingdom Metazoa; phylum Chordata; class Mammalia; order Rodentia; family Cricetidae; genus Myodes; species Myodes glareolus. The sequence goes on along the minus strand of NC_142029.1, from coordinate 33,226,583 downwards.
CGCATCTCAGACAGCTTACCTGGACAGACCTCCGGTGAAGAATGACAAGAACTCTTATAAACCACACTCACGATCTCCTCTCCAGATCTTTACCAGTCAAGACTACTCAGCACCTCATTGTGCATGGTGGATGGGATGAGGAGCAGGTGCTGCAGAGGACCAAGTCCATGAGTGGGCGGGCTCATGATCACAATCATCCAAAGGTGGAAGTTCACTTCCTGATCTCCTCAGTAGGAGAAGGAATGTTTCCACTCCTGCTGTGTGGCTCTCATGAAGCTCTGTCATGATAGTTTGAGACACAAAAGGATGAGGAGCTTGAAACTGACTGTGTAGAACATAGACTTTGAAGTCATTAACCTGCATGTGGAAGCTGTACTTAGCCTCACACAACTGAGTGGGATTGTTGATCTTTGACCTTTCCTCCCAGACTGTGTAGACAGCCCCTTTCTGGACTGTGAAAGCTAGCTAGCAGGGATGGGGCTGTTGGGTGGAGCACTTTGGTTTCTCTCTGTCTTGTGACCCATGTGTGTGGTCCTTCAGCAATAGAGGCAGAGGCAAAGGAGGGCCAAAGCAAAATGATGCGATGTTGATATGGCAGGACCATTGTAATTAGTAACTCCCAAAGGTTAGGTTGCCTGCACAAGACCTACATCAGATCAAGCCTATCAACAGTCTAGCACATAAGGTGCAGGGATTCTAACTGAGCAGCTGTGGACAACTGATGGCTTCTAGGGGAGGAAGAACAAGTTTTAAGAATGTGTTCCCCTGATAGATGAACTACTCTCCAGTGGAGAGTGCTACACCCAGAAGCATGCACAGCAGCACAAATTGGACTTAGTAGGCTATTAAAAAAAGGAAGAAGACATGATATTGGAGGGAAGTGGTGGTGGATATATGAGGAGTTGTGGAAATAAAAATAAATATGAACAAAATACATTGCATGAATTTATCTAGGCATCAATATTTTTTTTTAAGTTTGGGAAGTGGGAATTAAGTAGCTGCCATTTTGTGCTCTGATGGTAGTTGTAACACCTCATATGGGTTGTTGCTGCTGATCTCTTGCTGCTCGATCCAGAATGGCATTCCCTTCACCTATATGCAGTTTGCTCATGTCCTTGAGGCAAGAACAACAGACAAAGACCACTCAACCTGATCTCTCTTATTCTAGTGTCATTTGGAAACAAAATTGAGCCCAAAGTAGAAAAGATTAAGGGCAGATTGATTCTGCTTTTAGATCAACCTCTCCATGTTTATTTTCATTTTTATTGACCGTAATCATGCCCTAGGTAATGCCGTGGTAGAATCCATGCTTTCTCCAAGCCTTGTTGCTAGAAGAAAATTTAGACAAGACCCAGTGGAACAAATCTATTTGCACTTTGTCCCTCTGTCACCTTTGATTCATGTAGGCTTGGGGATGAGAATGTGATCTCACAGGTAGGGCTCCTCTGTTCTGTTTAGTGAGGGAACCTTCTCCGTTCCATACAAGTAGAGCTTCATGCTTGCCTGTGGCTTGCTGGGGTCCTGTTTAATTTCCTGTTCTATAAAAATGGGACTGTAGTGTAAATTCTAATTGGTTTTAATAATAAAAACCTGTAGTCAGATGTTGGGGGTGAAAGCTGAAAGATCAGAGAAGCAGAGCAGCCAGTCACTAGTTCTCACCTCTATGAAATCCTGAGACCAAATGGGTGTCCTGTCTCTACAGGTCCTCAGACTGAATGGCCAGACTGAATTCCCTGAGCTCCTGTATCTTCCCACTTTATATTCCTCTCTCTGTCCTCCTCTATCCCTCCCTGTCTCTACCTCCCTAGTGCTGGGATGGTGTGAGCCATCATCATCTGGTTCTGTTTCTCTTTTAGACTGGATCAATTTCGTGTAGTCCAGGGTGGCCTTGAACTCACAGAAATCTGTCTGCCTCTGCCTCACAAGGGTTTAAAGGGGTATGCTACCACTGCTTAGCCTCTATGGGTAACTAGTGGCTAGCTTTACACTCTGATCTTCAGGCAAGATTTATTAGATCACAAACAAAATATCACCACACAGGACTCTTATTTCACAGATAGAAATTCCATAAAACAAGGGTCCCTAGATTAACCACTAGTTTCCCAGTAAAGTTTATTGAGATCTCAGAACTCCTGACTTCCATCCAAGGATTTTGTCCCCATGTTCACCATGCTAAGCAGTAACTGATACTTATACTGACGCAACTCATGCCCTTATAGCAGCAGGATGGATGTGCTGTAATAGCCAGTGTCACATGGCCTAACCCTAGAATACTGCTGTGTCTCCACCTAGATTCTTAGGCGTGCTTCAAGTCTTTATCATTAGTCCTCCTTAGTTTCCACACTACATGAGAAAGAGAGAAACATACCCAAGTTGTTTATTTCCCTATTTAGCTAAGGCAGCTTTTTTTTCCCTTTAAAGAAGAGGCATCTTGCTCCCTTTAAATCCACTTAGACAAAAACGAGATGTTATTGACAGAAGACCTGTGATATGCACCTCAGGTTTTATATGGGGATTTTCATTTTGTCACATCTAGTTTAAGCCACCAGCTTAATTTAATTACAATTAATGAATCACCATTTACCCTGAGGCAAAGCCAGGGTGTCTTGTTGAAGAGGTGTTCAGTGCACAGCATTCAAATTCATGACCCAGACCTCAAATTAACGGGCTGTCCATTAAGAATGGATGAGTGGCTTTGAAGACTGCATTTATCGGTTGTCGGCAGTGGTCTCGAGCAGTCCCCAGTGGTTCACTTGGAAGAGACAATCAGAAGAGGGAGGTACTGCAGAGGGAATGGTGAGGGCTACCTAGGGCCAAACGGGCTTTCCTTAATGCACAGCCTTGTCCTTGTGGGGGAGGATGATGGGTGGTGGAATTCAGTTTTTCTCTAAGTATGAAAGGCAGCTCTATCTCAGCAGCAACATTTCCGTGCAGAGGGGGAAATCAAACCACTGAGAAATTGGATCCTTTCCGCAGCAGGGACACTTCCATCTTGCCTCTGACCTATAGGTTTTACAGATGGGGAAAAGCTGAGGAATTTAAGAGAAGTACGTTGGATAACCCCCATCACCTTTCGCTATCATTGGTACCCTGGGAGACTGAATCTCTGGGAAGATTTCCTGACTTTTCAGTAAACATGAAAGGGGACATTCCTCATTCTCAATTCATTCAGGGAAGATTTGGTTAGCACCTACTATGCGGCTAACCTTCAAAATATTGACAGTTTAGCGTTGTGCCCAAATACAAGGACTTGGATGATGGTGCAGCTGATACACCACTTGCCCTGCAAGCACAAGGGCCCAAGTTCAAAGCCCACATAAAATAAACAGCAACAACAAAACCAAACCCAACCCAAAACCTCAAGTGTGATAACACAACCTTTAAACCCAACTAACGGGAGGTGAAGAAAGATGAATCTCTTGGTGAATTCCAGGACAGTTAAAAAAAAAAAAAACATGTCTCGAAAGAAAGGTGGACAGCTTCTGAGGAAATATACGCAAGATTGACTTCTGAGCTCCACATGCTTGTGTAGCTGCATGTGCCGGAACACAATACCATCATCATTATCAGCAGCAGCAGCAGCAGCACCACCACCATCATCACCATCACTATCACCATCATCATCATCATTATTGTCATCATCATCACCATCATTACCACTACCACCATCATCATATGACCAGCATCACCACCATCACCATCAGCAGCAGCAGTACCATCACCACCATCACCATCATTATCACCATCATCACTATCATCATCACCATCATCATCATTGTCATCATCATCAGCAGTAGCATACACTCAAGTTAATAGCATGGAGAATGTAAGAATTCTTTGATATAAAGATACCATAAAAGACCAATTAGCATCTTCAGTCTTCAGTGAGATAGGAGCTAGCTGGACAATGAGAGTCTCTGCCTGGGTGGTCAGGATACACTTTGCGAGAGAAATTTAAACTTATCACAGAAGAATAATGAGAATAGAATCAGCAAGATCTATGTTTTCTATGACATGACCTCATTATACTCTCTCCTTATTGAGAGTGTGTCAGATTGCAAGTTTGGGGTGTGGACACCTTGCCCTATCTTCCTTATCAGACTTATCGCTTCCTTGAATTAGCTTCACAATGAAGAAGAGTGTATCCTTAGAGTATGTGCCAGAGATGTGCACAGAAACAAATCAAATCAAAAGACTCATGCCCCGAGGCCTCTCTGTGAGGCCTGTCCGTACAGGAGAGAACTTGTGGTCTGGCTGAAGTCAGCTTGAATACAACAGATGTTTGGGCAGCAAAATACCCAGCCTTTCACAGAAAATGCCTTTATTTTTCTTTGCATAACTGCTGTATGGCTAGAAATTCTCTCTTGTAGTGAAATTAAATATATCTTTGACAATAGTTTTTATAACAATTATTTGCTGTCAACCTTTTTCTCCAGGATAGAATTGCTGTGGAGTTCAGCATTCATGGACTCTCACTTTACCCATACAACTGGTTAGATTCTGTCCAGAGTCATTCAAAGCTTTTCTCCGGGGTCAGGGAGATAGCTCAGTCAGTTAAATGTTTGCTGTGCATGATGAGAACAAACTAAAATCCCAAGAACCCACAGTTTTGAAAGCCAGAAATGGTGGCATAAGCTTGAATTCAAACAAAGTAAAGACAGGCATGATCCTTGTGATTTGATGGATACAGCCTAGACTAACTGGGCTTCCCTAGGTCCCAGAAAGAGACACTGTTTCTATAAAAAAAACAAGATGTATGAACCCCAAAGAATATCCCCTGAGTTTTTCCTCAGGCCTGCATATGCACATGCATACATGTATCCCCACACCTACTACATACACATGTATACCCACACCTACTACACACACATGTACCTACCCACACCTACTACACACACATGTACCTACCCACACCTACTACATACACATGTACCTACCCACACCTACTACATACACATGTACCTACCCACACCTACTACATACACATGTACCTACCCACAGACACAAAACAAAAACAGTTTTCTGAAAAGAGTCTTCAAAGCTGTATTAGCTCTGTGCCTAAGAAACTCTGGATTTGCCTCTGTAGTCTGACACTCATCTACTAAGTATTTTTTAGGGAAGCTTCACAACAGGAAGGTGGAGGAAATTCTGTGTAATTTGGACTTCACCAAGAGTCCCAGAGAGGTTAGCTGATTTACTCAAGGTCACATAGCAACTTAATAAAGATACAGCTTCTCCAAATGAGTTTCAGAGCAGAGACGAGCCGTTCTTATAAATTATACAAGACTGAACACACGTCTTTTCCTTTTCTCAACTAGGCAGTGAAAATGAGAACTCAGCTCTGGATGACATCATGACTTTGAAGAAGTGATGATTTTGTGTGTGCATACAAGACATTCTGGTCACGCTAAATCTTCAGCCCATTTTCATCTTCCTGCTACTTCTCTCTCCCAAATCCAGCTATCTCCCACAAAAAAAAACCCTTTCTCACTTTTGGTTCAGTTTTAGTTTTGCTTTGTCACCCACTGGGTTTACTCAGGACTGTTTTTTTTTTTTTTTTTTTTTTTTTTTTTTTTTTTTTTTTTTTTTTTTTTTTTTTTACCAGAACTGGGCAGTAAGACTCTATGGCTGAAGACACCACACATCTTGGTTGACTCTATGACTGAAGACACCACACATCTTGGTTGCAGAATACAGAGAAATCATAGCACTGAGCTGGAACATTACTCCTTGCTCTAGTCCTGATGGCGCTGGAAGTTCTTACCCAGTCGACCAGATATGCATGGAAAACAACACTAGTCTCCCCTAGCCGTAAATCTTGCATGTTAGAATACCAGTGAACCAGGAAGAGGTGCTTATTGATATGATAGTGGAACAACTGTTACAGGAGCTACCATTGGATGGGAGGCCCTCCATAGGATAGAGCTCCTGCCCACTACCTGTGGACCTGCTCAATGGCTTCCAGCTGGCAATAGAAATCACTGGCAATAGAAAGGGATGCAAACACACTACCCCTGTTTTACAAAACAGACATGCTGTCAAGCTGCCTCTTAAATATTTGCATTTAAGTCCATATACTAGTTCTGTCTCTAGTGATCAAAAAAAAAAACTTCTGTGTACATTGAAGGGATGCTATGGCAGGGATGAACATTACAGGTCAAGGGGCTGAATGATAGGGAGAGGCAGTAGAATGTTGCCTTCTGACATAGCATACCATGTGCATGCATTATAAGATTGGGGTTTTAATTTTGCTTTTCTTTTATTTAACACACCACAAGCTTGGGGATTCTGGAATGAAGATAAAGAGATGTATTCTAAAAGTTAGCTGTGTGCAAAGTGGTTCTCTCAGTTCAGAGACCTCACTCCATTCAGTAGCTGGAAGGACCAAGCTAGGAAAACATTCACCTTGTATGTAAAGGAGCAGAATCTAGCCACCAGTAAGTCAAAGAGGACCCTAGAGGGTGCACAGTCTTTCAGCATGCCCTAGTGAGGCGTGACAGAAACCGGTGGGACCAGAGCCCAGCGTTGTATTTTCTGAGTCTGAAGAGGTTGATCACTTCTCTCAGTTTAATTTCATTATCTTCAGAAGAAAGAACATGACAAGCTCTGTTAACTGTATACAAAGAACAATGCCTTGCTGTTATAACACTGATTTCAGACCCCAGAGGCATCTAAAAGCATGCTGGTCAGTCAGGTTTATAGAAGCACACTTAGCCACTGAATACTTTTGTGTTCATATCCTCCCCATATTTTCCTCCCTCTAAGTGGTGTCAGCTATGCTTTAATTCATGATTTCTGGAGAACTGCAGCTCTGGGCTGTGGTGTCTAGGTGTCTATTTTTGAGCTATCAATATCACCTAGAAATAGTGAGCTATTTTCTAGGGCAGTAGGTATAACCAACATAACCTATGAAAGTCAGAGTGTCTGAGCCTCGCAAGAACTTCAGTTTAAAAACCTTCCTTGGGTCTGTATATTCCTGACCTTTTCAGATTGAATCTCCTAGTTTCTGACATAATCTAGCGGAAACTTTAATAGACACAGAGGTGCCTTAGGACAAAAAGGACAACCTCTCTGCCTGGACAACTATGATGTATATGGCTGCTTTTATAGACAAGTCTATTCCCAAGATCTAGTGCTTGTGTTTGGTAGCCTTGTCTACACACATCTTCAAAGGTCTCGTCTACCTAAGTGCTCTGGCAGCCTTGGGGTAGGTACAGTGTGCATCATTTCTCCCAGGTTAAATAAATAATTTCTTCTTATCTATAGCCCCGCCATGAACTTTTATAGCAGGACAAGAATTGGGCCAGGCATTAGTACAATTTCTCTCATTACCTTGTATTTCTAATTGTTTTATCAATGTATTTCCTTCCCTTGAAAGAGACTGAAACATCTGTCTTTGATTATCAACTCATTAGATGAGTATTAAAATACACAAATACATACTACTAATTAGTTGGGCTGTAACATTCATAGGGACTGTGTGTGTGTGTGTGTGTGTGTGTGTGTGTGTGTGTGTGTATGTGTGTGTGTGTGTGTGTGTTCATGGGTGTGGAGACCAGAGGCCAGCCTTAAGTGCATTCTCAGTTAGCATTCATCTTGCTTTTTGAGACACGATCTCTCACTTGTACCTGAGGATTACTGATTTCATTTAACTGACTGGTCATTGATCTCCAAGAAGTTACTCATCTCCTCCTTGGCACTAGGATTATAAGCTATGCCTGGGTTTTTATGTGGGTGCTGGGAATTGAACTCAAGTCCTCATGCTGTTGTATCAAGCACTTGACTGACTAGTTAAGCCATTACCTAAAGCTTTATCAGATACTTTTGAAGTTGTTTTTCCAAAAACCAGAGCTTTCTTGGTCTTTCTTGCATTAAGCTATTGCCAGTTACCACTTCACGGGGCCAATCATATTGGCTGGCTCCATAGTGAAGTTTGAAGCTTGTCTCCAAGGCCAGGTTGAAAGAGCTCTTTTCCAGTTGACTTGGTTTTATCAGGCACAATAAGAGCCAATCAATGAGCTATCTAAGGACACATGCATGGTTGATCCAATTCAGTTGTGAAGGTGTTTGAAATAACATCTGTCTCATTGATTGCTTTGCCATTTATGGCAACCAGCTCTTATGATGACCAAAATACCCTTATTTGATTGGGAAATTATCAATAAAACCATGATTATGTCTTACAGATGTGGTCTGAGTGGGTCTCTGGGGACCTTGTCATTTCTTAATTCCACAGAATAAGTCTTTCTGGCTGGAATGATAATCAAGACCTGGCAGAGGTACAAGATGAGAAGAGAAGAGTAAAGGGTGCCATAATTTAAGACAAACTTTCTCTATATTAGCTTTAATAAAGGTGTTTTTTGACTACAGACAAAGGGTTCTATTTTTAATTTTGCAAGTGCTGTTAAGTCATTGTAGCCACTGTATTCTGCATAGGAGTTCACTTGTTTCTTCTAATCTGGGTAATTTTGAAAACTGTGGAGTTGGCTGGACATGAACTATGCTAACACATATGACTGCTTACATAATGCTTTTGCCCTGATTTTGGTTCAAAAGGTGATTCTGGACCTACCTGTTCATTCATACACAGGTATATCACACACATGTATAAGCATAAATATATTAAAAAATATGAGTGTGTGCCTTAGTGATTCTTTTTTTTTGGTTATGTCTTGCTTAATTAGATATGAACAAGTATAGTTCACTGCCCATTCAGAGGGAGAAAGTATTTTACACAAAAAGTTTTAAAATACAATACTATTATTATTATTGTTGTTGTTTGCTTGCTTGATTATTTGTTTTTTCAGACAGGGTTTCTCTGTGTAGCTGTGGTTTTCCTGAAACTCACTCTGTAGACTACAATGTCATTGAACTCAGAGGCCCACTTGCCTCTGCCTATTGAGCGCTAGTATTAAAGGCATGCACCACCACCATCCAGCTCAAAATACACTATTTTTCAAGAAGTGACTGAATTAATATTCCTAAGAACCAAAAGTTGCAAAGACTAAAGTTGCATTGAAGTCATAAATTATATAAAAATATGGGAGCAAGCAGCCCTCAAGATAGTTGGGAAGAAAAAGAGAACATTTTTATAGACTATGGGTACACAGTGAGAAAAGTGAGAGCAGAAGTGTGCGGGCCAGAGCCACTCAAGGCCCTGAAGTACAAACTCCTGAAAAACATTTCTCGACTTGAAAAATGAAATCAAATTATTACACCAATGACAGACATATCGTCTCAAAATACCAAAACCAAAACCAAAGGACAAACTTTTCCCACTGTGTGTTAGGGTGCAGGCATTTTCAATCAATTGGATAAAATAGAGAGGCAGAAGCGAAGGAACCCAAATCACTAGAGGACATGCCATCAATAAGTCCAAGTTCAGAGCCAAGCTTTCCCCAAGGCCAGTGGGCTCTATGTGCTTATTTCTCTTGACTTTGAACAGGAAACATCCCTCTCTATGTGAGGGAGTTAATTTCTGCTCAGTTGGAGGAGGTGCAGGGTTTTCCTCATTTATGACTGTTCTAGCACTCTTTACTTTTTGGTAAGGGTTGGGAAATGACTTCTTCAGTTCTTTCCTCTTACCTTTACTAGGGATAGACTAGAGATAGCATCACTTAGACTCTTTGCAACAGGACAAGTACCAGGGCTACATAGGACCTATACAATTCTATAATTAAAATTACCCGTCAAATTGCCTTCCAATCTCTAATGAGCCCAGTGAATTAAACTTGATTCTAGATGTCAAATTCAGATATAAATGAAATTTTAAACACCTTATGTCATTGCGGAGAGGTAGCAGCTTGGTGGTTATTTCTCTGATAGAGGGCTCACTGTTTTGTCTACGAGCCACCAAAGTTTCTGTTGGCTAGTCAATGATGTGGGATTCCCCTCTGTGTGCTATGAATATGTTTTATTACCACTGGTTAATAAAGAAACTGATTTTGCCTATAGCAGGGAAGAATAGAGCTAGGCAGAAAAACTAAACTGAATGCAGAGAGAAAGAAAGTGGAGTCAGAGAGACACCATGTACCTGCTGGGGGAGATAGATGCCAGAACATTGCTGGTGGGCCACAGTCGTGTGGCAATATGTAGATTAATAGAAATGGGTTAATTTAAGATGTAAGAGCTAACTAAAAATATGTCTAAGTCATTGGCCAAACAGTGCTGTAATTAATACAGTTTTTGTGTGATTATTTGGGTCAGTCAGAAAATCAAAGCACAGTCTCCATTTACAAGTCAAATTGTATTTAAGTAACAATTGACATGAAGTCTTTGGAGTACAGAATATCTGTATGTTCAAAAACTGCTTTATTGTGCTTTTTAAGTAGGTATCAGAGGACTCTTGGTATCACCACGTCTAGGAAGGGATGGTCTGGACTGTAGGGTGACCTGTATTCCTGCAGAACAAGAGAGGTGGGACAGCCAGAGGGTGTATAATGCAACTCTACTTTCACTCCTTACATTCAGTCCAAACTTTTGAACTCATCTGTCTCGATGATCCTAGGAGTACAATTTTCTTGCTCTGGGGCTCACTTTCACCATCCGGACAGTTAGGAGTTGAGGCTTGCAATTCTTTCAGATAGCATGCCTTTAATGAATGCCCTAGTTTCCTGTTCTATCACTGCCCTAAAACATCCTGATAAAAGTCTTTATGTCAGCTCACAGTTTTTCAAGGCACAGTCCATCAAGGCAGTGAAGTCAAGGCAGCAGGAATGCATCCACAGTTGGAAGCAAAGAGCCTGGATGTTTGTACTCAACTCCTTTTCTCCATTTCATCAGTCCAGGGCTTCAAGACCTGGGAATGGCACTGCCAACAGGTAAAGACCTCCTACTCCTTTACTATAATCAAGACGATCCCTTAGAGGAATGCCCAAAGTCCCATTTCCCAAAGGATTTTACATGCTGCCAAACTGACAACACTGCCTATCACAGTGAACGGCATTGCTACCAGCTCTTCTCCGTGCTGAAATTTAACAAAACTCAGAGGATAAAAGCATTCCATCTGCAGCTCTAGGGTGGTGAATCAACGATGGGCATGCATGGCTAGCTATGGAGAAGTCAAGGTTCTAGCTAGAAAATCTTTCTTCCCATTCAATAAACCTTGTCTCTGTGTAAATAACTAGGAAAAATTTTCTGGATTTTTTTGTTTGTTTATTTTTGTTTTTTTTTTAAAGACAAAGTTTCTCTTCATAACAGCCCTAGCTGTCAAGCCTTTAACTCACAGAGATGCTCCTACCTCTGCCTCCTGAGTTCTGAGATGAAAAGCATATGTCACCACACTTGGCTCTTTGGATGGAACTTTTAATATCTCTAGTTTTAGTACATTTTAAATAATGCCCCTCCTGACTGCTTTTGAATTTCTGACATTTCTCGTTAACTGTAGAAGACACAAATGTCTCTTGTATCTATAGTAAGGAATCATAACGTAAGCAAGGTAACCCCTAGACTAGACCACTCTGTGCGCAACAAGACAGTTCACTGGGGTATGTCATTGGGGGAGGCAAGCTGCGGAACTGTTGTGGAGAATGGAGAGCGGCAGCTGCAGGAAAAGCCCTGTCAGTCTGATTTGAGGAGGCAGAAGCAGGAAGAGGAATGGAGACAGAAGAGCCTGGGAGCTGGCTTGGGAACTTTGATCTCTTGCAGGATATTGGGTTAATCGGGAACTAGATATCCTTTTGCTGAGGTCGTTGGGTATAGATAAGGGAAGTAGTGACTTTCCTGAAAAACAGAAGCATGCCTTATGAGAGCCCTGAGAAATACTGAGTATAGGTTTCTGTTCACATGGTCAGAGCCTTGCCTGGGCTGGATCCAGGCCATCATTTGGGACATTGTCAGCAGCACTGCCATCTTGGGGCCTGCTTTGGGTCTAAGACCCAACATCTCAGCAATAGGAGTTAAGAAATTGCTCTTATGACAACTAATTAATTTAACCGGCAATGCTGCAAAAATGATACAAAAGAACAAGTCAGTCACAATTCTACTCCTTTACTGTTTACAAATGAACAAAATTAGTGTAGGATCAAAGCAGCTAACCTAATGATTTGCTGGGTGGATTTTAGCCTGAGGAGAGCAGGAGCAAGGATTCTGGAGTTTTGGTAAAAATCTGTGTCCTATCTAAGTGGAAGCTGTGGTTGTGTTCCCTTCGTAAAAATGTGTCACACAGCACATTCATGATTTGAACACTTTCCTGTATGAATTTGTTTATGGTATATGTATATGTTAAGGTATACGTACATGCAAGGTGTATGGGTCTAGAGTCACTTACAGAAGGCGGTAGAGAAGATGCTGAATGCTTACCATGTGCCGGGTTCTACTAAGAGGCTTATGGCTACATCATCTCATTTGATGTTCATCATAGCATTGCTAGATAGTTATTGAAATCTGTGCTAGTAACCTAAAGAGTCAGGTCACAAGATGCAGCTCTTTGGATAACAGCACATGCTCTAATCTGCAGAAAGATGTCTGCTCTACTGGGCCCTGTTGTCTTGGGGCTAAGCCTGCAGATCTAATTTCCTGCTTCAGTCTTTCAGTTCTCATATTCTAGATTAACCTGGTTTTGTTTACAGGTTTGTGTTCCTGCCCATTGCTTTCACTCTCCCCCCTCCCAGAAGCTCTCCAGAATAGTCCAGGAAGACATTAGCATAGAAATAGGACCTTGGCCTATTTCTTGTGTAACTTGTAGACTCTTTGGCCTTCTTCTTTTATAAGTAGGCAAAGCTGAGCAGCCTTATCCAGTGGAGCAGAACACGACCTATCTGTTCTGGTAGCTGTTGCTCTTGCAAGATGCAGGTCTATCAACTTCTAAACCATCATTGCTTCAGGCCACCATAACGCAGGGGCTGACTTCCTCGGAGGAGGCCCCACTTGCTGCATTCACATGAGATTTTCTGGGATAATTCCTCTTGAGGAACGCTTTCCCAAATTTGCCGCAGCTCCCAGCAGAACAACCTGCCGTTAGTGATGTTTCCTTCAGGTTAAACGTTTTAGACTAATCAATAATTAAATGGCAAATAAACGGCAGGAGCATAGTGCCCGATATAAAAGAGAGCAACTGCAGAGGCGGGGAAGGGCCCATTTGGTACCATCCGGTGCACCTTGAGACAAGCTGCCTTCAGCTCTGTCTGCTCCGGGTGACGTCATCAGAGGGGATGCGAACAATGAGGGGCCTCTGAGTGTCTAGACCATCAGTGTGTCAGGTTTCCTTCACCTTCATACACAGACTCCATTCTGGGATGTCAGAGGCGCTGCTGTCCTGGTCTCCTCTCTCACCCGGGAGCAAACCTAGGATTCTCGGTAGACATTTTCCTTCCTTTGACAAAGATCTGACCAGCTAGCCCCAGAATGCACCCTTACTGGCTCAGAGGACTCTGCCAGGTGCTGCCTCCAACATGCTTTTTGCTAGGAATTCTCTTCTCTTCTCCTTATACCTTCTGGTTCAGCTACCCTACTCAGATGTATAATATCTCATTTTGGAGAGAAAAAAAAAATAGGTTGCATCCAAAAGAGCTGACCGCTGTGTGTTTCCTGATTCTCCGAGGTACACCTGACAAATGAGTCACCCAGGCCTTCCATGTCCCAAGTGGGGGTCTGGCGGCCAAGGCATTCTTGGTCATCCCACCTGCCTGGCGTCTAGGACCATGATGAATTGTCTCCAAGCCCGGCCTCAGATTGTTTTTTAACATTTAATTTAGTTTCTTCCTGTGCTTGGATGAACATGGCCACGTTATGGATTTCTGTTCTAATGTACACCAGCAGGCTGGAAGAACAAGCCTCAGCAAGCTGTGGAAATTAGAGAGACTGAATCAATAGGCAAGGTCACGACCCCTGGCTCGGATTCCGTACAGTGTCCTGAAATTCTCTCCCCTGATCACCCTCCTGCCGCTTCTAATGTGAGCCCACGTGTGATCCCAGAGAGCAAGTCATGTCAACAAGCCTGCGCCCAGCTCTCACATCTCCAAGATGACACTTCCTCATCATAGATACTAAAAAAAAAAAAATTGTGTAAATAACATAGAATGCATGAACATCTCAGCCTTTTGCTTCATGGGCAGTTTGTTAACTCCGTTTGGCAAAAGACCCTTTTGGGGGAGGATAGATGGTTGAGGACAAAGAGACAGATGACCTGCCAATCCTAGGGCGCACCTCTAGGAAATAATTCCGGTCATCCACAAGCTTCAAACAAAGAGACTCTCCTGGGCTTGTGCCCTGAAATTTTCATGAGGCAATGAATGGTCAAAACCATCCTGATTTAAACTGCAAGAAACATATCTCTGAGTTCAGCGAGACAGGCTAGGAAGGCAATGTTTTGAATGTGTACTTTAAAAGTTAGCAGGTCTGTTTAAGCCTTCTCAGTATACAGGACCCACATTCCTAAACACAGAACGAGGTTCTCAACAGACCAGTTTCCCACGGAGATTTAGAATCTAGTGCTGATCAGAGTTATAATTTACCCCAGTAGGAATAACTAATGCATCAAAACTTCAAGCCTATGAAAGCAAGCTCACGACTGGTGATTTATTATATTTACTAATCACGAGTTCCAAAATGAGCTGACATCAAAATGATCAATTTCGAGGGGGTAAAATCACAAAGATCCGTCTTTTAGGGAGAAGGTCTAGCATGTGTAAAAAATAGCTTCATAATAATAAGATAGGGGACTAAGAGAGCTGGGACAGGAGGAAAGAAATGAAGCCCTGGAATGTGGGTGTGCCTTCTGCTTATCAGTTGAGACCACAGAGTCTGGAGAAGTCAGATTTGTTTTATTTGGAGAGTAAATCCCATACAAGATAAAAACATATGCCTATCTCAACTCCTTAACCCAATCCGAGGGTGGGAGGACTTTCCCCACCCCTGTGGCAATGCTCAGAACTCCTGTTTTGTTCTTGACAAACCCTCAGCCAGCCTCCTACCTTTCTATCATTCCACGAATTTCCAGTGCTCTGTGATGAAGTTACTCTTCCAGGCAGAAGGTGAGCCTGTTGAAGATATTGCTTCCTATTTGTGAATGTAGGTCTTTCAGATGAGGTCTGAAAGAATTCTGGAACATTTGGATGCTTGCCCAACTTGGGAGACTTTTGCAAAGAAGAGAAAAATGTTTTGTTTTTCCACAACTTTATTTTGGCGTGAAAATGCACCAACAATTCTTCCATGTTTTTCTGGGGTATCTTGTGAAGTTCATCTGCTCTCATCCTATGGCACTCACCTTGGTGAAAGGCCTCAGTATAAACAGCAATCTGGTGAGGGAAAGATGCTAAAGAAACGAAAAGCCAACCAATGACTTTCCCCCTTATCAGAGTAGACAAAGGACTTGCAGTGTAGACATAAAATCCATGTCTGGTCACAATGACATGTTGCAATGGGCATTTGGGTACACTTAGCAATTTAGCACCATAAAATCGAGAACAAGATTCTAACCTCAGAAGTGTTTCCTCTGAGCTGAATAAAATCATGATCTCAGTGTCTTAGGTGAACCAACTAAGATCCAGGGGTCTACATTTAACTAAAGCACTGAATTTCTGTCCCTGACCCAAGTCTACATCACATGCTAAGGCTCTGCTCCACACAGGATTCCACCCACAAATGCAGGCCTGTTTCCAATGTCAACATTTTTTTTTTTTTTTTTTGCAACAAATAGTTCTGCCCCAGTTCAAGGCTTGATCTGCCTCTTCACTGTATAGAAGAATGTTTGTCTCTTCTGGTGATTTAAAGATACCTGAAAATTACTCTTTAAAATTAGTGGCTCAAAATATTAGCAGGATGAACTTGTATGTGATTCTTGGGTTTGGGCAAAGTGTGAGCAGGCGACTCCTCTTCGCTGCACATGGCTTTAACTGGGCCAACCTTGGCTATCTTAACTCCTTCCTATGGAGGCTTCTCTTTGTGTTCTTCAACTGGTTATTTGGGGTTCCTTGAAGCATGGTAGCACATGCTCTAGATGAACATGACTTCTCATCCTCGGAAGAGATGAGTCTTGGAAGGCACATGGCATGTCCATACCTTACTCTGTTTACATGATGCAACCATGTAAACATACAACTCTTTTCCATGGGAGAACTTTGGGGTCAAATTGTAGGAGCACAAAATGGATTATAACCTGCTACATACCTGCCTTCTAACCTTAGCTCATGACTTTCCTCTAAGATTCCACATCTCATCTCATTGAAGCATCAGCCTGAAGCACAAGTCATCACGTCCATCAGGTCCTGATGAGAAGGATGTTTCTTTCCTCCATCTCCTAGAATCTGGCCTTATTCCTACAGAGACCTTTGGCTCTACATGGATGCCTTACCTAGCTTCCTTGGCATTAGTAGAGTGGCTTTATAGGCCAGGAACTGAAGTCCTCTCACAGTTTAAATTACTCTCACGTCTGATGAGATCTTGTTTAGAAGACTCAAATTGTCCTGCATCTTGTCTAGAAAACTCAATTTCACCCTAAGTGAATATTTCCATGTGGCCTCTGTGTGATGAATTTGGGTATCCAGATAGCACAATGGTGGTTGCTTCTGGAGCAAGTATCCAGAACAGTACTATGGATGGAAGCTATAGCTCTTTGTGGGTTGACTCAGGACGCATGTAATGTTCATACTCCATTGTTGGGAACTGTGCACTGTCTAGATTTAGGTGAAAGAGAGAGCCCTAGCTCTGCCCCAAGTGTCCACAACAATAAGAACAGGGCAGATGAGAAGAATCACTGGAATCCATCAGGAAGATGGTGTCTGTTGGGTTGGGCTTGCTTTGGAGACCAGTGAACCTTGGTTGAGGTTGGAGACCAGTGAACCTTGGTTGAGGTTATTCACAGTGAGACTGACAGACCAATCAGTAGCATCATGGAAGGGGGTTCTTAGAGTTCGTGAGGCAATGGAAATATCAGTTGAACCCAGGAATTTGGAAGACATGAGGGAGCCGGATTGTTTCACTTTGTGACATAAGAAGGAGAGCAGATACTGATATTGAAGCTCTGGGATGGCCTCTGTTCACACACTGTGATTTTTTTCTGCAACATGAGCCAATGTCCATGACTCTAGCCAGAAGTCAGACCATATACCAACCTGACAAGGGAGGAG
This sequence comes from Myodes glareolus, assembly GCF_982192425.1. Taxonomy (NCBI): domain Eukaryota; kingdom Metazoa; phylum Chordata; class Mammalia; order Rodentia; family Cricetidae; genus Myodes; species Myodes glareolus. Next base: position 33,209,517 of record NC_142029.1, on the reverse strand, counting down.
TAGGGGCAAATATAAGAATTTATACCAGTTTCAAAGAAATTGGGAAGAAAAGGCCCCAAATGTAGACATATTCAAAGACCAAGAAGCCTTTGCACCCGTAGAAGGTAAATGAGATGGTCTGTGGGGGAGGAGCTTTGCAAATTGTGGAACAGTTACCGGTACTGTTGACCCCTAAGCTGAGACCTTGCTAAACAAAGTAGAGTCCATCTTGCCCCATCCCACACACCGATTGCTTACTTTTGGTGAGATCATCTTCTCATAAAGTCTTTGTCTGTGTGCGTTTCCTGTGAGACTCTTTCTTAGTGTTCTTTCTCTGTGTATCCATTGGGTTATGGTATTGGGTCATCACCAGTGGCATTAGCTATTAGCAGACATGGCCTCACTACATGCTGCTTGGGCCTCCTGGTTGTCCTCTTCTCCTGGGTTTTCCATACCAGGCGCTTTTTCTGCTGCCCTTCACTGGGCTAGCTTCCAGCAGTACCTTGCTCTGGGGCAGCACTGCTGGCAAATGCATAATTCAGGGGTTTGTACTTTGCATCTATTAAGCATGGCACCAGACGCAGAAATGACACAATGCCCGGGCTTTTGCTTAGATCGTGTTTTTCCTGAGTGAAGCTGAGCATTCAAACCAATTTATAGCTTCTTTGCATAGGAGATAAGTATCGTAATAGTCTTTTAATAGACGACTCCACGGAAGCACATTCATTACAAGGTCAATGTCACTACGAATTATTACAAGAACTATACTTCAAGGGTCCTCACTCTCCACAGCTAACACTGACTACTAGATTATGCATGGAGCGTAGTAGGTACTGAAGAAGATCCAATCGGCTTTATCATATTATCAATAGGCAATTAAATGAAATGCAACTTGAAAGCATTTTTTAAAAAAAATCTAAAAAAATTTCAAGACTAACTTAAGACAGAATCATTCAATTGGTTTGAGGGTTTGTAAATTATAGTAGGTAGGTGGGGGTTAACTGATATGTTTTATTTGTTCCTATACATGTTTTATTTGTAAAAAAAGGAACTAGAAGCACAGTGGGTGCATTTTAATTCCCTTTGCATATATCACAGCTGAATGTTTTATAGAGTTATTCATATTATCCATTTATACATTAAGCTCAGGGGAGTCTGTTGGTATGCATATCATTAGATCTATCCAAAAATAATAAGAGTTAACAGAGTAGAGGTGTGCCATTGGGATTTGGAGCCTCGGTCCATTGTCTGGCTCAGTTTTCTTTCTATTGCACTGTAATATTAGCTAATAAAACAGCAATAATGGTTACTGTTGTTGTGATTTATTGAACAGGCATCGTGTCTCAGGTCTTGCGCTAAGTACTCTGCTCAATCGTCTCAATCTTGATCCTGCTCTTGAAGAAGACCGTGGCCAGTGTTATTTCTACAGGTGAAAAGCTCCAGACGCAGGGAGCTGAGCTGTTTGCAGTGAAGTTCTAAAGAAGAGTAAGAAAAGATGGATTTCGGAACCCCAAAAAGGTGTTTAGCCACAGTGCTGGGTCTAAGCCTGAAGAAGACAGAAGAAAATGGCAAAGATGACATGTGAAAGAAGTGTATAAAGCCCACTTTTAGTTAAAAATAGCGTTTACAAATTTTAACAACGTGTTAAAAGTATCAGGAGCTATCAAAAGTATCAGGAGCCTGTGAGATGGCTCAGCCAGTTAAGGCCCTTGGTGTTGAGACCCACAACCCTGAGTTTGACTCTTGGGGCCCAAATGGTAAGATGAGGGAACTGAAGACCCAGGCAGTTTTCCTCTGACCTTCACAAATGCACTATGGCAGGCAACCCCACCCCAGAAACCACACGTACAAAGCGTAAACAATAATAAGCAGCAGTTTGAAGCTGTAGAGATGGCTTTGTGGTTAAGCATGCACACTACTTTTAGAAAAGATCTGAGTTCAGTTCCCAGCAACCCACATCAGGTGACCCACAGTAGCCTGCAATTCCAGCTCCAGGGGATTTGATGCCCTCTCCTTGCCTTCCAGGGAACTTGCCCTCTCTCTCTCAGCTCTCTCTCACATACACGCACACAAACACACACACACACAAACACACATACATAATTAAAAATAAAATAATAAAATAAATATTTCTTTAAAGAGCTTAGGGGCAGTTAAGGACTTCTGGAGCCGGTTTTCTCCAAGACCGTGGCTCCTGGTAGCTGACTATGCTCAGCAGATGGCTCCATACCCAGAAGTGTATGGGAAGCATACATTGAACTCTGCAGGTCTTTTAAAAAAAATAGAGGACATGAAATTGAAGTAGCAGGGTGTAGAGGGGTAGATCTGGGAGAAGTTGGGGAAGAAATAGGGCTTGAATATGATCAAAAATACTTTGTGAGAAAGTCTCAATGAGCTGGCGAAATGATAAGGTAAAAGTCTAAAGCACTGCTAAAAGTATGATTAAATGGTCTCTCACATCTCGGCAATGGTGATGGCGTCTCAGAACAAGTTGACACATGCATTTCAAATGTTTTCTCCTATCACTTTTAACATGGTAAATGGACAATCTGCCTGGAATTCCCCAGAATGGAATAAGATGGCCTTTTGGGGGTCATACACCATAATACACTCTTTGTTGAAGGAAGATTATTTATTAACTACCTTGGTCATCTATAATTGTAATCTATAATAATTACCCACAAAATGGATTATGTTTATTTATTAAAAAATTTAACCCTAGCTTTTCTATTTTTTAAAATTCACCATTATGTGATGAAGCTCTTGCCCCTCCAAGTTAATTCTCTCCTCTTCCTCTGCTTTGTATTGTTTCAGCCCACGAGGACAGAAAACAAGGGATGTGCTCTGACATGGGCTTATATTTTAAAGGATGGAATAAATCATTTTCATGTCCCGTTCACTTAGCGCTGGTCTCTATCCGTATCCTAGAAGCACCGACGTGTCTGTGCATTCAAGGATATCATTGAACTTGGTTCGGCTGCCTGTGCAAGCCCCACTTCCAGTGTCCTGGTTTTCACCACTAATGTCTCAGACTCCTCTGTGAGAGGCACTGTGCATCTTCCTCCCACTTCCTTATTCATCATCCTGTCTGTGGAGTAATTAGCGTTTCTTTAATGGGTGCTTTCTCCTCTCCATGCTGCCGGTTCCCCAGGGCCATGGAGAAGGCTTTGCATCACCTGATCTCTCCAGTGCTAGAGGCGGTGGTGCAGGAATCCAGAAGTCTTCCTCAGCAGGCCTTCAACTGTGTTGAAGGCAGTGATCTTGGCCAGTGTCAAAGGAATGCAGGAACTTAACTCGGTCCTGGGTTCCGTGAAGTCATCGTACATAAAATTGAGCACAGCAAGGCCACATTCTCCGGTTCCGCCATATGTGGCACCCTGTCTTTCTGTCTTAATTCCCAGGGTGTGACTGTTGACTGATTTTCTAAACAATAAGGTAAGTGTCACACTGCTGGTTTGCATAACAAACCCATGGGCAAAATGCCCCTTTTCCTTTCCTTTCTGCAAAGCCACCACCTAGCCCGGAACTTTCTATTTCTTTTCTTACTCTTAAGACTTGTTTCGTCTTGAAGTGAGTCTTTCTAAATATTAGGGCAATTAGCTGGAAATTCCCCTAATAACCTTTTACTTCAACTGCAAAGTTCTATGACCCCTAACCTCTGCAGTTTTGTGGCATGTGTGGTCACAGCGTGTTACAGTTCTGTTACTATAATACGTATGTGATAACATTAACTTAGTTAAAAGGTTGAGTTTCGCATCAAAATTTTTTAAGTTTTAGTAAGTTACATGTAAGCTATCCTGATCTAATAGTCAAATGGTGGTTTGAATGAGAAGTGTTCCCCAGGGTCTTGAGTCTTTGAACAGAGTCCCCAAAGAGTGGCTTTGTTTGGGGAGGTTTAGGCGGTGCAGCCTTGCTGAAGGAAATCCATCACGGGGGTGGGGGTCTTGAGATTAAAAGCCTCCTATTACTTTCAGTCCACTAATTCTCATTTATGCTTGTGGTTGAGACATAAGCTTCTTGGCTGGTTCCCTGCTCCTGCCTCCATGTCTGCTGCTTGCTGCCCCGCCTCCCTTCCATTATGGACCCTTAACCCTCTGGAATCATAAGCCCAAATGCACACTTCCTTCCATAAGTTGCTTTTGGTCATGTGTTTTATCACAACAATAGAATGGTAAGGAAATGCAGCCAGTGAGCCGGAGGTCCTATTGTTTAGGGCCTGTGGTAAGGTAGCAAGCACATGATAGAGAGAGTGTGGTAAAGCAAACTGCTTATCTCATAGCTGGGATAGGGTAACAAAGAAGAGACCAATGCTCTACCTTCCTTTTGGGGTTCACACAGGAGAAATGGTCAGGAGTCCTCCTGTAGATCCCATCTCCTAAAAGCCCCTTTTGGGAATATCTGAACACATGGGACTTTCGGGGAACATTACATGTCCATCCCACAAAGATCTCACACAATCTCAAAGAGCACAGAGCATGATAATCTAGAATATTCTGTCTTATATCACCACTGTCTTCAAAGATGTCTATGGTCTATAGTGTCTGTGAACAATACCTTCATAAAGGGATCTTCTTAAGTGTCTCTCATCTCTGAACCACATTTCCCAGTGTAGTAACTTTTCCCCTGGTTACTGGTTCAGCTGGAGGTCCAAAGACTCTGGTTCTTCACTGTGACTACCTTTCATCTAAAACTTCGAAGACACCTCCCACCTATTGTCACTTGGGGCCTTCTTTCTCTGACTCTGCTTCCCTACAGAGAGTCTTCAATGTTCAACCATATGCTTTATTGTGCAAAATCTTTCTGTGAGAGCCTCTGCCCCTCTTGGGTTTCAATACTATCACTATGCTGTAGACTTAAAGCTGTGTCCACAACTATAGCTTTTTTTTTCCTTTCTTGTGCCACCATTTAAGCTTCTAAGATCAGTATTTACCAAATGGAACTCCTGAGTTCTCTCCCAAATATTTTTTGTCCCAATTTTTTAGAAGGAAATTTTTTTCTTTTTTTTTAAAAGCATTTTTTTGTTTGTTTATAAAAATTTCCACTCCCTCCCCTCCTCCCCATACCCTTCATTCCCCCCACTCCCTCTCCCCCCCCACTCCCTCCCCCCCCACTCCCTCTCTTCCTCCCTCTCCAGTCCAAAGAGCAGTCAGGGTTTCCTGCCCTGTGGAAAATTCAAGTTCCTCCCCCCTCCCTCCAGGCCTAGGAAGGTGAGCATCCAAACAGACTAGGATCCCAAACAGCCAGTCCAGGCAGACGAAACAAGACCCAGTGCCATTGTAAATGGCTTCTCAGTCAGCCCCCATGTCAGCCACATTCAGAGAATCCGATTTGATCACATGCTCGTTCAGTCCCAGTCCAGCTGGCCTTGGTGAGCTCTCATTCGATCAGTCCCCTTGTATCAGTGGGTGAGCGCACCCCTTGTGGTCCTGATGTCCTTTTTCATGTTCTTCCTCCTTCTGCTCCTCATTTGGACCTTGCGGGGCTCAGTCCGGTGCTCCAATGTGGGTCTCCGTCTGTATTGCCATCCATCGTCGGATGAAGTTTTCCTCTGGTCCTGCCTAACTTGCTCACGTTTTCCCTCCTTCTGCTTCTCATTTGGATCTAGGGAATTAAGTCTAGAATTCCTCCAACAACCTGAAAAGATTTAGAAGGAAATTTTATGAACATGTGGTCCCATATAAGAAGAAAGAGCCTGCTAGGACTCTTTAAATTCAGGAGTTAGAGGCCAGTGCGATGTAAGGAATGGTCCAAAGAACACTTATCAAGAAGAGTCTCTCCAGTGTCCCTGCAGCAGGCTGGGTGTTACCTCTGCTCGTTGCTGGTGTCTTACTTTTTTTTTTTTATAGGATCATTCTAATCTTTATCCAGCTCCCTATACTTATTGGCTCAACTAGTATTTGTTGAACAAATGAGTAAATAAAATGAATAGAACCCATTTTAAATTTTCCTAGGAAGATGAAAATGACCTTGATGTGGGATTCCCCTCTGGATGCTGTGAATGCCATTGGTTAGTAAAGAAGCTGCTTGGGCCTAGACAGGTAAGAATAGAGTTATGTGGGAAAACTAAACTGTATGCTGGAAAAAAGAAGGGAGAGTCAGCAACATAGCCACCAGGGGAGAAAGACATGAGCACCAGCCTCGTGGTAAAATATAAAATAATAGAAATGGATTAATTTAAGATGTAAGAGCTAGCTAGAAATACGCTTAAGCTATTGGTCAAACAGTATTGAAAGTAGTATAGTTTCTGAGTGATTATTTTGGGTTGGGGCAGCCAGGAACAGATGAGTAACCTCTGCCAACATGACCTCCTGGGTTTACCAGCAGCTTTGAATCTTTGCTTAATTCAAGGCTCCCCTATATTTTTTGGAGGCTGTTGTTTCTGATTTGTTGTGAGAATCTAAAATTCATCTGCCTGCTTCACCTAGCCTTCCTTAGGAGTCCCTTGTAATCTGGGAGGCCTGTAACTCTTGTACTGTGTGCAACTCTACTCCTGAGCAGGGCTTGTCGTGTTCTCTAAAGATGACAGAATAATGATCTCCTCAGAAAGATATCTGACTATGTTGAGTCACATGACAAAAACCACATTGCAGGTATGAGCTGTGAAGGTCTACTTTCATTGTCAGGATAGTGAATGAATGAATGTCTTTCTTCATTGTCAGGATAGTGAATGAATGAATGTCTTTCTTCATTGTCGGGATAGTGAATGAAGGAAGGTCTTTCTTCACTGTCAGTTTGAGAGGATGTAGAGTCATCTTGGAGATATATACTTCAAGGCATGCCTGAGATGGTTTTTCTAGAATGTTTTAACCGGGCAACGAAGACCCACCCTGAATTTGGGTAGCACTATCTCATAAGCTGGGATCCTAGAATGAACAAAAAGCAAAAGGGCATTGAGTACCAGAATTCACCTTTCTGCTTTTCGATTGTGGACCCAGTGTGCCCAGATGCCCCATGTTCCTTTCACTGTGCCTTCCTCATCATGATGGACTGTACACTCAGACTGTGACCCCTAATAAATCCTCCCTTCCTTAGTTGGTCTTGTTAGATGTTTGGTCTCAGTAACATGAAAAATAATTGTCACAGAACTACTTAAAGATAGATGAGATTACCCAGTGGGCCCAATATAAGTATAAGTATACTTATAAGGGGAAAAAAGAGGCAAGAAAGTTAGATGAGATGAGATGAGAATAGATGATAGAATCGGAGATTGGCGTGATGCCATTGTTGGAACAGGGTCACATGCTAAGCAACAAGGCTAACATCGAGAATCTGGAAAAGGCAATGAACTTGAATCTCCCTTGGAGCTTCCAGAAAAAAAATTACAACCTGCCAACACATTGATTTTGTTCTTTTGAGCTTCAATTTTTGGCTTTGTGACATCTATCAGTATAAGGCAATAAATTTAGATTGTTTTGATCCTCCAAGTATTAAAGCATCTATTAAAACCTAATAATCATCTAAGCCAAACATCTCTTCCAGTGCGTCATCCCTGATCCTGGCCTGAGATTCACTGCTCTGCTCATCCATCTCTCCCAGCTCCTCTGCAGAGTACCATGTGCTTACTAAGGCATTCTGACATGCTGCAATACCCTGCTGTGTTCTCAGACTCTGCACCCAGGGCAGTACCACTGATCATGCTCAATGTATCCCATCACTGATGACTGGGTAATACTCTTTCCCAGGGGCACTGATACCCTTTAAAATGGGGAGGGGAGCAGCTTTCATTGTTTTCTGTCCATGGGGCTCTATCTCTCATCCCTTACACTTGCTTATTCCTACCCCTCTCTGTCCTTTCAGGTTTACTTTCTAACATGTCTGAAACCCATTCATGTCTCTCCAGCCCCATCATCACTACCTAAGAAATCTTCTCTTGGATTTTGTCTGATTTCCAATCATTCTGTCTCTAACTGGTCCTCAAACCCAACAAACCCAAGGTTGAGGTTGATCATCTGAAATACAGGACTATGTTGCTTAAAAAAAAGTCCTATGCTTCCTTATTGTTTGTAGTTCATCCATCCATAACTTTAATGACAAGCTGTGCCCACCCAAGCAGTGTCCCTAACTTTTCTGATACAGACCTAGCCTTCTCCCTATACTTCCCAAAGTTGTACTGAACTGCTTTTGTTTTCCCAAATGAAGTTTAACATGAGTGTCACTCACTCCAAGGTTTTTATGTGCCTTACCCGTGCAATAACTCTGTCTCTCACCTTCCTTTTTATCTGATGACCCTGTGTGCCCTTCAGATGTAATCTCCGCCATTACTTTTCTTAACAATATCTTTCTATTTCTCATCCTGCCACCTTGTCTCAGCATTAAGAGACACTCCTCTTTGGTGGAGCAACCTGCAGTTATGTCTGTTCTTTCTCTTGTCATAAGCTACTCAGTTGTCTCTAGTTACTTTTTGACAACCAGTTCGTAAACTTCTAAAGGAGGAGCTTGTCTATTTTACTCTTGAAGTCCCAGACATTTGTGCAGAATCAACTAAATACAGAACTCTATTTCTAAATACCATTTCTCCATTTTTTGTCATCATTACTAATTTGAGGGCTCCTCGTGGATCTTAACTGAAACTAGACCTTGATAGCTTGATTTAATAACATCTTCATGCACATTTGTTGGGTGGTTCATATTGTCTGTTTAGATTGACAACCTGTGTTTGGCTCTCCAGGGCTTATAGACAAGGTGCTCCAACCTATCATCACTTCTGTTCTAAACCATTCTCAGCCTCCTTTGTACTTCCCAGGCATCCTATTATGGCTCCAGTTGTGATCACATAGATGTGCATGCTTCCTGAAATACCTCAGCATCACCATCATTGGAAGAGGCAAGGAACCCACTCACAGTTCACTCTGTGGTCAGACTTGAAACCCCAGGCTTTTGGAGAGTGGTGGAAGCCTCTCCCATACACCACTCTGCCCCGAATTGTTCTGGAAAATGTTGATGCTAGATCTTCTTATCCAACCACCAAGGGAAGAGAAATTTCCAAGACATTCCAAGGGAGCCCTTCTGCTTAAAATAATAGTGAGATTGATGTCAGTTCATGTGTCATTTGTACATAGAGTGAGCAGTGGAAAAATTCCCTAACCCTCATAAAAGTATCCTCTCGTCTCACAGAATACATGCTGTGTTTGATAGATGACCGAAAAAAAAATGATATGTGTGTATGTGTGTGTTGTGCAATGTTTTACTCTTTTTGGCTTTAGGGGGGTCCACCTCCCAGTTCCCAAATAAATCACACACAGAGACTTATTCTTACTTATTAATGCCTGGCCTTAGCTTGGGTTGTTTCTTGCCAACTTTTCTTAACTTAAATTGACATTTGCCTTTTGCCTCTGAGCTTTTTCCTTTTCCTACTTCAGTGTTACCCCATGGCTAGCTGGGTCGCTGGGTGACTGGGTGACATGGAAGCCCATAATGTCCTCCTCCGCTTGTTCTCTTGTCGCTCCTCCTCTTCCTCGTTTCTCCTCCTATTTATTCTCTCTGCCTGCCAGCCCTGCCTATCCTTGTTCCTGCCTCGCTATTGACTGTTTAGCTCTTTATTAGATCATCAGATGTTTAGACAGGAAAGAATCACAGCTTCACAGAGTTAAATAAATGCAGTAGAAACAAAAGCAACACACATTTACATCATTAAACAAATGTTCCAGAGAATAAAAAAATGTAACACACCTTAAAATAATATTCCCCAATATGTGTGTGGATCAATTTATAGTTTTTTTAAACTACATATATATAAGATACATGAGCACATGAAACTTCAAACATAATGACTTTTCTAAGATTTTAGGATTGTCCATACTTTAAAAAATCATCACATCTATCTATCTATCTATCTATCTATCTATCTATCTATCTGTCTATCTATCTATCTATCTAGAGTATGGCAGGGTGGGAGGTATGTGCTACTGCATGTGCATGGAGCTCAGAGAACAGCTCTCCTGACAGTTCTCTCCTTCTACTGTGAGTCCTATTCACTGAACCCTGGTTTTTAGTCAGCACATGCCTTTAGCTATGAGCCATCTCGCCAGGCCAGACCTGGTCATATTTCGAAAATATTTTAGGTAGAAAACTAAGACCCATGCTGACTCTTTTAAATTTTTTTATTTTAATCTTTATTGTGTGTGTGCCCACACATGTGTGCAGTACCCACAGAGGCCAGAGGAATGGGATCCAATAGAGCTGTAGTTACAAGTACTTGTGAATCCAGTAATATATCTGCTGATGTCAAACTCGGGTCCTTTGGAAGAGAAAGAAGTACTCTTAACTAATGAGCCATCTCTCTAGTCCCAACATTCTGCCTCATGTGTGTGTGTACACACGCGCATGTGTGTATGTGCATATGTGTGTATATGTGAGTGCCGGTGTGTGCTAAAGTATGTGCACTTTAGTGTGCATGTGGAGTCTTGAGATTAACTTTGCATTCTTCATTCATGCTTCATCTAATTTTTGAGACAGAGTCGTTCCAATAAACCCATACCTCACTGATAACTAGACCAGCTGGATAGCAAAGCATGGGATTCTCCCATCCCCTCCTCTTCAGAGATAACATTACAGGCACTTGAGATCATACCTGGATTTTTATGAGGATACTGGGGTCCCAACTTGGGCATTCATGCCTGCACAGCGATCAGTTCACCAAACGGGCCACTCCCCAGCCCTGACGAGTCCTACTTCTAACATTGGCCCAGTCCATGAGCTTCACAATATCCAACAAGAAGGAAAGAGTCTTATCTTGCTGGTCAATGGAAAGTTGAATTCAACAATTTCTAAATTACACAATGAAACTCTAATTTCTCAATGGAAGTATTGTTTCTGGCCATACAATACTCAGAAATACTCATGACATTGTGCTCCTAGAAAGGTTTGGTGCATATATTCAAAGCAAAGTGCTGGGGATATTATTTTTAGGTGTGCGACTTTAATTTACACTGCATTTGTTTAACTCTGTGAAGCTATGTTACTGTGCCTGTCCAAAACACCTGATGGTCCTAATAAAGAGATGAATGGCCAATAGCAAGGGTGGGAGCAAGGATAGACAGGGCTGGCAGGAAGAGAGCATAAATAGAAGGAGAAGTCTGGGAGGGGAGAGAACAAGAAATAAGAGAACAAGGAGAGGAGGACATGAGGGTCCAGCCACCCAGTTACACAGCAAGCCATGGAGAAAGAAGTAAAGAAAGGTATGCAGAAATAGAGAAAGATAAAATTCCAGAGACTAAAGGCAGTTGGGGTAATTTAAGAAAAGCTGACTAGCAACAAGCCAAGCCTGGACATTCATAACTAAGAATAAAACTTTATGTGTGATTCATTTAGAAATTAATTTAGAAGCTGGGTGTTACCCCCACAAAAAACAAAAGAGTAAAATATCCCCTAATAGCAAAGAGTCTAAGAAATAGTAAAGAAATTTGTTCAATGTTCTTCAATCTATAATTTCCTTCTAACTTCTTTGACCATGAAAGAGCTCTTTCCTCTGTGGAACACTTATCAACCCATGGTGAATACTAACTCCAGAAAACGTTCTGACAGAAGCCAGGACACAAGGACCAAAGAGAGGAGGCCGAGAGTGCCGCCTCCCTCTGGCTACTGCAGGTACGAAGCTGAGAAACTGCATGGCAGTCTGGATGGAAGTGGCTACTGAGGCAAAGCCAATGCTTCCAAAACCAAACTCAGTACAGGGTAGCAATCCTGAAAGACCCATTTGGCCTCCCAGATTACACTTCTTTATAACTCTTTTGTCCTATAGCTACACCATGCTCTCCAGTTTCTCAGAGGCTGGCACTTATTTTTCAGATTTATTTTTTTGTTCTTAGTTGCATGTACATGTGTATGTCTCTGTGTTTGAGTATATGCTTGTGAAGGAAGATGTCTGTAGAGGCCAGAAGAGGGCATCAGATCTCCCAGAACTGGAGTTACAGAGCTTTGTGAGTTGCCTCCAGAGAGACTGACTCCGAGGCATCACCATTTGAGTAGGAAGGCTCGCCCATCTAACATCAGCAATGAACAGTGGCACTTATGCAATGGTAGGAGCTGCCAGTGTGGTTTGTTGTGCTGTCTAAGCAGATTCCTCCTCCTTCCTTGGTGCTCCAGCAAATGCTTACCTACTGTGTTTGTCAGCCTAACTGTAAAGTGGTGTGGTCTTGCCCCTGGTTTGCAGTAGATAAGAAGTGCACACGACAGGCTCAGTGGGGATGTGTAGATGACATGTGGAGGCTCTTCTAGGCATAGCTGTAAGGTCAACAAATTGGAGAAAGCCACAACCTACCCTTGGGAAAGATTAAATACACTGACATCCTCCAAATTGATTTACCTAGATCAGACCACATGTTAATGAGGCAGCCAAGTTACTCTAATTCATGGTCACTATTCTAAATGCAAGGGTTTGAACATGGAAGAGGCGGGCCCATTCACATGAGTGTCTCAGAAGTGGCTTGTCATTTACCCTGCCAGGTCCAGTGTCCTCAGAGTACCTTTTAACTGCTGCTATCCAAACAAAACCTGAAGAGCACATCTGTCAAGGAATTGAGGGGGCTTTCTTCTTCTGTCCCCCAAACCCCTGAATAGATGTGCTCAAATACCCTTGGATGGCCAAGTGAAAGTACTTATATTTCTTCTGGGTTCAGACATTTCTAAGTGCTGTAAGAATTTCTATTATTTGAAGGGTGCCCTTGAAAATGCTTCTCACTTTCCAAGCTTGAGTCCTCAGAGACTATGAAACATTATTTTTACCACAGATGCATGGTCTACTGGTTTCACTTCATCCAAACTGTGATGTGGGAAGCTAAGATTCTCATTAGGTTTATCCATATCAAGAGGTAAATCCCCTTATCAAAGGAGAGTACAGATATGTTTATAGGATAGATCACACACAAAATGTTTTGTAGAAGTCATATAATGCACTTTTCTCACAGGTAAGAGCAAAAAACAAGAAACCGAAAATAAAGATTTTAAAGAACCTTGGAAATGAGTTCAGTCAGTAAAGTATTTGCTGTGCTAACACAAAAGCTTAAGTTTAGATCCCAGAACCACCTAAGAAGCTGGGCCAGGGATCTAGAGAGGTAGCTCCATACATCAGAATTTTGTTGTGTAACATTCCTTTACATTGTGTGAAGATGTGTCACTGTGATTGGCTTAATGGAAAGCTAAATGGCTAATAGTTAAGCAGGATTTTCAGAGAAAAGAGAATGCTGGGAAGAAAAAGGGTGGAGACTCCAGGACACAGAGCAAGCAACATGGCGTTATAGCTTAAAAGGCATGGACTAATTTAAGTTATATGAGCTCATTAGAAACAAGCCAAGGCTATCGACCAAACTTTCACAATTAATAACTGTGTCAGTTATTTGGGAGCTGACAGGCACAAGAGAAAAATCAGCTTATAAGTGGTGCCCTACGTTCAGCCACACATGTCTATGTAAGACCTATGAAAGCCTTAAAAAAGATTATAAACACACAAAAAAGAGCCAAATGTGTCCTCCTAGTCTCATGTCTCTTATGTTGTCTGAGTTTCTGTCCTGAATGGTTCCCACAGTTGTTAAGTCCCAAAGAAATCACACAGTTTATTAATTATAAACTGATTGACCTTGTAGCTCAGACTTTTTATTAACTCTTATAACTTATATTAGCCGATTATTCTTGTCTATGTTAGTCGCATGGCTTGGTACCTTATTTAGTGAAGCAGTTACATCTTGCTTCTTCTGTGGCTGGGTCAGGACTGCAGACTAGGACTTCCTTCTTCCCAGAATTCTCCTGTTCTCACTGACCCACCTCTACTTCCTGTCTGGTTGTTTTGCCTATACTTTCTGCCTGTCTACTGGACAATCAGTGTTTAGTTAAAATATAATTGACAGAATACAGACAATTGTCCCACATCACTCTTATACTGGCTGCAGTACAGAGACATATCTCCAGATAGCTGCCTGTGTGTTTGAGCTGTCAGTGCACCATGAGCTAAGCTGTTTGGCATGTTTAAGGTTTTGCTCATGGAGACAGAAAAGTTTACACATACACAGTAAAACAGATTTAGATGAAAAAGTTTAAACAGGTTGTAGTATGTTTAACAACATACATAGATTTAAGAAAAGAAAAATGTGTGTAGACAGTTAAAGAAAAAATAAACAGTTTAAAATAATAAAATTATTATTATTATTTTAAATAATATAATTATTTAAATTATTTAATATTAATTATTAAATTAATATTATTTAATATTTAAATAAATATTAAAATTATTTAATATTTATTTAAAATAAATCTCTCTTTAAAGAGAGAGTAAAGTAGTGAAAAAATAGGTCACATAAGAATGGATAATACACAGGGAGTTTGGATCCTATACTGTGTCTTTAATTTTTTAAATGCTAGTGTACAAAAAAAACCAGCTGTTGAGAGACATTGGATGATGGAACTGCTAAGTTAAGCAAACATATATATTTTTAAAATGTCTTAACTTCAAAATGGAAGTCAGACAATGTGTTGCATTGTATTACTTTTGTTTTCATAGGAAGCAAAAGACTTTAGATTCCTTTCAGATTAATAGAGATTAGATTTGACCAGGGAAGACATCTTGAGTGTCTTGGCTATGTTACCTTTGAATGTTTATGTCTTTTCAGAGAAAGAGACCAAACATCAATGAAAATGGGTGGTCAAGGCGATTCAGTCTCTCAGAGTATCTCTGTTGTAGTTTCCTTAGAGTCCTGCATCCAGAATAGCTTCAAGACTGTTGACTGAGATGGTCCAGCCTCAAAGACTACTACAGCTAGGACTTCAGATAAGCCTTTCACTTTCCCATTGCACAGAGACTGAAAAACAAATAATATAGCTAACTCTCCCTGGACTTGACCATTACCCCCAATTTTCCCAGGGTCTCTTAAAGATTCCAGCACCCCAAGACAGCAGTAAGCAGTCTAGAGAACACAATACCCATATTTCTAAGAGGTGACATGGATGGGTTCTGATCATTCAGTGGGTTACAGGTTTTTTTCAGCATTTGGGGTTGGTTACAAGTTGTTATTGGTCATTATTTTAAAAAAGCTAAGCAAAGGAGTTAGAGCCACAAATCTTATTTTGGACAAAAAGGGGGTACATATAGTATAGAAATGAAGTAAAAAGGTAGATCGTTGAGTCTACTTTTAAAGAACTACTAGTCTCAAATATTTGGGCAAATATTTTATATTGGAATATTTACACAACTTCAAGGTTATTTTTGTTATATTATATAGCTGTTTCTATTCTTGTTTAAGGTATTGTACCTGTGCAACTCATTTAAAAAGGTTATGTAAAGTTTTATTCTTTAAAAACTACTTAGGATAATAAATACAGACTGATAGCTATCTGTAACTATCAAACTTATAGTCATGTTAGGTAGGCTTTCAAGGTCATTCAGAGATATATTTTAAATAGATAGTTGACCTTCAAACACTTCAAAGACCTACAGAATGTAGTATTTAAAAAGTTTTCATAACATAAGGCTTTTCATGATAGTGAGATACATCTGCTTCTGGCAGCACTAATTTACTTAAAAAGGGTAATGGGTATTGAAGAGCCTCTATAAAGAGTTTGCTTTCTTTTTGGAAAAATCTAGCCATTTGGTTAATAAACTGCCCTTGCTTCAACTGACAGTATACTGTGCACACTGGACCAGTAGGACACAAAGAAAAGGTAGGATACACAGAAGAACAACTGCTGAACTTTGCCAAGACAGTGTAGGACAGCCCATCAAATATTGCTGTTTCAAAGAAAAATCTGTCAGATATTCTCAGCCTGTAGGCTGAAGATGGATGCCCCAAGGTTGCAGAGGAATCTTGGGTGACTGTTCAAGCAGCTAGATACCTGTCATTTCTATAGATTTCGAAGTGGCTTTTACTGTATTTCCTATTTATTCAGGTAATATTATATCCTCCTGGGGTCTTTGATGGAGTTGACCCCAGGAGTAGTTATAGTTGCAGTTTTCCTTAATTCATGATGAAATGTAAATTAGGTACAGAGCTTTGGATAATAATAGAGTAGTTTCCCCAAATATGCCAAATACAAATGGATTGGTCATTGTAAATGTAAGTCTTATCTGATAGTTGCTCTTATTGTTTATGGTTTTATGTTAGAGTTAAAACTTTTTCTTTTTATTTGGACAAAAAGGAAAAAATATCGTGAAATATTCCTTTATGCTGTATTGAGGTATGTCACTTGATTGACTTAACAAAAATCTAAACAGCCAATAGCTAGGCAGGATTTTCCGGGTAGAGAGAACACTGGGAAGAGGAAGGATGGAGATGCCAGGATGCAGAGCAGGCAACAAGGCATTGCAAAGTAAAGGAAACCCAGCCATGAAAAAGAACATAGATTAAAAGATATGGGTTAATTTAAGTTATAAGAGCTTGTTAGAAACAAACCTAAACTATTGACTGAGCTTTCATAATGAATAAGAAATTTCCATGTTGGTTATCTGAGAGCTGACAGGTGGGACAGAAATATCTGCCAACAGAATTCAGTTCTGAATACCCAAGTGGGATGGCTTGCAACTGCCTGTAACTGCAATTCCAGGAGATTCTGTATCTGGCCTCTGAGGCTGGCTGTGATCACACGCACATACCCACCCAGAGAGACACATATGGATGATTAAACACAAAATAAATCTTAAAAATAAGTTAAACAGTGCAGAAACAATAGTATACACACACACGGGGGGGGGGGGGGGAGGGAGAAAGAGAGAGAGAGAGAGAGAGAGAGAGAGAGAGAGAGAGAGAGAGAGAGACTCTGAAGGTGATGCACTCCTACTGCCCAAGGCTTTCATCACTGAATGAAAGCTCCCGGAGACAATGAAACTGAGTGAGCAACTGGCTTATGTCACCAACTCAAGGGCCACACTGAAATTTGAATCTCAAATATTTTTTTTACATATAACAAAACATCTTCTACTGATCTCTTTCAACAAATTAAAAAAATGCAAATATTCATTCATCCATGGCTGTGTCATACTAACACACGGAGTAAGCTGGATTTGGCCCCTTGCTCACAGTTTACTGATCCCCACTTTTAACTTATAACTTTGGCAAACACACATTTGATCTCTTCATTTCCATTTAACTTTGGAGTTCTTTACTGACATGGGGTCTTCCTATCTGAATGGATGGAATCAACGGAAGCACACGGCACACACATAACAACTAAGACAGACTGAGTGCTGTTCTGCTGCAGACATTTTTGCACAAACTCTACTTTTGTGGGTAGACAAGAAAGGGGGAAAGCCAAGAAGCCATTGCATTTCCTTTTGAGAATGTACTCTGAAAAAATCTACTCTGCTTTACTCAAACTTTAAAGTTTTTTTGTTTTGTTTTGCTTTTTCCTTCTAGGAAAATAGTCTTAACATCCTGATTGTGGAATATGTTTCCTAACAGACGATCCCTCCTTTGAGTTCGAGAGCTGAAATAGAAGTCATCATTTCTTTATGTTATGTTTAACTTAGTCTATGTGGAAAAAGAGCGTGTAAGCATCTATTTCGTTTAGTTCAGGGGTGTGCCACCTAGAAGCTGGGCATAGGGACTAGAGAGATGGCCCAGGGCAAAAGCAAATACTGCCTTTCCAGAGGACCCAAGTCAGGTGGCTCAAACCTGCCTGTAACTCTAGGGGACCCGATGTTGTAGTCTAGTCTCTGTGGGCACCTGCACACCTGTTGTGTATACACATGCATACACACAAGTGGGAAAAGCATTTAAAAATGTAAAAATCAAGAGCAGTTATCCTTTTGCCTTTTTTGTGGGGGTCTCAGCCATTCCATAAAGTTTTCTGTTACTCAATCCAAGGTAAACTTCAGCCTCAGCTCTTTGGCTACAGAACTCGGAGTTGAAACTCCTGTGTAGATTCGGGCTGAAGCAAAGTTCTCAGATTCTAAATATTTGCTGGAAAATGTTGCTCCATCACCTACTGGGAAATCGGTTCCACCAGGTTGAGCAAAACCTGCTAATTAAACAGTGCAGCCTTGAGGGCCCTGCTCAGGAAGCAGCAAGCATTTTGACTTCCTTTGGACCTGTGAGCAAAGCTAGTTTGTCCCCAGCCACCTTCCTGTTGTCACCCTTCTATGGTATATCTCCGCACGCTCAGTGACCTTGCTGAGCTTGCGACCGAGCTGTGTGACTGGCTCACTGTACACTGAGGTCCTGCACAGGTGTTTGTACGTTCACCATCTAGGTCATTTGCTTCCTTTTAGTCTTGCTGCCTGGAAGGCAGCTCAAAGCAGCTCCCTATAGCTGCCTTTGGATGGGAATAGGAGTCCTTAGAGGGAGGGAAGCTGTAGGGCTCAGCGCTTTGCTTTTTTCAAAGCAGATTCAACTCCTTAAAGAAAAAAGAAATAACATTTCTTAGCCTTCAAAGTCCTTTCTCCTGCCCCCAGCGCACGCCCCCAAATCAGACAGGCCAGATGTTTGTGAAAACTGCAGTTTCCACAATCAGAGGTACAACATTTACCATAGCTTTTATCAAAGATTTCAATTCCCCTCATCTTAAGGAAAATGACCCTTTTATTTTGTTGGGGACATAAAATTATGGCCCTGGGAAAATTGGAAGCATTTCTGTTGAGGGAAATCAATTCTCTCACTGCTGTATATGATCAACATGTCATGGCCATCACCCAGATAATAACGGCAAAGTACAAGTCAAACGGCTGGTAATACCAGCTACAGAGGTGAAGAAGACAGAAACTAGACACCCCCCCCTTTTAAGTCAAGCTTGCTAAAAGGAAAGAAGATTAAAACCCCTCCATGGGTTAGTTTTGTCCTTTCATTTTCTTCCTCCCCTCCCCACTCGCTTCCCTTCGCAGGAGTGTAAGTATTTTATTTTGTGGACGAATCTGCTGAAGCATTAATGAAAACTGTAGACACGTGTCCTTCCTGGAAAAGAGTAAGCACTTTATGTGTAAACCACGCTGGCTCCTTTTCAATCATCCTGTTAATGGGTGGCTAATTGTCAAAAGATGTGACCAGCCTGAGATGACCCAAGAGTGTGTTTAGGTGGGAGGCAGAAGGGAAAGTGGAGAAGCTGAGTCTTAATTTGGATCCTGCAAACAAAAAGCAGCCTCCCATCTGACCTCACTGCTGGAGTGTTAATGGCTCTCTCCCCATCTCCCCCCTGCCACTTAGCATCCTTTGTGCCCCACCCCGGGAAGCTTCCCGGCAGAAATGTACATTAGCCGAACTCTACAGTTTCAAAATGCTGCTTACTTCAGACAAGGGGGGGTGGGAACCTTCAGAGTGATTAAGTGTTCTTTGGACAAACACATCCATAGTCATAAAAGTGCCATTTTCTCTTCAGACAGGCCTCTCAGCAATGTCTCTACCATGGTCACCCAATACAAAGGAGTGTTGTCTTCAAGTTGTTGGGGACCCTACACTATCTTCCCTTTCCCGAGAGTGTTTATTCTCACACGAGAACGTGGGAAACCAGAGCTGTGTTTGCTCATGCCAAGGTTATAGCTCAGGAAGCAGCAGACAAGATTCTGGCAGAATTTCAAATATTTTAAATGATTCAACCATTTGTAAACAATACACAATACATCTACTTGTTTGGGAAGGAGAGTGCATACATGAATGAGAGGAGAAACTAACCAAAGAAATCAAGTAATTCTCATAGGTCTGATCATTACGAGATGCTCATTGTAGTGCTCTTGTTGTTGTTGTTGTTGTTATGATGATGATGATGATGATGATGATGATGTTGATGCTGATGATGAATAACTTGTAGGAACTTGCATGCTCATGAAAGTATTCCAAATGAAATTGACTGGAATGGTATGCTCGTGTTGGCACAATGATGTCACAGGTAAAATATGTTTTTCTTTGTATTTACACTGGTAATGATTTGGATGTTATATTGATTTTAAAATAAGGTGAGCAAGATGGCTTAGCAGGTGAAGGTGCTTGTTTTGCCTGCCTTGCAACCTGAGCTCCATCCCCGGAACCTATGAAAGAATGAAAGGCTAGAGTTGGACTGCAAAGTTGTCTTTTAAACTCTACATGTCCTCGGTCTCTGTGTCTGTCTGTCTGTCTCTCTCTCTCACACACACACACATACATGTATACACTCCCCACACACATATACATACACACACACACCCCACACACATACACACACCCCCACACACATACGCACACACATACACATGCATACTCTCTCTCTCACACACACACACACACACACACACACACAGAGAGAGAGAGAGAGAGAGAGAGAGAGAGAGAGAGAGAGAGAGAGAAAGAAAGAGAGAAAGGAATAGAATGTCAAGTTGTCAAGCACTGGGCATATCAAACCACAAGGAAATGTGCTCAGCTATGCTCATAGCAGCATTATATGTAATAACCAGAATCTGGAAACAACCTAAATGCCCCTCAACTGAAGAATGGGTAAAGAAAGTGTGGTTCGTTTACACAATGGAGTACTACACAGCAGAAAAAGTAATGACATCTTGAAATCTGCAGGCAAATGAATACATCTAGAAAACATTATATTGAGTGAGGTAATCCAGACCTAGAAAGACAAATATCATATGTACTCACTCATATCATATCATAAAAGTGACTTTTAGACATAAAGCAAAGAACAACCAGCCTACAATTCACAACCCCAGAGAACCTAGACAACAAAGAGGACCCCAAGAGAGACTTACATGGATCTAATCTACATGGGAAGCAGAAAAAGACAAGGTCTCCTGAGTAAATTGGGAGCACGGGGTTAATAAGAGGGGGTAGAAGGGGAGGGGAAGGAAGAGAGGGGAGTGAAGAAAAATGTATAACTCAATAAAAAACAATAAAGAAAAGAAGAAAAAGTAGTCTAAGACATTCTTTTTCTGGAAAATTTCCCATCCATCCTTTCCACAACAAGGGTTTGAACCAGATCAGGCTATAAATCCAAACCAGGAGAACACTGCTTCCTCATGGTGGAGATTTTGGTAGCTGTACCCACCCACTTAGCCCAGTAGCTGTGATGCTCACACTGAGCAGACAGCAGCAGGGGTCACGTGTTGAGAATGATCAAACTTGGAGGCTTATTGGAGTGAAATGGGTGGGAGAGGTGTTCAAAGAGCACTTCCTGTCGGTTAGTAAAAGCACGTCAATAAAAATAGATCAATGGCTGCTTGTTTTCTAGGAATCTGCTTCGGATTCAGCAAAAGTCTCTTAGTTAGGCTGCATTTCTGATAGAATGGACTAGAAAGGACATGACTTATGCTAGCATCAACTGCCTTGAATGAAAATACTCCTCTAAGATGTCACCATTTTCCCATGGACCAAAATGCAAGTACAGATACATGAAAAAAACAACAGCAATAACAATAACAAAATAGAAATAAGAGATACCTCCTCCCAACCCTTCCTCCTTTTCTTGTACAGGATTCCCTGAGGTTTACCTTGGGTTTAGCTGTGGGTCTGCATCTGTTTCTGTGCTCTCTTCCTGAAGGTATTTTTTCCCCTTTGGTTAGGGTTTTCTATCACAGCAAGAGAAAAGCAACTAACACAATAGTTGATTATATACATCATTATTTCTATCCAAATACTAAATGAAATACAGCAATTTCAACTTCTGTATCCCGGCTATCTTGTGTTCTAGAACCCAGTCAAAATGCTACATTATATGTTCAAGCTGTGAGACTAGCCCTTCTTCAAAACCTGAAGTGGCCCCACAGTCCTGACATCTCACTGGCTCCAAACTCACTGTTTTGTGCCTTGCTGTGTTATCAGAAGCATTCTCTTTGTTAAGTCACTATGGAAACCGACTTGCCCCCTCTTTGTCGTAACCCCAGGATGAGGGTAGCTCAAGTAAGGCAATGGTTTCCCATTGGAAAGCCCTCTTCTCTGTCAGGTTGGGTCTCTCCTTGCATTACACACCCTCAGTTTCCTCCTTACTCCAAACCAACCTATAATGCGTATGAGCTGCCATTGTCCTATCTATCAGTTCTTTGAGAGACCAGTGTTATATATTTTTATAGTTCTACAGAATGAGAAAGTTTGAAATTGCTTCAAAACTAGCATTAGGGAGTGTCATTGTGAGAATTTGCTGTAGGGTACTGTAGATCTTAGTACCCCTTGAACTCTGGGGTACTACAGTCTCTGTCTTGCTGTCTGATGGAAAGTCTTTCCCTTCCTTTCGAAACTACATTCTAACTTATGGTCCAACTCTAATTATTTCAGTTAAGAAAGATTTTCCCCATGTTTGTATATTATTCATCATTCATCTTACAAATGTTGTTGGTGTTATAATTCCTAGTTTTCTCTTTGTTACTATTTCTTGAATAGATTAGCTATTCTTTGAGGTGAAGTCCCTACAATAAATAAATTTTACTTTCGGACAGGGTCTGAACTTGTCATTGAGCTCGAAATTATTTCTATTTCTCTATCTGTGCATATGTGTGCACGTGATATGCACATGGCCAAGGACAACCATCAACAGCTGGCTTTCTCCTTCCACCATGTGGATCCTTTGTGGCGCATCCAAGTTGTCAAGTGTGGCAGCAAACAGCTTTGCCCACTGAGCCATCTTGCTGACCTGGCCCTGGACTTTGTGAAGGGATCGAGACATTTTCAGTTTTAGTCAGATCTCATAGATGAGGAAACTTCTCTCCAAGAGATAACTCCTGTATTTATTGGAGGCCGAAACAAGATCTTTATTTAAACTGCAATGCTGTTATTTACTGGGTGACAAGTAGTGAATTGTGTAAGTCCTTGAGCTTCAGTGACATCATCTATAAAGCTATAATACTACATCCACTGCAAAGCTTCCAAAATTAAATATATATATACATATACATATATACATATATATGTATATATATATATATATATATATATATATATATATATATATATATATATATATATAAAAGAAAGGATACAAGCCATTTTTTGCCCAGTAAATATTTACTATAATCATTTTGGCAAAGTTGAGTCCAGAGGACCCCTGTGCCCACCCTGGTAGAGGGAGACATCTGGGAGACATCTGGTTGTGACTCTGCACTTTGAGCTTGTTCTGTTTAGCATTGACATGTGCCAGTTTCTGTTTGCCCAGCACTGATGAGGTGACTCAGTTCTTGTCCTTGGCATCTTCCTGGTTCTTGTGCAATCTCTCCTGATTTGGGGCTACATACCCCCACATCATCCAACCCAGTGAGTGCTGAAGCAGTCATGTTTCGACTCCTTTACCACAGCACCATGAACTATCAAATAGGGAGAGATCGGAAGGGCTTGAGGTAGTGATAGTCATGTCGGGGGACCATCGAATCCTGCATTACCTGCTCTGTTGAGTGTTTCAAAAATTGTTGAAGACCTCCCACACACCTGACTCCTGGGGCATGTATGATTCTTGCCTGCTGCAGGGAGCTGAGAGCATGGGACTGCAGCAAGGACTGGTTTCCGGTTACTCAAAAACACTACAGGATATCATTATAGAGTACCTCAAATCAAACAAAGGCAGCTTTGCTCCTTAAAAGTCTTTGAAGACAGAAGAAAGACAAACACACCTTTATTTAAAGAAAAATGGAAACAAAAGCTTTAGGAAACAGGCAGATACTTGTATGCATGTAGATAATCTTCATTACATGGTTATATAAAACTTGAAAATGAAATTTTTTTGTCAAATATGTATGCTAACATCTCTAAGTCCCATAACTCTTTGAATATTTACTAGTTGGACACTCTTGCTATAAACAGTATGGAGATTAAGAAGAATACCCCACAGATTTCCCGGTCTCCCTCAAGGTTTTGTTAGTTGCTGCTTCTTAGGATAATGATATTCTTGCAATTTAATAATATGCATTTTTTTCTTTAAACAAACGAAATATGGGCATAGTATGCAGGTTTTGAAACATCCTCCTGTCAAATTTCAGCTCATTATTTGATAATTTTTTTTCCTATTTTTTTATTTCAGTTAGAGTCTTGGGTAGCCCAAGTTGATCTCTAACTCCCTATGCAGCTGAAGATGGCTTTGAATCTGGAGACTGTCTTCATCTCCTGAATGCTGGGATTACAGGCGTGCACCTCCATACCTGGTTTATCACCTTGGTGCTGGGAATGGAACCCAGGGCTGAATGCATGTGAGGCAAGCATTCTACCAATTGAGGCACACCCACAGGCCAATTATTTGATGCTTTACTCAACAAACTAAACGAGCAAACATTGTTTGATGCGAACAAAGACCTGGAGTGAAGCTCCCTCAGGCTTGTACAGGGTTTGCCGGTCCTTTCCCTGTGACACTCTGGTGCCTTCATACCTGGCTGTGTCGAGCTTGGAGGGTACTCGTGAGAATGTGACCTCACTCCCTGGGAAATGTGTCCCTTCCTGAAGAACCAGGCCCTTGCTTCCCAGCAACACAGCCTAAGTAAATGCCCAACTCAGACAGTCAACATTACTGTCGCAAAAAGCTCTCCTGTGTCACAGAATTACACATTTGTCATTAAGGAACCCCACACTCAGGCATGTCATAAATATTTGGTCTACGCAGACCTAGCTTGACCTCCTCGTGAGACAGCAGGGAAAAAAATATCTTATCTCCGTCCTTGGAAAACGTACAATTGAGTGAAGGGAAAGTTTGAATGTGGCCTCTGAGAGACTTTGTTTCCCTGAAAATGAAATCATTTTGCTCTAGTCAATCAATAACCCTACATGGTCAATGTGAATCTCAGGCTCAGAAAGAGGTTATCGGCCATAACATTTCTTAGCACTTTCATAATGTTATCAGGAATTAGACGGCAACACTTATCAAATATTTACAAGCTGTGTGGGACACAGCACAGGGTAAACACGCGGATCTGATAATATCCAAGCTGCATTTTAACACAGATGCAAAAAAATCTCAGAAATGTTTGCTTTGCAGTGATGTATTCTTCACCCTGTAAAAATTTAACTACAGTGATGCTCTAGTGACAGGTGGAATGGGTCACAGAAGAGAGACGGTATCTCAGGTGAAAGGTCAGAATCGGCACAGGACATACCCTGGATTTCACAGGCTACCCATGCCAGGTAGGAAGGACACACTTTTCCTAATAACAGCATATATTAGAAATGTGAAGCAAATACAATTTATTTCCATTGATTGCATATGGAAGGCATATAATCACACACACACACACACACACACACACACACACACACACACACTAGCCCAACTTCTGTAGGCAACTCCATTCTTTTTTGTGTAGCCACTAGAGACATTTTTCCTCAATTCCATGGGTACAGAAACTTATTTATTTTTCTTCCTTCATGGTCTGGCCAGTTTGTCTTTGTAGAGGATTCACCCCATTAAAGTCTCCATGACCATCTCTCTCACAGTGGGGCCTCTCTTATTAGACATGGCCAAAATGAAACAAATAACTGAGAAAGATGGGAGAAGACTAAGGTAGATGTTCCAACCTTAAGGAGAAAAAATTGAAGGAATTAAGCAGACAAAGAAGAGCCCCACAGCCCCCATACCACAACAATTACCTGGATCTGTTAAACTTAAATGGCCAGGAGGCAACCTGTGTGACGCTGTCTCTTCACGCTCTTTGGGCCAAATCTGAGGGACAGGACTTGGCAGGATTTGAGTGGGTTTAACTGGATGGTAAGACATGATTATAGTGGGCTGACAGGTTGAGGACAAAGAAATATAAATTTCCATAATAAAAGAGCTATTTAAAAGTAAACTATGTTGGTAGGGCATACATATATTCACACATATGCAAACATATATGTAAGTATATACATGGATACATGTATTTTCAGAGTGTTTATGCTGTTGATTTCTTAATCCTTCTATCTGAGAACTCTTTGAGTCTACGGTGAAAATGTACCACAGTTAAACATTCAAATTTGCAAGGATCATTGAAAATGAGGATATATGGTCTTAAAGAACTCTAACAAACATTTTCTTTCTAAAATTATAATTTTTTAAATTCGTTTAAATTATGAGATGTTTATAACTAGAAAGAACTGGAATCTATCTATCTATCTATCCGTCTATTTTTATCTATCTTCCTTCCTAATACAGTTTTAGCATTCTGATATGTCTTTGATGCTGCAGGTCATGATGGGCAATTATTTATATATATATATATATATATATATATGTGTGTGTGTGTGTGTGTGTGTGTGTGTGTGTGTGTGTACGAAAAAATAATAAAATATAGAACACCGTAAACTTTAAAACCAGGCTATAAAATACAAGCCATTTGCCATTCATCACACTGCAGAGTTAATGGCAATTTGCTCTGTATAAATACAAGTAAGAACACAGAGAGTCTTATAACTAATTGACTTCCTGCCCCGGGCACTCAAACATCTTTCTACAACTCTGTATGTGTCCCTCCAGGATACCACTGCCAAAATGATCAACACAAGGACCCCAAATAACAATTTATTCTGCCCAAAGGACATTGTGCCCCGAGTCTCCTGGCCAGATGAATTGGCACAATTACATCCTTCTCTCTTGCTTCACCCCCTCAAGATATCCAAGGTATCGGGGCTTTACATGTGTGATGATTCAGGACAGAAAATCTACTAAGAAAGAACACAGGGCTGGGAGCGTCTGTTCAGAGTCTCAGGGACAAACCGATGGAGCGCAACACAACTCTCTCCCCCACCATCTCAAGACTTCACTGCCCCTCAGGCACATCCACAGATCAAGTGCAGGGTTAAATCCTTTCCTGGCTCCTCAAACAAATGCATTGGCATTAACCAACAATGACCTCAAGTTAGCCAATTTCAAGATTCATTTTTCTGCCTCTACCTTCCCAATCCCTTAAGTACCAGGGCCTTAAGGGCATAGAAACAAATGTCCACCTAATCCATTGGGCTATGTGGCTCAGCTCATGGGGAAATAGAATCTTCTGCCTGAGGATGTACACTGCTCACATCGAGTTTTGGTTTGTTTAATTTAGTTTTTAATGATTCGTTCTATTTGCTGGACCTCTATTATCCCAAAACTTGCATCTTGGTGAACTTTCACACTAAGATTGTTTTTCTGCTAAATTTCCTTTAGTAGACAGATTCAAGGTGCTCTATGGGGAAGGGCAGCGAGAGAACCTTCTAGGCAAGGCCACAGCTTACCTGCTGCTGTGCAGCAACAGGTGTGAGTCTCCTGAAAATACATCTCGCAAGGCTTGTGAGATCAAGAAGGACCTAACAAAGAGTGAAGCAGGCAAAGGAAGGTGGCCTCTTCCTCAGAGGATGCTCCGTTGTCTCCATTTCCGAGTGGAGTCCACATATTGGACAAATGACCAAGGCCTATGTAGTATTCTCCAGGGCTTTTAGATAATAAAATCTAGAATATTCTGCAGCTCCTTGCCAGGTAATTACTCACTGCCAGGCTCTAACTGCCATTAGAAAAAATAATGCCTTACTTACTGGGAGAAGAGGTAGGTAGAAAAACACATGTCAAATAAAATTTATGAGTAGATGTTGTTTACTTGAGTTTCTTCACTGTTTCCCAATAGATGACCATAAAAATAGGACCACAGACACCAAGGTTCTATGTCACAAAGCAAAACATAAGTGCTTACTTGTGAGCGCTAAGAAATCAGTACATTAGTACATTAGCCAAAGCTCCAAATAAGCCTGTTCCTTGTAAGAATAATCACTTCAAAGCATCTAAATAAAACTCTGGTCCCCTGGGGCCTCCACCCTCTCCCACTTTTCCTGGGAAAGTTACAGGAAGCAACCTGACATTAACAAGTCTGCTCTTTGCACGCTGCCCACTCCTTTTAGTGTCCCAGGCCTAAAAACTGACGTCTGTGCCAACACCTTCTAGAAATCATATCTGCTCTATGCGCTTAGGTCTTCCCAGTTCCTCAGTAGTGAGGACGCGATAATTAGATCTTCAAATCTCGCTTGGCTGAGATACTGTTCTTTGACACTCAAAACCAGACTGCACCGAGTCGCTGACCATTTCAGCTTCGGGACATTCACCCAGGGGGTCATAGTTTCCCATCGAACCTTTTATGTTGTCTATCACCATCGTCACCATCGTTATTGAGATGGGGTCCTATTATGCTGCCCAGGCTACTGTCCAGTTCATGATCTCAAGGTCTCAGCTTCCAAAGTGCTGAAATGTCAACTGAGCCTGACTCCAATGAACCTACTTTGGCAATTGAGGAAATGGAGGAGTATCCATCTAGTTTATATTGAGTGACACCCTGCACTATTGAAACTGTTTGCATTAGTTGAGAGGAACAATTCCAAGCTGTATATGTGCCAAGGGTCGGGGAAGCTCACAGAAGACAGACACGCCATTTTAAAGCCACTCTTGATTATTGGGGACTTTTGTATTGTAACCATGTCTAAGATCCATGCTGCAGAGCTCCCAAAGTTAAAAGTGTTGAGTTTAGAGTCTATCTAGCCCTGAGAGATCCGAGACTCCCAGAAAGGAGAGGGATTGTGTGTGTGTATGTGTGTGTTTGTGTGTGTGTGGGGGGGTGTTTGAGAGCAAGGCCTGACCCAGGGAACACAATCTGGAGAAGGCTTTGGAGGTAGGGGTATGGGTAGAGAACTTTCCTAAGTTGGTTTAAGAAACATACTTTCACCAGGTTTTATTTTAAAGTTCTTTGTTAAAAAAAATGACATTTTTCAGACTAAAAAAAAGGTGACTGGAAATTTCCCAAGACAGAGCTAATGAATTATTTTCAGATAATGAAAATATGGGCTATATATGGGGAAATGTGACTTCTCCACCCCTATCTTAATAACTGTATAGTCTGCTGTGTTTCTGACATCATGAAGGCACAGAGAAAGATGTGCATGATCTTGCTAAGATGGGGTGCAGGAGAGTCTCACAGAGATAGGCGACTGTGGCTAAAATGGGGCAAATGTGTCTGGTCACCGACTCACTTACTAAAGTGCCCTTTCATTTTGCCAGCCTCCAGTATCATCTCTAAAGAGAGTGATGTTTGAGGTTGGAATATCTAAAAAGGAACTCAAACTCCAGGCAACAAAAGGAAGGGAACACTAGAGACATTCCATCCCACAGGTCTTATGCAATCTCAAGATCTCAGTGATCTCACCAACAGCTGAGTGAGAACGGTAAATCAAACCAGGAGGCAAATTCAACAGCTTGTGTTTGAACAAGTGAATGTGTTTTCCTTTAGGTGCTACTAACACATTGTATTGATACCCCAGGTGTTGTTTTTGATTGGTGAGCCCAGAAAGTCTATCAAAACTTTAACAGTTCATCCTTGCTTCCCATGATTCCCAGGGCCTTCCTACACTTAATCGAGAAGTTTCCCTCAACTTGGGGAGTTCAAATTTAGGATAAATGTTGATCTCATCAGTGACCTAGTAAGATGTATTTAATTCCAAATCACAGGTGACCGGAGTAATGTGTGGTGAGTTTTTCCATAAGTGCATTGAGGAGAATGTCTATGGATCTTCATCCCATCTTCAGGACACTGTAGATGCTCAGGGCTATTTGTGAAATTACTAAAAAGTAAGTGAGCATCAACCTCAGATGGTTAATTCTTCTGGAAGTCATTCATATCCGTGAATGTCACTGTCCCCTTTCCTCATCAAGAGTAGACAACAGCTTTTCTCTATCTGTCCCAGCAGGGAAGCATTACATAAAGACTTTGGGTAGTCTTTCCATTTTCCTCCTCTTTATTAAAGGGTTACTTTTCTCATTTCTAGGTGTGTGTGTGTGTCTGTGTGTCTCTGTGTGTGTATGTGTTTATGTGCAAGTGAGTACAAGTGCTGGAAGAAAGCCAGAGGTGTTGGATCCTCTGGAAGTGGAGTTGCATGGGTACTGGGAAACAAATTTAGGTCCTGTGCAAGAACACATGCTCTTAACTGCTGAGACATCTCTCCAGCCTTCCCTACACATCTATGACAAAGGAGATGTGTAGTAAACCTCAACAACAGTAACAGAAAGAGTAACTTAAATCACTTGAAATCAACCTAGTGATAAAGAGTTGTCTTTTCTCCGCAATATCCTCTGCTATATTAGAATATGTATTTTCAATCAAAAGGGCTGCCCCTTTGTCTCGGGTAGGCTCAACTGCAGTGCTTTTTTGGAGTCAAAAATAAGAATCTGTCTGTATGACCATCCGATAAAATCTCCTTGAGAAAGTCCCTGGCCCAAGGGCCAGAAATACATTTGTGAGCATGACAAACTCCCATTTCAAATATTTTCATCCACAAGACAATAGGTAAAAGCAAGCACTGTGTTCGGTCTGAAGGGGAAGCCATTTTTGTCTCCAATATGCAGTTAATGGAAAGAACACCGAATTCAACAACAAACCATTTCCTTGGCCTGGTTAAAATGAAGTGTTCGTATAGGTGATGTCTAGGGCTACTTGTGGGCTAAGAATATTATATTTCAGTCCAAGCCGAAAAGGAAGATTGTGTAAGACACAGAAAAACGTGATTCAACCCTGGGGAAGTGATTAGTCAGCAACGTGCCTGCTATGCAAACCTGAGGACCCAAGTTCAGATCCCTAGCTCTCATGTAAAAGCCTGGCACAACAGTGTGCTTCTGGAAGCCCAGCACCGCTGAGGCAAAGACATGGAT
The DNA here is from genome assembly GCF_982192425.1 of Myodes glareolus. NCBI lineage: Eukaryota > Metazoa > Chordata > Mammalia > Rodentia > Cricetidae > Myodes > Myodes glareolus. Next base: position 33,179,043 of record NC_142029.1, on the reverse strand, counting down.
CACTAAAACACAATATCTCAAAGAAACCACAGAGTGGGATTCCAGACATTGAGACTCAGAACTCAGACAGTCACTGTACCGGTTCCAGCTGATGACCTGAATACAGAGTTCACATTTGGCCCTTTCGTGTCCTTTTTCCTGCATTGCAGACCTCAGATTTACTGAATTATAATTTCTTGACCAAATATGTTTCTGTTTCTCTGGGTTAATGCAACAGAAAGGATAATCAAGAGATTGACTGGGTTGATGATGATGTGAGGGAAGAAGCTGCTTCCATGCGGTACCACTAAAGGGAGAGTTGGCGCCTTGCTTTGTTTTTTCCTCCATCCCTCACTCTTCTTGGTTGCCTAAAACCACAGTAGTATTATGATTCTCTTCAGTGAGACATCAGAATACCTGCAGTCACTTTTCCTATCTGATGGGAATGGGGAGTTCTGTAAAGGTAATTATCACCTTTACCCTGTAAGAGGTTTAACTTCTTAGTTAGTTAGTTTGTTTATTTATTAAAGAGCTGGGGCTTGATTTTTGTGAGTGAGTTGGATGGAGATTGTCAAACGTTAAGGGGAGAGAAAGAATGATGGGATGTTATCTTCTGTAGAAAAATATATGTCACACATGTCAGGGACTGGCGGGGAAAAACACACAGACATTCACAGCCAAAGACGTGATGGAAGCTTAGGGGACTAATCCCGATGCATACTTTGTTTTCTTTGTAATAGGATGTCAGTTCTGAAGAATAAACAGTCTTTCCTGAATCCAGAGTTATAAGCACTTATTTGTCTAGATAAAGTACAGAGAAGAAATATTGTACACTGTAGCCCATACGTCATCTCCATGGGCTCTTGGGTAAGCAAGTCGGGATTTGTATATTTTGACTCAATGGAACACAAGTTGAAAACACAGAAAGCCCACAGATCATGACCATGGTCTGAAGCAATCCAGACACTACACCCAGGATTTCATCCAGATCTGAAATGCTGACATCAATTATAAATAAAAATGCCATCACAGGGAATGCCCACCAAAAGGAGATGATCCTCCGATGCCTAAAGGAAAGCATAGCTCACGGACAAGGGCTAACTTGAAGAATTTTCCCTTTGAAAATGGTACCTGCTATTAAATTTTAAACAGGTACTACAGTGACTTTAAAACCCCCAGTTCCGGTGGAAAATCTCAAGAATGATTCCTGTCTTGATTAGCCTTAACTGTTAATTGGGCATAGCCTCAAGTTGCCTGAGAAGAGAATCTCAATTGGAAGATCACAAAAATATCTGTGGGAGATTATCTTGATTGTTAATTGAGGTAGGAGAGCCCTGTCTACCAGGGGAGGCACACACAGTTCGCTAGTCTGGTGGCTGTGTGCTGTATAAGAAATCTAGCTAAACATGAGACTTCATGCAAGCCAACAAGAAGCTTTCCTCCATAGTTTGTGCCTCAAATTCATGCCCTGACTTTCCTCACAGACGGATTATGAATGGACTATGACCCGGAAGTTTAATCCGAATGGACCCTTTCCTCTCCCGTGTTGCTTTTGGACATAGTGTTTTTTCATGGCAACTGAAACGAAACTAGAGCAGGTGGTTAGACCCAAATGTGCACGTTGATAATAGGGCTGACCCATGCACTGCTCTTCAGGTTCATCTCAAAACTCGGAGTTCACCTTGGCAAGACTCTTGGACGCTTCTGGGCTCCAATCCACTTGGTTTTCTTACCAGATTTTCTTCTTTGTAGGTTAGCACTGAAGGCCAAGCGTTGTGCACGAGGTCAAAGGCTATAGAGAAAATACAGATGCGTCAAAGAAGGCAGTTTGGTGTGCTTGGTATGAAGAACCAATGGCCGGAGGAAGCTGTCCTTGCAGGCAGGACAAGAAACAAGAAACACAATCACATACACACACAGAATGTAGAACAGTGCATCTTTAAAGACAAAAGCTTTTTGTTTTTCATTTCTTTTTTTTTTAATTGAGGAGAGGTGTGAAGGCAGTGAGAACAGCTTACTGTCCACCGTCACATGACAATACTCATGTATGCGGTGGAGAATGCTTTCTCACCGACTGGTTCCCATTGCACCGAAATGGCATAATTCCACTGTAATGGGAGCTACTTTGAACTTGACTTATGAGAACGCTGTCCCAGATCTACCTGTGCCCATTGATATCCACTCACCTGTTCACGAAATCATTATGACCAAGTTTCTGAAAACCCGTTTCTGTCTCCATTCAGGGATAAGGAAATGTCTTACTCTTCTGAAACTCAAATTGATTGACCACAGTGATGACCACCTTATAATGTTCACTGAGACTCCTAGAGGAGCACAAGAAGGAGGTCAGCTACAAAGGAAACTTCTGGAAAATGAACCTATGCTAGTTTAATTCACAAATACTTGGTCTAAGCACTGTGGTTATTTTCTTAACAGGAACTACCTTTTGCTCTTCCAAGCTACTGTTGAAACCAAAAACTGTCTTCAGAGATCTAATTGGTTCCTCTCAACACTCTTTATACAATCCAAGTCTAACTGAAAACTGTCAAACTATGTGAGATTAGACTGATTCCATTGACTCCCTCCGCCCCCATTTGCTCAACTAGAAAATATCAGACTCAGAATCTATAACTGAGTTGGTCCAGATGCCTGCAGAGAACTCTACCCCTTAAGGAAGACTTGAGCTCTCCTCTTCTAGAAAAGTCTATTGGATATCTATCTAGGTCTATGTCTAAGTGGAGACAGAGCTTGCTCCATCGTGGCAACATTCCTCAGGCCTCCCATGGCCATCACCCAGCTCTTTCCCTTTCTTCAAGGGTAGGAGCAAACTCACTGTTTAGAGTCACAGAATGTTAGCATGTATCTTTTTATTTAAACCCAGAGGTAGTTGAAAGTCACTAGTCAGTCGTGCTGGACTTTTGGGTGCTTGCTCGAAGGTTAAGCAAATGTCACTGAACCTGTACTTCTTTTTCAGCTTAGCTAATGCATTTTTGGATTGTACTGATAAAAACATATTTGGCGCAGTGAAGGGAATATTGCCAGTAAATTCTGGGAAGAGCACACCTCAAACACAATATTCTGTTCAAGACACGGATAAATAAAACACCATGTGTGCTCAGAGAATCATGCCTCTGCCACAGGCACCTAGGGATCTGGGCCTGGAGGTAAGAAAATGTAGCAGGAATGTGTCTGCTGTCCTCATTCTAGGAAAGGCTGTCAGAGGGATGACATATTAGCCTCGTTCTATGCCTCCTGCCCTCCAGAGCCCGCCCAGGTCTGTGGATGGGCATCCAGGAGGGAAAATCTTTCTAAATGATAGAGGCTAGCTTCTCACTGTAGCCAGATGCCTCCGGAGGTAAGGAGCTCTGGGGCCCAAAAATGTGCAAGGAGAGGTTTAACTGTTGAATCACTGCAGGCACAAGATGCCAAGGAACAACTTCAAGAAGTAAGATCTCTTTTATTTCATGTATTCTTGGGTCCCAGGAGGCACCGAAAAGCATGGGCTCAGAGGCTTCTCTTCTGAATATTTTAAACCAGACTGCATGGACCCTTCTTCAAATGCACAGACAGTCACTGCTTTGGGGTGTTCTCCTGGGTTATTTCAACTCTACCACTCTATCCCAATTTAGGAAAAAAATAACCCATTCTACAGTGTAAATGTAGATAACTTTGAATTTCTTATAAACTCCTAGATCTAAGATCAGTAGTTGTCAACTTTTTCTATGTGTAGAAAACATAATGCAAAAACCTCCACCTTTTCAGTTTTGCCAAGGAACAGTTCCTAGTATCACTGAAGGTCCCTGGAGAGAAGGAGAAACTTCCTGGATGGAGATGATGGGTAATTATAACCAACCCATTGTGACCGGGCAGGGAAGACCAAGGTAGCTTTGCTGATTCTCATCTTCCTGTTAGCCACGCTCATCTCTGACTGCCTGCTATGGACAGAATCCGTGGAGAACCCAACAGCAAGGGCAGCTTCAGTACTGTTTAAAATCAGTGTAGAAGGTCTGGGGACAGGGGTCTGAGGGCAAGTGGGACATGTCCAGTCTCCTGTGTCACAGCACACATTGAGACTCCGCTTTGCTCTCATCTACACTTGTAGCTTGGAACACACCCCATGTTGGAATTTAAGAAATGTTTTGTATTACCGAGGAAAATGTTTATCAGCATTTGGGTGGAACTCAGTATTTGAGTCTATTTTTGGAAAAGGTTTTTATAAAGAATTAATTAAATACTATCCATGCAAACATAGCAGTTTTGCAATGGAAGACTTGGAAACCCTACCTCCAAACAAAGAGCTTTATGAGATTTCAAGGGCTCCTCCTCTCTGTTTCTTTCTCTTGTGGTCACATTGTGCTCTTTCCTGAGCAATTCATGTTTCCCTTCTCATTTCGTTATAAATGCTCATGTTCAGGAGAATATTGACTTGGTTTTTGGTAACTCAAAATCTCCTATTTTTTCAAAGCAGGGTAAATATAAGACAGGCAGTTTTAATATTAATATTCCTTGTGCAGCCTGAATCTCCATGGAAAACACGTACCTTGTTTGCAGGTAGTACAAACCACTGTGGTGCTGGGGGAACTGATGCAGCCTTGACAGGAGGTGGGGGATGGGCCAGAGAGCCATCCCAGATTCTGTGCACACAGTTCCTCTTCATCCAGGAGGAATTATTAGAAAGCTAGAGTCTGGTATTTAAACATAAATTCTCTCGTAATTTGGGGCTCTTCAGTGGAGGTTTTTCAGAGCTCAATTTCAGTTTCATCTCAAAGTAGAGTTTCAGAGTTACTTGACAATAACAGATTTGCTCTCGAAAGATGAAAGTGGAAAGTGTAGTCTGGACCCTTCCACCCCACTCTGACTCACTCCAGTGTAGACTCAGCCTCTCCCAGAGGTGCACAGAAGCACAGGGAACTACCTTGGGGAAAATACTCTGCTGCCCAAATCTCCATGAACAAAATTCTAGTAGCAAAAGCTGAAATTCTGCTTTTGTGAAGAATTCAGTCTTCAAACTCCTGCAAGATCCAGTGATTGCTTATACCCAAACGCAATGCACAGATCAGATGGAGGTCTCTCTTTGGGTCTGGATTATTTTACTTAGGCGTATAGGATAGAGTTCCTTGTTACTTAGCTGGAAGGAGAATCTAGATAGGATCATTGTGGTAAGACACTATGACCAAAAGCATCTTAAGAGAGGAAATGTTTGATTTGGTTTATACCCAGGTCACAATCTATGGTTGAGAGAAATCAGGGCAGGAACTCAAGAGGGAATTTGAAGCAGAAACCAAGGAAAAATGTTTCTTTTGTTGTTTGTTTGTTTGTTTTTGCCAGCTCATGCTTAGATAGCTTTCTTGTACAGCCCAAGACCTGCCCAAGGGGTGGTGCTGCCAGCAGTGGACGAGAGTCTCCCAATCAATGAACAGTCAAGACAATACTCATGGGTCAATTTGCTCTGAGCAATCCTCAATGAAGATTCCCTTCTCAGACAATTTTAGGAAGTGGAGAATGGACAGTCACGGATGAGTAGGACTATACTCAAGAACAAGGATGGGCAGTGATTATGATGCTCAAAACAAACTCATAGATAGTTTCCTGAAATGAAATTTCCCTCAACTGCCATGAATCTTCATTTGAGAGACTAGGTTATGGGGCTCTGGCAGAGTTGAGACTGCTAAGTTTCTCATGGGGAGACTGAGATATGAGAAATGTTTGGGTCATGAACACTGTGCCATTATTAAAGTAAAACTAAAGATCAAGTATTCTAATTCCTTGAAATTTAATTCTATTAAGAATCTGGTAGAAAATGAAGCTATAAATAATATTAGGAAGCCTTGCAGAAAATGGTAGAAAGTTACACACACACACACACACACACACACACACACAAAATTAATCACCAGGAATTAGACAAGTTATCTTGTGGTCTTAGTTTGGACAAGCAGAGTATTGGACAACTTGTCTCAGTGACTCAATCCTGGTTATATTTCAAAGAGAGAAAGAGACTGGGGTTAGGTCATTCATATGGGATTCTCCTATGATTTACTGTTTGATTAATATTACCCAGTGAAAGAATCGTTTTCAGATTCAACATATTGCTTTTCCCAGAAAACACATGAAGTGGATGCCTTTTGTAAGTAAAGCTCAGACTTGAACAGATTCATCAAAAGGACATATCCAGTTCAAATAATGTAAAGCTCTCCATTGGTCAGATAGTTGGGACTGGGCAAGGGAGACTCCTGAATATATTGCCTGTTATAGCCATTTCTGTGTAAATACATCTTGGGTGACAGCTTCTGGTTCTTTTACAATGGACTCTTTTTGGAAGGCAACATAAAGCTTTCACTATATCATGTATGTCTGTATACTTTACAGTGCTCGCTAGTAAAATACGGAGAGAGCTTGTCAGAGTGGGAGAGTGACATGCGGTTACACATAAATTTTTCCTTATGTTTCAGTTGGGAACAGAGGACAGAGAATGGCCTAGAACTATCACACTTCCTCTGAAATTCTTGTCAGCAGCGGACAAAGAAGATCAGAAACTAACCTATTGACTCCATGTCCCCCCAGAGTGTTCCCTGAAAGGAGAAAAAAATTAAAAGCAATAATATAGTAATTGGAGAACAAGAAATAGACTCTGGTGTTTAGAGGAAATGTAAAATATGTGCCTTTTTTTCAGAATTCAGGACACAGGACAGGGACCCAGCAGTTTCAGTCCAGATTCCGAGGTCACATTTCTCACGCAGGTGACTTTGGACAAAGCACGAGAGGGCTTTATATGTGCAGACACTTCCTGCGTCACAGCTTCACAGACATCCCCGAGAGGGCCGATGACATCGCCACCATTCTGAGTGGCAGACAAGCTGCTCCTCAGTTCAGTCTCCCCTCCGACTACTCACTCACTCACCACCACAGTGTGTCATGGTTAATTTTTATAGCTCCATGGATGCCTCCAAGCTCATGTGTTTTTCTTTCACTCAATAGCATTTCTTAGTACCTGTCACGTGCCAGGTACTAATGAACAGTCAGCATAAACCAAATTCCCATATGATTTATGGTCTGGTGGGGAGAATAGATGAAAACTGCAACCCACTTCTACCAGCAAATACATACAAGAAAAATAATCGCAAAACGTGATGGTTATGTGACAGGGATCAAATGTGAGTATTAACATGTGAAAGGGGCGGGGCAATGTCCTAACATACAAGGTGGGCTGCAAATGGAACTCCTGTTATTGTCTAGTTCATTGCCTTTAGAGAGCATCCGATTAGTTTGTCTTTTTCCAAAACATTAACAGAACAAAGAGCCAGAGGATGGGGAGAAGCACTGTGCAGTGCTGTTACGTGGCCACAATAGTCATGAATGCACAGCAGCTGTGGGTGGCTGCGCAGGAGCTGCACAATGGGAAGTCAGTCAGCCTTCCTGTGCGGATGGGGTGCAGAGCATGAGGCCTGAGGAGATGCCCCCACCTAAGGAGATATTGATGTTTAGTAACCGGTGAGTGAAGAAGAGTCATTTCTCTTTGGGTGGGTAGCTATTGGGGGGTTGTCCATCCTCCAGTGGATAGCTTCACACTTATGTAGACACGGGTGGCACTAACTAAACTCAGTGGGCTATTAAAAAAAAAAGAAAATACGTGAAATTGAAGGGAACCTTGCTGTGGGAGAGTTGGGAGGGGAGTTAAAAGGGAAGTAGGGTGGATATGATCAAGATACTTTGTATATGTGTATGGAATGTTCAAGGAATCAATAAATAAAATAAAAAATAAAACAGGCAAACAATAAAGGAATCAAAACACCGCAAGAAAGCATCATGTGAAGACCACGACAAACACAAACAGACAGAATAATATATACAGGTTCTAGAGCAGTGAGATGTCCCAAGGCGGAATGGATTGGAAGGTGGCCAGCGTAGTGGCCGTATGTTTATGTGCAGACTCACGGTTCAGGGGAGGGGAAGCTGGATCCCACCATAAGGCTTGAGCCTCAACAGAGAATCTTCCTAAGGAAATCCTCAGTTGGATATAAATAAGGGATCATTCAGCTTTTGTATCTAAAAATGTTCTGCCATCTGTGCCATCAATAAATTGCAAGAGACAAGAGAGAGAGAGAGAGAGAGAGAGAGGAGAGAAGCTGGGCAGAGTATGGTGAGACTGGGCAGCGCAGTTGCCAGGGACTCTGGAAGACCAGAGATTGCATGCCAATGCTAATGCTAATGTACAGATTCAGGACATGCTTAGAGGCAGAATTTATGAAGGAATCCAGGCTTTTTCTTCTGCCCATTTCCTGCTGTTTTAATGGCTCAGTCAAAGAGTCTTCTCTCCTGCAAAGCTACTTGGAACTGAGTCTCTAGGGTTCTCTGAGCCACTTATGCTGGGTGTCTACAATACACCACACCACAGTTCTGACGTGATGTCTATGTTCTGTAAGACTGTGACGATTTACACCATAGAGACTGTATGTTGTCCATTTTTTCTACCCTCAACCTAGCCCAGAGCTCAGGACTCACGTGTGCCAGTGAAGTGTGCCCTCTGACTTCTTTGAGGGTCCTTCAAAGTCCAATAACCATCACAATTGATATTGAAAGGGCCGTGGAAGAGCTAGCATATGCCAAGGATGCCTATATCTGTTAGAATTGGCTAAGAAATCTGACAGAAAACCAAATTGATCTTTCCAAAGCCATTTCAGAAGTTCTTGACCAGGGGTAGATGCTCTCAAAAACACTTCAAGTTCTATTTTCAGACCTGCTGGGACAATTGCAGGTCAGAAAGAATTGTAACACATAACTTGGCAGACGCCGTCATTTTTGACAAGGAGTTTACGTTTATCGGTGTGTGTCTAGGAACTGCTGGATGGCAGTCATAACCAAGCTGTCACCACTGCTCCCCCATGTCATTCAAGGAAACATTTTAATTCAGCTCCATAATGATTAAGTACCCAATATGTACCAGGTATTGAGCCTGGTTGCAAGGGGTAGGGATAGAGGTGAGAATATTTCCAAACTTGCACAGTCCTGTAGGAGAGACAGCTAAACACATGTTTGTATAACTGGTGATGGGTATATTGCAGTATATATGCGTGTCTCCAACATGGTGTGTAAGTACCCAGCAGGAAAAATGTATAGGACTGATGTGGGATTCCCCTCTGTATGCTATGAATATGTTTTATTGCCATTGGTTAGTAAAAAAGCTGCTTTTGGCAAATGGCTTAACAGAATATAGCCAGGCCGGAAAAGATATATAGAGAGAGTAGACGGAGTCAGTGAGAAGCCATGTAGCTGCCCTCTGGAGACAGACACACCGGGATCTTGCCGGTAAGCCACAGCCACATGGCAGTACACAGATTAGTAGAGATGGACTAATTTAAAATATGAATGAGCCAGAAATATTCTTAAGCTATTGGCCAAACAGTATTGCAATTAATACAGATTTCTGTGTGATTGTTTTGGGAGTCTGGATGTTCGGGAAATAAACAAGCAGTCTCCCCCAACATAGGATGTTTTATATATTCTTCTGGGAGGAGGAAGCATGTATGTAAGTTTGTCAGATGGATGCTTGGACATGTTCAGTGTGTCATCAGTGTCTTTATCAGCTCTCTGGTGACGAGATGCCCAAGGTGTAGGGACAGAGTCACCAGACTTGCACTCTCTGGGCTGAGGTCAGTTGCTTTATCAGGACACATGTAGTCTCTGTAAAATCACTTAACAAGTCTTTACCTCAGTTTACCCAGATGTAAAGTGGGATAATGATAGCATATTCCTCCCAGTGTCAGAATGAAAGGAGTATGTATGACTAGGAAAAGGTCATTCTAGGCAGAAGAGACAGTATCAGCAAACTCAGAGGGTGTGAGGAGATTCAAGAAAGATCAAGCCTCTGGGGTGACAGAGTGTGGGTGGGGTGCATTTGAAAAGGGCATTGGGAACAAAGTTTGTGGCTCAGAGGCTGGAGGATTTTGAAGATGTGGTAAAGCGAAAGAAAACAAAATTATGCTCCATGCTCTTGACAGTGAGAAGTAACAAGAATTCTTCCAGGGAGAATAGAAAGGTTACACACAAGGTGGAAGGCGAGGCGAGGCAGAAAATCCAAGCAGGCAGTTAGAGAGGCAACCTGGGAGAAGTGATTTACAATCTGGATCAGGAAGGCAGCAATAGGCAATGCTAGCCCACTCAGTTCAAGCTTACTGCTGCCCCGGAGCTTTCTCTTCCCTTGTTTAATATTCCAAGAATTCTTCAGGAGTCAGGTTGGGAAATGCTGGCTAAAAACTAAAACTCATTTTCAGGATGTTTTAATTTTGTCTCCTGACAGCCTTGGACGTCTTTAATTCTCTACCCCTGCAGCTCAGTAGGAAATCATAAACACAAACACGGGAACTTATAAATGCTCTAATGATGGACAGTTTAGCAGATCAATAAGTGGGGGATAATCTGTGGAAACCGAGGAAAGGTCGGGACAGGGCTGGCTTTCTTCTCGTCAGGCAGCCCTGTCATAGAACTTTCTTTCCATGATTTTCTCTCCCCTCACCTAGGCAGGAAACTAGAGTAAGAGCTAGGGTAAGAGCAGTACAATCAAATCTGTATTTGGAGACAAGTAAAATGCTGTTATTACACAATTCAGATTGGGGGAGGGCAAAACAGTGTATTTCACCCTGAAGATACAAAGAACAAATCCTTACAACGTGTGTCGTGGTTCTCAAGTGTGACCAAATAAATATGCACAAAGTTACATCTTTGCAGTAGCCTTCTTAAGCAAGGCCAATAGCTCCATTAAGGATGAGAAAACTGGGTCCCAAAGAACACTAACATCATATCAACAGTAAGGGGGGGGGGAGACACTAGCAACAGTAACTGGAGATTAATAAATACTTGAGTGAGAGTGTGAGAAAGGACATAGAATCAGCCGTTATACAACGAGAAGAGATTATGCATTTAGTTAAGAACGACATTGGGGGTAGGAAAGGGGTCCCCTTGTTAACCCGCACAGTGTTCCAAAGCAAATACCCTGCAGATGTGACTCCGCAGTAAAGAAAGAGTGAAATTTACTCAAGGTGACAACAAAACACACAGTTTGGGGAAGGTCAGCACCCTCTTCTGTGACCAGGAACGAGCCCTTCCATCATTATCAGATCTTGCCAGTGGCATTTGAAAGGAGCTGCCATTTCAGCTGTAGAGTTTACTGAGCGAACTCAAGAAGTGTTTTGAATTTTCTGGAGACTGTGCCCTTCAGAATAAAAAACAGAGTCTGTGTACCTAAGGAAGGAGTACAGAACATGCCAGCAGAGGACTCCATGGTGGACTTCTGAAGGTGCCGGTTGCTGCAGTCTGAGGACTTTCTAGCCTGTGACTCTATGTCAGTTGACAAACACTCCCGTCAATCATTCAGAAGCAAGGCTAGAATTTTAACAGGTATGAAACAGACAAGAGATGCATTCAGATCTCAAAGTCTTTCTAAACAAGGGTCATGAAGATGGCACAGACTCAGCTGTAACTAGGAAACAGACTTATAGGACAGTCTTTCAGTCAATCTAGGGGGACAAGTGCAACGGTTCATCTTGACTGCCAACTTGACCAGACTTGGCATTATCCAGGAGGCAAATCTATGAGAGAGTTTCTAAATTATGCTAGTTGAGGTGGGAGGACCCAGCATAACTGGGAAACACCATAGCTTGGGCTGGCATCCTGGATTGTATACAAAGGAGAAAGCAAGCTGAGCGCCAGCATTCACCTCTCTGCTGTCTACTGTGGATACGATGTGACCATCTGCATGACATTATTACTGCAGGACCTTCCCTTTCATGACGACTTCCTCCTCTAACCATGAGCCAAAATAACCCTCTCATTGATGAAGCTGCTCTTCTCAGGCATTTTGCCACAGTAGCAGTGAAAGAAACTATTTATACCTTGCTCACATCTGACTGGGTATGGACCCTGTAGGGAGTATATGATAATCTAAAATATAAGCTGCAGAATAAAAGGGGGAGTCAGAAAGTCTTTAAGAGCAAAAGGCAGTGGATGACTACAAGGAAATAGTGTTTTCAAACACAGCAGGGCAGCATGTTTGAACTCCTAGTGGCTGTGACAGCAGCCGCGAGACCCACCTGCACAAACTCAAGACTGGCAAAATCTCAGCCTGGAGATAAGAGGTGGGCACCAAGAACCTCGCCTAGCTGAAGATTTATAGTGTAACTGAGCGCTTCCGGGAAGGGAGAGTTGGGTTTTTTTAAGGGCATGGCCCCTGATAAGAGAAAACAACCATGCTCTCATGGAGGTCCCCAAACCCAAGAGTATATGGAAGTACTAACGGAACTCAGTAGGTTAGAAAAAGTGGGAGCACAAAGTTGGGTGGATGTGGAATGAGAGTAGATCTGGGAAGAGAAGGAGGTGGGGGATGAATACGATCAATACAGTGTATGACATCTCAAAGAATTAATAAAAAACATTTTTTTAAAAATGAATAGAAGGAAGAAAAAGCAAGAAATGCTGAGATGAGATCAGGGTGCTGTGAGACAGGGCTTGGCTTCCCTGCTGGGAGTGGGGGGTGATTTTTACCGGCTTTGATTGGGAAAATTATTTCGGGAGCATGATGCTGACTGTGAGCATGCTCCTTTAGCTCGTGGGCTCCACATTTAGACCTGCAGGGCTTAACTGCTCCGTCTTTTTCTTGGACGCAAGAAAACCTTCTTTCACACCTCCAGTTCTTTCCTTGTCAAGGATGGTATCAAGGGCTTTTCTGAATCATTTGTGCCAAGATGAAAACTCCACCTCCCCCCTGGTTTAGGATTCTGGTTGATCTGACCTGCCTTTGACCCTGGCAGAGACACAGCTGAGCACCTTTGCAATTAGTCCCAGTCTTATGCTGAAGAGGCCAATGCAGCCAGTCTCATCTGCCCGCCGTACTCCAGTGTGAGCCTATCGCCTGTGTGTCCCAGCAGGTGACCTGGTGCTGACACCTGGTAAATCCTGACGGCCATCAATCTGTCTTTGGAATCTTCAAGCCAACCATCGTAGGAGATCACATTGGGGCTGACATGTTTGGGGCCAAGTCCCAGACAGGAGATGTGTGTCACCTCGGGATGACAGGATAATCAAAATGTGTGATGGAAAGGGCCTCACCATCATCCCATCACTCATGAGCAAGGAGGCAGAAGCTGTCAGGGTACCAGAGTCAGGGGTGGGAGAGGCAATTCCTGACAGGTGATTAATGCCAAGAGCCGGTAATCAGGCAGGTCCTGCCAAGAGAAACGGGCATGTATGGATACATTTTCTATAGCAGTATATACCTTCCCCCACTCTTGACCTCTGGTTTGACAATTATTATAGAAAACCCTCAGAAATGACTATTTTTTTCTGATTCCAAATACTTACGCTTTTAAAAGAATCTAGAGACTGTTCAGTAATCTAAATCTGGAATGTTCTCCGAAGCCCAGGTCTTCACAGCTGCTATACAGCATGATTTTGAAAAAGGTGGTAGGAACGTTAAAATATGGGGGCTGGCGGGATGTCTTAGTTCATTTGGGTCATAACCTCAAAGGGGATTGTGGGATAACAGCCTTATTCCCTTTCTCTTTGCTTCCTGGCTGTGAGGCGAACAGTTTTCTCTGCTATACGCACACGCCAGCCACTTGCAGGGATATAAAAGCAATCGGCCTCTGCTTATGGATTTAAACTATCAACCCCATGGACCTAAGTGAACCTTTCTGCTTCTTAAGTTATCTCATGTACTTTGTCATGGCAACAGGAGCTGATAAATTCCCTATGTATTACGTGCACCCTACACACATACTGGAGCTAAAAATATTTCTAGCCAAGCTTTGCAAACACATAATTTGGGAAAGGAATGAAATACTCTGCAGGTAGCTAGCCTTGGATTTCTGTGTTGCTTAGGGAAGCTCTCTCACCTGCCTTGCTGGTAGGAGGCCTCTGAGCAGCCAGCCTCCCTTCTAGGAGCTAGGAGGACAGAGGGATGCTTGGATGCTTGGGGAAAGAAAGTCATCCTTCCCTGGTGCTGTTCATCCCCTGTTCTGGTCCTGGTTCTGCATCAGCCCTCATGAGTCCTGCCCCTCCCTATTTTCCCTCTAGATGAACCGTGTCGAACTTGACTTGCCCAGTAGTGGGCACCTTACTCTATACAGAGATAACATTCCTTTTTCTGCCTTCTCTTCTTTTCAGCTTCCAACTTCTCAGTTCACTAGCAGGTTAAAGTGTGTGGAGTAAGCTGTGACGAGATATAGGTTTACTGGTTAACTAGTATCTCTGACAGCGAATCTTGGTTGTCAATCTTATTGGAACTAGATGGAGTCAATTGAAATGCAAGCCACTGTGCCCTCCTTGTGAGGAACTTTCTGGGTCATATTATTTGAAGTGGTAAGACACACCTTAAATGTGGGCAGCACCTTCTGGTGGCAACTCAGACAAAAGGATAAGATAAAAGGAACACAGCCTTTTGCCCGCTTGCCTACGTTCTCGCTGGCACTTTTATCTATCCCGTTGCTCTAGCATTCCTTCCCTGACGCAGCTTCTTCAGGATTCCAATGTAGACAGAAGACCAGAAAATCCTCTGAAATATTCCAGACCTACAGTCCTGGGCTGGAACTACTGAGACATCCTGCCTTATGTGCAAAGCAAATATTAGATTCTCAGTATTCAAATGTAAGACTTCCAGGGCTGAAACACCCACTCAAAATAATAAATCACATCTATATGAAAGAAATCCATCATCTCTATATTTGTCTATCTACCTGTCCATCCATCTGTCCGTCCGTCCGTCTGTCTATTATCTCTATACTTCATTCTGCCAGTTCTGTTCTTCTACAGAACCCTGACTAATATAGCATCTTTATTCATAGGAGTTTAAACATATAGGTCAAATGCCATGTTCTTCGTGACCCTTTCGATTTTCCTAGTCATTTAAAATTTTTTTCCTTCCCGTGTAGATACAAAGAACCTTATTTAAACCACAGTTTTACTGTAATGTATAGTTTAGTGAGTTATTTGTGTCTCTCCCCACTGTACAACATTGTATCCTACCCCGTTGTACCCATAGTGGATGTTCCCTAAGCACTGGGAACAACATCAGCTCACAGCAGAGACTTAACACTGTCACATTTGAGTGTTCTTAGGAAAGGCGACTATCAACAGGCAATATAATTCAGTTCGGGAAGCCTGATTGCCAACTGTTGCAGAGATCCTGTGAATGAGAGCTGAAAGCCTCCAGCCTGGAGCAGTTCAGAAAGTTGTCTTAGGTGGGATGCACTTTCCCCATTCACATATACTGCAACTGCAATTGGGGCCCCTCTGCACTAACTCAGCTGGGTCTTATTCCTACGGTCTTTACCACAGAGAGCTTTTCCTCCTCCGTGACTTTCCATTCCTGACTCTTCGCCATGATGTAAAACAGAGTCTATAGGTGCTCTCTCCTGTTGCCACTCACTTGGTCCAGCGGGGACTGCATTGCCCTCCCTCTGGCTCCTGGATGCTTCTCTGGGGCCTCAGGGGAAGAGTTGGGAGGGCAGCAGGGATTCCATTGCTCCCCAAAGACCAGTCAAGACAGTGTAACTCTACTTCTCTGTGTCCCGGGAGACTGGCTACAATTGTTACATCTTCCTTTTTCTCACTCACTATATCATAAAAGAGTTACCTGCTTGAATAGAAAGTCTGTTCTCTAAGAGACAGATTGGAGATTCTTTCAGCATCTCTCATTTTCCCTTCATGGGGAGCAGCAGGGTGCTGAGGCTAGGACTCACACACACTGCTCTACAAACATTTCTCTGGCCTTGGAGCCTCCATTCCTTTATTCTTCTGTTGCTCTCCTTTCAGTGCAGGGCAGACAGTGCTGCGCTAACTTGTGCTTACCAACAGCAATGTCCTGACATCTATGCTGTCTTGATAATAGAGGCCCTTAATTCCTGATCACCAAGACTATGCTACCGAGGGCTTTTCTGGATCCTCTTCTCGGTTGCCAACTCCTAGATTTCAAATCTACTTAGAGTCATTTGAAAGACATGGTTTGATTTGTTTCCTCAACCAACCTAACAGAAATGGAATCAGTTTATCTGATTCAGGACACAACAATGCCATACTAGAATCTCATTTTTCTAAAAATTGTTTTTAATTGTGTGTATATGTATGCCCATTGTGTGGGAGTATGTGTACACTTGTGAGTGCAGGTTTCTGCAGAGGCTGGAAGAGGGTGTCATTAGATCCCCTGGAGCTGGAGCTATAGGTAGCGGCGAACTGTTCAATATGGATTCTGGAAACTTAACTTGGGTCATCTTGAAGCGAGCAGCAAGCATTCTTAGCCACTGAGCCAGCTCTCCAGCCCCAATGTTATTTTTTAAACTAATATAATTGAATGAATATGACAGGTCAGATGTTTTCAATACTTTCAATGCATAAAATAAATGCATGCTGAAAATATCATGAATTTAATGTGAAAAGTTTGGTAAATGGAATTACTTGTAAAAAATTCAGCTGATTCCAAAGCTTGTTTTCCCAGAGTTAGGGCATTTTTTCTTTGCCGATCTTCAACCACACATCATGCATCTGCTTGAACTCCTTGCTTAAAAGACAAAGCTGTTATCTTGCTATTCTAGCATTCTGCTATTGAGACACAACTTGGTACTTTGTCCATAGCAGAGCCTTAAAAAGTGCTTGGTGAATAGTATCTTTTAATCTGGTCTGAGAATGAAGGGTTCCTGATGTAACACTTCATGTGCTTGGTGACTGCGGGTTAAACAGCTCAATCTATCTATCTATAGATAATTCTAATCCCAAAAAGATCAGGAAACTCACTGACCACATCTCTCTGGTATAGAAATGGCACACAGTAGGTTGTTTGTGGCAGCATTTGTCTTCTTTACCATCTGTTGACCCTTATCAAGCTTTCTGAATTCTCCTCTGTCACTTCCTTCCTCCGCTGGTCCTGCACAGTCTCACCCAGGAGGATGCTGGATGATCATCACGGGATGCAGAAGCAGCTATTACCATGCTGCCCAACACACACTCTAAGTCCGCAGTTTCTCTGCGACTTAGAGAGAAGCTGCAGGAAGCTATTTGTTCCTTTCAGTAGACAGGGTTAATTGGAGGCATCAAATATCCGACACACCCAAAGATTATTAAATCAAAGCCCTGACTCCTAATCTATACCATCACCACGATGAAAGCGAACCTCTCTCTTAAATAAGAACACATCTCCCTTCTCAAGCGCTGCCTATCCAGCGTGAGCAGCAGGCACGGGGTGCTTTCTGTAGACATACTCAGTGCCAGGGAAAGAAAAGCGTGGGTGTCTGGTGCCCACGTGATTTCAAGTATTCTATTGGTAACTTTTAGATGTGTATTGTGACTTCCCAGTATGTCTCAGCAGCCATGTTTGACGTTGTTTGAAAGAAAATGTTCCCAAAGAGAGCAGCACTGTTAGGAGGTGTGGCCTTATTGAAGGAAGTGTGTCATTGTGGGGATGGACTTTGAGGTCTCTTTTGCTCAAGCGTCCCTCAATGTGACTTTCAGTTGACTTCCTGCTGCCTTCTGGTCAAGAAGTAACCCTCTCAGCTCCAGCACCACACCTGCCTGCACGCTGCCATGCTCCCACCATGATGATAGTCTGAACTGTAAGCGAATCACCCCAAGAGTTGCCATGGTCATGGTGTCTCTTCATAGCAATAAAAAACCCTAATTAAGATAATGTTTAAAGATGAATCTTCATGAAAGGTGAAATTGGGAATCCTTGAAACTTGGGATAATGGGCCAGTTGGTAAAGCAGCTGTCATACAAACATGAGAACCTGGGTTTGATCCTCAGTACCTTTGCAAAAAGCCAGACACAGGGGCACACACTTACACTCCAACACAGGCAAAATTCATGCAGGAGGATCTCTGAGGTTTGCGGGCTAGCCAGTGTAGCTGAGTACATGAACGTGAGGGTTGCTAACAGAACCAACCAGAGGAAAGCAAGTGAAGAAGATGCTTGATATCAACCTTTCGCCTACACACACACCCACTCATGTGTACACACAACATAAGCACATGTGAGAGCACACACTTACACAAACATGCACCTGCCTCAAATATACACTGTGAGAATGGCAGCACTAGGTATCGACAATACTTCTTCCTTCTGTCATCCTCTAAGTGTTTATTCTTAGGAACCATTTGTCAAATAACGAGAAAGCAGAAGAAATCTGCAGCCTTGCAAAATCTGCCCCACAGTCAAGTAGACACAAGCTAAGTAGAGCTCACTTTTGGGGTTTGCAGTTTTTACCCCTGAGGGTAGAACATGGTCTGTTGACTTCAGAGCCTGCAGGTGAATCGGCTAGGAACTTGTCCTGTAGAGAAGGGTCACCACTGTGCTCTACAAGACTGTGGCATTGGATAGATGCAGTAACCCCAGGATCCTGTCTATGAATCTCGAGTTCCCACAGATGGAAGGTGTTGTACAAATGTCAGATGTTGTTATACAGCTCTTGTAAAAAATGTTCCCACTTATTGGTATGGGTTCTCCATTGAGTAGTTCAGAGATGATAGCCCCTCCTGGTAATAGCAGTCAGAATAGCACAGTAAATGGCCCCCTTTTTTTCTGTACTTTGCCCAATATTTTACTGTTGTTTTTTTCCCCTTCCCTATAATTCAAGATAGCCCAGAACAGGAGAAGAAAATGTTTGCTTACAAGGCTTAAAAATAGAAAGATGCCACACCCCAGTTGTGATTGAGATAAACATTAGGAAGGAATTTACATGAATGTGCCATAAAGAAAAAAATCAGAATTTTCCTTTTTTGTCGTTTTTATTTTTTAACACAGGCTTTCTCTGTATTGTTGAAACCTGTCCTGAAACTAGCTCTTGTAGATCAGGCTGGCCTCAAACTTATAGAGACTCACCTGCCTCTGGCTCCTGAGTGCTGGAATTAAAGGTGTGTGCCACCACCGCCCAGCCAGAATTTTCTTTTTAATGTCTAGAATGCGGTACATTTCTTTTGTGATACAGCCATTGTGTTTTGAGATGTGCACAGTGTGTTGGAAGGAAACTCAATAGACACAAAGTTCTCAGTCTAATGCAATCTTCTTTTAGGACAATCACCTAGTTCCTGAATAATTGTCTATAGTAAGTTGTACCGCCCACCTGAGTCCACTGGCTTCTTATATGTTCTTCAGAATTATGTAATAGAACATTAGAGAAATGCCCGTCATGTGACACTTGAGCCACTGAACTTCACAATCAGTAATGTTCACACTGGTGCTCATACAAGTAATGGTGCTTCTTCGAGAAGCAGGTGTCCTCTTCATCTTCTGGTTTGGCTACAACTTGAATTTGGTTGTAGTTTTAGGGAAATGTTGGGATAGAGAAATATGATTTTTCTTTTTTCTATGCAATTTGAAGGTCTCAAGTAGCCTATAGGGTTTTTTTTTCTCTTTTTACTCTTTACTCTTCAGGGGCCCACCACCCAGCTCCCAAACAAATACGTACGGAGACTTACCATTACTTATGAATGCCCATCCTTAGCTTGGCTTATTTCTTGCCAACTTTTCTTAACTTAAGTGATTCTGTCTATCTTTTGTCTCTGGGCTCTTACCTGTCTCTGTTTCTGTATACCTTTCTTTATTTCTTACTCCGTGTCTTGCTGTGTAGCTGGGTGGCTGGCCCCACAAGTCCTCCTCACCTTCTCCTTCTTTTGCTCCTAGATTTCCTCCAAGATTTCTATTTATTCTCTCTGCCTGCCAGCCCTGCCTATCCTTTCTCCTGCCTTGCTATTCGCCATTCAGTTCTTTATTAGACCAATCAGGTGCTTTAGACAGGCAAAGTAACACAGCTTCACAGAGTTCAACAAAGGCAACATAAAAGAATGCAGTATATCTTTGCACCATTAAGACAAATATTCCACAGCATAAACAAATGTAACATATCTTCAACTAATATTCTACAACATAAGCCCAGCTGGCCTCAAGTTCTCTGTGTAGTAGAAAACTCCTGACCCTCCTGTCTTCACTCCCCAGGTGCCAGGATCACTACCATGTGCCACCCACGCTACATCAGTGTATGTGGTGGTAAAGACTGAACCCAGGGCCTCGTGAGTGCCAGGCAAGCATCCTACCAGCTGCTCTACAGTACCTGCCCTATTTGGACTTTTGAAGGGACAAAAGGAACATGAAGTCTCCTTTGGATTCTTTGTCTAGACAGCACAGGAGCGGTTCTGTGAATGCCTAAGGACGTGTGATCTAGCTCAGTGAGCTGCCGGAAATTTGCCTCCTTTCTCATCTAATTTGGGATTAAGTAAGACCAGGCAGATAGTTCAAAGGTACATATCATGGTTTGGATGAGAAATGTCCCTTGTTGGCTCCAGTATTTGAACATTTGGTGCCCAGTTGGAAAGTTTGGAAAGTTCTAGGAAGTGGCACATTGCTGGAGGGGGTATGTCATTGAAAGTGGGACTTGGGAGTTTAAAGCCTCCTGCCACTGCTAGTTCACTTTCTCTTTGTCAAGATTGGGATGGAGGATGTGAGCGCTCAGCTTCCTGCACTGACTGCCATGTCTGCTGCTTGCTACCATGCCCATCCCACCGTGACAGACTAGTAAGGCTTCCTTGTAGAAATGGAGCATGCTCTTTAACTAGGAGCCAGAATGAACCCTTTGCCCCTTTAGTTGCTTTTGACAGAATATTTTTTTATCACAACAAGATGAAAAAACAAACAAAAAACCCAAATAGGCACCTTATGCTCTTAAACTTTCAGAGTGAATTGCGCTTCTGTTAGTCTCCGTTCGTATCAGTAGCTTCATACAAACTTGCTAAATGATAACCTCTCTTGCTCTGTAAATTGTCTTGTTTTCAGTAAAATCTACACAGTTAGATACCCAAGTTCTGGCATGTCAACATAACACAACCAAAAGAGTGGGAATTATGATCCAGTCGAGGCTAACATTTTACTATTTGAAAAAAAAACCCTACAAATTATATCATTTATAAAGAAAATTAATCTAACTTTTTGCATAGCCAAAATATGTATTGAGATTTTTTTCTCTCTCCTAACTTAAAAGCTTAAATATAAGAACATTGCACTCTCAACTCTGTTACAGATTCACAATCCATTACTTGAATATAACAGGATCTATACAATTATGTCTATAACTTCTGTATCAAATTCTTACTGTGCCTTTATTCTAGAAGGAAATGCAATCTCCACTAATTTATTATTAGAAGATGGTAGGAAGCAAAGGGTACTTTATAGAGGGCTTCATAAGCCCTGCTAAAGAGGTGTAGAGTGCATCAGAGGAGTGGGATGCTAAATGTGTATCTCAGAGAGTGAGTTTGGGCAGCAGCATACAGGAAGAGATGGCAGCAGAAGAACCATGATGAGGTTCCTATGCCAACTTAGACGTGCTGAACTGAGACGGTTGCCTTGGGGACACAGGGACGGCATAGCTATCTATGAACTACTTAGAGAATCCAGTAGAAGATTATTGAAGGGGGTTCATGTTGGGAGGGAGGGAAGAAGAGAAAGTTGTTTTATAATAAAAAAGAGATCACTGGCCGGGTGGTGGTGGCAAACGCCTTTAATCCCAGCACTTGGGAGGCAGAGGTAGTTGGATCTCTGGAAGTTCGAGGCCAGCCTGGTCTACAAGAGCTAGTTCTGGGTCAGGCACCAGAGCTACAGAGAAACCTTGTCTCAAAAAAACCAGAGAAAGAGAGAGAGAGAGAGAGAGAGAGATCACTGTGAGGCTCTGGAGTTTAAGAGATGAGTACAGAGTGTCTGAAGCTGTGTCTGAAGCCCACGTGCTCTGATAAATCAGGCTATACAGAGTAGAGGAAGGAAGAAATGTGGAAAAAGGGAAGAAAAGTATGGAAATTACTCTCTTGTTTTTCAGGAAATCTATTTGTGAGGATTTTCTCCCTGGGGTTGGGGCTAAGCAATGTCTCCCCTCCTTCTAAGACCCCAGTGACAAACCAAAGTTTGATTCCCCTGAAGTAAATCCAATGAATTTATCTGATGAGGAGAAATGGATGAAGGTTTGCTCATTAAAGTGTGGGTAATCCCAAAGCAGCCACACTGTAAGGTCCGCACCCAGCATAGATAGTGGCTTTTCCATAGTGGAGGCCCCTTTCTCCTGTCTTCCCCAGCTTATTTGAGTCCCTCCCTGAGGCCATGTCCATTTAGGGCAGAACTGGTTAGGAAGGGAAACTAAACACTCAGGCAAGGGTCCTGTGACCTGCCTTGCCCTCCTTCTTTGAGGGAACAGGAACAGTAGAAAGGCCCTGCTGTGAGGGTTCCTTATAAGCGGGAGCAGCTAAACTCATGAGGTAGCAACAGTTCAGCTCAGAGAACAGTGAGATAGCAAAAGATTAGCTTTTTATCGAAGCCAGGAGAGAGCATATAAGCCCAACGTGAGTGAAACTAAGCAAAACACATTACAAATGTTTGCCTGGAGGTTTCTGTTGAGAGAATTTTACCTTTGACTTGTATTTTTCAAGCAGGTGCCATTCTGTCTCCCTAAGGTACATTTGACACTGTCTTGGGACATTTTTGATTGCTGTAACTAACATGGGGCTTCTGGCAGGAGAGGCCAGAGGTGCTGCTAATGTCTCTCAACATACAGGGGAACAATCACCTGACTGAAGATGTTAATGGAACTGAGGGTGAGAGACTCCTGCTTTGACAATCGAGCTGGCAATTTTGTTGAAAGAGCTGAAATCATCCTTAAATTGCTTTTCTCATCAAGAAACACCACAGAAGGACCTTGAAGTAATGTAGGGGAGGACCTTGGTGTGCTGGCTGGGGAGTCCATTCCAGTTAGTTTTTCTCGCTCTCAAAAGGCCGCTTATCTGGCCAAAAGCCCTTATGCACACAGAGGCACATTGAGGGCTTCAAGCACATGCCACACATTGACCCAGTGAACCCAATGTGGAGGATAGCCATGGGTGGAGAGACACGTTCAATATTACAGACAGATATAGATAGAAACTAGATAGACACACGAAAGTCACGGGGAACAACTAAAGCTGGAGGCATGGACGCGACTGTGAAACTCAGCTATTCAGTGTCACATACGGACACAGAAATGTTGAACATTGTCAGCCCAACACAATCTAGAATCACTTGGGAGAAGATTCTTAGTGAGTTCATCTAGATCAGGTCGGCCGATGGGTATGTCAGTGGGGATACCATGTTACCCTGTAATGCAAAATTCCAACATTTTTTTTAAGTTATGTAACATGAGGACCTGCTTGCTTGTTTGTGTTCTTCTGTGCAGCCCTGTTCCCACAGCTGTTTAGCCCCAAAAGAAAATCACACAGAGGACTCCGTAAGTTATAAAACTGATTGGCCCATTAGGTCAGGTTTCTTATTAGTTCTTGTAACTTATAAAGTTAAAATGTTGTAAAGTGTGATTATTTTTAATCCACTTTTAGATCAACCTGTCTTCACTTTTAATGATCTTTCAACCAAGTGCTGTCCTGTTTTGTCTTCGCTTTTCTATAGAAGGAATATACAGAACGGCTTGACCAATTATTGAGCAAAATATTGAGAATTTAGAATTCCTTGCCTCTATTCTCTTTATGAAATTCCCTCATTCTGATCCTTAAAGTCCTTGAACATATTTATAATATGCTGTCTGAAGTCTTCTTGTGCTTCTGCTAATTTGCTTTTCTCAGGGAATATCACAATGGGGGTGGTATCTGGAGGAGGCATATTGTCAGTTGTTCATGCTTGTGTTTTTGTAATGGGATCTAGGCATCTGGAGCTACAATTCTGGGATGCTTTCTGCTATGGACATTTGATTCTACACTTGTTCAGTGAGGATTTGGGTCTCCATTTGTTGCTACCCCAACCTTACAGTTTATGGATCAACTGAGTGAAGCATCCATCTGAGTTCTGGAGTTCAGATGCTGACTGGGCTCAGATTGGTGCAATGAGGAGCTAAATGTACTGGTTGGCACTCTGAGCTCAGACTCCAGGCAGACCAGAATCTGTGTAGTGGGAAGGATGAATGACAGGTGACCAGACAAGGGAAGGGGACTGGCTCTGGGACCTCTTAAGTAGGGTCATTTTTGTTAGTAGTAATTGCTTTGTAAGTATTACTATATAGTCCAGAATGGGACCACACAAATCACCGATTGCTTTTGTTTTCTGGATTTTCATTTGCATAGTATTCTCTCACATAGTGCTGTGTGACCTACGATGCAACAAGAAGCAATTTAAAGCAGGAAGGGTTTCTTCTGGCATAGAGTTTGAGAGGAATCAGTTCACCCTGATGGTGAATGGACAGAAGGTGGTGAGAGGGTTCCACAGACAGATCAGGAAGCAGCTCGCCTCCGTGGCACCTGCAAACAACAAGTAGAAACTGGACAGGAAGTGAAGTTGGCCTATAAAGCCTCAAGGCTCATCCCCACAATGCACTTCTTCCAGCAAGGCTTCACTTCTTCGAGGTTTCACAACCTTCATAAACAGCTCCCCTAGCTGAGGCCCAAGTGTTCAAACATGGGAAACTGTGGGAGACATATCACAGTCAAGCCACACCACCAATACCTGACAAAAATTCATCCCCAACTCCATCCAAAGATGTTCTGAAATTAACCCAGGTCCACCAGGTAATGTACTAGCTTCTTTATCCAACAGGCATCCTGATTGAAGCTATTTACTTCTTGTGATAGTCTGAACTGGTTGCTTCCTAGGCTTGTGCACACCAGTAGACACAAGAAACAGCTTTATCCTCTGAGGGATTTTCTTTTGTCCTAGGTTTCACTGATGTCCTTCTCTGATTTACATGACTTTGTAGATGTCCTGTATTTTCCAACGCATGCTAATGGTTCATGGAAGAAGTAGATTAGCTAGGTATAAAAGTTCAGTGTGGAAATGTTCTCATTAAGTATTTAGAGCTGGGTGTGGTGGTGCATGGCTTTAATCCCAGCATTTGGGAGGCAGAGGCAGGTGGAACTCTGTGAGCTCAAGGCCAGCCTGCTCTACCTAGTGAGTTCTGTGACAGTCAGTGCCACACAGTGTGACCCTATTATGAAACAAAACAACTCTCTCTCTCTCTCTCTCTCTCTCTCTCTCTCTCTCTCTCTCTCTCTCTCTCACACACACACACACACACACACACACACACCTCTTGTTTCTAGAACCCAGAATGGAAACTTATAATTATATCTCTGAGCTTCATGCAGCCTATGAAGCTAGGAGTTCTGATGCCATTTGATTCTCCGTTGTTCTAAGAGCAGTTCTTGGTCCCTATTAGTCTGAGTCTCACTAGACTGTAGATTGATGTAGGTACTTTTAAGTAGTTTCATTGGGCATCATGGTTTGGCTTCAATGTGACATTTGTTTTTATTGTTGTCGGATTTGTCTTCACTTTTATTAACTTTTTTGTTTGTCCTCTTTATGGTATTAGCATTGGAGCTTTTCCAACACAAATGTCTTTAACTGTTCATACTGCCTCTTCTATTTTCTCACCAAAATAGAGGAGGGAAGAAGTGAATAGAAGAGGCCAAACTGTGATGAGACATCTCATCACTCTTTCCTGAGGATCCCCAAGGACCAGCTTCCATCCCCAGGCTTGCTCTGTTGGTGTGTGATGGCTTTGGAGGACATCAGGACTCCATGTTGGTCCTGTCTTGAGTTGGGTTTTCAGCTGAGCTTCTCTGGGAAGTTCAGCTTAACAGGAAGCAATTCCTAAACACGTGCCTCTGTGGGAAGGCAGAACTTAGCATATCCCGCCACTGTGCTTTGTGTATTATCTTTCAGGAGCTCTCTGGCTTTCTAAGTTCTCAGTGCCTCTTTAGAGGTGTGTACATGCTTTATTTTGGTCTTCCATGACACTCGTGGAAAGCCACTCAAACATGCATGTTACCTTCAGGATGTTAGCATTGACAGGAGACAAGGACAAGAGAGAAAATGCTTGCCCTGCATAACCTTAGATGAACTATTACCTGTCCTACTCAGATGCAAGCGTTCCTGGAAGATTATCTTTTATGATACAGAACATGCTGTTTTATTTCTGTCCTTCGCTATGCTGTGGAAATTATTGGCCTTTCAACCAACTGTTGAAACTTGACCACACAACCCTTGATCTTTGATCCAGTTAACATCAAACTCTTTTTCAAAGACAGTTTTATTAAAATTACCTGTGTACCTAATGTATGCCAAATCTTCCATCCAGTCTGAGGAATGAGCCTACTCAAGGATAAAAATATCATTCTGTCTGTCTACACTGATGATGATAACCAGGCATTTTTGGTATGCATACTGATTTATTATAAAATTATATTCATTAATAACAGTATTTGCAAATGCTTCTTAAAATTGCACTTTTTACTCTATGTGTGCATATGAAGAGAATAAGGCTCAGGACAGTGAGTGAGACTCTTTTCCTGATGTGGGATTGCCCTCTGTATGCTGTGAATATCATTGGTTGATACAGGAACTGCTTTGGTCCTATAGCAGAGCTATAGGGAAACAGAGCTAGGCAGGAAAAACTAAAAAGAATGCTGGGAGAAAGAAAGGTAGAGTCAGAGAGAAACCACGTATTCCCCGCCGGAGACAGATGCCAGAACATTACCCAGTAAGCCACAGCCATATGGCCAGGCACAGATTAATAGAAATGGGTTAAATTAATATGTAAGAGTTAGCCAATAAGAAGGGCCAAGCAGTGATTTAATTATTAAAACAGTTTCTGTGTGATTATTTCAGAGCTAAATGGCCGGGAAGCAATAAGCGGCCTCTTTCCCACATTTTCCTACTATCTTCTAGTAAGAAGATGTGTGGGAGGCTGACAATATGGCTCAGAGGCTAGAGTCCTTTCTACACAAGCATGAAGACCTATGGGTGAATGTAACATGGAGGGCTGGCTTGTTGGGGGTATCTGTTCCTACCCGGTACCCCACAACCGGCAAGTCCCAGAGAAAATCAATCACACAGAGATCTCTATAAGTTATAAAGCTGATTGGCCCATTAGGTCAGGCTACTTATTAGTTCTTATGACTTATCTTAAACCATTATTCTGATCTATGTTAGCCATATGGCTTGGTACCTTTTTCAGCTGGGCAAGTTACATGCTGCCTCTTTGGTGGTCTGCGCAGGAATGGCGGAGGGAGCTTCCTGCTTCCCAGAATATTCCCAGTCTCTTTGCTCCACCTCTACTTCCTGTCTGACTTTCTCGCCTATACTGCCTGCCTAGCCAATCAGCGTTTTATTAAAATATGATTGACAGAATATAGACAATTCTCCTGCATCAGGTGAACCCCAACAACCCATGTAAAGTTGTATGTAGTAGTACAAGGTTGTAACAGAAGTGCTTCCATGAAAGATAAAAATGGAGACTCTTTGCACATTTGTGGGCCATCTAGACTTCCACATGCAGTGGTGCACAACATGAGGCCCTACATCAGTGGAAGACAGACACCTCTGACCTCATGTACCACAGCATGTGCATGCCATAGTCACATGTGTGCACACAGACACACACACAGACACACACAAACACACGATAAACAGAGAACTGGAGAGATGTTCCCATTATCCATGTCAGCACTGCAGCTGACAACCATCTGTTACTACAGCTCCTGAGAATCCAGTCCCTCTGTTGGCCTCTGGGGATATCTGCATGTACACACACACACACACACACACACACACACACACACACACACACGCACACACACACACACATATTTTGGAAAAGCCTTTAAGAAGAAAAGAAAGGCCAAGTAGCTTGGATGCTCAGCATTTACCCCACATTCAATGCCTGTTATAGTCATGCTATTTCTTAAAATATTTCTATTAAACTACATAGGTTGAAAGAAGAGATTAAGTATGTGAGGCAGCAGTTCTCAATCTGTAGGTCCAGACTCCTTTTGGGGTCGAATGACCCATTCACAGGGGTCACCTAAGACCTTCAGGAAAAAACAAACAGATATTTACAATTTATAACAGTAGCAAAATTTAGTTATAAAGTAATAATGAAAATAGTTTTATGGTTGGGATAACTACAATGTGAGGAACTGTATAAAGGGTTGCAGAGTCAGGAAGATGGAGAACCACTGAGTGAGGGAACAAGAGAAGGGAGTTTCTGCAAACTGGAAGAGTGGATGGGCAGTCTTCTTGCTTTCTTACCTTCCTTGCCCTTGGAGTCAGTTGTCATGTGTCACCTGCCTGGAACTGTGAGCATTTTCTTGATATTGTGATGTACCGAGTCTATGTAACAAGAATGTTCTTAAGCTCCCTTCATGAAAAACTGTTTTCTTTAACATGGACGAGTTGCAGCAAATCACTTGGAATGGAAGAACAGCCTGCGTCTCACCAGTTTTCTAGTACAAGGGAAGGCAAGCTTATTGCATTATGGTGTGCCTAGCAGTCCTAAATTTTTGTGGACGTTTGAATGAACAACTTCCCCAGAGACTTGACCCATGGCCACACCTTATCCTTGGCCGCATGGCTCCCATGGGATCTCTGGCCTTTCTTCCAGGTATCCTGGATTGGGTGTGAGCTTCATTTGATAATGAGTGCAGTCACTTCTATTTAAGGAGATCAGGAAAAACAAATTTGTCTCTTCACATTTACTCAAGATTTTTTTATTTAGTTATTTATTTTTTTGAGATGTTTACATAGACGACCTTTCTCTATTTCACCAGAGGCTTAGGTGGTCGGGGCTGAAAGCAGCTTCCTTCCTTTCCCATCAGAAAACGACTACAGCCAGGAGAAGCTAAGGAAATCAGACCCCAGGAAAGAAAGAAACAGAAACAATCTACCAGTCCGAACAGGAGCAGAAGAATATGACTTCAGTACTGAGGGAAGTGACAGATGTCCCTATGTTATGGGAATGGGTTTAAGCATAACCTTAAAATAGTACTATAGAGATATGGGGAGACAGAGAAGAATTTGTCTTTGTGCTTTAAGCCTTTTCTCTTTCACGAGGAATATTTTTTTTTTTTTTTTTTAGTTAGAATACATTTTGGACCAGAGCCAGGGAACTGGTAGTTTCTAATCTTGGGTGTTGCTGCCACCTACATGGCAGGAAAACTACACACAAATCAGCTCTTCTCAGAGGGTACCTGAGACAGCGCACTGTCTGTGAAAACACAGCCTTGAGACCTCCCCATTTATTTCTCCACTTCACTATCCCAAACAAAGGACTATTTATTTCTACCCCATTACCTTGAATTCTTGAAGAAGTTTAAATTCTTCACTTAGATCAGGGGTGGGGAGAAACAGCACTGGTTATTTGGATTAAGGGCTGATCTCAGGGAATCTTCTCTATCTTAAAGACCACCTCATGGACAGCTTCATCTCCGGGGTTCCTTCTCAGGGGAAGAAAAAAACGATCTTGACCTGGTTCTGTATGCCCTTGACTCCCATTGCTTAACTTCAGAATACAAAAGGGAAGTCAAAACCACATAGGCTACAACTAGAGATGCAAAGTAGCAGGGTTCTGATGACAGAGGAGAGAGGCTATTTTTGATAGGCAATGCAGTTGACCCTGAAGCATTAACAGGGAATTCCTTTTAAAAAAAATCTACAGAAGCATGTGGTGTGTTAAGAACAGAGAGCATAGATTCTCCTTTTATCTTAGAAGAAATTGTGCAAACAGCTTCCCTGTAGAATCTGCACAGGCAGGATCTAAAAGGCGATTGATGACTCTGCAGATAATTACAATTAAAATGATTGCTAAGTGAGTTAATGATGGGTTTAGGAGGCACGTGCCAACTAATTATTGCTTTTCATAATGCTATGCATATTGGCATGTTGCTGGCATTTGGTGCTTTACAGATTCAGGCTGGGTGTGCACTAAATATGGACTGTTCGTCATTGCTGTTAAAGATCTTGTATCCTTGAATAAAAATCCCCACAACATTTCAAAGGATTGGGCAACTGAAGACAAAAAGAATCTTTACAACTGATGACAGAAAATGTGTCACAGTAATGGAGTAAAGGTGTGTGAAATTGTTAAAAGGCAGAGCCCGAGACACCCAGAATTTTCTCTTTTATTACAGGAAAACAATGTAAACATGTTCAGGTGGTCTATGAATACCAATTTTATGTAGTATTCACTTACCTGTATCATAATCACTTTTCTGTATCATAATCATGCAAACAATAATGCAATCATCGCATCTGCTTGTATGCAGATTGCTTTGAGGGGAAGGTAAAGATGTATTTATTATTGAGTAAAGGAGCAGGACCAAAGCTAAGGAATGATTTCTTTTTTAAAAAATCGAATTAATCAAGCAAACATTTTTTAGTGCAATATTTATCTGAAAAAGAAAAGCATGCTATCCTAAGATGATGTGATCTGGGAAAGTTAGAACGAATGTAAAGAGAGTGGGAGAGGTGTGGCTGGGCAGGCTCACCCCAGTCTCTGCCCCAGTCGTGAGCTGACCTAACACCTGCCATTCTCCTTTGGACCCAAGTCCGAAGGGAGTTTCCAGCAGTAGGTTCCCTTGGGAGATTGGCTATTTTTATTTGTACTTTTTCTCCACATGCCCTCTGAAGGATCCTTCCCTGCTGACCATAGTGACCCAGGCAAGAGCCACTACACGTGGTGGTGGTAGGGTGACATTTAACTGTGTGTGGAAGACAACAGTTGAGACACTTCATGAGTTTAAATTGGATTACTGCTAATTTAGAAAATCTTAAACAAATGCTAAACATCGCACAGATGTTTACACAGCAGAGACTATGAAATTAATTGCAACTTTGGCACATCAGATACATACTGGAATCCATTTCGTAGAGAACAAAAAGTTCTGACAACGCCTTAAAATAACTGATCACATGAACTGTGTGTAAATTAAACTTAAAAAAATTACAAGAGTCCGTTCTGTGAAATGAAGACTGAACTCAATTGGGATTAAAATATTCTGACACTCCAGTTTAAATGCACAGCATATACATCATTTTTTTGAAATCTAGATTACCATAATGTGCCTTTGAAAGATCAAGGAAAACCAGTATAGCTTCTAAAAACATTGATTTGAACATCTCTAAAGGGATTTTAAAATTGCAGGAAATTGGACACGCAAAGGAGATAAATATGACCGCAGATGCCAGCCCCCGAAGACAGCCTACTTAATGTAAGGTTTTCTTGTCATTTCCTAATATTAACATGTTCTAGGAAGTCTAAGCTTAGTTTCTAAACTAGCAAGGGAAGACTTGAGGCCGTCCAATTGTGTGTTTATGATACCACACCTTTGACTTTAATTGGGTCTTTTCCAGGGCTGTCATCCACAAGCTATCACATGGAACCCTCTTAGGGTGAAAGTGCATGGAAGCTTGGCAAAGAAATGAGGCTCCAAGAAGCCCACATCACCAGGGCACACCAGGGCAGCCTCTTAGCGCTAAAGAACTTCCTAAACTCCATCCTGTGCACCACCAGCAAAGACCAGGAACAGCTCCACAACGTGCATGAAGGGTGATGACATTCATGTCTGAAGACGCGGCTTTACTCTGAATTAGATTTCTGTATGGAGGTGTAGACAGGCATAGATAACACCGGATGACTGTCGAAAAGAAATGCAAGATTCTTTTAAGCCAACACTTCAATACAGTCACAGGACTCTGAATCCAACTTCACTTACTCCGGTGTTCACCAAGAGAGAGACCTAAGAAAGACACCCTGCTCTACAAGAATCCAGTTTTAACTTGAGAGATGAGGTGCCAAGTGGTTGTGATCCTAATTAGTCCTAGGGCCACTTGCTACTTCAAGTTTTCCTAAAATAGAAATCACTGAAAACATGGACTCGAGATGGTGTTCGTATAGGGAGCATTTTCAAACAGGCTCAGGGATTTGCATCCTAAACAGGACTGCCGTGAGCATTTCAGTTCTAACATATTCAGTTCTAATCCAAATTCACTTTAGGATTTTATAGTTTTCATTTTGGAGTGATGGCTTTTAGAAATTGATAAAAAAAAGTCTTGATGAAGTCATTTAATATGAATTTGAAGTGTCTCAAGCTTACGGTGCTGAGGAATCTTCTTTTCTGTTTAGTGAGGTCAGGGCTCCCCCATGTCTGATCTCCCGGCACTGCTGACACCATGAAATATTTATCAAGGATTCAATATTGTTTTCTTCAGACCTGAAAATATGCTAAGGACCGCAATGATTTTAATGTATTGTTAGTCTTTTGTGCAAAGGACATATCTGATATATTTATGAAAACAATAAAACTCACTTTTAATAAACATACCAGAATTTCAACACATACTCGGTTTTAAATATTACAATTTGTCCTTTTGAAGACATGCTTGATGTTTCATCGCCCAAAATGCCTGAGACGCCTTTGGAAGACACAATCTGCCCTACTGCCTAGCTTGTTTGTCGCTTGTTTCAGATTCCTCACGGCTCTATCCAAAGGTGTAAAATGCTCAGAAGAGAATGGTTTCTGTGACTATTACTATTGACAACATATTAAGTGTAAGTACAAATCAAAATTAACTTCATGCAGAGACATGGTATTTTAGGAACCATGAAACATGGATTTTCATTACTTTGATGGCATTGCAGTTTTTTGATATTCCTATTAGATATAGTCATCTAGTTCAATAATTAATTGTAAATCTCGGAGGGTATAGAGCAAGGCAGCTCAATGATGTAGTTCCCTTTTTGAATCTTTCCCCTGACTGCTGCATCCCAACACAGGATCTGAGGCTGGTCCTCAGAAAATTGTTGAATTAAAATTGTATGAAATGAAAAGAAATACACACACACACACACACCATGCATGCACACACAGAGACAAAATACGTACATATCATATATATTTATTTCCATCTTTCTATGGATTAGGGCATATTTCTATTCATTTAGGTATATATTGAAAATCTTTGATGATTTTCTATAAATTAAGAAATCATTCAATAAAAGTCAGAGCACATAATTCAGACCGGTTTCAAAGATGAGCACTTCATACTCATTTCTGTTGATTCTGCTTTGTGTTTTTTAGTTTTAGAATTTCTGCTAGCCCAGCTTCTTTCTGGGAAAAGACTGTGGATGTTTATACTAACAAAGAATGGGCTGTGGCATGTTGTAAGTAGAATCCCCTCCCCCAGTTCAGGTTACAAGGCTAATAACATCAACCTTTAATTAAAGACATTCGCCACGGTGTCATTAGAGCTCCGTACTGATTGGACCTTGCAAAACTAGACACTCGTGTATGTCACAGATTGACTAAAGGACATTTCGTGTTTAAGGATGAGATGTGCAAAGGCTGGTTGGAACTGAAGTGCCCACTGAAACAGTATGCCCAAGCTCAACATGGCAAAGTTGATAAAGTTGTGGTTTAAATACCTTGAAACAACAATTGGTAGAGCCTTGTGCATTCCTTTGGCTTCTGATATTCAGGCACTGAGAAGGTGAACACCTGAAGCGGTGTTAAATCTCTTCTGTGGGCTGGCATTCTTTTTACAAACAGTGACAGAAAATAAGGAAGAATAAGGAGGCTCACTTAGACAATCAAATCCTAGAATTAGAATTTGGGTGTCCTCAATCAGTGATAACATTTTAAATACTCAGTGGCTAACATATCAGTGAATCCACTAGCAACCAATGACAACATTGTTTTTTTTTTTATTTGGTGGAAAAGAAATAGTGTGTTTGTGCTTCTCTGTGAGTTCAGATTCGATTCCATTTTCAAGACCCCGTCTAGCACATCCTGCAGGAGCACACCTTCGCTATCCATGGACGATGCCGAGGGTGACCTGGAAAGAAAGCAGACATCTGGGTTACATAGTGCAGTATAGAAACAAGAGAAAAGACAGAAGGAGGAGAGATGCATGAAGGGGAAGCGAGAGGACCAGAAAAGGAAGGAGAGCATTGCCTGTGGTTTCTGCATCCCTTTCCTACCCTGGAGTAAAACGCACTATATGACAACCGATATCTCCGTCTTATAAGGCAGGAGCCTACATTTTAATCCTACACATTACCAACAGCTTTAAATAAGTTCAACAGCAAAATCTTTCAAAATGATGGACTTGGCTTAAAATAGGCAAATTTTCCCAAATTTTAAGTAACTCAATTGTTCTTCGAGAAACCTACAACAGTGGTTTGAGTGTCAGGCTTTATAAATATTTGCTGAAGTATGGATTAAGGTGCAAAATCAAAATATGTATCTCTCAAGCATTCGGGTAGATATCTGTATAGGTTAACAAAATGGGTGGGGGAGGCAGATATGATATAAATTGATCTGACTATTTGAAGAAGTGGAGCCTTGTGCTTTCATTAACTGTTTTTTTTTTTTTTGGTATTAATGATGCAATTCCAAAGTTGTAACTTTCATTCCTCCTGGCAAAACTTAAAAGTGGACTTTTAATTTTAACTACTATCGCAGCAAATAAATATGGTACCATATATCATTACGTGTATATATTCCCGCGAATCAGTCTATGGCTTTACACTGCTTTATAAGTTATTATGCTGGGGTTTACATTTTCTCTTTGGATAAATTAATTAAAACATTGGTGTTGCTAAACAAAGCCAGTAGGAACTTATTACTTTATTATTGACGTTGTTCTTCCTTTTTCCGGAGCAAGTTTCGGCCTCAGCCGTGAGCCTGGGTTTGGTGGCCGTGATTGATGTTCAGCTCACACTGTCCACATTTTTCTGCCTCATGCATCATCATCAGGCCCCTCCAGCACCGCCGTCCTGGAGCTGTCCTACTTTCTGATTCCTGGCTTTTGCCGGTGATTCATGAGCCAGAATAGTAAAAGAAAAAAATCTCACCTTGGCTTTTCACAATGTATCATCCTCTGTGAGAATTCTAGTTTTGTTCATCAGATTCATGCAAATGTAATATTGATTGACAGTGATGTATATAGATCCACATGCACAATGTGCTACACAGAAACCACTAAAATGTTCTATTAACGGCAGAACACACACTGCTTAGAAACTACTTTGAAAATGATGTGGAAATACTTAGTGCATTGTTTTTTATACTTTCAAATTCTTTCTTCTCCACTATTTTCAGCTGGCACTACCGTGTGTATATGTGTGTGTGTGTGTTCATGTGTATGCATGTATGTGTAGGCCAAAGATGAACACTGTTATCATTCACCATGTTACTTTTTGAGACAGGGCCTCTCACTGAACCTGGAGCTCTCTGGTTCAGTTAGACTGGCAGGCCAGCAAGTTCCAGGGATCCCCCATTTCTACCTCCCCAGCGCATGGGTTACACCTGGCTTTTTACAGAGGTGCTGAAGATAAAACTCACCTTATTGTGCTTGCATGGAAAGCATTTTACTGACTGAGCCACCTATCCTGCCCCTGAAGTTATTTTTAAGTACACTGTCCCAAGAACGTTAGGAGGTAAAATTATTAATTTTCTATGCCAATATTCTAATGTCTC
The DNA here is from genome assembly GCF_982192425.1 of Myodes glareolus. Lineage (NCBI taxonomy): Eukaryota > Metazoa > Chordata > Mammalia > Rodentia > Cricetidae > Myodes > Myodes glareolus. The sequence goes on along the minus strand of NC_142029.1, from coordinate 33,143,761 downwards.
TCATTAACACTAGCCTAAAATTCGCAAACCTTGCCCTGTAATTTTTATCATTATGAGTGTGACAATGAGCGGCAAGGGGTACTTTCTAAAACAGCCTGGAAGATAAGGCTGAGCCTTATCCAGAAGTTAACTAGAAAATATCAAAACTATTTTTGCAAAGGCAACTTTTAAAATCAGAAGCATCCAGGCCTTAAAAAGCCAAGGAGGGAAGGTCTAATGGCCCTAAAATCACAAGTAGGGAGCTGCCTGTTCATGATACAGCCTTGGAGCTTCTGTTCCTAGACATCAACCTTATCCCCACAGGTTTCAGGAACATACAAATGCCGGGGAAGAAGTAGGTAGACATCACAGAGTCAGAGACACAAGCTCCTATTTGGGATTCACCTGTGAGCCAAAACTCACTGCTGATGAATTATTTCAAAGAAAAGACATGTCCAAGGGTTACTTTCCCCATCAGACCAGACCTCTAGGTTCACCAGCAAGGTCGAAATAGCAAGAATACCCTGGCTGACAGGTGCTTCGCCAACCTTAATGGACTCCAGGCACTCACCTGGGTATAAGGCTTGAACCAATAAAGATCAGAATGGCAAGCTGAGTAAGGTACAGCCCTCCAGAGAAGAGGGGAGCACACTCAGCCAGGCCTCTGAGCTGTGACCCATATGCAGAGTGGCCCATTTATGAACAGCTCCCCCTGGCCAGCTCCGGGCTGGACAGTACTGTGAGGGTGAAAATTAACCCACTGTCTCCAAAGGTCACTCAGGAAGTCATCTGTAACATTTTACGCAAAAATCTAAAACTTCCATTTTATTAATGGCATCTAAAAACTAGCAGCACTTAAGATAGGAACTTCGTGTCTTTTCAAAAATATATTTCAGCTTCTCTATGCTACCTTGGCCTTATGACTTTCTGCCTGTTAACAATGGCTGGAGTCAGTGTTCTGTAGCTACAGAAGCCAGAATTCAGGGTCAGCTAGAAAAGATTTAAAAACAAAGACAATATTTGGATAGAAGAATAGAGGAAGCGATACTCTTGGTATGGGAAAATCATTTCTGTTTGCCTTTTCTAAATACTCTTTAAACATTTAGTCTATTCATTTAAAATGAGGTAATAAATATATTAGTCAGTTAGCATTACATTAAACTACATAAGGTCAATATCCATTACAGCAAGAAGGCCGAGCACGCTCTGCTTTGTAACGGGGGATTTTGCACACCCATGAAGATGTTAAAGGGAATTTCAGATGGAGTGATGACATACCAGGGAAAACAGGAAGAATGATGGCTCCAGACTTAAGCATACCCCTTCGCAACGAGGACGTTGTACATTTTGCTGCTGACACACTGCTCTTAGTTAGGGTCTCAGATATCACCACTTCAAACCTCCTACATTGGTTTTGTGTGCATGTGTGCAGCACCCCTATGCAGTAAACAGAGATGCGCACTTCTCCAGGATGATGCTCATCACTGTAGGGCCCCTACACTTCGAGTCACTGAGACTCTGAAGTTTATCTCTGAAAAATGGGTTGTCATAATTTCACAGCCACCAAATTCCCGTAAGAAACACAAAACTTATTCTCTTTCCTTGTTCAGTTATAGGAATTTCATCCATCAGATGGTTCTGCTCCGAGGAAATTTAATGTCTCATCGAAATCTTTTTCAGCAAACAAGCACCTCTGTCAGAAGTGTCTTAATTTCTTATTACAGAATTTTATCCACACGGAGAGTAATAAATAATTCATGCCGCTCCCTCTTTGTTGTGTGTCCCTGAACTGCACAGAGCTGGGAAGCTGACAGCTGTGTCAGGACCAGGCACCCAAGATCGGACATGACAAGCAGCTAAGGAGTTCCTTTCAGTTTGTCCCAAAAGAAGACAACAGCCCAAAGTGCAGAGAGAAATCCCGAACCAAAACGAGACAGCTTCTTTCTTCTCCCCTAAGTGTTTGCTACGAGCTGCTTTCCGACCCGCAAGCCCTGGTCATTTTACAGGACCGCCCAGCCCCCTTTCTTCCTCACACTCGCTTGGCCATTTACGCCTGGCTACGGATCAATATGAGCAATTCTTGGAGAAATACGATGTCTCCATGACAACCAAGCCACAAATTCTCAGTGGAAGGCAGTGAGACCAGTAGCGAACCCTCCAGAGGTTTCTAGGCCTATAAGGGTAAGATGTCTTAAAATGCAAGGATGGACAGAGGAAGAAGCTAGAGCAATTCATTCTTTATTACCGGTTTAATGATGTCTGATGTATGGAACAGTGCTCCCTCTACAACACTCTTCCCCCGCTCCTGTATTTTCTAATTACTCTGTTTTGTTTCTTTTGGACATGTCCTTTTGTTCACAACCGTCAGATGGTAAGAACCATCCGAATTTCACTCTCAGTCCACTTATATTAAGGAATGGTGGCTGGCATTATGCTGATGCATCGTGTCAAAAACAGCGAGCGCTTCAGGAAACCCCTGATTCCTAGATTTAACTTCCCGACAAAACATTTGATGGGAAACAGTTCATGGAGAATTGTAAAAACCTCGTCAGAACTAGACACTCTCAATCCTAACGAAAAGTAATCTAGGAATAATCTTTAGTAAGGACAGTTAGCACTACCATCACCGTCTCCTTTTTAAAGTGAAACAAATTGACATTTTCTTTGGGGTGTTACGCCAGGGAGCAGGGTTAACTTGTTCTTTAGCAATTTCTGTCATTGTCAGAAGATGCTGTCTCTCTGTGCCCTCAGATGCAGAAGAGAAAGCGATGCTGGGATCGGGCACGCAGCAGAAGCTCCTCTTTTCAGGGATCCTAGTGCAGTGGAGGGGGCTGATACACACTTGCTATCACTACTGGGCCCATTGGGGTTCCGAGATGACTTAGGGGGCCTGACATAGATTGCAGGCTGCACCTTTCCCTGAAAATTAAATCTCAGTATCTCTCCTTCGGGAAGGATCAGGGGACTGTTTGCAGCTGGCCCCCTGTCAGGAAAGGCAACACAATTTGGAAATCTCTTAACTAAGCTGACAGCCTACAGAGAGGATGAATCAAAAATATGATACAAAGATCAGCACACAAAGATGTGAGAGGGTGGAGAAGACAGCGTAGCCAGACAAAACAGAAAGAAATGTCTGTCCAGCCGGCAGAGAGAGCTAACTCTTTCAGTCATGGTAATGAGGTGGGTACCAGCAGCTGAAGGCTTGTAGTGGTCCAAAACTGCCATTCAATTTTTAGTAACAATTCCTTTTTCTTGTAATTAATTAATAATTAAAATTGCATGTCCTTCAATCCAAAAGCAGAATCAAAAGATCCCAGCTAAGCGGTTCTAGCTATTTCTTTTTCCTGGGACATTTTCCTACCTTTCCTCTTCACAGAGAGAATATCAATGTAAGCAAATTTGACACAGAGTAAATCTTACTCCCTGATAGAGGGTTCCGACAGTCTTTCCTGTTGTTTGACCATCGCCACCCTTGTTTTGCTAAAGCGCTTTCCTCCCAGTCAGAGTTCTGTTTGTACAGGGAAAGGTAAAGACATTCTAGTGGTGGCAATTTGTTCCTCTCTGCTCGACTCTGCATTTCGGCCTTTCTCGGGTTAGATCTCATTATTTGAGAATATTCGAAATGTCAACATTTCTCTAGTTTCCAGCTTCTGTGTGGATTAAGCAGTTTAGCTTGGAATTGATAATGAACTAATGGTGTCGGCTTCCCTTCTCCGTCATAACGTCTTTGTACTTTGTCCAGCTGAATTCTTGATGAAAGAGGAAAAGATAACAGCCCCACACCGTGACCTCCTGGGGGGGGCGTTAATTTGAGAGTGCAGCTGCTAAGAGCCAGCCGCCTTCCACCGTCCTCCCCCACACACTCCCGAGGACCCCAAAGCTGTGTCAAATTTATCATTTTATACTTGACTATGTTTAAATGGCTTCCACCTGCACTCTCCGACTCTTCCAAGACACATCTGTCAAGAATGTCCTCGGGATCTTGGAAGTTTGCCGAGTTCAAGTCGGTGCCATGCTTGACCGGACTGACTGAAGCTGTTAAAGAGAGAGAAAGGAGAGAGAAAGAGAAAGACAGCCATGAAAAAGTAGCAGTGAACACCATTAGACCATTTCAGTCCCACAGAAAGTGTGGGGGCACACTATGGAAACACAAATAATAAATGGAAATAAAGCGTATCCTCTAAGTATTTATTGGCAGACACATAATTAGTTGAAAAATCCATAGATGGGACTTTATCTCAGAAGAAAAATAAGCTTCTGGCATCAGCTTAAAAGCTACACAGCTACAAAGTGACAAAGTGATGCTTTCGAAGTTGGAATCGTATTTTTAATGCATAAATCTAAAACAATGTAGTCAATTAAGAGCGCATGGGCACAGAGCAAAGCCCATCAGCCAACTCAATTAGAAAGCCCAGCTCTGCCCCCATGGTGTGGCTCCTTCTGTGGCACAAATCACAGGGATGGACTCTTGCTTTGCACTTTGGCTGTCTTTTCATCACCTCAAAACCCATGGACCCAAACCGTGCACACCAAACGTCTCATACAAAGGAGATCTTCAAGTAGAGAAAGAATGCTCTCAACACGAGGAGAAGAAGGGCCGGTGTTTTGAGCAGCGGTCACCCAGCGACTTTTCACAAGATCATGCCCTAGGTAGCAGCAGGGACCAGACATGGAAGCTGGCCTCAGGTACAGCATTTTCTGTTAGAACGCTATCAACACCAGCTCTTTAGCAAACAGACGCAAATGTCTATGATTTTCCACAGGTTCAAACATTGGCTGTAAATGACATCCACGAGCAACACATTTTCATATTACCCACTCACTAGTCAATATCTACCAGGAAAAGTGGATCTGCTCAGCATTAAGATATTCAGTAGACAGAACAAAATGAGTGCTGATCACATAGATCAGGTCACACCCACTGATTTGAAGCCAAGTATACACACATTGTGGAGCATATGCATTCCTGTGAAGTATAAGCATGTACACACAACTGTCCATACTTGTCCTTATATATGCATACATATACACATATGTACACATTATTGAGTATATACTAATGCAGACACGTAAACATGTACACATCACCATTCATATGTGTATATATATGTGTATACATATAGAAAACAAATACTCATTCAGACATGTAAACATGTACACACACCACTGTGCATATGTACACAATGCATATATATGTATACACAAATTATTGAGTATATATATATGTATACATACACTCATTCAGACATGTAAAGATATACATGCACCACTATTTCTCTCTATACATTCATACATCTATACAAACATATACTTCTGAGTATACACACACACACACAAACTCACATGTATACACATACACATACTACCAAAAGGGTATATGCATGTACATACTACTTACTGCATATATATAACTCACATCTATATATGCATATATACACTATTGAACATTTCTATATAGTAATATATATACACTATCAAATATACATATGACTTACATACATATATAAATATACATCTATATACACATAAGCACTTTTAAATATACACATAACTTATGTATATAAAACATTTATCTATATACATACAGATATACACTACTGACTATATATATATAGATGAACTCTTAAACACATGTATATGCATATACATGTCATACTACTGAGTATGTAACTCAAATGCACAAACATATATATAATTGACTATGTAAATATACTCCTGTATGTATGTATATGTACATGTATGTATATATATACACACAGGTATATAGAGAGATAATAATTTAGAGAGCAGTAGAATATTATATTCTTCTTATGTTTCTATAGTACAGGCTACCACTGTCTACAGCTCTTGGTAATACATATTTATAAGTAATCAATGCAATAATCAAAATCCTACACATCTCGTATAGGAAATGCTCTTAGGCTTAGGGTCACTGTTGCTAGACCTCCTCTAGTACATGAAAGAGCCACACAAGGCTGGAGCCCACATAGCATCACACACTGGATAAGTGACATCAAGGTGTTCTTCTGGAGCCCACAGGAATCAGCAGAATCAGCAGTCTGGGTTCCCTACTCCTCTATGTGCTCAGAACCTGAGGCCCAGCAGCGACTCTTAAAAGAAGCTGGTAACAATTCTAGTCACATGTTCCCTGTAGACAGGGTCAACAGCCCGCTCCATGCTCAGAGAGTAGCTATCTTGTGAACAGTGGGCAAACACTGGATTTACTATGTCCCGAAAACCTTCCCTTCTGAAGCAAACATGTGGCAAGGATGGAATTCTTATTTTAAATAGATAAACCTACATTTTCATTTTGTATTTTTGAAATTTCTGGAAGACACCAAAAAAGCATAGGCCAAGTCTGTCTCCTTCATTTTCTTTCTTGCCTGCAACAGTGCCTGGGCCATGGAGATTATTCTCCAAGGGTTTCTGAAATGAATGAATGGGCCAGTGACTGAAGCAGAGAGGCCAGACTAGCTGTCTAATAAATCAAGAGTATGTGTGCTCTCAAGGATGAGTGTTCAGTTAGATCCACGAGGAGACTATCAATTCATCTCGTGTGGCCAAGTTTTTGATCTGCAATCAAACACCTCTGTGTCCTAATTATCGCTAGTGTGGCTTCCTTCAGCTTAGCTTTCCTCATTTTAAAATGTGTGGAGTTTTGAATTCACAGATTTTTGTGAGTTGTCTAAGTGGGGTAGTTAAATGCAGCAAAGCTACAGGAAATTGTTATATCAGTCTTTTTAAATGGATCTTTTCTCCATGGATCTTATTTGTTAACCCTGAAGTATCTTATTTGTTAATTCTGAAGTAGTGATTATGGTATTTACAATAAGGAGCAGATCACAGAGATTAATCTTTTGCTAAACACCAACAAGGTTGCATCTCTGTTTGGGCAAAGGCATTGTTCTCATCCAACATATTGTTCTTTCATGATCAAACACTTTTTTATCATTCATCCATTTATTCATCCCTCCAACATATCTTCACCAAACAACCAATATTACAACTGCTACTCTACTGGGTCCATACTCCTTAATGCTGAACTATTGGCTCCTGGTAGACTATGGGAGAAAGGACACCACTGTTTTCAGTTGAACCTGCTGATGCTCCCAGCAAACTAGAGACCCTATTTAGTTAAACTTAGAGGGTCACAAACCAAACAAGAATGTACGGGTGCGAGGAGGAGATTAATAACGAAGATAGGAGGTAGACGGAGGAAGGTAAGGGATTACAGAGGGTGGGGAATGATATCAGTATACTACATACGTTTGTGAAATTGTCAAAGAACACATTTAAGCAATAAAACATATTACTGTTAAAGATCTCAAAGGGAAGAGGGAATGGCATTAGAAGAAAGAAGTGCCTACAACTATCTATGAGTGGCCATAGACTAGATCCAAGATGGGAAGATGACACCCAATGTTTTCAAAAAGCTAGAAATTAGGACCAGCTCTTGGTCTTGGAACTGAGTCCAGCAGGTACCGTGTAGCTACTCTGCCTTGACTTCTGCTTTTTAAGAAGCTGGTTCTTGTGAGACTGAATGTTGTTATTATGAGGAGGTTATTTAAATGTCCTCCTCACTACGGGTGAATTTTTACATCTAAAGTGGTACATGATTTGCCATTCTTCCCTGGGAGCTTCACAGTGCATCCAATTAAACCCACTGTGCCAGAAAGGACTCTACTGTGTCAACTGGGAGCAGCAGGCTTCAGAGAGGTTAATTACTGCCAATCTACCTTTTGTTTGTTTGTCTCTTTGATAGGCTAATCCTTGTGATTGTCCTTTGGGGTGTCTCCTGTGGAGTTTCCTCACTAAACTCTGACGTGATGAGTGACTGAAGTCCCTGCGATGAACCGTTTCAAAACTGTTAAAATGAACACACACTGATTCAAGGTTTATTTGGGCCTTGCTCTTTGCTGAACCCCAAGGGGCAGAGGAGTGAGGGTCCTTTTAATGCACCCTCATGCAACCTGTGATCTAGTTGATGCACAGTTGACAACGTTAGTCAGGATCTCTAGAGTCCACAGTCTCAGGGTGACATGCCTCTCAGGAGGGCAGAGAAGTCCTCTGCTAGAGAGTGCTAAGGAGGTGAAGTTTGATCTAACTCTTCTTGCATGGGAATATGGGAAAACCAACCGGAGCCATTCACACCAAAGAACAAGGCCCAGGCACAGGTATGGTCAAAGAACTGCTGAATACCTCATGCCACAGATGTGTTTGCTAATGTGACTGTCCACTTGGGATGTTTTTAATGAATTCTCCTTGTTTGTCTCTTGGAGCTGTCTCTGAATTGCTGCTGTTGGCTAATTCTTCTCACCTGTAGACGTTAGCTATAGACAGATTTTTTTCCTTGCCCTAGATAGTCAATAATTTGATCTTTACTGATGGAGGTCCCATTTATCACAGTAGCCATCCTTTCACTATACGTATCGACTCTTCCTTATCAATACCACAGTCCATTTGTAGCTCATCACTAAAGTTCTTGGGTGTTTTCAGGAGTTTTTGAAGGTGCTTTTCAGAGCTGGGCGGAGAGGCGCTTTTGACATCAATAACAGTGCAGACGGAGGCGAGACTCATCTTCAGCTTCACATCAGCCATCAGCGGCGGCTAGTTTCCTCTAGAGTGGATACTGAAGCCGCCTTGCATCAGGAGTGTTGGGGCCCCAAAGACATGCTCTTCTCCATCTCCGATAAAAGACGAAGTCTGTTCCTTCCACTGGCGGATGGAAGGCTGTTCCCTTTACTCACCACACACTTTAAAATATTGACAGCCAAAAGGCTGATACCCTGAATATCTTCCCAATATCTCTAGTCAGTAGACAGAGAGAGGAGTCTGTGTGCTCTACATGAACGTGTGCAACTATGGTACATACCTGTAATGGATTTAATTCTAGGCTCTAAGAAATGGATGGTTCAGACAAAGACAATGGAAAGTTAGTATCTCTCTCCTCCTGTGTGTGTGTGTGTGTGTGTGTGTGTGTGTGTGTGTGTGTGTGGTACAGATTATTCAGCTTCATAGTCACATGCATACATACACCTGTGAGTCCCTGAGGTTGACGTCAGGTTTGCCTCAACTATTCTCCACCTTATCTGTTGAGCCACACACAGCTTTTTTGTGGGTACTGCAGACTGAACTTTGGTCCTCACACTTTCACAGCAAGTACTTTATAGCCTAACCCATCTCTCCAGCCCTCACATCCAGTAGTTTAAAACGACATCCCAAACATTTTATGAGGAAGACTCTATGGAAGGAGTAACTGTTTAAATTACATGGTGACCTGACCACGTAATTCCAAGTATGCCACACTCTATACACCTCTGTTCTCTATTCTGACTTCGGTTATTTTATAGAAACTCCCACCCCCTTTTTTGCCATTTGTAGAATAGCATTTAACGTTAAAGGCAGCTATGCCTAGAGTATTGGTTGCCTTTCCCATCACTGTGACCAAATACAGAGTTTGATTTCAAAGAGGAGAGTTTGATTTTAGCTCATGATCTCAGGGTATCTCAGTCACGAGGAAAGTGACACAGAGAAACTCAAGGGTACCTAGGGTGTATGGCTGGCTCTCTTCCTGTCCTGCTTACTGAAAACAAGCCAAGAAAGCCAGACCAAAACTGGAGGTAGGAAAAGTCCTCAAAGGCCCATTTTCAGGGACTCACCTCTGCCAGACTGACCTCATGTAATAAAGATTCCATAGCTTCGGACAAGCTGACTACCAAGGTTCAAACACATGAACCCAGGGGAAGAACATCACACATTCATACCCCCCCTAGCTAGAACAGGCTCAGGAGATACACTCCTATCCTGGATGAGAGGACAGACACCTCCAATGACAGCCTCTGTTCTCGCTACAAATAGCGCATGATTTCTCAGCTAAGGTACTCTGACCAAGCAGAGTGCTTGGTAAGAACTCATGACCTTCTGCGATAGGAAAAATGCACAATGAAGGGCACTTTCAGAAGAAACAACCCCTTCCCATGCCTGTAACATGAAGGCCGGCTTATTGGGGTATCTGTCCCACCCGGAACCCCACAGCCAGCCAGTCCCAAAGAAAATCACACAGAGTCTACATTAGGTTATAAACTGATTGGCCCTTATCTTTGCCTACTTATTAGCTCTTATAACACATATTACCCCATTATCCTTATCTACGTTAGCCACGTGGCTCAGCACCTTTCTCAGCGGGGCAGCTTACATCTTTCCTCTTTGGTGGTCTGGGCAGAACTGGAGAGGGAGCTTCCTGCTTCCTAGAATACTCCCATTCTCTTTGCTCCACCCCCCTACTTCCTGTCTGGTTTTCCCACCTATACTTCCCGCCTGGCCAATCAGCATTTTATTAAAATACATGATTGATATAATACAGATAATTCTCCCACACCTTTTAATGGGTAATCGCTCATTGTGCATAAAGTCTCACTGGAGAACGCTTGTGTCCAGCACCCACCCACCATGTCAATCTACTTCAGTGCGGGTCCATCGGTGAAGCTGTTCTTCTTCTCACTTGAAAATCAATGGTTCTATGAAGACCATGTCTAAAATATTCTCCATATTCTAAAATCTTGTGAATCATTTATCTTTAAAATGAATTCTGTAAAGTCAACTATTTCTAATTATCTTTTCTTATCTATGTGCTTTAATTGAAAAGAATCCACGTCATTTGTGAAGTGAATAAAATAAGTACAAGAAATGAATCTAATATTATGAATTAGGACTGATTTAGAAAGAGATCCCAGGGTTGGGGAGATGATTCACTGGTCGAGGGTTTTCACTGTTCTCGTAAGGACCTGTCTGTGTTCTGTTTCCAGTATCCAAGTTAGGCAGTGCACAACTGTCTGTAACGTCAGCTCCTGGAAATCTGTCTCCTTCTTTTGGTCCCCTTGAGCACTGCACTTCCATATAGGCTACACTGCCCAATAAATATAAAGCCTTTAAAAAATCATAGAAATCCCATTCATATGTGCAACCTCTTTGGAAATAAAGGCAATATTTAAAGGCAAATATTTAAAGGCAAATGACTCATAAAAGAAAAGCACACATATGATACACGGGTTCTAGAAATCAGGCCAAAGAAACAAAAGAGAGAAAGAAAAGAAGAAAAGAAAGAGAAGAAAAGAATAGAAGAGAAGAAGAAAAGAAAACAAAAAAGCCCAGTCCAAATCTCCTGGCTTAGTCTGGTGGCAATGTCTGATGACTTTCTTCTTGGGATTCTCGACCTCTTCCTGCTAAATGGAAGCAGTAAGAAATACACAAAACAACGTCTTACAAGAGACACAAAAGAACTAAAAACGACATCAAATTCAGTCAGAAGTAAATGTTGATGCAATCCTGGCAGGTCACAAAGAAAACAGCATTCATATATTTTATTTGTATCATTTATAATTATGTCTATGTGTGAAGGTATGCTACCTGAGAGTAGGGGCCCTTAGAGCCTGGAAGAGGACATCAGATCTCCCAGAACTGGAGTTACAGGGATTTGTAAGATGACAGTCATAGGGGCTTGGATTCGAATGCTGGTACTCTGCAAGAGCAGTACGTGCTCTTAACTAATGGTTATAAATTTATTTTAAATCAGAAGGAAGCACAACTCATAAGGGAAATTTAAGTGCCACCAGCAGCTCTGTAAGCACAGAAAATGTCATCTGGACAGACTCCAAATTCAGTTCACAATGTGGCTTGTCTCTGGACAGATGTCAGATCAGGACAGCACTATCTGCTAAAGAGCTGTGTACATATTGCCCGTACTTTAAGGAGTATCTACGGAGATAATCAAGTACCGCTTGAGCGCACACCCTGGGTTAGACTCTGGGCTTACTTTGCTTTTGGTGTGGAAAGCAAAACCTTACAGTGATGTCAACAATTAAATTAGGAACCTGATGCTTCGTCACCACTAAGTGATGCTCAGGAAGGACACTGTTAGACTTCTGTGTTCCTCTGCCCCCTGAGCTTGCTACCTGACATGCACTGTCAGTTGGGTTTATTTTTTCTAGTGTGAATTTCTGCAAGGATAATACAATTTTTAACTGGTAAGAAGATAAATCTTTCAGAATTCTATGAATAATACCCATTATGTTGGTACCCACACCCAGAATCATACAATTTTTATTTCTTTATACATACACAGACATACACATACAATGTCGACTAATTAGGCTGAGGGGAATTCTTCCTACAGCTAAATCTATGGCTGAGACATGTGTCTAGATCTCCAAGGGGATTGGAGGGTAGGGTAGTGTGAATCAGGATGAGGTATCAATTATTTATTAAATCTCTTTCAACATGATTTCATTCCTCACAGAAATACAAGTTCCTATATTACCAGGGTATCTGAGCAATGTGTTACTTTGGTTAGACTAGAAACCAGCAAGTACTATACTGCTGACCTACCACAGGGCACAAAGTACTTACCAATAATGATTTTCAGGGCTGGAGAGGTGCCTTCATTGCTAAGAGTACTTGATGCTCTTCCAAAGGATCAAAGTTCAGTTCCTAGCACCTACATTTTTGGGTGGTTCATAATTTCCTATAACTCCAGCTCCTGGGGCATCTGACACCCTCTTCCGGCCTCCATAGGAACTTGCATACATGTGATACAAACTTACACACACATATATATACACACACACACAAACAAATAAATAAACAGTAAATATAATCTAGGTAAAGCACTAACAATAATTACTAAGGTTGAAATAATTACCACATGTAATTGTAGATTTAAGGGAAACAAAAAATCTCAGGACTCTATTTAGTGTTACAGCTCAAGTCTGTCTAAACATCTCTAATAATTTAATATTGAAAACAGTAGCAGTGTGTATTAAAAATGCCTCATTTGCACATTTTAAAACAGAAATATTAATCTTCACTAGCTAATGTTCAAATTATGTGTATTCATTGTAAGATAAAAGAATATAAGGGATTTCATTATTGGAAAGATATGCCTTCTCAAGGATACAGTGTAGCACCAGGGCAGGTGTCTGTGTGTGTCTCTCCTATGTCTGAAGTCTAGTGTCACCTCTACTCTCTTTAGTGTGACCTTGGGCATGGGACTTTACTTTCCTGCCTCAAGTTCTTTTCTACATAGAATGAGGGAGTTGGATCAGGAAGCCCCTCTGCTGCATTACAAGTCTGAAGTTCAAGAATTCTCAAGATCAGTCAGCCACTCTCTCAGAGCATCACAGAGCAGGGTGCTAAGAAAGTAACTGGCTAAGAAAGCAGCCTTGAAAATCTTCATGACCTCTCTAAGGGTTTCTAATGTGTAAGCAAGGGGACAAGGTCCTTTGTAGCTTCCATCCTCTAGGTATGGAGGGAGCAAGAAAGACTCTGGGACTGGGAGCTAACTCAGTCAGCAAGCTGCTTGTCTTGTGAGTACGGAAGCCCAAGTGTGATTCTAACTCACAGAGAAGAAAGAGTGTGGTGGTGCTTGTAATCCAAGCACTGGTGAAGCAGGGAGACCTACGGGTCCCTGAAACTCAGTCAACAGTCTGGCTTAGTTGCCGGCAATGACAGGTAGTATCTCAGAATTAGGGGAAGGTGTCAAAGAAAGTAAGTAGGGTTCCTGAGGATGACACCTAAGGTTGTCCAGTACACTTCACATGCACAGGTATGGTTTATATGTACATGCATATATGCATGAAAACACACACACACATGTATGCACTGATCCCATACATTCACATGTTTGCATGCACATAAAACATAATCTGTTCAAATTGTCTGACTTGACCTCAGCTTCTTACACAATAAGAGAATGACTTAAGAGAAAAAAGGCTCAAGAGCATTTAATCTTCAAAGACTCTTTCAGACTAAAGAGGTGCAGAGAGAGTGAGCAGCTTCCGAGAGCACACAGAGGTTAGCCTTTGCACTCCTCGTGGAATTTCGGTTTGTCAAAAGTCATTTTGTTCATAAGGACCAAATCCTCTGGTAAATGCAGAAGTGCATTACCTTTTCTAACTGTTGAGAGCCATAAAAAAATATAAACTGAAAAAGCAAGACTAGATTCCAAAGGAGGAAAACAAATAGATCTTTACACGCTGGCAACTTGAAGAAAGACCCTGGGAGGAACTTATAAGAATCTCCACAGCTTGATTTTGTAAAATGTAGGAGAAGATCAGAAAAACAAAGCAGACCTTTCAATCAGAAAATACCAAGCTAGCGTTTGAGAGCAGAGATAAACATGATTTATGTGTGAACTTGATAAGGACCACAGAGGGCAATTTAAACTATAACAAAACCTGCCGTTCTCGGGAAGAGAAAGTACCAGAAAGAGCCCCTTCTTGATCACTGGGAGAAGAAACAACCATAGAATTACATGAGCTCTCGAATTCATAAGTTCTGCAAACTTTTCCCAGGCTGAAGCTAAGGAAGGGCCATGTGTGTGGAGAGAAAGAGAATAGCTAGCTACAGGGCAAAGCCTCAGCTGATATTAGTCTGTGTCTCAAGAGACACTTGTTCCAGATGGTTAGTCAGATCAGATGGTACTATCCCAAGATAGGAAATGGAAAATAAGCAAATCATGTTACCTAGCCTATACCTTGTTTTCCCTTGTCAACAGAAGGAAGGAAGGAACAAAGGAAGGAACAAAGGAAGGAAGGAAGGAAGAAAGGGAGAGAGGGAGGGAGGGAGGAAGAAATAAGTCTAAGTTCGAATAACTTTGAATCATTTGTCTTAATGCTCAGAAAGTGATAGTTTTGCTTAATACCAAAGTGGGAAGTCTTACTACACTGGAATGGGAGACAAGCTTGGATGCTAACATCATGCTTTGTGACTATATTATCCAATTTGGAATGAGCATCGCTCTACCATGTCCTGCATCCCACACAAGCATTATATACTAGATGTGAGAAGTAGCGATGGTGACTGGTATCCACTTTTATGGTTACACATATGAAACTAGCCAAGTGGTTTAAAATGTTTAAGTATTTATTGAAAGATAAATAGGAGAAAGATGGTTTCTCAAGTCTGAAAACAGTTCGTGTATCATACTCAGGATGATGTTCTCAAGATTTGGTTACTGATAGAACATAAAAACAGCCTTTATATGTAACAGAGCGTGTCCTTTATATACTTATTATTATTTTTGTGACATCATCTCTTTATTTAGCACATATTGGTTTTGAACTCATTATTCTCCTGCTTTGTCCTCCCATTAGTTCTAAAGATGTGCACCACAATACATGCCTGAGAGACCCAATTTGATGCAAAATAATCTGTAATAAAAAGTAAGACAAGCATAACGCAAGGAAAAGAATTTAAGAGCACACATGTATATGAAGGAAGAGAAACTCACCTCTACAATCTAGGGTAGATGTATCAAGAGCCATGCTCGGCACAAAAGAGATGTTATCATAGGCTGAGAACAAAGAAAAGTAAGCAAAGAGCGAGAGGGATAGATGCTCCTAGATAAAATGATTCCCTAGTTTGTGGTAAAACACCCTATGCTATGTCTTAAAACCTTGTTTGGAAGAATGCATGACCATAAAGAGTTCCCAAGTTGTGAAATGTTGGGCTGAATCAATTAATTATAGAAACTACCATGAAACTCAATCAGAGAGAAGATGTGCTGCACACACATTTTGACAAAGTTATGTTCTGGAAAGCATTCAAGGGAAAAACAATCCTAAGTATTTGTAAAAGAAACGGAATACTGAGCTATCATTTGGTAGGAGTTAGAGACCTTGTTTCACAGGGAAAAGAAGCTGGTGAATGACTAAAGTCAGGTTGGGGTGCCAGGGAAAGGAAGAACAACACGATAAGTCCAGCACGGGAGAAGCAAGAGCAAAGAGACGTGTGAGAAAAGCCAAGTGGGCACACAGGCGGTCTTCGCCCTTGATGTGCTGCACGGGTCCCTGATGTCCATTATGATACAAAGTAATGACTGATCTGGAAGGAATGGAGAGAAGGATTCATCGCTATGAGACTCTCTTAAGATATCAAGACTAAAACCTGGGAGCAAATTTGAGGAAGGCAAGGAAACAGTGATTGAAATAGCTCCGAGAGTCATTTTCTCACCTCCAGTTTCTCTAACTGCCATGACCTTACTCCCTCTCTGCAGTCCCTTTTGGGGTATCTATTGTGACCACCCAACTGGATGCCTCTCTTGAGTCGTTCTTTAAACTGAGAAATGCTGTGTCTCAAACTGAGGGTCTGATCTTACAGCTCCTGAGCAGAACATGATCTCCTACAATGATCCCTGTTTCAGTCCACAATGGGAGGTTCCAGAGTGATAAAGTTTACAAACTGTCCTAGTGCCAGCTCAAGTAACATTGCTGGTTACAAAGAGATTCCACTCACTCTCAAACATTTCCTTTCATATTGTGATACAACACACTTCAACATTATGAGATCACACATTGCCCCTGGGATACGACAATTATTTTCTACACTACTGCCTTTGCACAGATCCTTACGGACAGATGTCACTTCTATTCTTTGTTTACTAAAATATCAGTCGTAGTTAAAGATGTAGCTCAAATTCTACCTTTTTACAGAATTTCCATTAACCCACCAAGAAATACATCTCTTTCCTCCTGTCTTTAAATGACTTAAATTACACTTGCATGACCATTTTTTGTCCACACTCGGGTACACTCTCAGGACATCCAGGTATGTTAGATACATCTTGAGTCAGGACACTGTTTTCCTCTGTATAGAAGCTCCAGTGCTGCAATCAGAAGGCTGGGTTAGAAAAATCAGAGGCATGACCTGTATGTCAGTTTCTGACAGCCTGAGCTTGTCTCAGTCAGTTGGAAATTCAGAGCGAGAGGATGCTGGTTCCAAACGTAATGAGCTCAGCTCTCCTGGGATGGTGGAACTGTAGGCATTAGGGGTCGGGAAAATCTACTCTCTCAGATTGGATCTTTATGTCGAGCCTGGTTGTGCCATACAAGGAAAAACTTTTAAGTCAAAGATCACTTATTAAAAAAAAAAAAGCGTTTCCTCATAACCTTTAAAGAATGGAAATAAAGGTTGTTGTGGAACACTGTCCCTTAAGCATAATAGCCGTTACCATCTTCATCAGAGTGGCTGTGACTACTGCAAAAGACCTACAAGATCAGGCCTCTTCACATTCCCTCATAGAAGAAGGTGGGGAGGTATAGTACAGAGGCTGCTTGCTGGATCCCCGCTGCTTAGCCCTGAAATAATCACACAGAAACTGTATTAATTAAAGCACTGCTTGGCCCATAGAATTCGGGAGACTTTCCCATGAAGCAGGAAATTTCAAAGACATTTTTGCCTGGCAGTTTGTCAGTCAATTTTTCCTGTGTCCTGCGGAATATCTAGTAGACTCTTTTCTGAAGTAGGAACCCTGAAGGATGGTCTCACATTTAAGCAAGTTTAGCAGTCATTTCTCTGCATGTTCTGCATGTCCAGTTCATCAAGAAGTCCAACATGAGCAGTTTCTTGCCCAAATGGATAATCAACTCCATAAGGAGCTTCTTCAATGTCTATTTTTCTCTTGAAGTAGATTGGTACTGCCAGGAGCATATGTGTCTCATGTCATGAAAAGTTCGAAGTTCCTAAACATTTTAAATGCCATATTCTGAAGGTCTCTGAAAGATTTGAAGAATACCTATCTAACTGAAATATATCTATATACATCTAGAAAATCTAACATGACTACAAGTTTGACTATTATAGAAGATTATCTATTAGCTTATATTTCTTAATTGCACATTGCATTTTTAAATGAGTTGCGCAAACACAATGCCTTAATCAAAAGCAAAAATATACATGTAATAAAATTGACCTTAAGTTTGTATTAATAAACCAAGATCCATACAAATGCAAATCTCTATAGCATATCCCCCTTTAAATGTAAAATAACATTTGTAAACAATATTTGAAAATATGGGTGTAGTTATTCTACAAACTGCTGGCATGCCAATTTGTAGGAGGAGGCTGCTTGTTGGTTCCCAGCTGCTTAGCCCTGAAATAATCACACAAAAACTGTATTAATTAAATCACTGCTCATTAGCTCTAGCTTCTTACTGCCTAACTCTTACATATTAATTGAACCCATTTTTATTAATCTGTGTATTGCCACATGGCTGTGGCTTACCAGATAAAGTTCTGTCTGGTTCCGGGGAGCTACATGGTTTCTCTCCTCTCTGCCTTCCTTCTCCCGGCATTTAGTTTAGTTTTCCTTGCCTACCTAAGTTCTGCCCTATCAACAGGCCAAGGCAGTTTCTTTATTCATTAACCAATAAAAGCAACACATGGACAAAAGGACCTCTCACACCACTGAGAGTCACTGGGTCCTCACCCAAGATTCCAGTCGTTCCCATGTACACTTCTAACCCAGATACAGGCAATCAAGCTACACTTCATGCATGTGTTCTTAGGAGGTGCCAGAGAATATAGAATGCTGAAGGTTTACTGAGGCACTCATTTCAGCCTTGTGACAATGAAGACCTTGCCATCTGTGCTGTGATGAGACTTTTTCAGTGATGTGGCTCCTTGCCCCCCTCCACCACCTCTAGGCAGCCTCCAACCAATGCTCTGGAGGTCCTACACACTCACTGATTTTCCAGTTTGGACTTTGGTGGAATCACCACTTTGGACTGCACCCTATTTGGGATGAGTACACATTTATTCATGTCTCTCAAGATAATATTCACACTATCATTGCAAAAATTACCTCTACCTCTGACAGTCCAAGGGACCGTCCACGAATAGTCATTCTCTTTCCCTGACTCTCATAAATCACAAAGTTAAACTGATCCCTGGAATTTCACTCTTCTAAATATAATGTACAGTCATAAGATAAATTTTGGGCCCACAGGACATCCCATTTTTGTTTCATTATTTCAAGGAAAGGGTTGCTTGAATGTTAAAGTATTTAGTTTGATCTTTGCTATGATTCATGTTGACTAACACCCATAGACACATTCTTATGCACTAGATGCATTTTATATGTAAAATTGTGTCCATAGACCTCATAGCGGCAGTGCCTTCCTGAAATATTTTCCAAAGCAAAGGAAGGTATTAAAGAGTCTAAAAAGATAACCAGAGATAAAAATAAACTCAATATGTAAGTGATTGCTATTTTGCATAAATTCCTGTTCCAAGCAGATTTTTCTTTCTTCAAAACTAAAATCTTCTAAGAAATGCTCTTAGAAATTTCTCTCAAATGTAAGACCTAAGTTTTTATTCATCCTCTTTTAACATTTTTATGTTAAGTTCAATCATCTCACTGATATTTCATTCTACAGAAGACGATAAAAATTTTATTAATGTAATAAAAGGAAAAATGAATGAAGATAATTTGGCATAATTTAACAAGATAAAATGAATCCTTGTGCTCTTAATTTAAGGGCAGACTACAATCTCCAAAAGAATATGCAATTTTGGAAACATGGGTTTCGCCTAAGAGTACCATTGATAGTCATAATTTAGTTACACGATATGTTAATTAGTATGGCTCTAGGGACTTGAATAGGGTTTGGTCTCTAAATTCTTTCCAGAAGACAGTTATCTTTAGGATTTATTTCATTCTATGAGTATGTGCATTTAATCTGCATGTATGAATGTGAATTGTGTGCATGAAGTTTTGCTTGGGGCCCAGAAGAGGGTATCAGATCTTCTGAAGATGTAACCACAGATGGTTGTGGGTCACTATGTGAATGCTGGGAATGGAGCCCAGGTTCTGTGCATGAGGAATGACTGCTCTTAGCCAATCACCATCTCTCCAGTCACAGTTAAGTTATTTTTAACGGTTTCCTTGCTCACCTGCTAGTCAGGTTGGGGTAAGAGTTTTTTTGTTTAATCTCTAATAATCAAAGTTTGATTTCTCCTGTTGGGCATCTTCAAGGGACCATGGTCATTTGCCTCTGCTTACAATCTCCTATTCTTCATCAATTAATGATCACACATTTGTTCTTCAAAGAGAGAAGATTTAGATTAAAGTTCTTTTTGCCAAAGTAGGGTTTTTTTTGTTTTGTTTTGTTTTGAGACCCTAAAGACTTTAACTAGGAGGCTCAACACAAGCCCAGCATAGTGGGAACTTCTCTGGAAGGAGGCAGCCATTTCCCAAGTATCCCTGCTACTTCTCACAGTAAGGAAGTTGTCTAACTTGGCATCACACAGTCCAGTTAGATGAGGGATGAAACAAAAATTCCTTGGAAGTCTATTTCATTGACCAATCTAAAGCACAGATCAAATTGGCTTTCTCCCAAGACTAAACATCGTTCCAAATCCCCTTATCCTGTGAAACTGTATCTGAGAGTCTGACCCACACATGGCACCAGGCCCTGGCCTCCACTCAGCCAGGCAGTTATCCATGGAAGCGGCTCACGACTGACACACAGATTGACTGGTTCACACTAATTTACTTCACAGAGATTCCATTTATCTCTTAGAAGATCCCCTGGCAGCAGCTTATAATGGCATATCCTAGGATGCCTGCCTGTGTGTGTTTTTAAAGTGACAGTCCTTGATGAACCTGAGCTGGAAGACAATTCGCAGAGGGACAGACACCTTCGGAACACATCCCGAGGCACAGCTGGGACCAGGAAGCTTGCTTGACTGGGCAGAGCGGCTGAGGACTAGCTGGATGTGTTTTACGTAGCCATTTGGATGAGGACCAGAGAGGTGAGCAGAGGACAGAGTGCAATTTGGCCATTAATCTTTACTTAGTGTGTGTGTGTGTGTGTATGTGTGTGTGTGTATTTGTTTGTGTGTGTGAAGGTGCACACAAGTGTGTGTGGGTGTCAGAGGCTGGCACTTCTGTGAGGACTGGCTGACCAGTGAGCTTCAGAGACTTTCTTATCTCCATTTCCCCAGTGCTGGGATTACACGTACATACCACTGCATCTGATTTTCACATGCTCGGTGCTGGGGATCGAACTCAGGTCCTTAGGCCTGCTTGGAAAGCACTTTGCTATGGAACCACCTACGCAGGCCCAGTTTTGCTTTATAAATATGATGACATTATCAATTTCAACAAATTTTCAACAGAGCGTTCTAAAGTTATAATAGTTAAAGTTAAAAATAGATCAATGGACTGGGAAGAAAGAATGAGGGGGCAGACACAGGTTTTTCATGACTATACTAAGTGTTAAGAATAAGTGATGGTTGAAGAGTCATTCCTAAATGAGACATTCCCTCTAAGGCACAGGGAACAGCATAGAAGAAGAAAGGAAGAAATCACACGCGTGCACGCGCGCGCACACACACACACACACACCAGAAAATAGAGAGAAGGCATGCAGAATGCTAAGTTCTAGGTAGGACGTGGCTATTGGAATTACCAACTCAAAGCATTTGAGGCTGCCTGTGTTGGCAATGCATAAGACTGGACCTGTCAATTGTCAATCATGAACTGGGAAAGAACTCACAGAGCTCTATCTTCCCCTGCCAAGCTATGAGTTGATTCCGAGGGAAGGTCACTATCTTCAGTTGGGTACACAAGAGAGAGAGAGCACCAGGCTCCAGTGGATAGCTCCAAACCCATGGTCACACAAACACTTCTTGTCAAAATCAAAGCAAAAGAACATGAATGTGGGAAAGGCATCTGCTAGGGAGTTGGAGGAGTGGTATTAACAGTGATAGGAGGGAGGGAGGGACAGAGGGAGGGAAGAAGGGAGGGAGGTGCAAGGGTGAGATTAACCAGAACGTCCTATATGCGTGGATGAAATCACCTAAGGATACATTTAATAAAAGTTATAATTAATAACAAAGAAAAGAAAAACACCAACTGATTTCATTTGCTATCAACAGTGAAGTCCAAAGAGTTAACTGGAAGGCCACACTGCAATGGACAGACTGGTTGTTTAAGTTTGAAGATAGGAAGCCTTTGCATCTGTCCTCCCATGCATATCATAGAGCTTGAGGAAAGATAAACTCAATCTGTATTTATCTAAAGGATAACCAGATGGGTGAATATCTGAAAAGGTAAGTCATATTGGCCTATATCTGGGAAATGTTGTGGAACACTGGCCAGTCACATGGCACAGGGAGTTGAAATATTTTGATTCATAATTATTTACTGTTTGAAAGGTGTGTGTGTGTGCGCATGCACATTCACATGCATGCATGGAAGTTCTAAGAGGGTGTCACCTACCTTCTTCTGTCACTCCGCATATTCTTTGAGGCAGAAACTCTCCCTGAGTCTACGGCTCATGTTTATCTAGGTTTAGCTCGAAGCCAGCAAGCCCAAGTGATCCTATCTACTCCACATACTTCAGGGCCAGAGTTACAGGCACTCATAGGGTAACAGGTTTGTTACCTGAGTTCTGGGATCTGAACTCTGGTCCTCTCAGCAAGGCCTCTTAATGACTGAGCCATCTCTCCAGCCACCGAGTTTAGATCATTTAATGACACTGAAGCTAATAACATTAAACAATAATCTTAAACAACAGCAAATCTACAGAAGCAGCGGCTGAGTCCATTTAATGCTTACAAGGTTAAATGCCAGACTGCAGTGGCTAAGCCCCATCAAAAGGGAGGATTTAGGTTTGGCTTGTGCCTTATGGTGACTGTGCTGCTGGCCTGGTGCTTTGAAGAACAGCTGCGATTGTCTACAAAGACCCTCAAAGTCAATGACATTCAGGCCAGCCCCAAACCAATTAAACAGAAGTAAATAGAAGGAAGACCCTCCCTGAGAACCACCACTGTACCGCTTCTTAATGAACTGTGGCATAATTGCGCGCTACCCAGCCCCTTGATCTCACATTAAATCTAATAGATCTCTGGCTTACACTGAGCACACTGGTCCTGGCGTTCTGCATTGCTGTGCTTAATTTTAGCTCATTATCCTTCATCATGCGACTTGTAATCCTTAAAGCCCGAGATTGTGTCTGGCTGTTTGGTGAGGATTGTGCTTGGTAATGCAGGGATTCGACTTCTAAGAGGGATGGTTTAGTTGAATGATAAGGTATGATTCGGCGCTTAAAGAGTTACTCACTGTTTTCCTTTTTGGACAGCCTGGTTTGAGTGTGTATGCTTTCTGCCACAAACAAGATAATTATTTAGCAGCAGTTTCCATCTGCTTAAAACAAAAACAAAAGCAAAAAAAAAAACCAAACTTTTTTTTTCCCAATGAGGAACATATACAACTTAATTCTCATGGACGTTTGCCTTTATGTTATTAAAACATCCAAATCAAGCAACATCCTGGCTTACCTATAAACCGGTGACCCTGAGAAATCAGGCTGCCCCTCTGGGGTTTCCTCCTTTACAACACAATGATAAGGACTGTGTCCATTGGAAAAGAACTGTGCTCAGCGATTAATTCAGATAAAATGAGAGGAATGCTTGGGACAATGGCTGGAAAATGACAGGCCTCAGTCAAGCATTATTATCATTTTTATATCTGTGCTTGTCCAGAAATGTGTGCTATTCCTGATGTGATGCTCTAGCATTCAGATCGAGACATTTTACCTCACCTTGCTTGCACTACAGTGATACATGAAATACCTGACAGCAGGCCAGGGTGTTTTAAGTGACTCTACTATCTGGATCTTCATTTGAGACTTCAAAACTCCAGGAGACACCTAGTGACTCCTCTTACTTTAATAGCGTCCAATAAAACCCCGCCCAAAGTCACCTGTGACTTTTCCCTTTTCTTATAAATTGTGCCAGGCACAGCGGGAAGTCGAGACCGTTTCTGACAATGTTGGTTGGAGAACATGGAATCTCATTGGAAAGATGTTCTTAACAGCCTTTTTTGCTGATAAATTAAAAGCAAAATAAATTAAATAGACATGCTGACATGCTGATGCCTGTTATGAAATATTATAATAAGACTCATGAACACTCGACTTGAGTTTGGGATTTTAAATTATTGCACATGTACAATAGTTTCAGATTATAGATGTTTTGATTCTGTCCTTAAATGTACAGCTATATGTTTATATTGAAGCTGAGAACAAATCTTGTGCTATTATTATTTGTGTTTGGTCCTTTATTTTATGGGGATGAGTATCTGTCTGTATGCATATGTACTATATACATTCAGAGAGGCCAGAAAAGGGTGTTGACTCTCCTGGAACTAAAGTTACAGATGTTTGTGAGCTGCCACGTAGATGCTGGGAATCGAACCCAGGTCCTCAGCAAGGGCAGCTCTTACTCACTGACACGTCTTGCCAGCCAGGATCCCTGGTCTTCTGATTTACTCCTCTAATACTTTAGGTTTAGAGAGATGCGGATGCGGAAAGTGAAAGTTTAACCCAGCTGGGCTCTGGCAAATGCAAATCCACAGCAGGAGGATGATTATTTGATGTAATGCACCACTAAAGACAGGAACCAGGGCTGCCTTGTTGCTCACATTCCCCTTCATCCTCATTTCCAGGTTAGAAAGTTCCACAAGGCAGTCAGTCAGATAACAACAAAGAAAACAACCTCTTCTTTAAACAACAGATCACATCTCGGAAGCAGGACATGCTAATATCCATCCTGATGGATAATATAGCCATGTTAGGTTTTGGAGGGTTGGTTTTTTTGTTTGTTCGTTTGTTATTGTTTGATTTTTTTATTTAGAGTCAGGGTTTCTCTCTGTGTAGCCCGGGCTGTCCTGGCACTCACTTTGTAGACCAGGCTGGCCTCGAACTCACAGAAATCCATCTGCCTCTGCCCCCTGAGTGCTGTGATTAAAGGCGTATGTCACCACCCATGATTATATTTTAACTGATTCTAGTTAAAAATAAACATGTAAAGTGGGATTAAATTCAAGACTACCTTTATATCACTCTCCAGCCATAGCTAACAACACATTTTGCTTAGCTGCTTTCTTCACTGACATCCCCTTATTCACACAAAAAGATCAGATTTTCTCAGTGCCTGTGTGCTTCTACACACTGTACTGGTGGCTAAAAGAACCGGGTCAGAAGCCTGAGAGTTTGCAAGACCCTTGCAGCTGCATTTACATATTAAATATGCAATGCAGCTGCATTACATAGGGATTGTTATAAAATTGGTCTTTATAATACATTGACAAAAGTCTCCTATATAAGTGTGTCTGCATAAAGGTAACATCACAAGAGAAAAAAATTCCCTAAGAGAGAAATAGAAATTTTGAGGAAGATAAATCAAATCAACCACAGAGTTTAAATAAAAAATAAATAGAAAATCTACTAAATAACAATAAATAATCTTCATATATTAGCATATATTCAAAACAAGCAACATTCTTAGTAAACACCAAAGAGTTTAATTCATCTATTGGAGAAAGAGATGGAGAGTAAAATCTAACTGATGGATTTCACTGACAAAGTAAAATCTGACACTGTGTTGGATAAAGGAGAATCACCAACCACAAAGAGTTAAGGAAGATTAAACATAAAAGGATAGGAAGGCTTTAAATAAATGAACAGAAAGCAGCTGCCACCCTGATACTGCACAGGATGAAGTGCAAAGCAAAGAGCATCAAATAAAGACACAGGGAAGAATATCTTCTCACACTAAGGGTACTATTCACATTGAAGGCAGTTTTTGACTAACTAGCTTGCATATAATTTTATCATCATTTTAATAAAGCTGAGATACCCCCCTAGGAAAGCAAAGAGCAAATGCTAGTAAGATACAGTTTTGTGCTTGCTCAACCTAAGACAGAAATGGAGACAAAATATTGACAAGTATATAGAAAACCCACAAAAGCACACCAGCCTGGAATTTTGAATAGTAATAATAGGCAGCACATGCTGCTGTCATATGCACACAAAACATTCACATTTTTATGATGAAAAGAATTCCCAGGAATGTCCCAAGGAATAGAATTAGCTAAAGAGTACCCTCCAAACCACAGCACAATAAAACCCAAATCTAACAAGATTTCTTGTGAGCAGCCACTTGGAGTCTTGCCCTTCTGTGTTATGTGCGGCTACACAGAATGGGTGGTCACCTCCTCTAGTGACCAATAAGAAGCATTGTGGATGGCAAGGCTTTCCTCACCTGACTACTCTTTATGGTCGTCTAGAGCTGTGTTCAGAGTTCCATTTCTTTACTTTTAATACTATAGACTTTGGCAGCACTAAACAATATTCCCAAGATCTTGTTCCAAAATACAGTTGTGCTAAGGCACACTTCAGAGGGACATCTTCCAAAACTAGAGAAAGGACCAGAGCGGCTTCCTTCCCGGTGACTAAGTGATGAAGGATGCCATGAGGGATGCCACACAGGATGCAGTGTGGTGGGATGTCTCCAGCACAGCACACAGGAGATGGAGCTCCTCTTGCTCATCCAGACCATACACAGAACTCCAGCTCAGGTCAGTCATTTTCAGAAGAGGCAGTTTGTTACAGAAGATGGAAGGTGAAGCACTAATCTTGCTGAGCCCCATTTACTGCTTCAGAAAGGCGACGGAAATTGGGGTAAAGTTAGAAAGCAGGAGCTGAGAAGGCGGTAAGGACTTTCTTATCACATCACAAACTTTTGAGTCCCGAGTGTGTGTGTTGGTGGGGGAGGGCAAAGTAGGGTTTGACAGTAAAACAGTATGTACTCTTGGGTAGCTTAAAATGGATTATAATATTTTTTAAAAGTTAGCTCTGATCTCTGAAAAATGGAAGAGTCATTGTTTAAGATGGGTTATAAAGCATGGCCGGCTACAAGAGAAGACAACTTTAAAACCTAGAGTCAAGGGAGATATCAAGACATTTGCTTCGTCTTAAAACCAGCCCAGAAAGGCTGAGGGTGACAGGCAAGAAGCTTTAGAAATAATTTGGGAATTCAAAAGAGAAAGGGAAAGAAACTCTGCCTGGTCATAAACAACACAGCACTTCAGTAAGACGCCATAGAGGCAGGTGGGTACGAATAGCGTTCCTTCATTCTTTCTTAGAGTTAATTCTTTGGATAGGGCTTCCATTTATTAGTTAAGAAGATCTAAACTCAAGGAAGTTAAAACAACACTGCTTGTTCATACATAAATACAAAGCCTGCTGGATAGGAGCCAACTTAAAAAACAAAACAAGAAGGAAAAAAAAAGTAGATGTGAGCTATTTCCAAAGGCAAGAGATGTCAATTTTAGAAGCATATCAGTGTTTAATTAAACAAATATGAAGGTGAAGTCTCACACCTAAGGCCTCCTAGACTGTGATTTTATTTAACCTTTTGTTTTACATGCTGAAATCAAAGCACCCTAGTTCCAAGTCCTAGTGCTCCGAGAACTAGATTGTCCACTTGGCTTACCTGCTCTCCTCTTCAACATGCAGATACTTTCCAGGGGGGACTGATGGCATCCTCTCTGGTAGTAGAAGTGCCACAAACCGAAAGTTCAATTAGGTCAAATCAGATAAGATTCATTGAACCCAGTCATTGTTCTTTCTATTGGGCTCCAGGGCAAGTCACAGTGACAAGTGTTGAAGAAACAGATTTGATGGGACATAATCCAGGACCTACAATTGCTTTTTTGTCTCATGGGTCTTGACCAGGGGCTGGGAAGCCATTTCTTAAAGGTCAAGATGGTCAATATTTCAGACAATGGGTCAGGAAGGACATGGGCAGATCCTAATTATTTAGCATTGCCATAAAGGCACAGAAGCCATAGCTGGCAATACAAGTAGGGAAGACTGCAACTATGTTTCAATAAAACTTTACTTACCACAGCCTGGGTTCATCCCATAGGCCCACAGTCTTGACCATTTCTGGTTGACATATCAAACTACCGGCTGAGCTGGAGTCTACTGTGATATTGAAAGCTTAGCACCCCAGAAAAACTACAAATGGGTCCTAACCAAAAGTTTAGACTTACTAAAAGCACTAGAAAGTTCTTTGCAATAATATTTTCAGATCAACTGTGTAGTTTCCAAGTGTAATCTTTGGAGATGACAAAGTCAAAAGGTTGAATACACCTGTAGCATTATAACATAAAATTCTCTCCTTTCTGATGATGACAGACAGACTGCAAAATGGACCCGAACCGCCACTTCCTAACCTTCTCAACTACCACTCTGGCCCTGGGGATAATAAGACAATAAGGTTTAGACTTACTAAAAGCACTAGAAAGTTCTTTGCAATAATATTTTCAGATCAACTGTGTAGTTTCCAAGTGTAATCTTTGGAGATGACAAAGTCAAAAGGTTGAATACACCTGTAGCATTATAACATAAAATTCTCTCCTTTCTGATGATGACAGACAGACTGCAAAATGGACCCGAACCGCCACTTCCTAACCTTCTCAACTACCACTCTGGCCCTGGGGATAATAAGACAATAAGGTTCGCCCTAGAGGAGATGTGTGGGGGCTTTATATATTTAGGTTGTGTTGAATACACATAAGACCCCACTGTAGAAGTTGCTTCAGATGAGGGAAAGGAAACAGTGAGATTAGAACCATTAATTCAAGGGACATTTGTTAAATGTTGACTGTCTGACAGTTCCTGCCATAGAAAATAACATAATTTTAAATGTTAGCTTCTAAGCTGGAGGCATATGGTAAGTGCATAATCACAAAACTACTGATTGTGCAGGAAAACAACCCCCGGTGTGTCGTGAGCACTCAGAAAGCAGGGAAGTCAACGAAGCAACGTTCAAAGAAAGAACTCCATGGGCAGAAATCTCGCAAACAATTTTACGACAGGAGAGACACCAGTTAGGAGGGCAGCCAACGGCTTAAGTGCGTGTGGGTTTCTGAGGTTGGTGAGATGTGGGGACAGGAAAAAGGCCAGCAGGACTGCAGGGCAGAAAATGGAGAGGGGACGGAGAAATCTGAAGCTGGAGAGTCTGCAGGAGGACCTCACAGCCCAGAGAGCTCGGGGGGAGTTGTGCACTGCCTCTTCAGTACCACGAGAAGACGTGAGAGTGATTCATGCAGGACACAGGCAGCATGCTTAAGCTCACCTGCCTGGACGTTCATTCTGATTATTGTGTGAGATACGGCTTAGAGAAACTTTTTTAAATCAAACCTGCTCTCCCCCTTTTTCCTATCAACTCCGCTTATGAATAAAACACCTTTTTTTTTAAAAAAAATAAGTTTTTATGAATACTTTGAGAACATCGTATGGTGTATTTTTAAGGAATTAACCTTCTTTTCCCCAGCTCTTTTCAGAACCACACTCTCATCTGCCCATCACTTCCCACCCTACTTTGAGATGTCCGGATGTTGGCTTCTTTAGTTATTAAGTACAGCTGCATGTAGAGCAGAGAAGTGGTTTCCTTCCTCTCGTTTATTTTATGTCCATAAATAACCTAGAAATACATATTTCCATAAAATTGACTTCCTTATGCGAGGAAAATCCTAATAATCTGTAAAACACATTTCCATTCAGAAGTCAGATTCCTTGCACAAAACAGTAAGTTTCAAGTGGAAGATATTCCAGACAACAATGACAAGGAACCAAGGAACAAGAGGCAAAGCTTCCTCAAAGAATGCTCCCCTAAGCCAATAACAAGCATCAGAGAAAGAGGTGGTAACAACACAGGGTAATAACTAATGAGACACGGAATAAGATGGAGAACACACAGGTGTGCATATGTGTACATGTCCCTGCACATACACACACAAAGACAGGCAAGCCCACCATGAGGCAGGAAGCCCCTGATGCTGTCTGGACAGCTAGCCTCCATTGACTGCAACTGTCCTGCCGAGTGGGGACAGGAGGAAGGGAAGTAACCATTTGCCTGTCTGCTGCCGAGCATCCTCGGAGAAAGGACAGAAGTGTGCCTGTTCGGAATTTTCCAGGGCCATCTCCAAACAAACCACCCTGCATCTCTGTCTATGCATGCACTCCCTGGGTAGAAATACTTAGGGATGTAGAGTGGCTGTCCTTGGTGACAGAGCTAAGATATTCTTGTTTGTTGGTAAAAGTTTAGCTGTGTAGCACGCTGCCCCCTCCGGGGCTTACGAAAGCCATGCATCCTGCTGTTTATTTACCAGCTTGTCAGGGTTCTTCATAGTAGGCCTTGTCACAAAGCACATGGTCACATCTCATATGTCCGATTCCAGGGTGGATCCCGTGTGACCTTTGACTTTCTGTATCACAAAGGCTGAAATCACCCATTAGGTTGATATCCTCTGTTTTCACAGCAACCAGATAACCTATGGTATAGTCTAGATTTTTCTATACTGACTGTTAAATAATAATAGTTAGTTTTATGATAGAATGCTAGATGCTTGGATGTTTTCAAATAGACTCTTTTTAGTGTATTTTAACAACTATTCTTCCCTTTGGTTCTGTGATGGTAACTAGACAATATCCAAGTGCTTAGAAAATTCTTTTGTTCTCGGTGATAAAAAAAAAAAAACCAAAAACCTGAGTGTTGTTAAAGAACAAAAGATTCTTACCTTCTTGTTACAGGTTTATGTACTGAGTATTTTCAAGAAGAAAATATTAACCAGTGTCCAACCCCATCTGATTTCTCTCCCTTTTGTTTGGGGGAACATGCTTCCCCACCCCAAAGGGTAGTTCTCCTAGAAGGACCAGATCCTCTGTGCTGGAGAGACTCCCACATGACCGCAGAAGGTTTAAATCATAGCCACATACATGACGGCCATGACTATCACGCTTCAGTATCTTTTTTAACTCTAGAAATAATATGGAAAATAATAGCAAAGAAAAATTAAAATGCCTGGCTTTCTTTACAGGCCTTCCTCTCAGCCACTAATGCCAAGTGTCACATTTCTAACCAGAGAAGGGACATATCACACTATCCAGTAGGAGAGAAGTCATTTTTTTTTTAATCTGGAAAGATAGTGGTTTCATCATTAAAAAAAATCCAACCAACTAGAATACAAAGCCCTTTGACCTGGCAGATCAAAGGTTAGGCAGCAATTTTGAATAATAAATGAGACCTGTTGACCTCTTGACCTGAATCTGGCAGGGTGAGAGTGTCCCGTCCTTCAGCAGATGCGGAAGACAGACACTTGCACAGACAGCCAGCTAATGACCTGCCTGAGCCCTGGGTTTCAGTGTGGTGGAGCACGGGCGAGAGTGTTCTTCAAACTGCTAGGTCACGGAAGAGACATTTATAGAAATATTTCCATTGTTGTCTAGGAGCTCACTCTGTCGGTCCTCGTGTCTCCACTAATCTGTGCAGCATCCGGTAGATGCCCAGCCACCAGCTAAGGGGTTCCTTCTGATTCTTCATTTATTTTTGATCTGTGCATGTCAGAGACAGCATCAGCAAAGGGATTCTATTTGTTTTATTTTGTTTTTCGGACAAGAGGAAGACTGCCTTGTTATGATCCTTGTCTGTCATCACAGCACACCGCCTGGGCAGTTAAACAATAGATTTAGACATGCGTGGTGCCAGGCTATGCTCAGGAGAGGTTTGTGAAATGACGTCTGATATAATAACTAGTTTTGCCCCTCAGGTTTATCAGACTAATACAGGACTCTAAGGCATACCGTAAAATTTCCAGGAAAAAGTGGAAATGGAGGCGAGGCTTTAAGCTACACTCTCCATCTATTTAAACTTTCATGTTGCTTCTGGAAAATACTCATCTGTTACAGAGTCAACTTGGGAAATGTTTGCATCCTCTTAGTAAATATCCCATATGTCTATTTTGACATGCTTGATTAACAACATGTACAGCACATTCAATTTGTGTTTACCTGGTGTCTTTTTAAATGCTTTAAAAAAAAAGTCTGAACTTGGCCAAATTTCAGTTTAGCTAATTAGATTTACCTTGGTGGGTCTCCCTTGAGCTTTGAACTAGATATTATATCCTTTTTTACCATTCATATTAAATTCTTATCAGCTGCTAGATTGTTGCCAAGGGTTAGTTTGTTAAATAGTGTTATCTCCTTTTGAGTAACACAGACGAAGAAGGAATATTTTGAATGAATTTTCATTTGCCACAGATTATATTTAAAAAAACAACAGTAAAGGGAAATCTTCCTGCAAGTCTCTATATCTGCTGTGGACAGAAGCAGCTGCTCAATTGGTTTTAAGTTTATTCAACTTGATCTATAGTGTACACATGTATGGAGCACTCTTGGCATACATGGGTCTGCTAACCATCCCTCTGTTAGAGAAAACGGTGTTATTTGTGCTGAGTTTGTCTACAGTCATGAGCTTTTCAAAGCACAAAGTACTTGACCTAAATGTATGCTGAGGTCATGTTCTAAATAATACTGTGGAGTATTACTGCTTTATCCCAGCTGAACTGTAATGCAGAAGAAAGAAATGCGTTTCCCAGCTTGCAGAAAATATAATGATATTCCATGGGTGTGTGTGTATGTGTGCGGGGAGGTCTTTGCTCCGTGGAAGCACTTCACATGCCATTTTATTTTAACCTCGAGATGAATTGTATGTGGGATATATTCACTTTGCACTAGACACTGTCAATCTGTTCTTGAACAAAGAACAAGCTACAAAGTAGAGAGAAACGGTGGCACAGCCATTGCTGACTTCCGTGACGTTGATGCGGAGGGCGGGGGTCTCTGGGATTCAAGCATCACATGGCCAGATTCTGAGTTCTCCCCTCCTGACTCTTCCAAGTCAGAGGGGACTTGGAGCAAGAGAAAGAAGAGCTGGAAACTGTGGAGAGAGTTGGGGAGTCTGTTCTTCCTCCGCAGAGGAATGAGAGAAGGTAGAGCCACGGAGAAAAGGCAAGGGGGAGATGGGAAGTCCTCACCAGAAGGCTGTTCCCGCGCTCCAGTTCCTTGCCTGAACAAGGCTTGCTCTGCCCTTACCCTCCCTAAGCCTGCACTCAGAAGAACGGTTATGTTGCTGGGGCTGAGGACACGGCTTTGTTGGCAAAGTGTTTTCCACAATAGCAGGAAGACCTGAGTTTCAATTCCCCAGAACCCACATAAATAAGCCAAGCATGATGGAATGTATTTATAATCCCAGCTCGGGGAGAGGAGGAGATGGATGTTTTCTTGGGCCTCAGTGGTTGGATTCCAGGTTCAGATAGAGACTCTGACTTGTAAAATAAGGAGGGAGTGGTAGAGAAAAACACCTACAGTTGACCTCTGGCCTCTCTGTGCATGCAGGCTCACACACAGACAGACACAGACACATGGGCACCCCCCCACACACACAGGTGAATATTTTGAACATATCCAGGCTTTTCTCTGTGCTCTAAAGTACTTTCCCAGCCCTTGTCATCCAGCAGGGTAGAACAATTACATCCTTGAATACAATTGATCTTATCCTGGGGCTCTTCGTTCTCCTCCAAGTCCAACTGAGACTGTATACCAAAGGAGTTACTGTTTTTCTTCTTTCCTTTTTTTTTTCTCAACATAACATTTTTATTGATTGTGAGTCCCTGGGAATTTCACATCATACACCCCAATCACACTGACTTCCCAATCCTTCCATGTCCCTGCCACCCTTGTGACCCCCTAAAGGTAAAATTAAAATATGAATTAAAAATAAAAAAAAAATGTCCTTTGTCTATATACTCACTGGAACGCGGTCAAACTCTTAGTGACCAGCTCCTTAAATAAAACTGAGTCCTTCCCCTCCTGTTCCCCTGCCAGAAGCAATCAACTGGGGAGAGCTACACTTCAGCAGCCCCACCTCACTTTTTAAGAGTTCTCTTCGATGGCTTTATGTCTAGATTGTTCAATTTTGGGGGGTGTTGGAGATGGGGGTAGGGGTTGTCACAGAAGCCTTCCAAGTCCCTCCCTCTCAATGGAGCATCTGCAGTCATGAATACCACAGCAAAAGTAGCCTCCTTGGTCTCCACAGTCAGCAGGAGCATGTGTCATGGGCTTCCACACGGTTTCTGGTAATGGCACAGACCACGGACACGGCCCCCAGGTGCAGTAAGACTATGGACACAAGGGAGGCCCTCAGAGGCAGCCCACAAATATCAACATGGCCTCAGGTGGCAGCACAGACCACTCGCATCAGCATGGCCTCTGACTGCAGCATGGCCCGTGGACACCAACATGGCTTCAGGCTGCAAAACAGACCACAGACACCCACGTGGCCTTTGGTAGTAGCATGGGCCACGGACATCAACACAGACTCTGGCTGCAGTAGGACCATACACCTAGATGCAATAGGACCACAGATCCAGACATGGCCCTTAGTGGCAGCACAGACACAGGCATCACTATGGCCTCAAAAGTGGCAATGCAGGTCACTCACATCAACGTGACCTGTGGCAACAGTATAGCCCACGGGTTCAGACTGCAGCACACAGACTAGAGACATCTGCATGGTCCTCGGTGGCAACATGGGTCACTGGCAGCTACTGTTTTTAAAGGTAGAAAGGAGGCAAATGGACCAATCCATCTACTCAAAATGGAAACAAAAGAATAATTACATTGTTCTTATCTGTCAGACTGAAGGAAAAAAAAAACCCAGTCAAAATGACTGTGTATAGTTTCAGTTAGTGGATTCTGAAGATCAATAAAAATGATTCTACACATAGGAGCTAGAGCAGGGTGAGACCTCTGACTTTTGAGTTAATTTCACCTGGCAACCAGGCAGATTAAAGATAGTATCACAATTTGTCTCTGTAACTCTCAGGACAATGTATAGTTGAATTTCTCCAGTGATATATAAATCAAAATGTTAGCGTGAGGTGCAGCCATTACAGAAGTGAGATCTTTCTTTCTGTCTTGAATTTACATGTTTCTCACATTTTGGTTTCTTGCTTATTTTTCACTTTTATCCTTCCTTCATGCATTAAGAAATAAATTTCTTAATTGTAAATTCTCTGTATTTTCTGACTCCCACTGGCAAAACAAGACATCCAGAGTTGGATATTCCTTGTGTGTATCTTGTTTCTCCATCCTATCACCCAAATACCAACGAATTAAAATAAAGTTTCCAAATCATGTCAAGTACATATATTTGATTATTGTCTGGGGTTCTGCCTATTCAGAACCATTTCTCAGCCTTCTACTGCAGTCCCCCTCAGCAGATCAGAGGAAGGCTTTTACAGTTGTCCTCTAACATGACTTAGGTCACCTTCAGGAGGGGCTGCCAACTTCATTTCACAAAGTTAGCAAAGATAAGAGGAATGAAGTAATTATCTTCAATCATTTAGCAAACTGAGCTCAGGCTTGCATACACGTTTCTATATTATATATTATTCTATGATAATCTCTGGTGCATTACAGTGTATCCAAGTCGTGTGTGTGTGTGTGTGTGTGTGTGTGTGTGTGTGTGTGTGTATGTGTGTGTGTGCGCACGCATGCGTGGGTGTGTGTGTAATCCTCTGGGGAAAGTGTTTTACCAGCAGTTCCATAATGAAGCCGAGTGGTTCAGCATCCATTTACAGGGTTTGGCGATGTTTAAGACGGGGGAGCTTTGTGGCATTCTCTGACTGTGCAGGTCGACTCTGTTTTACTACCAAGGGCTTGTGCTTCCTTCCTCTCTGGCTTTCATCACGCTGCTGTGAAGCCAGTTTTCCCCAAGATCATTTACTCCGCCAAAGTGTTTCTCAAAGATTGCCTAAACTGAGGTCTGGAAATCAGCAGGGCAACGTTTAGAGGTGTCCCTCAGTATGGATGGATGAAACTGGCTCATCACCTGTCACCCAGGCATCCATGTGAGAAAGGCCGACTATGCCCCACACTGGCAATTATCTGGTGAATGCAGCCTAGTAAACTGCCCAGCCTGAGAGAAGTTCAAAGAATAAATAGTATTGGGAAAGAACAAAGCATCATTTCTAGTGATCCAAATGTGCTCTCTTAAATGATCAAATCTTTAGCAGCAGGCTCATACAGCCCACAGACTATAGCGGGTGTTACACAGCCTGTCTCAAAATGAAGCATGGAGACAGGTTACAGGAAAATGTAAATTCTTAGTATAATGCATGCTGAGTATGTGTATGTAAGCATAGGAAACACAATCCACATATCCAAGCATTACACACAACATACTTTTCCATGCATCACACGCACAACACAATATATGTGTCATATACAACACATATTTATATGCATTACAAACACACTACATACATATACGTTTTATGCACACACTAAATAAGTATACATGTGCTATACAAAATCCACAGAGATGTACATCACATACAATATACACATACACATGCAATACACATGCATTACACAAATAGTATACACTCATACATCACACAGTACAGATCCCTACATGCAATACACACATACTCATGTATCTCTCACACACAATATACATATACATATACATTACACATACAAGTAATATACCGAATGAAGAATTTAGATTATTAAAGTTTGACTTTGGGTAGATAAAAAGAAAAAAGAACTTCTATTGAAAGTAGGAATTTGGCTTAAACAATTAAACTATGACCACTGCCAAGTTGGACTGGGCTAGACTAACAAACTTCACCTCCAAAGTAATTTATGTTATTGGTTCTGACTACATTAGGTTTTCCAGAGAGCACAGATGCCAAGAGGCGGTGGGCATACAGTCAGAAAACTTAACCTCCTACTGTGACTAGGCTCCTTCCTTTAGCCTGTGCGGGGACAGCCATGCTATGCACGTTGTTTAGTAACTTTTCCTGAACCTTCAAACCACCTTAGAGAAATAAGTTCTCTACTTCTTTCAACACGATGACAAGAACAAAAGAGCACTCAGGTGGCCTCTCCTGCAGGCGCGGAACTCTAGCGGCTCGGAGCGAGTTACGAATTTAAGTCTGGACTGAACTTGAATAGCAAGTTCGAGGCCAGCTTGCAGATATAATGAGACCCTGTCTGAGAATCAGAGTGGGAGCTGGGGGGTTGGAGAGAAAAAAGGGAGGGGAGAGACGAGAATCAAAACGACGAACTAAAGTCAGTGCTTGGCCGAGGCATCTTGGAGTGATCATTTTTATGTTCCTGTAGAAGACGGCCTGGGTGAGGTCATGAGAGACAAGTCCCATGGGACTGACAGAAATGTGGCCCCAGCCATCCTAAGCCTCAGTTCCCTCACTGTTAAGTGAAGGGATCCTGCTAGTTAACTTCCAAGGTTCCCATGAGCTGTGGGATAATTCAAAGCACGTAATATTTGTATAGAAATACAATTTGACATATCTATATGTTAACTTAAGCCGTGCATACTAAGTTCTAGATAAAGAAAATGAAGCTTTAAAGAAATTAATCCAAGAGACATTAAAAGAGTTGGACTTCAAACTTTGGTCACCATCCATGGAAGACTTCCCTACATACACACCTGTACATTTCTATAGAGTTGCCAAATTTCTTCTTCCATCTCAATTTTTCAAGTTGCAAATCCCTTACCCCTTCCATTAGGGGTCCCCATTTCTTCCTGTGGTGTGGATCACTGTTGTATGGTAGTGGACTCTTGCTGAACCCACAGAGTGGGAAAACCCTTAATGCATTACTGTTAGAGCTGGGTCTCCCAAGGCGACAGACTAATCTCCTTGGTTGTCTTCAGTAAACAACGTTCCCTGGCCTGAGCAAGGGGAGCATGAAGGGTTAGATGTTCTTCCTTCTTCAAGACCTCCACCCTGCCATGTGTGGATCAAGAAAACTATCAGAGTTTGAATGGTGTAAGAAGGTGGAGAGGAAGCCTGTTACCTTTGTGATAACTATCTTGAATAATAACAATTATCTTGGCTAATGACCATGCAGCTAATCTGATGAATCAGGATTTTAGTGAATAATGGGTGCAGAGGACTTTTTGACAAATTGATGTTGAAGGGGCAGCTGCAGCAGGACAAGTGGGGCAGACAGATCTGCGTCCATGGTCTTCTCAAAGACCTCAAATGATACATCTTATCATAGAATCTACAAATTATAGTTTCATCCAATCTTTGTGGCAATTTTAACAGTAGATAGTTAATTGTCCAACTTTTAAACATTATACCTGACACTCAATTTGGTCTGGCCTGTTCCCACTACTTAGTAGATGTTTGTATGCTCTAATAGACTGCATTTTTTCTAACAAAGAAAAATTTAAGAAGTATAGAATGAACTAGTTCAGTATATAAAATACAAGTAAATAATCTAAAACAGAGGTTCAATGGGAAGGGAAGGGCATATGAGAAGGTGTCAGGGATTATAATCAAGGTACATTGTGACTGTATTAAACTGTGAAAAATAAATATTCAAAAACCTAAAGCAAGTTCTGAAAAATTGGCTCGTAGGCAAACACTGTGTATCAAATTTTATTGGACAACTGCAACTCCATCCAATAGCATTTTACAAATAGTATCCTGCATCTTTGCTCTTGGAGAAAATGGTTTAAGATTGTAAAGAAATAGAAGAAAAGATTATTTGATTACCACTCATCATAATTATTTAGCAATTCATCATATATTAAAATGTATTTTCAAAGCAATGGCAGATTGACCTCCAAATTATAAATTCAAAAAATTAACATCTGCTAAGCTGCTGTGGAATACTAGGATACTAGAATATTCCAGAACCTTACGTAGATTATTCTGGTCACATGCCCTTCTTTTTCTCCCAATGAAAATAATGACTGAAGCTGCTGAATTCTGACTTAGAGCTGTCGATGGTACGTACTTCCTATTTCACTCTTACCAGTGAAAGACATCGTTTCAGAATAAAAGATTTTTAATGAAAATTTATGATTGACCTTTCAACCCGGGGACATATGACTTCTCAAAAACCTTCATGTGTGCCAGTGTTCCTGTGTGTGAGTGCAGGCCAACGCTTGGCACGGTGTGTATGTGTAGGTCAGAGGTTAACCCTGGGTGACAGTCCTCACCTTCTACCTTTCCCACTGAGACGTCCCCTCAGCTCCTTCTTCTGCATTACCGTCTACATGTGTAAAATCTATGGAGCCCCCATTCTTTGAGTTTTAGAATCTCAGGTGTGCAGAGGAGCCGATTATTGGGTTAGTGTCTCCATGAATGACTCGGGGTCAGCTCAGGTGCTTAGGTCTGAGAACTGTAACTGACCTGCAATGGCAGCCTTCGATGGGTATTGACTTAGAACCCGGTATTTTGGATTTGGATGAAAGCACTTTCTCCGCCTTTTGACCGAAAGACAAGGATTTTGCTTGTGTCACGTATATCCTCCCCCACCCCCACTGCTTTTTTTAAAGCCCAGAAAAGAACTGACTGTTAACATCCCCCATCTAAATGACCTTTAATGATGACAAAGTATAAAGAATGTTTGCTTTTTTTTTCAGATGACAGATACTCCTTTTGGAAAACGAATTTTTGGGGGTTGAAGAAATGGCTTAGGGGTTAGGAGGGCTGACGTCCCAGGTTTGGTTCCCAGCACTTTCATGGTGGCGCACAAACAAGTATCACCTCAGTTCCAGGTCATCAAATGCTCTCTTCTGACCTCTGAGGGTTCTGCGCTCGCATGGTGTACATACACATACTCATTTGTATAAAATAAAAAAATTAAAAGCTAAGTCAGAACATCGTTTGAAAAGCCCGGTTGAATACCAGCCTTTCTGAAAGACTCATTTTCACCCGCAGTGTCTGCAAGCAAAATTCACTGACAGCTGCAATGTGAGTTTGCTTTTCTTGCTCCAGCATTGCCCTCCAACCTGATCTGAAAGAACCCCTTTCTTTCAGAATGAGAAGTTACATTGACTATAATAACTCTAAAATGGACGTTATTAGTAGAAGCCAGCAATTATGCCCAAATAAGGAGGTTTTGTGACTCTGACTGCCATGCTTACACAGGAAGACAACATCACAAGGAAACTTTCCTTCTGACAGCCTCAGTATACAGCCAAGAAGTATACGGGCTGATGCATGGTGACCAGGAAGAGAGAAGGGGGATCACGAGGAGCGCACATGGGCTCTGGTTCTACTTGGCATCCTGTCAGTTTCGGTCTCTGAACACCGAGGAAGCTCTGCCATATCTGAAGTTAGCTGCCAGGCTGCTGTGTGCAGCGCTGCAAGATGAGATGCGAGGAATAAAAATGGTAAGCCTATTGGATAATCATTACAGATAAATAAAAAGCCTTTGATACATGCAATTATTACAAGTTGAGATGGAGGCCAGTGTTAAAGAGGCAGCTTAGACGCGCACGGCACATTTATCAGCGCTCCACGGACAAGTTATTGAGCTGTCTGCGAAAGAAAGGAAAAAAAGGGAGAGTCAAACAGGAAAGCTTTGCACACTGAATGGCGGTGGTTGAAGGCCTTGATAGATAGAGCTGGATGACATGAACCTGTCCAACGGCTTTCTGCAAACTACAGAGAAGGAACTCAAGGTCTTCCGTGGTGCTCGCTGACCACTGATGAACTCCTACTCTATTAGGGCCCAGACTGAGGTTGCCCCTCACTCCATCTCCGGTCACTTCCTGATGCACACGATTGACTTGGCTAGCCAACCGTTGACTTTAAGTAAGGGTCTGCCATCTTCATACTTAAAATAAATAAAAACAGGTTCACTAGATCAGAGAGCCTGAGCTGGTTGAAAGCGCCAAGCTTCAAGGGTGAGTGGGCTAGATTAACAGTGACGGATGCTGTCAAAGGGCTCCCTTAATCACAAGCTTCAACAGGTCACTTATACAAACAGCAAACATTATGCATAAATGCAGGGAGGGAGAAGGATAATAATATCAATGACGGTCATTAGAATCAAGAACAAATCTTCAAGTAGTGAGTGACTTTCACCCCCTGCTATAAGAGTTTTCTGGGAGATAAATGGGCTTGAGCTTTCTTTTCTCCACAAAGCTAAAATTAGACCTGGTGTCTGACAACCGGATATGAGAATATTCTAGGAGCCAAAGAAACATTATGTCATTGTTTAGAAAAATAAGTGAATGAAAATGAATAACTTTACATCTGCTGTGCTCTGTACCCCCAAGTTACTTGATCCTCGGCCAAACATTTCTTTGCTTGAGGTCATAAATTATAGCATCGGAAACATTGAAGGCAAGGGAATTTTGTTGGATTTATCTTGGTGATTTATGCCCTTGGTGTGAAATAGACAATTTAAGATATACACTTGGTTTTCCCTCATCAATTTTAAGACGATAATGAGAAAGATGGCCCTAATTGTTTGTGGTGGACTTTGGTCAGATGTGATTCATAGAATGGCATTTCCATGTATCAGCCAGTCATCCAGAAGTCAGAGCTGTGGATGAAAATCTTTCTTAAGTTATCAGCTGGACTCATTTCTTAAATTGGAAGCTAGGCGTAAATCCTGACATCATTCTACAGTCCTTTCACACCGGCCTAAGGAAAGTGTAAAAGTAACGCATTTGCATTGCTCACTTACTTTCGGTGACACCCACTGTTAAGAAAGTCAGATCAAAACCCCTGTCTCAGGTTTGAGGTGAACCCTCATGGCTAACCATGAATCCAGCCTTGGCACTGTCAGCCTAAACACCAGGCTTCAGTTGTTTTTTTTTTTTGTTTTTTGTTTTTGTTTTGTTTTTTAAGATGTGAAATGCTGCTCCTGCAGCCAGTCAGTGGGACGACACGGAGCTGGGCTTGCCTATCAAACTGATTACTTGATGTAATAGTAAGCAAGCTTAAGTGAACCGTGTGTCTTCAATCTTCCCAATCACTTAGGGATGGGCATCAGAGCTCGTCATCCATCATCCCTGGCCTGTACATACGATGCATCAGCAATCCTGGGCTGAC
The DNA here is from genome assembly GCF_982192425.1 of Myodes glareolus. Classification (NCBI taxonomy): domain Eukaryota; kingdom Metazoa; phylum Chordata; class Mammalia; order Rodentia; family Cricetidae; genus Myodes; species Myodes glareolus. The sequence continues at coordinate 33,102,414 of NC_142029.1, read as the reverse complement.
CTAAATGAGAGCAAGAGCCGCTGTGCTGCTCACAATAAGCAATTGCTAGCCTCTGAATTACAGGGTTGTGATTCGATTGCTAATATGGCCAACTTGATGTATACGAGAAGTGTCCGGGAAGGTATTTTTTTTTTTTAGGATCTTCTAAAGATTAATTTATACCCTGGAAATGTAGACCAATCACAGAGTCAAAAAATATGTCAAGGTATTTTTCTTCTAAGCAAGAAAACCCGGCTGTTCCCACAGTCATTAATTTATTTCTGGCACCTTTATCTGTAGCAGAGTTTAATAAACAAGGTGTCTATTTGTTACCATCTTGGCTTGGCTAGAATGATCCAATATGATAATTAGTTTCTGTGAAGCTAAATTTATTTGGGGGAGGAGTTACAAACTGTCAGGAATATGAAAATTCCAAAATGCCCGTAACTCATAACTTGAAGTTTTTTTTACCTAAAATAACTTAAAACTGACAATTCAGTATTCCTAGCTCTGTGTTCTGTGAGGGATCAGAACTAAACTAATTAAGCAAATGCGTTAAGCAAAATGCTGGGTAGCTACACTTTGCTCTATTTCCTTTGCTAAGATTAAAATGTGTGGACGTAAAATTAAAATTCATTACAGTTTTGCTTATTTCACATGCGTGTGTGAGGGGATATTATCCTAATATACATGTGGAGGTCAGACGATAACTTGTAGGAGAAAGTTTCTCTCCTTCTGCCATATGCGACCCAGGGATCAAACTCAGGTCATTAAACTTGGCGGCAAGTGTTTTTATACACTGAGCCATCTCTCTAGCCCCCAGTTTAACGTTAAAGAAACCATCTCTAGGTCAACAGCAAATCTTTAAAAGAATACTGGCATAGTAACTACGTGCTTGTCTTATTTGGGCTTCTGTATTTAAATCTGGCTGTGTGCTCTTACATAAGTTGCTTGACTCTTCTTAATATTGTAGTTGACATTTATAATTGTAATAATACCTTGGGGCTTATCCAAAGTCTTTCCTAGGAAGAAACACTCACTCTCCAGTATTTATAACGTCATCCACAGTTTCCATATAGACCGCTAATAAAACAGAGAAGACAACGGCTCAGCAGGAGGAGGACACAGAAAGCAGACAAATATGACAGTGACTTCAGTATCCTACAACGGTGGAAAATAACACTACCCAGAGTGAGCATTAAGGTGCCGAGGGAGCACACCAGCCTTCGTACCATTGCCTCTTCTCTAACACAGACTCCGAGGGATCCTACTGCAGCAGCCCATGGGTGCAAAGAGCTAGGGCTCACTGCCACAAGGGTGTTTACAAAAAGCATTTAGGGGTTATGTTAGAGGACGGCTTGGCCCAGCATACACAAATCCCTGGCTTCCATCCCCAACAGCAGACACACATCTCCAGCCCCTGTACTTGGGAGGTAGAGGCAGAAGGATCAGAATTCAAAGTCCTCCTTGGCTATATAGTCAGTTTGAGGACAAATACGGGTTAGATGAGACAATGTCACAAACTAACAAGGCTCAAGGATCATGCCAAAAAAGGGAGAAGCAAGCCAGTAAGAGCTAGGAGTGGATGACTATACCAAGACAGTGTGTTCAGACACAGCAGGGCACGTGCACACATAAACTGGGAGTGATTGTCCCTGTGTACACAAGAGCTTTACAAGATCAAGTCAGACAGAAGTCCCAGCATGGTACAGCGAGGCAGTCAGGAAACCCTACTCTGGCTGCTGGGAAGGGGAGAATCAGTTTTCTCTAGGTGTGTAGCTCCTGAGAGGTCCCCACGAGTCAGTAGATTGCCCTACATCCATGCGCATTCTGGCAGCACTAAGTGGACCCTGCTAGTTTAAAAAAGACCACATGAAATCACAAGGGAGCCATAGTGTTGGAGGTAGTAAAGGAATTAGAGTAGAGGGGAGGGAACAGTGGACCCTATGAAAACTCATCCTTTGTAACTATGGAATTCTCAATTTAAAAAAGGAAAAAATATTAGATTTAAAGAAAAAGTCAAGTCATTTTTAGGGCATGGAATATAATATCACAATTATACTTCTGACTTTGTATATATTTGATAACAATTAGAAACTGTTATGGAAAAGGCTTAAATTAAAAAAGATTGACTTAGTCCTAACCCCCAACCAAAAAAAAAAAAAAAACCACAAGGATTTGGGAAGTAATCCTGGAAATGTAAAAGCATCACAAGTTTCTGTCTTAGTTGCTTTTCTATTGCTGTGAAGAGACACCATGACCAAGGCAATTTATGAAAGAAAGCATTTGACTGGGGCCTTGCTTACTGATTCAGAGGGTGAATCCCAGGCCATCAGGGCAGAAAGCATGGTAACAGACAGGCAGGCATGGTGCCGCATCAGTAGCTGAGAGCCCATATGTTGAGATAACGATCACAAGGCAGGGAGAGAGCCAACTATGAATGGCCTGGGCTTTTGAAATTTTAAAGTCCACCCTAACGACACACCTCCTTCAACAAGGTCACACTTCCTGATCCTTCTCAAACAGTTCCACCAATCATGGACCAAGCATTAAAATGTATGAGGCTCTGGGAGTCATTCTTATTCAAGAGTAAAGGAGTAAAAAGGAAAGAGTCAACCTTTGTTTTAAGACTGGTAGATGGCAAATCGGGATCAGCAGAGGCTTGGGACTACATTTTGGAAAGTTCTGCCCACTGCACTGTGGATAGTAGATGGTCTAGACCAGGAGAAACAGGAGTCAAGAAAGGCCAATAGAAAAGGTGCTCAGAAGTGGTAAACTGGTATGACCAGGACTTTTATGGAACATCTACATTCCATGCCAGATGCAGAACTGTCTTTATACTTAAACAGCACTCTTCCGTAGCAATCATTATCCCTGACTCCAGACAAAACAAGGATGAACGAAACTAAGGTTCAGATGTTCAAGACCTGTTAAAGTTTATAAGCAGTCCAGTTTGTGCTAGCTTTCTGTAACTATATAATAATGAAAGTTAGATAATAAAAGAAATTCATCTGTTACTGTGACAAGATACTCGGGCTAAAACAAGGTTCAAGAAGGAAAGGAACCTGAGCTTACCCCTCAAGTCATAGCCCATCACTGAGGGAAGTTAAGGCAGGAACAAGGAGCAGAAACCATGGAGGGACCCTGTCTACCCTCCTCCAGCTTGTGATTAGCTAGGTTTTTTTACACACCCCAAGACTACTGCCAGCCCAAGGAATAGTGGTACACACAACGGGTTGCTGGGCTCTCCCGCATCAATTAGCAATCGAAACAGTCTCCAAGGGACATTCCCACAGACACACCTGATCTGGGCAGTTCCTCAAACTGAGTCTCAAATGCTCCAAGTTGCTGGTTAAAGCTAACAGGAACACTAGGATTCACAGATGAGGAGAGAGTACCGCAGGACAAGGGCTTTGGGACCGCTGTGATATCCTGTTTGTGATGGAGAGAAGCCGCTCCCCTTGAGAAGGATCAGAAGTAGAGCAAAGAGTCTGTTGACGGTTCAAAAAGACTGTCAGCACTGGCTAAGGCTGGGAGCCCAAGAAGAGTGCCATTTTGGCTCTAGGTAGTGATAGTGTAGAGGCAGGAGAATAGTATTGTCTAGGGATAGTGCTGTACAGTGTTTACCGTCGCCAATCACCATCACCACGGCAACCGGAGCAGAGCAATACAACAGTAGCCAGGTCTATGATAATGGTAATGGGGTTATTGATACCCCCAAGGGAGGTTTGAGAGAACTTTTTCCGGGATTCCAGCTGTTAGTCATCCCTCCCGCTCCAAGTGATCTTGGGAAGTGCTACAGTATGCAAGAAGTAAAAAGTTAATTGCGAGTGGACTCCTTGATGCAATTTCTGTGAGGTTGCCTTCGATGATGGAATAGGACTTTGTCATGATAGAGCTGTTTGGGGTTCAGCCTTGTTCCCGTTAATAACCCTTTGCCTGCACCCTGTAAGCAAGCCAAATAAACTCATTTTTCTCATCAAGTTGGACTCTGGTAAAATCGTACCAATGGTACCCATCTGGGGTGACTGGAGGGTTGATTGCCTCTCTCCAGAAAAAAAGAAATGCAACAGATGGATATGGGCCACCACGAACATTCAGCCATTGTACCCAAACAGTCTACAGCCGACAGGGCTCACCTACAGAGCGTGCAGAGGACACAAGGAGCATGAACGAGATTACCCACCAGGCCAGCAGACAGGGAAAGAATGAAAAAACCGAAGAAAATGTCACTCAACAAACCAAGTTTTAAAACGGCCCCCACAAAAGGTTCTGAAAAACCTACAAATAAGTTGTCAAAGCCTTTTCTTCCCCACAACCCCCCTCCCCCTCATTTCCGAGAAAACAGCATTTCATAAAATGTTTCCAAACACAGGCGACCGAACACCATACTAGAGCTGTCCTGCTTAGGAGATGGTCTCCGGAAAAATTACTTTCCATAGGCTAGCCGAGAGTCCTGATACATTTCTTAAAAGCCCTAATAACCATGCAGAAAAGTGTCAAATTGAGGATTTAAAGGCAACAGCTATGGTCCCCAGAGAGAGGCTGGGAGTGATTCCCGCGTACCTGACATAACTCAGAAACAGGAGAGCCATACTGAGCGGTCAGCAGGCAGAAGCCTCTCGCACCACCTCGATAAATCTACAAGAGGCTGCGCAGAGGTTTATGTGAGCTGTGTGTCCAACATGTGTTAGAAAATCAGTCTCGTTATATTTTCCCTGTAAATCCTTCCAGGAGTCTGCAGGGTTTAAGGGGGACCTTCACATTTGGAATCAAGAAATGAGTATAGATTTTCTGAGACGGCCCAGACTGTAATATGCTGTTCATACAATATATTTGGGGCAAGAAGACGTAGGTGCTGTCAATCAGTTGATGGATTCATACCAAGAAGTTCCAGCTGGCCCACGATGAAAAGACTTGCTTTTTACAGGCCAACAACCTCTATAGAATCCTACACAGTCACAAGCCTGTGTGACCTCAGTAGACATGGCTGAGTCTCTCATTCCGTTTATCTGATCAGTTTTACAAATGACCAATAACGTCACCTGTGTCAGGAAATCTAATCCCACTTCTAAGCACATTCAAATGAAAATCATCATCCCACCAAAACAGAACATAAATGAATTTTTTTTTGCAGTGGGGTCTTATGTAGCCCAGGTTGGCCTCAAACTTGCTGTGTAGCTGAGGATGATTTCTGATTCTCTTGTTTTCACCTCCAAAATGCTGGAATTATGGGTGTGAACCATCATGTATTGACGGGAACCCAGGGCTTTGTGTATGCTGGACATGCACTCTACCAAATGAGCTGTATCTCCAGACCTGAATATAGACACATCTTTATGTACTGAAATTGTTCATATAGATAAAAGGGCACTGTGGAGCAGTGGTGGTATGTGCTTTTAGTCCCAGCACTCAGGAGGCAGAGACAGGTAGATCTCTTTGAGTTTGAGAGCAACCTGGTCTACAGAGTGAGTTCCAGGACAGGCTCCAAAGCTACACAGAGAAACTGTGTCTCAAAAAACTAGAGAGAGGAAAAAAAGAAAGAAAAGAAAAGGAGCACTAAAATATATTTTAAAAAATTATATTATTAATACATTCTGAAGAGTAAGTCCAGTATATGTATTAATACTTACACTAATTTCTAAATTTTAATAAATAATTGTAATTACTAAGCCAAATTTTATATTTGAAGATATTCAAATCAGGCATCTCTAAGGTGTTTTGGAAATAACTTAAGTTCAGTGTTTCTCAGTTTTGTCAAGTTTTGGTTTTAAGTTCAACTACTCATTAGTATGAACACAACTAAAGTCTTCTTAAGTGAAAAAGGGTACCATCAAGGGTGGTTTGGGATATCCCAAGTCAAGAATTTGTTACAGGCATTATTAGTTCACATTTATTAATTTTAAGAAAACTTAGTCGATTTGTCATTGTTGGTTAATAATGATCTTTTTTAAAAAGTTATTAAAAATCATATCAAGGGCTAGGGAGATGGCTAGTAGTAGTAAGGGCTGTGTATTGTTCTTGCAGAGGATCCAAGTTCAACTCTCAGAACCCACATGCGGCAGCTCACAACTCTGACGCCAGCCCCAGGAGAATCAGCACCCTCTTCTGCCTGGAGCTGCACCTGCAGGTCTAGGGCACATACCTCTTCTGCCAACACACACATATACATGTGATTAAAAATAAAAATACATAAACTAAATGTCTGCTACATGAAAATCACTATAGAGTCCAGTTTTGCACAGATATATTATGTCTGAATGTCTTTTAAATGACAATTAAAAATTCAAATTTGATTTAAGAGTTTCAGTGTAGCTAGCCACAGAAATGAGAGTTGTATATGTGGCTAAGTCCATGCTGGACAATGGCTGCCTTTGTTTGGTGTCTGGTAACTGTCTTCTTACTTTGATTCATAGTTATTGCACAGGAATTTATTTCCAACCTGTACAATAGTGACAGGCACTGACCTCCATTCTGGTGACACAGAGACATCAAATTCTCCCTTTTGCTATACTTATGTCCCTTGGAATTAAGCAGTGCTCACACTCAAAAACCTGGAGCTAGGTAACATAAGCTCAGAAGACAGAAAAGCACCACAAGGACTTAGCATCATTTTATATTGTATTTTTTCTAACTGTATCACCTTATTTATTCAATTATTTATCCATGTATGTGTTTTTTGCATTGTGGGATGCATATCTGTGCACATGGAGATCTAAGGCCAACCTTAGGTGACTTCTACAATTGCTATACATTTATTTACTAATGGAGGGCTTCTTGATGGAGCTTCCAGTTCCAACTGGACTAGCTAGACAATTTCCCAAGGGAATCCCATGTTTCCACCTCTCTGGTGCTGGGATTATAGGCAGCTGTCCTGTTGGCCTGGCATGCAATCTAGGGATCTGAACTCAGGTCCTCATGATTTCAGGGCAAGTATTTTGCCACTGAATCCTCTCCCCAGTTTTCTTTTACATTTCCTATCTCAGTTTTTTCTAATGCACTTGATTTTATTAACTTTTTCCTAAAAAAAACTTTCAAAATTCACCTTTTCCATGAAATAATACTTCTTTTGTTATATAATTCCTAATATGAAGTAATCGTCCAGATTTATATAACAAATTCCGTTAAAACCAGACCATCTCCTGCCTATTTATGTCTTCTTCTTCTTCTAGAAAACAAGTTAAAATTTTTCTGAGCTAGGCATAGTGGCTCATGCTTTTAATCCCAGCATTTGGGAGGCAGAGGCAAGTAGATTTCTGTGAGTTTGAGGCCAGCCTGCTCTACAAAATGAGTTCTGGGACAGCTAGGACTGCTACGCAGAGAAACCCTGTCTTGAGACAAAGGAAGGAAGGAAGGAAGGAAGGAATGGAGGGAGGGAGGGAGGGAGGGAGGGAGGGAGGGAGGGAGGGAGGGAAGGGAGGGAGGGAGGGAGGGAGGGAGGGAGGGAGGGAGGGAGGGAGGGAGGAAAGGAGGGAAGGAAGGAAAGTAATTTCTGTAGGAGATATACTATGTGTTTTCAGCATAAATGCACGTAATAAAGTATATTTGGGGGTGGGAAGAACATAGGATCTTGACAATAGTTTTCAATAGGATCAGACAACTAGCGTATTAAAGGAGGGGATATGACACCAGAAATTGTACTAGAATATATTTAAATGGTTGTCTAAAAATTAAACACATTATGTACATAGACTTATAAATTTAAACACACATGCATATAAAACACCTTATGATACACATGTTGTTCTGATGTATACACATTTTAAAAATCAAAGTAGGGATTTTGGAGTGTCTTTGTTTTCTGCTGAGAACTAACATTTTAGCAGGAGAATCACTACTAATTGTTTCTGAAAATTGCCAAGTGAGCATGCACTTCATGTGTAAATGGGGACTAATCTTTGATTCTCATGAGAAATGATTCATAGCCAGTTCCTGCAATATGTCATAAGAGGCTTTAAATCCAGGTGCTGACACTTTATGTATTACACTCTAATCAATACTGTTTGCTACATGCTCTGTCACAGAACTAAAATCATGATTCTCCTGAAAAGGAAATTTCAATCACTAATACAAACATCCAGACTCAGAATGGCAGAGTCTCAGAGGTCGGCCCCCAAAACAATTTTATAACTATGTTAAGAAAAATATTTTAAGATTTATAATGTTAATGTCAAAAGGCGTAGCCTTATAAATTAAATAATTGATACAATTTATGTATCACATTATTACTATGTGTATGCATGTAATTCTGTATGTGCATGTATACATGAGTGCAGTGCCTGATGAAGCCAGAAGAAGGCATTAGACTCCCCTGGATCTTGAATTGCAGTTGGTTGTGAATCACCTGATGTGGATGCTGGGAATTGAATTCAGGTCCTCTATAAGAGCAGTAATCCCTCTCAACCACTGGGCCATCACTCCAGCCCCCTGTGTATTTTTGCTTTTTAATGCAGGCAAATCACTTCTTGAGGGAGCGGGGCTGAGCTTACCTTCTTTTAATGTAAACGGAATAAAACTGTTCCTGTTCACAAGCCCGTGACAGAATTAAATTACATGAGTTTAATGCTCTCAGCATTTCAGGCATGTGTCTGCAACTGGAGAATGGGAAAATGATTTGAACTTGAGTATAGATGGCCATAATTGGATACATGTTGACCTATGTGTGTTAGCAGCTGCTCAGATGCCCACCGCACAGAGAGCGTTGATTGCGGACACTAAGGCTGTGTGATCACTTCGCTCTTCCCACCATCTCAGGGGGTATCAGCCTCTGGCATAGGATTGGAAGAAGGCATTTCAGAGCCGCTGAGAGAGGAGTTTTTATTCTAACAGGGTGAATCTTCAGGGCAGCCACCCTATCGAGAAATGCCTAAATTCTGTCTCCCCTACATTTCCTAGACCCTACAGAGCAGCATATAAAACTCTTTACAGATTGGTCCCCACCCTCATTAGACGCTTTCTCCACCCATACCCCTCTGCCATTGCACTTGAATTATGCACCTGAGGCAGTCCTTCACTGCTTTGTGGCTTTCGTCTATCAGATATCAAATCCTCATCTAGATTGTTTTTATTTTTTTTTCTGTCATTAAGCCACTTTTTATTTTATTTGCCGTTCAGAAACTATGAACACGTCTGAGTTCTTTATGCTTAAAAGTGGTATTATGCCATTATTTCAAGCACATTAAAATACGCAGAAGTGCAAGGCAAACACAACTGGCGATTTCTGGTTACCATTAGTTACACACTTGATTATCAGAGCTTTGAAAACATCCGGTTGTTCATTTTATCCTTTGCATCTTTAAGTTTTCTTATACCTACACAAAGAAATTTGCTCTGTTCTAATGAAAGGTAAGTGGACAGTATTAAAAATAACGGCTTAATTTTAACATACAACGACATAGTGACTAAAAAACATATCCAGCATGCAGACATGAATATTAATATGTGAATATTAACAGTAATTGTCTGGATAATAAAAGGAGGAACTTGTCTTTCTTTACAGATTATCAAGAGCCTTGCTATTTTAGATGATGGAAAATAGCTTAAGATTCTCTCTGTAATAAGGGTTCACTCAGCAATAATTGCGTAGATACCTACTGTGAAAATGTCTTTGTAGTTAAACAGGTAAACAAAGCACAGAGCAGTATTCCGGTTCTTCCTATTGTCATAAGCTACTCTTCTCATCATTGTCCATGTTAAGCAGTGAGAAGAGAAGGAATGTCTGTCATTGAGAGAGACCACACAATGGCCTTTCAGGTCTAGTTGTTTTTAAAATGCTGGGCTGCAAAATAGGGAGGCAGGCCAGTCGGGGGACGCATCACTTCATTTTTCAGAAGAGCCATCCTTAAGTAGCATCTCAGCTCTTGTATCTTTCAGGGACCCTTTGGGGCACCAGCAAGTAGACCAGCTGAGGAGCTGTGGACAGTGAAACAAACTGTTCACAGATAGGCTTGTTCTGCTGTTTTCTGGAAAGTACTATGTAAATTAAGCAGAATCTAGTGACTTGAGGGTAGAAGGAGCCTTTGTGTTGGCAACATCCCACCCCCACCCGCCAGACTTAAGAGTATAGGAATCACAACTGCACACTTGACCTTGCCCCCCCCCCCAAAAAAAAATAACCAGATTCCTTCCAAAAGCCTGGGCCACTACTTAGAAGTTCTGGGCCGCTTGTATTCAGGCTGTCCTTTCTTATGCAAGCAATGCGGTCGGCATGACTCATAAATTTATGGCTTTCATTTTAATCAGCAAGGAAGAATTCCTCCTCTGCAAAATCTTATTAAAGGAAGCTGATTGCAAATTGAATGTGGTCCAGCACCTCTCCAAAGCTCATTTAAGATATTTGATATTTGAGAGAAAAAGCCTAAATGGGCATGTTAACTTTCCATTTACCTACCCGATTCCAAATTCTATCTCCGTACTCTCAGGCCATCAAAACATAATGTCTGGGACTGCATTATCTCAGTCAATCAAGGACCGGGCTTCGGAGCTCTGACTTGCTGCCATGTCCTTTGGTTTTACAGAAGGCTGAGATTAAAGGTGCCCCATTCAAGAGCACAGTGGTATCATTTGGAAAACCAGTTGGAGGGACATTTGACTATGTGACTTAGCCCTGCTGTACATGAGAATTCACAGGATAAATTTAAAGAACGGATCCTCATCCTCACAGGCACACCCATATGTGTCACATATGTTTTCACAGGAAAACAATTTACTTTCCATAGTTACCAAACCAAATTTAAAACTCCATCCTCTCAAATAGAAACAAAATAGAAGTAAGAAATAAAATAATGGTCCATATTCCAAAGGGCCCCTGGTCAGCTTATCTTCAAATATAGATTTAAACAGAGAGTACTAGCCCCTCGCCCAAACTGTGCAAGAGAACAGCTCACACCCTACTGAAAATTTTCAGTTGAAAGTTAACAGAAAAGCTTGCCTGCAGATTTGACAAAGTCATGGACCTGGCAAGCTTTAAAATAAATGGGGTACTGAATTGAACAGAGAATTCTCAACAGAAGAAGTTCAAATGGCCAATAGATAGTTAAGGTGATCTTCAACTTCCTTAGCAGTCAGGGAACTGCAAATCAAAACAACTTTGAGATACCATCTTACACCTGTCAGAATAGCTAAAATCAAAAACTCCAATGATAGCCTATGCTGGAGAGGATGTGGAGTAAGGGGAACACTCATCCATTGCTGGTGGGAATGCAAACTTGTGCAATCACTTTGGAAATCAGTGTGGTGGTTACTCAGGAAATTGGGAGTCAACCTACCTCAGGATTCAGCAATACCACTCTTGGGAATATGCCCAAGAGATGCCCAATCATACTACAAAAGCGTTTGTTCAACTATGTTCATAGCAGCATTATTTGTAATAGCCAGAACCTGAAAACAACCTAGATGCCCCTCAGTGAAAGAATAGATTAAAAAAAAGTGTGGAACATATACACATTAGAGTATTACTCAGTGGTAAAAAAAGAATGACATCTTGAATTTTGCATGCAAATGGATAGAAATAGAAAACACCATCCTGAGTAAGATAACCTAGACCCAAAAAGATGAATATGGTATGTACTCACCCATTAGTGAACTCTAGCCATAAACAAAGGACACTGAACCTATAGTTTACAAGCCTAGAGAAACCAAATAATAAAGTGAACCCAAAGAAAAACATATATAGATCCTCCTGGAAATTGGAAGCAGATAAGATCAACAGGCAAAAGTTGAGAGCATGGGGATGGGGTGGGGGGAAGGGAAGAGGGGAGAGAGAAGGGAAGGATTGGGGAGAGCTTGGGGAGTGGGAGGGTTGAGATGGAGGAAGGGTGGATATAGGAGCAGGGAAGAAGATATTTTCATTAAGGAAGCCATTTTAGGGTTGGTAAGAGACTTGGCTCTAGAGAGGTTCCCAGGTGTCCACGGGGATGTCCCCTGCTAGGTCCTTGGACAGCAGAGGAGAGGGTGCCTGAACTGGCCTTGTCCCATAGCCACACTGATGAATATCTTGCATATCACCATAGAACCTTCGTCTGGTGATGGATGGAGGCAGACAGAGACCCACATTGGAGCACTGGACTGAGCTCCCAAGGTCCAGCTGAAGAGCAGAAGGAGGGAGAAGATGAGCAAGGAAGTCAGGACCACGAGGAGTTGGTCCACCTACTGAGACAGTGTGCCTGTTCTAATGGGGCTCACCAAATCCAGCTGGACTCGGACTGAAAAAGCATGTGATCAAACTGGACTCTCTGAATGTGACTGACAATGAGGGCTGACTGAGAAGTCATTGATAATGGCCCAGGGACATTTTTCTACTGTATATACTGGCTTTTTGGGACCTTAGTCTATTTGGATGTATACTTTGCTAGGCCTGGATGGAAGGGGAGAGGGCCTTGGACTTCCCACAGGGCAATGTACCCTGCCATCTCTTAAGACTGGAGGGGGAGAGAGGAGTGTGAGTGGGGGAGCCAGAGGGTAATGGGAGGAAGGGAGGAAGTGGAAATTTTTGAATGAAAAAAATATATAAAGAAAAAATAAAAATGACTTTTATCATTCATTGAAAAAAAAAAACAAATGGAATGCAAAATGCGGAGGTGGACCATACAAGGTCCTTTGGTAAGAAAAAGGCAAACTTAAGCAACTGAGGGAAACATTTGAGCCAAGTAGCATGGGAGATTGTACCCTCCTGGTTGCTCAGGCATGGGGAAAGGGGAGAAGGGGCTTGTGTTGGGCTCATAAGGGACCCTCTCCTCAATCAGTGCAGCCACCAATGGGAGCTGATGTTTTGCTAGGTCACACAACACCTGGCTTGCTTTCCCCAATCAGAGTCTCCAGGGCTCAATTTTGAAGAGAGGGTTTACATTTCTCACTGTTTCTCTGAAAATGCCATACTGAACCCCATGGCTTTGTATGGCAGTTTAAAAACTACACTATGTGAGAATAAGTACTCCATATCACCTCTAAACTGTTTCAATATTCCATTATGTCTATTGTTTCCCTGTTACTAAGTTTGTCAATGAAGAAAAGTCCATTTATATTAAGGCTTTTCATATCACCCATTCCATAGTCCAGGCTGGTATTGATCTCCCTGTTTTCCTGTCTCAGCCTCCAAAATATTGGGATTACAGATGTATGGTACCGTACTGGATCCCAAATATCTTGCTCATTGCTTCCCCATACAGTGGTTCTTAACCTGTAGGTCATGACCCTTTTGGGGTGTTGAACAGTCATTTCACATGGGTTGTCTAAGACTATCAGAAAATGCAGATATTTACATTATGATTCACAACAGTAGCAAAATTACAGTTACAAAGCAGCAATGAAAATAATTCTATGGTTGGAGGAGGTGGGGTGGCCACCATAACATAAAGAACTGTATTAAAGGGTCACACCATTATGAAGGTTGAGAACCACTGGCCTAACAGGACTTGAGACTGCACATGGCAGTTCTAGAATCTCCTGACATTTGTCTGCTCATCAAATGTTTGTTGAGTGTCTTCTAGGAGCCTGGCATGGTAGAACACCGGATATAATAATAGTAAGAAGTTGAATACAGGATCTTCTCCTCAGGAGACAGACAAGGCATCAGATACACACAACATGAGGTAGTTGGAGGCGTGATATAGGGCAAGTCACTTGACCTATTCTGGGGACCATAATAATTGTCCCAGAAAATGCCTGGGACAGAAAAATGGAAGAAGAGAGGGAATGTTAAGCATCGTGGTGAAGAACCAATGGTGCTGTATTGGTCACTGCTGTACACTGGGGACCTTGCTCTGTGCTCAGCTCAGGGAAGGCACACAGCACATGTAAAGCAAATTCATAAGCTAGTGGTGGGGTAGCATGCAAATCCAGACAGCACATCTCTAGGACCAGAGAGAGTTTGATTCGGCTGAGTACAGCTTGAAGGTGAGAGGTAGAGGGTAAGACAAGACTAGAGAGGCCCCAAAGGTTGCTTGTTAAGGATCCTTATACAAATATGCTTGATTCTATAAGAAAGGAGAAGTTACCCATGACCAAAAAAATAAACATTTAAAATAAATAAGTGGTTTCCTTTTCTGCATTGCTATGCCACCCGAGTCCCAAGATGACAGGGTTCTTTACTTTTCTTTTATCTTCTCTTTTTGCTTTTTTTTCTTTTCTGTTCCCTTTCCCTCCCTCTCTCTCTTTCCCCCTTTTCTCCCTTCCCTCTCCCACCCTCCCTTCTTTTTCTTCCTTCCTTCCTTCCTTCCTTCCTTCCTTCCTTCCTTCCTTCCTTCCTTCCTTTCTATCTTTCTTAACATAGGGTTTTCTATGTAGCTCTAGCTGTTCTGGAACTTACTTTGTAGACGAGACTGACCTCGAACTCATAGAGATCCACCTACCTCTCCCTCTCAAAAGCTGGGATTAGAGGAATGTAACACCATGCCAACTTGATAGGGTTCATTGTCAAAGTTAACTGTTATTGGTAGTTACAACCAGACCAAGGGAACTTTGAGTATGCCATAAACACTTAATTTTATACACCTGACCCTTCCTGCAAGTGTACATGGCTAAGTGTATTTGGGGGATCCTGCCAAGAAACCTGAGGCTGCTGAGCAAGGTGATGGCCACAGCTTCCAACCCACTGCTGCCTTATAGGCAAGCTGAGGTTCCTGATACCCAGTCCTTTGAGTTGACAAGTATGTGGTCTGGCCCCTGCTGAGCCCCTGTGCTCACTTGTTAGAAGACACTGCACCCACAAAGAGCTGCCATAGGATAGCTAATGGGGACAGATTTGATAACAGAGGATCTCTTTATGGAAGACAAGTTACTCAACAGTAGATAGGCCAGAATGCAATTCTGGCCTTGCTGGGAAACAAAGGGAGCCTGAGGGGGAAGAACGCAGGAAAGTGCCTTCCTTTTGAGTTGTACTTAAACCTGGAGACCCTCACAGCTGTTCAAGGCTCAGAAGGGCCAGTCTGCCCAGGATTACCCTGGCTGCAGAACACTCTACATAATGCCTGCCACAAACTTTCAGGGACTGCTGAGGACTAAGAATTTACAGAGATAATTAACTATGTAGTGCTCCTGTGTTTATAAAATATCTGAACTAAGACACTAAGAGCCAATATAACTAAAGCCTAAAGCCTAGAACGAAAAGATATACATTTAAAGTAACCCAGCAGTTCGATGGCTCTGTGGTGAAATCACTGAGTCTGACAAACTAAGTTTGGTCCCCAGAACCCACGTGGTGGAAAGAGCTGACTGATTCTCAGAGCTGTCCTCCACACAAGCACCATGGCATACCGCACATACACCACACAGAAATAAATGCAATAGTAAACATTTCAATCATGATTTTTAAAGCCTGTTTCCAAGTGGCTTAAGCCCTTTAATGTCTTGGCAGAGGGAGCTGGGATGCACTGACTTATGCTTATGTGGCAGGAAGGAAGTGGTTGGAAATCCACAATTCTATAGAAAGTTTTGAAGTAGGAAATTTTAAAGAAAAAAATTGCATGTGATTCTAGGAAATCTCATCATGATCTCACAGCAGTAGCCATTTGCCAAAGAGCCTTGCACGGTCTGCATGCCAGAGAGTGTTATTGGAAAAAGGCCCCAGCGACTTCCTGGAACTCCTCTCTGTGAGCCGACAGCTTGCTTGGCGTAAGCTGGGCACTAACACAGTACACAGCTCTACAGCATATCAGGGACCCAGGAAGAATGTAAGGGCTCGTTCAAAGGGACATGGTTAGAATCTTGACAGATACAATAGTTCATGTTATTCAAATCACACCATGGGCCTTTTTTCCTGTGTGTGCACGTGTGTGTGCTCGAATGTGGAGACCAGAGGATAAGCTTGGGTGTCGTTCCTTAGGCTTGGTCCACCCTACTTCTGCTTTTGTTTCTTTGGCCTGTGGTCACTTATTCAATTAGCGCAGCTGACCATCAAGCTGCATGCATGGACCTGACTACTTTTGCCTTCCCACAGCTGGACTTGCAATCACATGCCATAGGCTTGGCTGATTTTCATATGGGTTCTAGGAATCAGGATCTCAAGCGTGCATGGCCAGCACCTTACCAATGCAGGCAGCTCCCAGCCTGTTCATATACATATATACATATAAAGTGGGAACGTGAAACAGTGGGGCATTTGGCAAACATTTCTTACATTGCCACTTCTGGCCCAGGAGCTCAGATTTGTGCAGGAGAAACATGCAGACATGTTTCTTGAAAGGATTCTCAGCAGTTTTTTTGTATAGAGATTTATGTATATGACTCAAATTATGTTTTCAGCATTTTATTATATCTATTGTTAAATAAGGTCATTTTAAATGCAAATTTTATGCTAATTATTAATACATTAAGAAATAATAGACATTGATTTGTACTGTCAAAAATTATTCTCCTATAGGTCCAAGATTAAATTGGTTTTCCTTTTTAATTTATAAGGTGCACCACTGAGAACAGAAGGAGTGTGTGTGTGTGTGTGTGTGCGTGTGTGTGTGTGTGTGTGTGTAAAAATGTTAGTTCAAAGCAATTTTGCTCATACAAAATTCTCCAAACAAACTCTGTTGACGAAATGTGCCTCTACTTACCAAGATAAAGCAGAAGTTTCACTACAATGTGTCCAGATCAAGATGGACTTGAGGGTCAGAAAGTGGAGAGCTTGGTTAGCATGCACAAAGTCTGGAGTTTGATCCCTGGCATCATAAGGACCAGGCATGTTAGCGTGAGCCTATAATCCCAGGGTTTAGGAGGTGGAGGAAAAGGATCAGAGGTTCACGGTGGTCATAGGTCAACCTGAGCTATATGAGACACTACCTCGGTGAAAAATTAATTTTGGTGTTGAGACCAAAAACTGGCATGACTGTCATAACGTCCTCAGTTCAGATCATAGACTTCATTGAAATGTGCCCCATCTCAAAACTTAATAACACAGAATACAAATTATTAGAAAAATATAGTTATACACTCATCAAAGAAGCCAAAATTTTCTTTTAGTTATTTCATTTTTACAGGTAGTTTAGATATGGAAGGCAGTTTTAAAATTGCAATTCAGATCGTTTCTCAAATAACACAAGGGTACTAGTCAGTGGTAAGAATCTTTAGAAATTGCTATGGTTTTTATATGTAAAATGGAAGCTGTGGATGAAATGACCCAATTATCTAGTATTTTGTGAAATCTCAAATCATACCTATATATAATGACCCCAAATAACAATGGAAACAGCCTAGTTTATCACACAGTGCAGGAATAGCTGGCTTGATTTTCTTTCACCCTTTATTTTTTCTAAGGATTTATGTAAGCTCACGTGTGCCTATGTGAGCTATATGCACCAGCTCCATGTGGGGCCACATCCAGAACGCAGCGGATGTCCTGGAACTGCAGTCACAGGTGGTTTTGAGCCTCTCCATGTGGGTATTGGGAACTGAACCTGGGTCCTCTGGAAGAGCAGCAAACACTCCTTACCACTGAGTCACCTCTTCATCCCTCCGCTTGGATTTAAACAGCCCTGTCTGTGAGGACAGCAAGCAGCTCTCTTACCTTCAGGAATTGGCTGTAAAGTGTAAACTTGTGGTGTATTGTGGTACTTTGGGTTATAAAAACTCCATGAAGTCTTACGGATCACTTTTTTTTTTTCTCTTAAATTTCTGCATTTGAGAAAGGGTATTAGTGCTATACCTTAAAATAACAGATTAGTAATGTTGTAATTTATAATTATGGTTTGTGAACTTGGAAAAGTAAGGCTTGGGGCGGGAGGACGTGGGGCTCTACGGAGTGCAGCAGGGAAGGGAAGCCTGCCAACTGTAATAAAGATGACGGCTCCTGATGCCTTCTCCTCCCTATGTCGCTCTAAGGGCCGCGCCTAAGTGCTTTTCACAATCAGTCAGCACCGTGCCACAGTCTCATTCCTACATCTTTTCAACGTCTTTTATGTTTGTGATTTACGCCCATGGAATAACCAGGAAAGCCGCATTCCAGGAGGAGCCAGAGTGCGGGTCAGTAAACTTCCTAAGCCCAGCTCTGCACTGGGAGCTGTGGGACGCTGTTTCCAGTAAACACTCTGGCCCTCCCAGCGCAGGCTTCTTCCAGAGCTGCAAGGCTTTCTTAAGCTAAACCATGGTGGAATTTAATCCTTTCTCATGTTTTGGAGAAAGTGGAGGGTGGCGCCTACACAATTTGATTTGGTGTAAAAATACACACCAAATCTGATTTCTGTTACATTAAGGCATTCTCTGACAAAATACACAGAAGAAGGGAGGAAGCAAATTGTGCACCAGGACCATCTTACTAGCTTGCTTCCCGAATACCTGACCACGAATGAAAAAAAATAAAATAAAGGGTTCAAACTCCACTTTAATTGAATATTTAATAGATGATTTAATGGTCAAGTTAAGATACATTTTAAATGCTAAATATAAAAATGATTTGTGTTTGCTTACTGGAAATATTTGTAATACTAGCCAACACATATAATAAACTAATATTTAAAACAAATTTACTGTGGGGGCCAGTGAAATGATTATTTTCAATTTATGAAAACATTGCATTCATCAAACTGTAATTTTGACTAATATATAAACTAGGCTTTTATTAAAATGAACACATTAGCAGTGGGTTGCCACTGACGGGGGAAAAAGTGTTAACTCTCTCTTCTAAATGTTTCTTTTCTCTTAAAAAGTGCTATTGAAAATAGAGAAATGGCACCATTTTCCTTGGGAAAGGCTCCAGTTAATCCAGAAAGAAACTCATACATATTCGTACTTAAGTGGATTCACTCTTTTGTAAAAACTCCATCCTTTCTATCCTGGCCTTTGAAGTAGCATCACTCAAAACAAAACAGAACAGAACAGAACAAAAACTCCACAACTCTTGAGATTGTCAAATAGGAGCATAGCATTCTAGTCCAATGCCATGCTCTAAGAGTTCAGGTCAGCATAGGAAAACTAGCAAGCTAGGCAAACATGCCCTAACTGATGACTGAATAAAAGGGGCAGAGAATCACTTCACTTGGTAATCAAAATGAAAAAACAAAACCACTTTAACATTATTCTAAAGCAATAGTTTTCAACATGGTCGCAGACCCTTTGGCACAATTCTACCTCCAAAAATCTTTACATCACGATTCCTAACAGTAATAAAGTTAGAATTATGAAGTCTCAATGAAAATAATTTCAGGGTTGGGGGCCACTGCAACATGAGGAACTGCATTGAAGCTTCACAGCAGCAGGAAAGTTGAGAACCACTGAGGCTTTAGAAAAGTCAAGGATTTGCAGGAAAGGCTTGCTAAGCAACTGATCACACGCTACCTGGACATAAACGTAAATGAATTCTTTGAAGTCCTAAACTTGTTATTTCTCTGGGATGTTTTGAATTGACTTTACTTCTTGGAAAACTTGAGATTGAGATCCCTGAGAAAAGTCTAATTCACTCTACTCCAATGCAGCCACCAGCATCAGACACTTCCCACAGGAAGGAAAGCCCTTCATTGGTTTCACCCTTCCGGTGGGATGAGCGCCTCAGACATACAGCACCAGGCATGCCCTCATGCACAGAGGGGATGAGGAAAGTCTGTGCTGCATTACAGGTGTTTTGCCGGGACTTTCTGAAACAGTTGCATGCTGCAAGAGTGTCAGATTAAAAATAAATAACTAAATAAGACCACCCAACCTCAGCAGTTTGAAAGACACACAAATCAAAGGCATAAGGGAAGCAAATGGTATAATAACGGTGGGACTAAGTGAATGATCTCAAGATATAGCTCATAAGCTTTAACCATGGAGACAATTCATGCATATCAACTTAAAAATATTAAACTGCTTACTTCATTATAACCTTGCTTTGCTAAATTCCTTTCATAAAATTAAGATTGTTTCATGTGGTAAAGAGAAATAATAGAGACAATTCCTGGGAAAATTCAGAGAGCAAACACTGAATAAATTGAATCTTAAGGACTTGTTAGTGCTTCAGTTCAGGATGTCTGATTTCAAAAATGATGATTAATGTCTGCATAAGTCCATGCTTTAAACTAGGAACAAAACATTGATGGTGTCTCTAAGTTATAAACATCTCAAACAAAGATACAAGAGATGGGAAATCAAACCAAATCATTGGACGGAAGCGGAAGTGAATGTTAGAAGTGGATCAGAAAGAAAGCAATTTGAAATAATCACGAAGTAGAGGAGAGCCTATGCCAAGAACTACAGTCATACACGGAGAGTGTTACTGATGAGGTTTGAGCTCTGAAGACCACAAACATTGATGGTCATTGTTTGGAGTAAAATTAAGGAGGTAAAATTCCTTCTTTTATGTAATATGAAGAAAATATCTTTCTTATGAGATGTAAAGCACTAAACATTGCCTCTAACTGTCCTTGTTAGCTTTAGTTTTCAATTTGACACAGTCTAGAATCATCTGAGAAGAAAATTTCCATTGAGAACTTGTCTGGTGTGGGAAGTCCTTCTGTATATGTGCTGCTTTTATTGGTTAATGACTAAAGAAGCTACTCTGGCCTGTGATAGGCAGATAGAACTAGAAGGAAAAACTAAACTAAATGCTGGGAGAAGGAAGGCAGAGTCAGAGAGATGTCATATCGTCGCTGGAGGAGGCAGATGTCAGAACCTTGCCAGTAGGCCAAGATCTCACGGGGATGCACAGAGATGGTCAATAGTGATGAGTTGAGTTAACATGTGAGAGTTAGCTAGAAATATGCATAAGCTAATAGACCAAAAAATTACAATTAATATAGTTTCTGTATGATTATTTCGGGTCTGGGAGGCTGGAAAATGAACAAGCAGCTTCCGACTACATTTGTCCAGATCTGATTGCCCCATGGACATGTGTATGAGGGATTACCTTGATTATTAAGTGATGTAGAGGGTCACAGACTGCTGTGGGCAGCACAATGCCTAGGCAGGTAGTCCTGGGCTACACAAAAAAGGTAGCTAAGCAAGAGCTTGTGAGCGAGCCCTCAAGTGGTGCTCCTCCATGGAGCCTACCTCCACGTTCCTGCCTTGAGTTCCTGTCCATAATGATGGACAGTAAACTGGAAGTATAAGCCAAACAAACCCTTCCAGGGTTCATCAAGATATAAGGAAATCAAATTTATATACAAGTGTTACTTTACAAGGAAGGTGCCAAGAATAAAAATAATTTGATAAGCTCTGTTTCCTATTTCTTAGTGTTGGTCATGTCTGAGTTCTCTCTAGATGATGCACCTTAGGATTGTCGGGATCTTTCAGCTCCAAGTCGGAAGCTTTGATCAGACCACCAGGTCCTGTTTGTCCCCACCCTGCTTTAGCCGGGCTTCCCTCATTCTGACCAGGACTTGGTGATCTGCTTCCATGATTGTCCTTGAAGTCTTCCCTTGTCACTCTTTGTTTCCCCAAATGATGTCATCTGGGTCTTTTAAAAGTGGAGCTAGAGAAACAAAGGCTGACAGGAAAGTAGCATCTCTCAGAGAAGAAGGGAAAACACAGACCTGGACAAGAGGAGAGCTCTCTTCACTGTGAAGACCTGTGCAAGATAGCCACCAGCCTAATGGAAACTCCACTAGTGGAGTCCTGTAGTCTGCACAGGCTGGCCTTGTCACTCTGCTCATCCATTGTCCCTAGGAGCATGACTTTGATCTCGTTTGGGGACAGATACTGCAGGTGACAATTGGGTTGTAAGCAACCAGGTGTGACCTACCTCATGGTGGGGTGAGTCCTTCTTCCAAAAGTAGGGCTGAAAGAATGCTCAGTTTCATGTTGAGTACAACATGGTTCCCCAGATTGCACACTTCCCCTTAAAACTCAAGCTCTGTCAATCACCAGTTTACTGTCTCCACGAAGATCTAAACTTTAATGTCTCACGCCCCAATGCCCTCCTGGGTTCTTAGATTCCTGCTTTTCAGAAACTAGAAGCTACATCCTATTCTTCCAAGATGCTTGCTACACAGCTTGGCATGGAGAGGGACTAGCATGTGTTCAAAGAAGTGATAAGTTCAAAAGATGAATGGATGGATCTATCAGTTTTATTATCAACTTGTTCATTCTCTATTCTGGCATTGATACATTAAGGGATATACCTTGAATATAGCAAGGATATTATGAAGTTATAAAAATAATTTAAACATATTTTAAATATTAGAGACTATAAAACACTGTATGAAAAAGCAAGACATCTTAAGCTATATTTTGGACTTAGACATTCTGAGTCACAAATCCAACCCAATCATTAGCATATCACAAGACCTTATGTGTAGATAATCTCTTTGTGTCTGTTATTTTCCTCCAATTTCCACTATTGGTTCACAGATTGGGAAATGTCCCACTAGGTTTAAACCCAAGATGGCCTTTATATAATTTTTATTATAGAATAAAGCACAACTAAGTTGAAAATTGTGGAATTTTATTTAATGGCCCTTTTGGGACAGGGCCTTTTAGTGCAAGGACTTCCTATTGTCTCATCAGGTAACATGGTCTCCACAGTGTAAGATCTTAGAACACTGGGATATGAACAAGTGGATGGGATGAGAGGCCTTTCTCTGTGGGTGGAGACAACTGCAGCCAGGTTGGGAAGCCAGCCACTGGGCTTGAGGGAGGAGCTGACACACACAATGGAGCTGAGAAAGAAACGCTCCTGAATTACCTGGATCTTATTGGTAAAAGACAGACACAGAGAGATGTCAGACTACCTAAAAAGATTTTCTTTAAGAGTGCTTCTCCAGCAGGGTAGGATAGGAACTGCATAGAGAAAAACAAAGGCCATGACCAGCAGAGGACAATAAAAGAAAAAAATAAACAAAACAAATTTTCTTCGAGCAAACAGGTTTTATACTACACCGTATTCTCAGGGGGCATACTATGTATTATCTGGTTTCCTTCAAATCCCATCAAAATTGTGTTTTTCCTCTACATAGGTGAATTTCTCTTGAACTTTGAATAAGTGCCCCTGAATTTAGACTTTAGAATAGAATAGTCACAGCTGTAATGACCCCTTCCATTCTCTTCCTAGTTATGGACAAACAACTTGTCGTTTTGCATTTCTTCTTCCTTGGATCAGAGTTCATTGATATGTGCCTGCCACAGACACTCCTTAGTCATTGGTTCTTTCCTGCAACAACACGTGAGAATTCCTTGTCCTGTACTAGGAGGTGTGTCTGCCACTGGGAGCACAAGGAAAGTTCCACCTTCTGTCCCCTGGGATGCTGGAGTAGTAGGGGAGAGAGCTGTGTAAGTGAGCAACTCGAGGGGCAGGCGGTTCATAGCATTTTACAAGTGTGCCCTTCCAGCACTAGAAAATTTATGTCTAACAGTGAACCTTAGACGTAGCAAATGCTTCACAAGGCATTCTGAACCTCTCCACATCATTCCAAGGTTGGAAATAGCACAAATGTATCACACAATCGAAACGCGGAAATGAAGGTCGAGTCAGGAAGACAATCCACTTTCTCATGGTAACAGGGTTTCTGGGGCATAGAGACTAGTGGGCCATTTCCCTTGTCACTGACCCCTTCCCTAGAAACCACCCTGTGTGGCTTCACATTGTGCTACCTGCAGAAAGGGCAAAACTCATTTCATGTCTGCTTTTTGCTCAAGGAACTTCATCCTTAATTACACCAAGGTTATTTTCTGAGAATTCGTACCAGCATTATCTGATGGGATTACATTAAACGACTTGACAAACATCACAGGAGGTGGCCCGTCTCATAAAAAGGGGTGGGGCTGGGGCTGGAGAGGTGGTTCAGTGGTTAAGAACACTTGCCACTCTTGGAGAGGACCTGAATTTGGTTCCCAGCACCTGTGCCAGAAGCATAACCATTATGACTCCAGCTCCAAGAGACTCACAACCTCTTCTGGCCTCTGCAGGCGCCTGCTCTCACACCCATGACATACACACACAAATACACACAGACACGCAGTAATAAGAACAAATCTGGGTGAAAACACAGTTCAAGGTCCTCCCTAGCTACATATGGAGGCCAGAACAAGCTGACCAGGGCCTCCAAGGCTGTGAAGGTTCTATGTTTGCTAACAAGAGAAGCAGTGATTGGAACAAGCTGGAAGTTCCTGGGAGGGCACAGCACAGGGTTGGATTGAGCATTGAGAGATCCATACCAAGACATTGAATCTTTAAAGAGGAATAAGAGACAACCAGGTCAGACTGGGGCCCACATTATTTCAAACTGCACATCATGGCAAAATGGGTACATAAAGAGATAGTTGGCAAAGAGACACATGAGCAAGTGTTGAAAAGTGTAGTCATCTCCAGCCCTCTGCCTCTGTGTTTATGTCCTCTCTCTATATATATCTCTATCCCTCTCTCTCTGGGTGTGTGTTTGTCTGTCTGTCTATCTGTCTCTCCTTCTCTATGTTTGTGTGTATATACGTATGTGTGTATGAATCTGTTTTGTGTACAATGCATGCTCCTGGGATGACGCCTCTGGGAAACTTCAGTGTGTATCAAGATCAATCCTGGTTACTAAAGCACAGAGATCAACTGACTGTTCCATCCTTGCCCTTCCTTAATAACTAGGAGTTGGCTGAATCTTCAGAACAAAATTGCCCACTGCTCATCTGTTTATTCATCTATTCAATAAATACTTCCGACTGGCTAGTAGGTGAAAGAGGGCTTTAGGCACGGAGAGAGAAAAAGACAGATTGGCCCCAACCTTGTTCCTGAATGATCTGTGTCAGGGGGCAGACCTCCGCTCCATAGAACAATAACACCAAACACATTGATTTCAGCAAGGGAGTCTAGATCACTTTTTCTTTGTCAATAAATTTAAATGGGGATGTGGACAATAATCAATGCCGTGGGGCTGGCAAACCTTTATCAAGGAAATACTTAACTCTGCTGCTTGACACCGCCATCGCTGGGCAGCTGAGCCAGGCTAGTGTTCTGATGATTTGGATTTAAAAAGATGACAAAATTTTCAGATTTTCATAAAATACCATGGAAAACAT
This sequence comes from Myodes glareolus, assembly GCF_982192425.1. Lineage (NCBI taxonomy): Eukaryota > Metazoa > Chordata > Mammalia > Rodentia > Cricetidae > Myodes > Myodes glareolus. The sequence goes on along the minus strand of NC_142029.1, from coordinate 33,077,538 downwards.
CAGTTTCAAGCTCTGTGGAAAATTAAACAACTTTTAGCACAAAAAAAAGAGCAGAAAATGGTTTTTCAGGGGCAGTGGAATTTTAAGATGAGTCACAGAGGCAGAAATGGCAGAGGAATTCAGCAGAGCTTGTAGGTGCGAAGGTTAATGATGAGGGAGGTGTCTGCTTTATATGGAGCAAAAAATAAGCCAAAACTACCTCTAGTGTCTTTGAGAAAGTATATAATGTATATTATACATATGTGTGTGTGTGTGTGTGTGATGCCACTTTTACTTATTTTAGTCAGTTAATATCTATTTAAAACATAAATGTCTTGGAATTTAAATGAGATGGTCTAATGAATATTTTTATGTATGCCTGCAAAGGTTTACAATTCCTTCCATGCACGAAGTGCTTTATCCTTACAGTTAACATGTTCATGCTAAAAGTTCTATATTTTTAACATTTACCAGTGGGCATTTTCAGCAAAACATCTTAGGTATTTTTATAACCAATAAAATCTACATAAGCATAAGTTTATATTCCAGAGTAAAGCCTTTACAAGCAAGCGCATTGCTGGTGCAAGGGCTGACAATTGAAAGCTTTGTAGAGGCCAGGCATTAATAGATAGTGACTGATTTGGTCTAGAGCAGTCATCCTCAACCTTCCTAATGCTGCAACCCTGTAATAGGGTTTCTCATGCTGTGGTGGTGTCCAACCATAAAATTATTTCTTTGCCACTTCAAAACTGCAATTTTGCTACTGTTATAAATTACAATATAAATATTTGATCTGTGACCCCCTGTGAAAGGGTCCTTGGATCCCCAAAGGGGCTGTGGCTACATGTTGAGAACTGTTGGTCTAGAGGATTTTCTTTCTGCTCTCTTGTCAGGTGTCTGGGTCTTTGCTGCTATATAATCACTCATATGTAAAATAAAATAAAGAAGCAAGGAACGGATCCAAAGTGATGGGTTGAGCTAAAATAAGGTCCACCCCCATGGCCCAGAGAGGCCCTTCTTGCAAATGTTCCACATCCTTCCAAGACAGTGCCATTTACTGGGGACTGAAGCCTATGCAAGACATTTCATAGTTGATTACCAACAGCCCTTGTGGCTCCTCCCCCACCCCACCCTATCCTAGCACACACACACACACACACACACACACACATACACACACACACACACACACACTCATAAAAGCCTCCCTCTGAGAGTGTCATTCTGGAGACCTGGAGAAAGGGATGAGAGGAGTAATCACCGGCAACTGGAGAATGGCGTCAAGTAAACTTGGAAGAACTTAACCTGGAAAGCAGACTGTATGGGGTGATGTGTGGCTATATCGCTCATTGGCAGTAGTGCCTAGGGCAAGATTTTCTCTTTTTCTTTTACTCTTTTGTTATGTCGAACGTATTTGTACATTGACAAAACAGTAATTGTATTTACTAAAGGAAAGGAATTCCCACTTTTCTAGACACAGGTATAGTCTGTGTAATTCCTACCTATTCATTCTTCTTCCATCCTCATGACCCCCGTACTGCTCCTCTCTAGTAACATCTACACTACTTTCAGGATGACTGATGGTTCTGCATTTGAGAAGAAACATATTTGTCTCTCTGTGTCTAGCCTACTTCACTTAGTATAATATCCATGAATTCCATCTCTTTCTCCAAAAACAAGAGAATTCGGTCTTTAATTGTTGGGTAGCGTTCCACCGTGTACTGCAGACCACACCATCTTCACCTATTCACCTGATGACAGAAACCTAGACTGACTTCATATCTTAGATATGGTGAATAGTGTCATAATAAGCCGGGCCTGCAGGCTCCTCCTTAGTAAGACGGTTTTGCTGTGAACTTATCCGCATGAGTGGGTTAGCTGGATCATATATTAATTCTAATTTTAGTCTTCTGAGTAAGTTTTCACACTGTTTTCCAAAGTGACTGCACCAATTCAGATATCCATCAGTGTGTACAAGTTCCCATTTCTCCACACATTCACCTAGCGTTTCTTATGTTTCTTCTGTGAGATCAGTGGTTCTAAGTGGGGTAAGCTCCACCTCCTTTACACTGCTGCATTCCTCTGACAGTTAATGCTATTCAATGATGGTCATACATTGACTGGTAGTTTGTATTTTTTTCTTTCAAAAACTATTCAAATCATTCTGCCATATTTCTACTAGATTATTTGTTTTGTTAGACTTTTGGAGTTCTTCATATATTCTGGATATCAGCCCTCCATCAGGTAAATAGTTGGCACATATTTACTCCATTTTGTTTTCTTTTTGCTGTGCTGTTTCTTTTGCTGTCTAGTTTGGCATAATCCCATTTGGTATAATACTCACTTTGACTTCTTGGGTTTTCAGAGTCCTATCTTGGAACTGGCGTCCATGCCGATAGCTCGATGTGCATACCCGCTATTTCAGTAATAGTTTCAGGCTGTAAGATCTTACACTATTGGCACTGATCTAATTTAACTAATTTTTTACAGGGTGAGCAGTGGACTTCAGTTTAAACTTTCTGTATGGACTGAAACAGCTTTCCCAGAACTATTTATTGAAGCGTTTGTTCGTTCTTCCTGTCCATGAACATGGGACTTAATATATATCCATGAACATGTTTTAATAAATATCCATGAACATATTTTAATATATATCTTTTCTTTTATCAGTGTTTCATAATTTTATCATAAACATCTTTATTTCCTTGGTTAGGTTTATTAGTAGAAATTATCATTATTAACATATAATTTTAACATATAAGCATAATGAACTAATTATTAATAATACTTAGGCTCACTCATTGGGGTAGCTTTCATTATTTCCTCTGTAGCAAATTCATTACTGTTACACAAAAGGCATATCACTTTTGTATGTTTATCTTGCATCCTGCAACTTTACTGGATTCATTCATTAGTTTTAATAATCTTTGTGGAGCCTTTTTGAAAATAGAGGTAATTTCTTTCATAATTGCAAATCTTTTATCTCTTTCTCTTGCTTGATATGTCTTAATGAGATGAAGTTGCTAGTATTGTAATGAAGGGAAGTGATGAGAATGACCATGGTTTCTTCCTCATCTGGTTTGATGCCAGTTATGAGTGTGCCTGGGAGGGGGACAGGTGAGCTGGGTGCTTCTCTTCAGCCATCACACATCACAGATGGGTTGGTTAGTTGGTTGGCTGGTTGGATGGCTGATTTGGTTTGGTTTTCTTCACAGCATAATGGTATGAAAATACACATGTCTGCATAGAATGTTACTAAATAATTTAGACTACACAAAGAATTCTGAACACACTAAACTGTGTGAATGATGATGGTATTATCAATGCCACTGTTATTCTGGAAGACTGAGGATAAAGAGGGCAGGTTATGGTTGCAATGGGACTCAAAAAGAACACATCTCTAAAGGAAAAGAAAAATTAGTCCCCAAAAGAATTTGTGATCTCAATTAACAGCTGCCTCCTCCACCTTGACCTTTTGTTAGCTGACTTCTCTTTCAAGTCCCAGCTTAGAACTGTTTACATCTAGGAAGGTTTCTTGACTCTCAAATCCTGGCTAATTAATTTCTCCCCTGTGCTCCACAGACTCTGTTATAGCTCACCCTCGGAGTTTCAAGTTCATAAGAATGTTGAACACCAGGGTGGCTTGGTTTTCCTACATTTTAAGTTTGATTTTCATTTGTATCCCTCATTGGAGAACCCCAGCTTGTTCTCTGACATCTCCAACTACTGAACAGTGCACAGAAGAAACCAATGAGTGATGTGATATATAAATATTGACTCCAAGTTTTAAAGAGAAGGCACTGTAAACCAGTGACTATCAGTCTATACTAGCCCTTCTTGGTCTTAGCCTTTTAGTTCAGATTGCCTAGATGATATATTTGAGACCCTTTCTTAGAGAATAATGCAAAATTCCGAACACATGTGTCAATATGTTTATCAATGATATACACCATGCTAGTACTTCATCATTCCATCAATTACAAAATGTATAAAAATAGAAATATTTAAAGGCAATAAATAGCAAACCCTCATCAGAACCTCAATTTGACAATATCATTTCAGTGTTCACATGATTAGTGTTATCTTGAATCCAGAATTTCTTGTCAGTGAACTTTTATGCTTCTTATCAACTTTCTGGGGATTAATTTAATCAAAAATAGAAAAATCTGCAGATTATTCAAATACACATTATTGAATGTAGACCTTGAGGGCAACCTATGTAGAGTGAGTCTCCTCTACCTTTAGCACACCGGGAGTACCACAGTACTCCTAGCCCTGATGCTGCAGTGCTAGATGCAGGAGTCAAGTCATCTCACCAGCGTTAACACAGGCACCATTGTCCTTAAGTTCCAAACACAGAACAACACAATCAGAAAAGAGACACCACTTGTCAACTCACATGAGGTTCTGTTTAGAGAGAGCACCTTAGATGCGCCTGACACATAGGTCCCCCATGATGTGTCTCTTTGCGTTTCTGCTCCTTGCTAATTCAACATCACATGGAGATTTCCTAGGCAACTGCTATGACCATAAAGAACTTACCTCCTCTCACTTGGGCATAGAGACCCTATTGAGGCTAAATGAAGATCCATTTAGTATATAAGTACTGTAAAGGAAGCTATTCCTTATGAGGTACTTAGCTATACATCAAAGTCTTCCTTTAGTTAGATGGATATCCCTTTTAGCTCTGCATTCAGAGAAAATCAGAATGTACTCAATGTGCAAATGTAAACTCAGATAAGGTGCTCCATCCTTACTTGATGCACAAGTGTACAAATATTAAGACCTCAGATGAAATACACACCATGAAATGTAAGAAGACACTGCAAAACGATAAAGTTGGAAAATCATGGTGTTCAAAGATCCGGCACTTCATTTCCACATTTCTTGGTTCCTGGTGCCTCTCATATGCACCTCATACAGATCGGTCAAGAAACCTGGTGATTTCCTTTCTTATGAGAAATGAGACAGCCACAATGGAGCCCTACATTTTCTTCAGGGTTATAGATACACACTGCTGAGCCCAGATATTTATGGAAGTACTAGAGATTAGAACTCACGTCTTCATTGGCACCCCCTCACTTTATTTTTATTTATATACAGTACAAATTTCTTTCTACAAAACACCTATAACTATGATAGAGTCAGATGTTCTTTAATAGCCTGATGCTGATGCGAACAAACTGTTAAGAGACTAGATCCCATATGGAGTGTGTGGTTCCGCTCCTGAGGAAGCAATACACTGTAAACTCATACTCCCCAACACATTGTCAGTAGTAGGAACGCTCAATGAAAGAACAAACAGGTAAACTGCTCACTTACTTTTCAGAGGGGAGGAGGTTCCCACATACGGTAGCTCTATCTCTTCAGTCCACCCCACCTTGGACGAGGTGCGCATCCTCTCACAGATGGTGTGCTGTGCCCCCGGGTCTGGTTGACTGCTGACGGGTGTGTTTCTCAAACTCTTCAGGTGCTGTTGAACTTCAGCCAAGAGGACAGCTTGTATTGCTTCAGTTACCTGGGAGAGTTTTCATTTTTGTGAATTACATAATATTATTTCAAATTATAAGCAGTCTTGTAAAAAGATACCCAAAGCCCAGAACATTGAGTTTTCCCATAAATAATACCAGCCCATTCTGCTAAAAGTCACATGAAATGTCTCTCCTTGTGAGTAATAGTAATGATGCAGAGAGAGAGACTCATAGGTGCCTAAGTCGCAGATGTAGACCCAGTCCTTACACAAGTTACTTATTGAACCCCCTCTAGGGCTCAAGGAACACTGCAAAAGAACAAGGGAGATGAGCCAAAATAAAGGGTGACAAACTACAAGGTGCTATTCCATAGACCCAAACACTATCAATTGTAGTCACCTGCACTGGGCCCACACTAGACCTACCCTATCAACCCTCAGTCAGGACACGGGGAGAGGTTTAAGGGCCCTATCTTTCACCTCGGAACTCTAAGCTATTGGTAGACAGAAGTTACTGTTTTTAGTTGTGTGCCCAGAGCTGAGCCCAACAGGTTCCAATTGTCTCCACATACATGGTCACACAGATGGTCCCGGCTGATCTTATCAGGTCACAAAACCAAACAAACAGACAGGGACATGAGAGGGAAATCTGTGGGGAGGAGGCAGGGTGGACAAGAGTGGTAGGGAGCAGAGGTGACAGTGGTCAGTATTCATGACACGCATGCATGAAACTAAACTAATAACAATAAAAACTAAGACGTGATCAAGGAAAGGTCTGGGCACAAATGTCAGCCTTTCATTCTTTAGAAAAATGCAAGATTCGGAAAGGGCACTAGAGAGGTGTTTTTAATGACTCTGTCTAATGATACTGTTTACACTGTTTACATGTTTCTCAGATGGTGCAGAAAACTTCTGTATTGTTCAGAGCCACCAGCAGTTGCCAGGGACCCAAAGAAGTTGAAAGAGAATTGTAGAAGGAACATTGTACAAAGCAGCTCTCTAAATCGGCTAGTTTTATGTAAGGAAATGCCTCCGAAGAGGCCAGTTCAAGTCACAAAGCAAATAATAACTAACTCTGCTTCCAAGAGAATTCACATCAGACAAGGGGCTACCCATGCTAGGATGAACCCAACTCTCATGGGTACTCCTCTAGGCCCTGGTCTTTGTGTATCCTTTTGGGACATCTCTATTCTTTGCCTGATCCCGGCCTATACTTCAAGCTTGGCGAAGGGAATGATCTAGAAAGTCATCTTGCAGGATAAGAATAACTGCCTACTTACATTCTCAAGGAAGAGGGGACTCAATGAATCTTAGTAGCAGGAATCTCCTCTGATAGCAAGAGGCACGCGGGTGATGTCATACCTGTACAGCCTGGTCTCTCCAGCAGGAGATTAGCTTCAAAAGTGAGATGTCAGCCTCGGGTGTGTGGTACTCATTCCTACCTAGACACGCAGAAAACTCAATTTAGTAATGCCACTCAGGCTTGGTCCCTGATGCTGTCTGCACAGTAGGACCACCTGGGGAAGATTGCTTCTACAGACACCAATGATCAGGTCCGACCTTACGGTGGAGAGGGATTTAGCAGGTCCAAGGATGGGAACTGACAGTCAAAAATACTCTGGGAAAGTATCTCAGATGACTTTCAAGCCAGAATAATTAGACAGAGACTGTCACACCTTGCTTATTTTCATACTTAATTCATCTTTCTACTGCTTTGCCAAACTGGGACAGAGCACCAGAGTTTTCTGTTTCTTAACTCCTTGTACAAAGACTTCAGGCTTGCCATAAGTCAGCACCCATCACAGGTAAAATCAGAGACTGTATTGGCTTGTGCGCATGCAGTCATTCCTCTCCTACCAATGGGTAAAACACTACTGCTTCATGCTGTGTGTGAGGCACTGTTTCTTCCAAGGCTGTCCTCTTCAATACCCTTCCTCTCTGCCTTAAATCCAGTGAGAAGTTCTAACCTTGAGGAAAGGCTTGCTCTATGTGCATTGATCCGTACAGAAACTAACAGTTCACCACACAAAAGAGCAATTAATAAGAAATAAAAGTGCCCTTTTGTTAATTGAAAATGCATATATAATCATCGAAATGAAAAATATCAGTCGCTTAAGGCTTTCTGATGAGTGAAGGCATCATGCAGGTCTCAGTCCCGACAGAAGATAGGGAGGCATGGTGGAGGCTTTCTGTAGTGGGAAACTGCAATTACACCTGTCTGCTAAAGTTAAGGTATTGATTCATGTTTGACATTCTAGTAACAGTTATTGAGATTAGTTTTTTATCCATTATATTTTCTATCAATCATCCTATATTGAAACAAATTACACACACATACATAGTATACATACATTTTGTATGCGTATGTGTTTGTTACACATGTCTATTTCCATTAACTTGCATTAATAATCAAAGAATGGTGATGGAATAAACATACAAGGTATAGAGCAAATTAAGAACAGAAAAGGAGTTAATAATAAATTGCTTGGCTACTACTATAATTTTTTTCCTAAAGGAGTGTGTAGTAAGAATTTGAAGAAACCAATCATGGTACACAGACCTGTGCCCCAGAACAGCCACATTCTGAACACACTTTCCACATCTCCACGATGCAGAAGAGGAGATTTCCTTTTGATCTCCCTCCTCTCTTCCTCTCTCATCTTGCTGACCTTGTGACTTCACCTTCAAAGCTAAGGCTTAGTCTCAACTGTAACTACTTACTGGCATCGTGGGGCACTTCACAGTGTGCTTTAATGCGATGTTAAAATTTTAATATGATAGAGATACCAGAGCCAACTTTTCTTGGCAGTGTCAGGGATTCATAGAATTAATTGCAACGTCAGGGGTAAAGATGAAAAGAAAACATCCCAGTCTTGTCAGCATTACTCAGCCGCCATTTCTGCTAACAGGAGTGGGCACTGCTTCCTGTCAAGCCTTGAAAAAGAGAACTCCGCTGTTATTTCACTCTTCAGGATTTGGATTTAAAAAAAAAAATCAATCGCCAAGAACTGAGTCCTTTCCTATACCTCCCCACCCATCTCATTTCTTTGTCTGCTATGGAAGAAGGGTATTTGATTTGTCTCAATGTGTGTGTGCATCGTGATCTACAGAAGGGGAACTTGAGTCCCACTTGCCTATTTCGTTCATTTCTCAAACATTCTTCTAGTCGGCATGTATCCTTTAGGTCTACTCACTTGTCAATTTCCTTAAACACTAACTGCACAAGTCTTTCTAGACACTAGACATAATAATGAATGAGGCTGTCATAGAAATGAAAAAGGCCATTATTAGTGTAACAGTGTCTGGAGAATGGTACAACAGTGGAAGAGGTAGGATGCTATAGAAGGAGGTGGGGAAGGATGAAGGAGGTATGGGAGGATGAAGGTGAATGGAAGGACAGCAGGTAGGGCTCTGTGGACACCAGAAGTATGGACAATCCAGACAAAGGCAGGACCAATGCTGAGGTCTTATGACCTACTCGTCGTGTTGCTTAAGGATAAAGAGACAAAAATAGGTGCAACTTCATTCTGGACCAGGACATGATGTTTGGATGTGGCAACTTGGGCAAGGTTTTGGGATTAGGGAAATGATGTAGCTTGTATCCCAAGTGAAAAAGAAGGGTTGGGAATAGAGTGTAAGAGGCAGGGGTAGGAATAGTGAATGGTTAGGTAGGGACCTACTGTAGCCATGTCAGAGTGAAGGGTCACCCAAAGGGTGTGACTACGGGTAGTTGGAAGAATCAGCCTCTGGGATGACTGAAAGCTCACACATGGGATATGAAGTTGAAGAATACATGAGACAATGGCATCAAAGTTCTGGAACGGAGCCACAGAACTGAGGATGCTAAGACTTGGAGAGGCAAATGGGAGATATATCAGCCATTTTGCATTAAATTGCAATCTAAAGACTGAGACGATTACTCAGGAGAATTTGAGAAAGTTACACACATAAAAATAACCTCCTGAAATAGCAATAAAACTCTCTGATAGTAGTTTTCGGGAGGGTGTAATAAAGCGATGGATGTGATCAATCTTCCAATAAGGCACACAGGACTTTACTATCCAAACATTACATCTGCTGAGACATCTCAGCTATCTAACACCCAATAGATGCAATTTATGCATTTTACAGTTATGTATTTAACCATTGCCATCCAGTTACAGAACTATGTTTTTATTTTATAGGAAAGAAATATATGTCTGTGTCATTAATTCTCTTACCATTTTTTAGGTGACCATAGAAGCTTGACATATTCAAAATATCACTTCCAGGAAATTTCCCCTTGTTGTGAACAGACTCCATTTTGAAGGGTCTGTTGAGAAAAAGTTTTAAGGGTTGTTAGTTTAAAAGTATGGCAAACTCTTTGATAAGCTGAAGATGCATGTTCAATACTACCTTACCAAATTGGGGATTGAACACGACTTATTTTCGTCATTGTTTTCTACATTTAATTTCTCAGCTTTGATCGATCTACATTCTCAACTGAACTTCAAATAATCGTAGCTCATCACAATGAACTGTGTTTCCCTTTACAGGAGAGGTCTCGCTACTATAGAGCGAGGAATCTGACTGCTACGACTGATTTAAGAGACCTAAGGTTCACATCCACCAGGGAACTCTCCCCAAGCACCATCAAGTCCTGTGCTGGGTCATTGTTCCTGACGTTGTCAAGGATGCTGAAACAGATTGTTTCTTCAGAACTCAGTGCAGTCACGCAGTCTGTTGGAAAGCATACAGGAATTTTTCTCAGACTGTACAACTATAATAAAATATTGGCAAAATAGACAAATTTGTTGGAAGGATTTGAAATGACATATCCAGTAATACATTATTTTGATTTCTCAATAAAACATAGCATCCTGGCTCCAGTCGGTCAGATTCAGAAGAGCTGACTTAGAAAAGTTCTCATTCTGACACCTCCATCCCAGAATTCATTGACTGGGCAGTTGGGGTTTTGCTTTATTTTGAGACAGGGTTTCACTGTGTAGCCCTGGCTGCCACAGATCAGCCTGCCTTTGCCTCTGTCCCGTGTGGAGTACTAGGAGTAAAGACACACCAGCACACCCAGTATTTTAATGGGTAGGTTCTTTTTTTTTTTTTTTTTGAAGCATAGACAGTTTTGTGACAACTTTCTAAGACCTTTTAATGGTAAGCATGCTGGGAGCCCCTGAACCTACAACACCCCAGAATGTTTATTAAAAACATCCTCCTGGTGGAATCATAATCCATGGGAGGGGGGGTGGAGGTGGGGAGTGACAGCCTAAGAGCTGCAGAATTTGAATAATTCTTAGCATCAGTCATTCCCCAGCTCACTTTGTAAACAAGGAAAGTGAAGTCTAGGCAGGTTAAATGGTTAGTTCAAAACCCCACAGTAGTGCCACAGTGGATGCAAGGTTCTCTCCTAGGTTTTCAGGCTCAAGACTGATAATGTAGTTTAAGTATACTTCATTGTTGTATAAATGCTTAGTAAGAGAAAGGAAAAAGGTTGTCTTTAAATTTACCTAAATTTTGTTGTTACGTAAGCAGAAGTGGGTGGAATTTGACTGCTCAAGATGAGCAGAAAAAGCACCATCAAAATGCACATATGAAGCAGAACTCCCTCTCCCCATCTCTGTTCTCTCCCCATCAACACCAGCAAACCGGATATTAAATGCCTGTGTGATACATCAGCATTCTGGTGTGAAGTTTATGAGGTCCATCCCAACAGACCGGAAGCACTGGAGGGGTGGAGCTCTGTCACACAGCCTCTAGGACAGCTGCTTGCTGACCTGAGCTCTTAGGAAACAGACTGCAGAGACTGTCTACCCTGCAGCAAGCAGGTCGACTTCTGTCCTGGAAGAGCATCTCAGACTTGTCTCACCCTTTCACCCCCACCACTCAGACCACACATACTTCTCCTTGGCTCCTTCCTTTCCTCCAGCTGTCCTTACTTGTTTTATGTGTAGAGTTTTTATTATCTGAATGAGTCCCTGCCTCAATCAAAAATTTGTTTTCTCTGTCTTCTGTAGGTACATATTTTAATATTTGGTGAACTGAATTCCATTTCTTAAAATCAGAATAAAAATGTAACCGTATATTTAAAGGGACAACATAGCAACTGCCAAGTGTTAAAGTACAGCTGCCATCATTACTAGTGAGCCGCACCTACTGTAAGGCACAACCTGTGCACAACCACACAAACCCAGCAGAATCTGCAAAGCGCAGGTTGTGGTAGGAGTTAAGAGGCGACATTTCCAGCTACCATAAGCACCTCTTAAGGAATTATTTATGTATAAACACATGTAAGTACATATGTATATATGACTATGTCAATTCATCTATGTTTTCTCTAAGCACCTAACCCTATGGCTTTTCTAGCACATATGAATACAATGCATGTTTGTTGAGTAAGTCATTTTATTTTTGTGATTATGTATGTATTCAAGTGTATGCATGTGTGTGCATATGCAATTAGAGACCACAGGTCAATGCTGAGTATCTTCCTTGATCTTCTATTTTGAGACAGGTTCTCTCACTGGCCCCAGAACTCATCAGTTGTGCTAGAATAGCTGGTCAGCCAGTTCTAGAGATCTACCTCCCTCTGCATCTCCAAGATTGGGGTTAGAGGGACCCACAACCACACCCGGCTTTCATGTAGGTGCTGGAGACTCACTCTCAGGTCTCCATGTTTACATGACACCAAGACATCTTCCTAACCTAAATGAATATTAAAACATATAGACTTACAATTATCCTCCAACCCAACGAAATAATGGGGAATTTTTTTAATGGGTTCTGAATGTAAAAAGTTGTTTTATCTCTAACACCATCTCCCAGCAGAAGGAAGATAACAGCACTGAGCACAGAGAATGATCCTAACAGCTCTGCTGTCTCCATCAGAACCATCTCTTTCTAGTGCTTCTTACCTGTCGATTTCACAGGCCAAATCCAAAGGCATGTTTACTAACTTATTAACTAAAAAGAGTCTGCTCAGTAAATACGCTATAGTATCTGATTGCTGCAGCACATCACAGTGATTCTCTAGGCCTCTGGGAATTCCAGTCTGGTTCGGAAGGGTGGCTGTGTATTTATTTGACAGCTCCAGAACTTTTCTGGAGAACAGGTTTACTCCTGAGTACTCCTTCATTTCAGAACTGCATGCATCCCACCCGGGTAGCATCAGGGAGAAGAGGTCTTCGTTTGAAGCGAGTCCCAAAGACACAGGACCCTGCAGCTTTAAGATGCTGAGATGCCTGGTACACAGGCTGTCGAACTCTTTATCCACTCCCCACGGCAAAACACAAGAGAGAAACAACTTTGCCATGTCTATTGTGAGGCTGGCATCCACCTTTCTGGATGGCTTAGGGCGTGTCTTCTTGGAGCTCTTCATTTTCTTCTGTCTCTTAATGCCATCACTCTCGTCTGGAAGTTTACTGGCATTGTCCCCAGGGGGCAAGCTGTCCCCACTGGACTTGGCTTGTGCCTCGGCCTGGAGAGAGCTACATGAGGCTTTGTTTCTTCTTCTTGTCAGTGTTTTCTTCTCGACTGTGCTCTTGGCTCTCCTCAAGATGTCACTTCCATAGAATGATCCAGAATGGTCAGCATCACTGATGGGAGTGGGCAGCAGTAGTTCCACAAGGTTTTCCAGATCAAACAGGAGAACATGGAAGCCAATGTGACTCCATTTTGTTTTCACAGGCAAGACATTGAAAGGTCTTGGGACTGATGAAGCATCGGCAACCTGAGGGGAAAGATGTGAGCAAATCAGAATTCGTAATAAGTATTATGGTTCTATGATGCCACTGTGGAAGAAGAAGAAATATTTAGTTACAGTTAAAGGCAAGAATTATTAAGCCCCACTTTTTTAAAAAAAGCCATGACAACTGGTTTTGTTTTAGATATGAAACTTCCCTTCTAAATTGAACATCGTAGATTCTACTGGCAACTGTTATAAACGTCCCTTTCTCAAAGAATTTCCCCTAAGTAAATTTGAACTAGACTTCTGGAGAACAACAGCCTTAGATCAGAGTCTTTTCTAAAATAAATCATTTTATTCATGTGTGTGTGCCTGCGTGTGTGTTTTGCATGTGTGCAGGTACATACAGAAGGCAGAAGACAGCCACCTGATCTGGAGTTGCGGTCAATCGTGAGCCACCATATGGGTGCTGGGACCAAACTCTGGTCCTTTGCAAGAGGAGTACATGCTACTAACTGCTGCGACATCTCTCCAGTTCTATCCCATATTATGTGTTTGTGTGCACATATGTATACACAGTGAGTGTGGATGTATGCTGCAAACATATAACAAGTGATACAAAGGAAACTAACACTGAAAAAAACCAACAAGCTGTCCCCGTTTGGATCTCACAGCGGAGCATGCCCTGATATTAGGACTGCCCCTAGTGCCGAAGGTCTCAAGTTTATGATTCCTTTGCTTCCACTTAATAACTTCAATGTGTGTCTTCAACTGACCTATTAAGAGTCACTGACAAATGTGTATGCTATAGCTATTAAATTCAGCAAAACAGGGCAAATCAATGGAAATGGGAAAGTTCATGTTCCCGTGAAAGTCAGGATTATGCCAGTTCAATAGTCTCAAATTCAGAAAACACATTGAAAATTATACTTCCCACATTTCTCATCATAAAAATATTACCTTCTCTGAGAAAATAAAATAATTATCTACAATTTTTTTAAATTGACAACCTTTATGACTTTTAAATTTTAATTACTTTTTAGTTTTTACTCGTGGATCTGCGCTGCAGCATTGAAAGGCTTCTATGTTCTTCTATCCTGGTGTTCAACTGCCACAGTGACTGCTGTGAATTTCCCCATTGCTCACTGGTCTAATTACTTGGGACATCAATCGATGTATTTATCACCACTGGACACAAAATAGTGTAATAACACTAGAAACAAGGACAACATCTAATCAAGTAAGTCACCTTACTTTGGTCACCCATTTGACCTTCAAAGGTTTCCTATAAATTAGAAAGCACATGTCAAGTTCCAGGACATGTTTCGCACTTATTTAGATCACAATTAACATCTTTTAATAGTTTTTTAATAATTATTTGAATTGACATCTTTCTTTATCTGATTACCATGTGCTGGCCTTCACAGTACTTTGAGTCCTTTTGTCTTTACTTTTGTTTCTTATTTTTTTTTTATCACTTGCTAAAAGTTTCTCAATGTTGATATGTTTCTTAGAGAATCAACTTTTAAGTTTGTTTTAGCCTCCCAATAGAATAATGCTTTCCTTGAGAGACGATTCTGCTGAACACACTCTTTCAGACTGTCTCACCGCATTTTGGAGGCGTTATTCCGCAGTCCCTGCCTTCCTTGCTTGCAGTGGAGAAGTCAGCTGCTCATCCACTGTCACACCATCTGTCTGCTTTTTCTTTAAAGACCCATTTGTCATGAACATCCTGATGTGTACAGCTTTTTTTTTCATATTTCAGTTGATTCCCACTCAACTGGGTTGTAAGATTATATTTTTTGCTTCTTTTCCCCACAAATCATGCTTATTTTATAAGTGGCTCTGTTTGTAGTTCTGCCTGTGATTTCCTGGTTCTTTGTGCGAATCTGACTGCATGTGACTGTTTATAGGAGATATTGTTGGGAGAGCCCCTTGAGACACAGGGTAAGGGCACATTCTCCCAGAGAAAAATTTAGTTTGTGCCTGCCTCATATGCTGGGTTGTCACCCACAGGACACTTTTAAAGTAAAATGTTTAGTTAAATGCTTTTCATTCCTTGCATATATTACGAATTCTGACTCTACATCCCAGTGTTCAGTCCTCTGTCAAAACTGCATTCCCCCACCATCTAAGGCGGAGCCCAAGAGAGGCACAGAATCACATTTTCTTGTTGCTTTGTGGAACACATCCTCAGCCTTGGTTCAGATTTTCCCCGAATGTGCAGTGTCTCAGGAATGGCGGACTTGGGCACTTACCAACATCTCTTCATCCCCTATTAGTACATTTTCTTTAATCACCCATGGAGGGGTTGAAGCTTACCAAAATTCCCAGGGACTCAGCCACCTTTCAGCCTTATTCATAATTTACTGAAATTGTATTCCCATTTTGATTTTAGCATCTCAGGACTTCTTTAAATTTCTTGATAATTCAGCTAAGTATTCTTTTCAGAGATTAAAAAATATTTTGTCGTTCTGATAGCCGGCCTGCAGCAAGCTAAGACCGCAGGCACGGAGTCTTCTGACCAGCGAGGGGCTCTGATCCTGTGGAGGGGTGAGTGTGTTGACCGCCATACAAGTCCGGTTAGGTACACACGGTATTCCCGCCATCCTTATCTCCCTGGCTGCTCCATGGGGCAGCTTCCCCCAGCTAATCCCTCTCTCCTGCTACGCCATCCCAACTTTCGGCCTCGAACCCCTCCCGTCCTCTCTCCCTTTTTCGGGGCTTAAATTCCTCCATCTCAGCCAGGGTGGGCACCGCGGGCCGGGGCAGGCGGTGAGTGCAAAGGGACAAGAGTCCCTTTGTTCTAATAGCCGGCCTGCAGCAAGCTAAGACCACAGGCACGGAGTCTTCTGACCAGCGAGGGGGCTCTGATCCTGTGGAGGGGTGAGTGTGTTGACCGCCATACAAGTCCGGTTAGGTACACACGGTATTCCCGCCATCCTTATCTCCCTGGCTGCTCCATGGGGCAGCTTCCCCCAGCTAATCCCTCTCTCCTGCTACGCCATCCCAGCTTTCGGCCTCGCACCCCTCCCCTCCTCTCTCCCTTTTTTGGGGCTTAAATTCCTCCATCTCAGCCAGGGTGGGCACCGCGGGCCGGGGCAGGCGGTGAGTGCAAAGGGAAGGAAGTCCCTTTGTTCTAATAGCCTGCCTGCAGCAAGCTAAGACTGCAGGCAAAGTGATTCCTGGATAGCAAGGGACACTAATCCAGTAGAAGAAGACCCAGCGGAGGGAAGAGCCATTGGAGAGCATCTGAAGGAAGAGATGGGCAGGCGCCAAGGCAAGAATTCCTCCAACAATCTGAAAAACAACATGAAAACACCAGATCCCAGCGATCTTACGACAGAAGGACTGGAACGCCCTATTCCGGAAGAAGTGGAAAACAGTGTCATTATGAAAGCAATAGAGTCTCTTAAACAGGGTATGAATAACTCACTTAAAGAAATAGAAGAGAAATATAACAAAAAGATGGAAGAAATGAGTAAAGAAATGGAAGTCAAATATAACAAAAAGGTTGAAGAAATGAGTAAATTCGTAAATGATACCCTGGGAAACCAAGAAAAAGCAATCAAACAGGTAATGGAATCAGTTCAAGAATTGAAAACTGAAATGGAGGCAGTGAGGAAAACACAATCCGAGAGCCGGCTGGATATGGAAAATCTAGGTAAACGAACGGAGACTACAGAATCAAGCTTAACCAATAGAATACAAGAGATAGAAGAACAAATCTCAGATTATGAAGACACCATAGAGAAAATAAACGCCCTGACCAAAGAAAACAGCAAATCCAACAAATTCTCATCACAAAACATTCAGGAAATATGGGACATAATAAAAAAACCAAATCTAAGAATAATAGGAGTAGAAGAAGGAGAAGAATTGCAGATCAAAGGTCCAGAAGATATATTCAACAAAATTATAGAAGAAAACTTTCCCATCCTAAAGAGGGATATTCCTATGAAGGTGCAAGAAGCATACAGAACACCAAATAGGTTGGATCAGAAAAAAACATCCCCTCGCCATATAATAATCAAAACACAAAGCAGTCAGATTAAAGAAAGGATATTAAGAGCTGCAAAGGAAAAAGGTCAAGTAACCTATAAAGGTAAACCTATCAGACTTACACCAGACTTCTCTATAGAAACCATGAAAGCCAGAAGGTCCTGGATAGAGGTACTGCAGAAATTAAGGGACCATGGATGCAAGCCCAGACTACTTTACCCAGCCAAGCTTTCGTTCACTATCAATGGAGAAAACAAAATATTCCAGGATAAAAACAAATTTAAACAATACGTAACTACTAATCCAGCCTTACAGAGAATACTAGAAGGAAAATTACATCCCAAGGAATCCAACATTGCCAACACTGACTACAATAATTCAGACATCTAGCGACCCTTCACTAGCACAATTCAAAGAAGGAAAACTCATACACTCTATTACCCCCCCCAAAAAAATGACTGGAGTCAACAACCAATGGTCATTAATATCTCTTAATATCAATGGACTCAATTCACCTATAAAGAGGCACAGACTTAGAGATTGGGTACGAAAACAGGATCCAACATTCTGCTGTTTACAAGAAACACACCTCAACCACAAAGACAGACACCTACTCAGAGTAAAGGGTTGGGAAAAGGTTTTCCAAGCAAATGGACCTAAGAAACAAGCGGGTGTGGCCATTCTAATATCTAACAAAATCGACTTCAAACTAAAATCAATCAGAAGAGGTGGAGATGGACATTTCATACTCATAACAGGAACAACTCATCAGGAAGAAGTCTCAATCCTGAATATCTATGCCCCTAATGTAAAGGCACCCACATATGTAAAGAAACTCTCCTAGAACTCAAGGCAGTCATCAAACCACACACGCTAATAGTAGGAGACTTCAACACTCCTCTCTCACCAATGGACAGGTCAATCAGACAGAAACCAAACAGAGAATTAAGAGATTTATTGGAGGTATTGAATCAAATGGACTTAACAGACATCTATAGAACACTCCACCCAAATAGGAAAGAATATACCTTCTTCTCTGCAGTTCATGGAACCTTCTCAAAGATTGACCACATACTTGGTAACAAAGCAAACTCCCACAGATACAAAAAAATATTAGTAACCACCTGTGTCTTGTCAGATCACCATGGATTAAAATTAGAATTCAACAACAATGCTACCCCCAGGAAGTCAACAAACTCATGGAAGTTGAACAGCCAACTACTAAATCACCCCTGGGTCAGGGACGAAATTAAGAAAGAAATTAAAGTCTTCCTTGAATTTAATGAAAACAAAGACACAACATACTCAAACCTATGGGACACTATGAAAGCAGTACTAAGAGGAAAGTTCATAGCAATAGGTGCCCAACTAAAGAAAACGGAGAAAGCACACATTGGAGACCTAACAGCACTAGGTCTAGAACTTGAAAGCTCTAGAAAAAGAAGAAGCTGATTCACCCAGGAGGAGTAGAAGACTGGAAATAATCAAACTGAGGGCTGAAATCAACAAAATAGAAACAGAGAAAACAATCCAAAGAATCAATGAATCAAAAAGCTGGTTCTTGGAGAAAATCAACAAGATTGACAAACCCCTATCCAAACTAATCAAACGGCAGAGAGAGAACATGCAAATTAATAGGATCAGAAATGAAAAGGGGGATATAACCACAGACACAGAGGAAATTCAGAGAATCATTAGATCTTACTACGAAAGTTTATATGCCACAAAGTTGGAAAATGTAAAAGAAATGGACATTTTTTTAGATAAGTACCATATACCAAAGTTGAACCAAGAACAGGTGAACAATCTAAATAGACCTGTTAGTCGTGAAGAATTAGAAGCTGTTATCAGAAATCTCCCTGCCAAAAAAAGCCCAGGACCAGATGGTTTCAATGCAGAATTCTACCAGAACTTTCAGGAAGACTAATTCCTATACTCCTTAATGTATTCCATAATATAGAAACAGAAGAGTCATTGCCAAACTCCTTTTATGAAGCTACAGTTACCTTAATACCAAAACCACATAAAGACACAACCAAGAAAGAGAATTACAGGCCAATCTCACTCATGAACATCGACGCGAAAATTCTCAATAAAATCCTGGCAAACCGAATCCAGGAACACATTAGAAAAATTATTCATTATGATCAAGTAGGCTTCATCCCAGGGATGCAGGGCTGGTTCAACATACGCAAATCTATCAATGTAATCCATCATATAAATAAACTGAAAGAAAAAAACCATATGATCATTTCATTGGATGCTGAAAAAGCATTTGACAAAATTCAACACCCATTTATGATAAAGGTGTTGGAGAGACTGGAGATACAAGGATCATACATAAATATAATAAAAGCAATATACAGCAAGCCGACAGCCAACATCAAATTGAATGGAGAGAAACTAAAAGCCTTTCCACTAAAATCAGGAACGCGACAAGGCTGTCCACTCTCTCCATACCTCTTCAATATAGTGCTTGAAGTTCTAGCAATAGCAATAAGACAACATAAGGAGATCAAGGGGATTCGAATTGGAAAGGATGAAGTTAAACTTTCGTTATTTGCTGACGATATGATAGTGTACATAAGTGACCCCAAAAACTCTACCAAAGAACTCCTACAGCTGATAAACACCTTTAGTAACGTGGCAGGATACAAAATCAACTCCAAAAAATCAGTGGCCCTCCTATACACAAAGGATAAAGAAGCTGAGAGGGAAATCAGAGAAACATCACCTTTCATGATAGCCACAAATAGCATAAAATATCTTGGGGTAATGCTAACCAAGGAAGTGAAAGACCTATTTGACAAGAACTTTAAGTCTTTGAAGAAAGAAATTGAGGAGGATACCAGAAAATGGAAAGATCTCCCTTGTTCTTGGATTGGGAGGATCAACATAGTAAAAATGGCAATTCTACCAAAAGCAATCTATAGATTCAATGCAATCCCCATCAAAATTCCATCAAACTTCTTCACAGACCTTGAGAAAACAATAATCAAGTTTATATGGCAAAACAAAAAACCCAGGATAGCCAAAACAATCTTATACAATAAAGGAACTTCAGGAGGCATTACCATCCCTGACTTCAAACTCTATTACAGAGCTACAGTATTGAAAACAGCTTGGTATTGGCATAAGAACAGAGAAATCGACCTTTGGAATCGAATAGAAGACCCGGATATTAACCCACAAACCTATGAGCACCTAATTTTTGGCAAGGGAGCTAAAGGTATACAATGGAAGAAGGAAAGCATCTTTAACAAATGGTGCTGGCATAACTGGATGTCAGCCTGTAGAAGGATGAAAGTAGATCCATACCTATCACCATGCACAAAACTCAGGTCCAAATGGATTAAAGACATCAACATTAGTCTGTCCACTTTGAACCTGATAGAAGAGAAAGTGGGAAGTAGTCTACAAGATATAGGCACAGGAAGCCTCTTCCTAAGCAGGACCCCAGCTGCACAGACAATAAGAGAAACAATGAATAAATGGGATCTACTGAAACTGAGAAGCTTCTGTAAAGCAAAGGACACTGTCAGTAAGACAAAAAGGCTGCCTTCTGACTGGGAGAAGATCTTCACCAACCCCTCATCAGACAAAGGTCTGATCTCCAAAATATACAAAGAACTCAAGAAACTAGACACTAAAACTCTAATTAACCCAATTAAAAAATGGGGTACTGATCTGAACAGAAAATTCTCAACAGATGAACTTCGAATGGCCAGAAGACACTTAAGGTCATGCTCAACCTCCTTAGCGATCAGGGAAATGCAAATCAAAACCACTTTGAGATACCATCTTACACCTGTCAGAATAGCTAAAGTCAAAAACACCAATGATAGCCTATGCTGGAGAGGATGTGGGGTGAGGGGAACACTCATCCATTGTTGGTGGGAATGCAAACTTGTGCAGCCACTGTGGAAATCAGTGTGGCGGTTTCTCAGGAAACTGGGAGTCAATCTCCCTCAGGACCCAGCAATTCCACTCTTGGGAATATACCCTAGAGATTCCCTAGCATACTACAAAAGCATTTGTTCAACTATGTTCATAGCAGCACTATTTGTAATAGCCAGAACCTGGAAACAGCCTAGGTGCCCCTCAATAGAAGAATGGTTAAAAAAGGTGTGGAACATATACACATTAGAGTTTTACTCAGTGGTAAAAAATAATGACATCTTGAATTTTGCATGCAAATGGATGGACATAGAAAACGCTTTACTGAGTGAGGTAAGCCAGACCCAAAAAGAGGAACACGGTATGTATTCACTCATAAGTGGATTCTAACCATAATTTAAAGGTCTTTGGGCCTATTATTCGTGATCCTAGAGAAGCTAAATAAGAAGACGAACCTGATGAAGATTATTTAGCTATCCGCCAGGAGGTAGGAAATAGTCAAGAGTCCCAGGTAACCTTGGGTGCATGGGGGCGGGGGTGGGAGGGTGGTTGGAAGGGGAGAGGGTTAGAGAGAAGGGAGTAGGGGAGGAATGGAGAAAGCTCGGCTGACCGGGATGTGGGGAAGGGAGGAAGGATGAATACGGGATCAGGGAAGAATATATTTCAACTAAGGGAGTCATTTTACGGTTTATAGGAAACTTGATTATATATGGGATCCCAGGTCCAAGGAGAGATCCCCAGATGGTTCTGTGGACAGAGGAGAGGGTGCCTGAACCGGCCTTGGCCCATAACCATACTGATGAATATTTTGCTTATCACCATAGATCCTTCATCTGGCGATGGATGGCGATACAGACGGAGACCCACATTGGAGCACCGGACTGAGCCCCCCAAGGTCCAAATGAGGAGCAGAAGGAAGAAGAAAATGACGAAGGACTGCGAGGGATGCTATCACCCACTGATACAAGGGGTCGAATCTAATGAGAGTTTACCAAGGGCAGTTGGACTGCGACTGAACGAGCACGTGATCCAACCAGATTCTCTGAATGTGGCCGGATTCTCTGGATGTGGCTGGCCCGGAGTCTTTCTGAGAAGCCATTGACAATGACACTGGGACTAGTTTCCTCTGCATATACTGAATTTTTGGGATCCAGTCTGTTTGGATACTCACCTTCCTGGACCTGGAGGGAGGGGGGATGAACTTGAACTTCCCACAGGACTGGAAACCCTGACTGCCCTTAGGGACAAAGAGGGAGGAGGAGAGGGAGGGGGGGAATGGGAGGGTGTTGGGAAGAGGGGCGTAAATGGAAACTTTTATAATTTAATAAAATTACTTTAAAAAAATATTTTGTCTATTATTTTGGGGGAATCTAGTAGGACTAATGTTTGGGATATTAGCCTAAAATATGACAAAAGTTGGGTTTTCAAGATCAATATTTTTAAAAGTCGGTTTTCATAGAGAAAAAGAGCATCTTATATATCACAAATCTAATATACATGGTGTCTGCTGCCTGGAAAGCAGCTGTTGTTATATGTTAAAGTCTCAAGAATATGATATGCCATCTAATATTGAAATTATGTAAAACTAACTTAGTCCTCAAGACAATTTCAAAGATACAGAGAGTCATATAAAAGTAATGTACAGTACAATTTTTTTAACGCCTGTAAGCTACACAATAGGCTATGGCCTAAATAGCCATTGTCTAAATATATTAGGTCTGTACTCCTAAAGAACTGTCAAGTGGTAGCTAAGGCAAGAATGCACCAAACATATGATGTCATAGCCAGGGGTCTGCAGGCATTGCTGACGAGGATGACTGGGCTTTGAAAAATACAATCCCAAGTATGAAGATATGGATTTATCATCATCTCCTTTTATCTATTTTTGAAATGTTTACAAAATTCTATGGTTTATTATACTGGATACCTTCTTTTTAAAACAAACAGTCATCAATGTTGTCAAAGAAACAGAGCTAATTGGTAAGGCTTTGCATGCTGTGGTTTGAGCTTCAGGCGCCCCCAAAGACCCTGTGACAGTGCGTGATTCTGAGTTTATTGTACAGGTTGGAGAGTCCTGCAGCAGATAAGGTGAGATTGCGGGGAGTGTCCTCTGAAACAGAATACTGTGACTCTGATCCTCGCTTTTCTTTCTCTTTGCTTCCTGGCTCCTAGATGCTGTCCAAGTTAGCTCTACCACAAACAGCACCCTGCCCCCACCAACTGTATTTTACCAAAGGTCTGAAATCAGCAGAGCCAACTGACCTGAAACCAGTCACCAAAATACACCTTCCCTTCTGATAAACGATGCGTCTCGGGCATTTTGTCACCTAAAGGAACACAGGCTAACACAACATACACCGCCCAGAAAAGCAAAGGAATAGAAGTGTAAGAACAAAAGTTCAAAGACAGATCAGCAAAGATTAGGAGTTTGGGCAGATAAAGAACTACACAGATTAATTAGCTAATGGCTCCTATCTCGGGGCATAAAAAGGAACAAGTGTAAGTCAGGTCTCATAGGAGACAAGCTTTAAGCCATTTACCTGAACACACATACACAACATGACACACAAATAAATACTTCCTCACTCTCCCCTACTCATGCAGGCACAAAATTAGAACATAAGTTAAAGCACAGTAAATAACAAATCAGCCAGAGGCCTGCTGCTACAATGCCTGCTAAGTATGCTGTTATTGTTGGTGACTTAAAACCCAGCCATTAAGCCCGTTCCTACAGTTCCCTTAAGCCCGTGTCTAACTTACATCTGATCAGAGAAATTCACTTAAGAAACTGACTCCTAAGTGAGAAACAAATGTCTCCAAACCTATTTAAGCCCATTTAAGCTCTAATTACAGTTCAGTCAAAAGTCACTCTGCCAAGATCAGCCATGGGCCCGCGGGCTTTTGTACACCTAGCGCCTCACTCAGAAAGTTCCCACTCCTGGTGCTTGTACCCCTGAATACAGTAGCTCTCTTGGAAATTTTCTGGTGGTAAGTTTGGAATTGAAGAAGGCAAGAGATTTTGATGAAGCTATGTCCACAGACTACAAGAAATATGTGTTTCATAACCCTCTATACACACACCTAAAGCAACTCAATGTGTTCTGGGTCATTAAAAATTCTTTGAAGTGGAACCTCAGAATGATGAGACAGAGATACCTTAACGTGAAGGGGGAATTGTTAAATGGTTGCAGCAAGCCTGCCCCAAGACATATTTGGCAAATGCAGATGTGCAGTGGGAACTACTCACCCAGCATTTCGTAGTCATTAGCACAGAAGTAGGAAATGCGCATGGCTGGGTTTCCGTGAGAAGCATTTCATAACTATCTTAGCTTCATTTCTGTTACTGGGATAAAAACCCTGACAAAAAGCCACTTAGTGTAGTAAAGGGACGTTTCTGCTTACAATTCCGGTTCACAGTCCATCACTGTGGAAAAATCAAGGTAGCTATTTCAAAGAGCTAGTGACATCACATGCATAAGGAAGAGCCGAGAAAATGAATGTGCACATGCTCACTTGTGTTATGGAATACTACTTTAACTGTGTAAAGGTGTGTGACATTTGTTTATGCTGCATTTGTTTAATGGTGTATTGCTTTGCCTCCCTAAGACATCTGATTGATCTAATAAAAAGCTGAACAACCAATAGCTAGGCAGTAGAGGGATAGGAAGAGCTAGTAGGCAGAAAGAATTAAGAGGAGGAGAGAGAAGAGAGAGGAGAAGGAGGGAGATGCCTGAGGTCAACCAGACATAGAATAGAACAAAAAGAATGAAAAAAACGGTTAAAAAAAAAGGTAGATGAAGAGAAACGGTTAAGTTAAGTTATAAGAGCTAGTGATACAAGAATAAGATAAGGCTGAGCATTCTTAACTAAGAAGTCTCTGTGCCATGATTTGGGAGCTGGTGGCCTGAGAAAGCCTGCAACATTTAGCATTCCAACATGGAACGTGAATCTCCACATGGGGTCTGTGAAAGCCGAAAGGAAAACAGATATGGCTCCCTTAAGAGGCTCAGCTGTACATCAGAGCATGTAAATAACTGGTGTGCTAAATAGAAACAAGCTACAGAGAAATGTCTGTCACAGTGCAGATACCAATTTCCTAGAGCTAGGGTGGATGAATGCAGCTCTCAGGCAGAACCCTGGCCATAAAGCTTGGCTTTCATGGATCTGATCTGGACAGAGCCAACCACTAATGCAAAGTCTCTTAGCAGTTGAAGGTTTGGCTCATGTGATCAGAAAAGGCTAGAGACACACAGTAAAGACATGTCCAGCAGAAAAAAACCTCTAAACAGATTACAGTGTATTTAAAAATTAAATCATAGGCTCAAGAAAGAAAAGAAAATGTCTATAGACAGGCATAAAACGTAAATCATTTATAAATAATAAGTCTTTAAGGACAAAGGAAAGTAATATAAAAGAATATGCCACGTAAAGATGGGAAATACACAGGGAGTCTGGATCCTGAATGGTGTGGTGCTGATTGAATTTTTTGAATGTTAATGAGCAAACAATGACAGCCACTGAAAGACACTGGGTTGTAAAAGGGAATGTTGCGTTAAACCAGGGTAGACACTTTAGGGATGCCTAAACTTTAACATGGAAGTCAGAAAATGTATTACATTGGAGAAAAGGTTATACTTTTGTTTACACAGGAAACAAAAGAATGTAGATTCCTTTCCGGTTAATAGAGATCAGGTTTGACTTGGGGAGACATCCTGAAATCTTGAACGTGAAGAAATAAACCAAGAAAACCTACAAGACAGGTGACATATATACTGATCACTCTGCATGGCAATAGTTCTGAGACTGGACAACAGATGTTACAGTGAGTTTTCCCAGGACTTGAGCATTATCTCAATTTTCTCAGGGTCCCCCAAAGATGCCTCCACCTTTAGACAACAGGAAAAAGTCTAGAGAACACAATGCCTACATTCCCAAAAGGTGGGGTGGGTGTTTTTTGGTCACACAGTAGGTTATGGATGTTTGTCAACATTTGGGGGGATATAGGTATATAGGATAAAAAGACAACTATGAATCTTAAATATTTTTCACTGGCATGGATTTCGGCATATTGGTACAAATTTAAAGTTATTTTTATTACACTGTATGTATGCTTCTACTTTTGGGGGGGTATTGTGCTTATGCAGCTCATTTAAAAATGTAATGTATAATTAAGAAATACGGATTAGTAGCTAGTCATCTATAATAATAAAACTTGTAGTCATCATATTAGTTTTTTTAAGGCTACACACATGTATTTTAGATAAATAGGTGCTCTTCAAAGGCTTCACAGACCTACAGAATATGGCATTTAAGACATTTAATAACCTAAGGGTTTTTTTGTATGACAGTGAGAGATGTCTGCTCCTGGCAGCACCAATCTACTTCATTAAAGAATGATAGGCACTGGAGAACTTCTATATGGAGCTTGCTTTCATTATGACAAATTGAGCTATTTGGGCAAGAAACTGTTCTTGCCTTGACTACTGACATGATATACAAACTGGACATGCAGGATACAAAGGAAAGTGACTGCCAAACTTTATCACAACAGTGAGTGACAGTCCTTCAAAATTCCTGCTTCACAGAAAAATCTGTCGGATATTCTAGGCCTGTAGGCTGAAGATAGATGCCTCAACATTGCCGAGGAACCTTGGGTCCAGGCAGTCAGATGTCTCCATTGTTTTTACAGTTTTGGAAGTGGGCTTGCAGTGCACTTCCTGTTTACTCAGGTGCTGTGGGAATTCTTTTAGCCAATAGTCTTTAAGACACCAGCCCATTTGGGTGTGGTCTCTTATATTCTAAATGCAGTCATAAAGCTTGTGCATTCCCTCTTGGCTGCTGGATTTGATTCCTGTTCCTTATTCATGCAGGGGACTGTGATCTGTAAGTCTATCCCTGAATAAAAAACCCCTTTATTCTACTCAATTCTGAGCTAATGTGAGATTACTTTATGGTGTCCATCTTCTCTCAGGCAATGCTATATCTTTCTAAGGTCTTTGATGGAATTGAAGACTAACTAATTACAGTTTTTCTTAGTTTTGATAGAAGGTAAATTAGGTACAGAGCTTTGAACTCATCAAGATAGGATAGATAATAGAGTTATTTCTCCAAATTTTCCAAATAAAAATAATGTTAATGTAATTCTTACTTGATAACTGTTCTTATTGTATATAGTTTCACTATGTTAAAGCTAAAACCCTTCTTTTTTATTTACACAAAAGGGGGAAAAGTTATGGAATATTACTTTAACTATGTAAAGGTGTGTTACATTTGTTTATGCTGCATTTGTTTAATGATGTAAAGAAGTGTTGTCTTGCCTGCCTAAAGCACCTGCTTGGTCTAACAAAAAGCTAAACAGCCAAAAGCTAGGCACCAGGGCTGGAGGGCAGGGAGAATAAATAGGAGGAGAAGGGAGAGGAAAATGAGGAGAATGAGACAGGAAGAGAAGGAGATGCCTAGGACCAGGCAGGCAGCTGCCAGACATACAGACATGGAGTAGGGCATACAGAATGAAATGTTAAAAAAAAAGCCCCGAGGCAAAATGTAGATAAAGAAAAACAGGCTAGATTAAGTTATAAGAGCTCGTGTACAGCATAAGATGAGGGTGAGTATTCATAACTAATACTAAGTCTCTGTGTTATGATTTGGGGACTGACGGTCTGAGAAAGCATGCTACACACTTGCTTGTGCTAAGCTCCATTTCTCTATTCTTATATAGTTCGGGATCTCCTGCCTAGGAAATGTGTTGTCCATTGTGGGCTGAGTATTCCCATTTCAATTAACTTAAGACAACATATGTCCACAGGCAAACCAAACGTAGACAGTTCTCATGAGACACTCCTCCCCAGGTGACTTGAGACTGTGTCAAGCTGACCAGCAAACTGTCACACTACCGTATTTTTCTTGTGACCCAAATGACAATCTTTAGTTTTTCATTTTTCTATTTATCAACTGTAAGCAATAATTTATTGATATGATAGTAACATATTGGATATTTTACTTAGGTGTTCCCAGCTTTCTATTAAGCTTCTAAATTGTACAGGTTCAATTATATATTTAAAATGCTTTTAAACACTAAAACAAGCATTTTAATGTACTTCCTTAAGGTCTTGGCACTCTCAAGCCCTTTACAGCACAATGACTAAAATTATCACCACTTCTTATACTTTTCTAGAAACATATGTGGGAAACCTATAGGATTCTGAGTATATTTTCGTGGAAGGTGGGTAAACGATTTTTATATCTTACATAAAATGACAATGAGTTATACATAAACCATTTGTGAGGTTTCCTTGCTTTGTTTTAAGTTCCATCTTTTTCAAAGAACAATCTTTGACTTACTTATTGAGTTCTTTTCTTATTCTATTCGATTTGCCCAGCTATCTGCTCTTGTTACACATAACATTCTTTGGGATGGATGGATGGGGAGGAAGATAGAAGGATACTCATCTGCCATTCTGCTATGTTAGCATTCCTCTTGGCTCAATTCCTATATTTATCTTTTCTATAATTTTATAATACACTTTCTAAATAACTAAAATTCAACCAATGAGAGTTTGAAATTTTTCAATATTAAATACATAGAAATAAGGCTTGGGAGAAGGCTTAGTGGTTAAGAGTACTGATTGGCCTTCCAGAGGACCTGGGGTTTAGTTCTCAGCACACACATCACAGCTTACTTGTCTGTAATTCCAGTGCTAGTGGGTCTAATGCCCTTTTGCCTCTATAGGCACTGCATGCAAATGACAGATATGCATACATACATATATACATGCAGGCAAACACACTTAAACATAAACCTTTAAAAAAGAAATGTATATATTTGGGAGTATGAACATCTTTAAAATACTGTGCTTTCCTTCTGGGAATTCATGTTTTCATTAAATCAATATGTTTTCTGTTTGTGGTGGTATTTTAAATATAGTTTTATGCGCCTATAACATACTTATCTAATATATTTTTCTCTTCTCTATGAATATTTATACATAGTGTTATATTATCTAGCTGGTGATATTTTCATAGGAGTTTTTTATTCAATTACTTTGCTTAACATTTTTAACATTAGAGTTTTTGATTCACTATTCATTTAGGAAAATGCACACTATTACAATAGTTGAATAGAGGAAGCTTGTTTTTCCGCACTTAGTTCTTTTATTAAATATTGATATTTGGTAAAACTATGTAAAATCTAAAAAACAATAGAATGCTGAGGTCATATAATTTTAATTGGAGTTGATAATTATAGCTTTAAAATCATTTGATTCAAATATTGTAGATAACTTGGGATTTTTTTTTACTTCTGTTATGGAATTACCTACCATCCACCTTTAATTATTAAATGGATGCTAATTTGTGATCATAGCAGGCAAATTAAATAATACTGACTCCTAAAAAAGAACTAGCAATGACTGCATAATATTCTTGACTTCAAGTGGCTTCTCCCATCAAAGATTTGTCTAAAGAAAAAGACTAAAATAACATTTATGGGTGGAAGGCCCCCCAAGTTTTGTTTATATATATTTGGCTGTGTGTTGTCTCAACATACAGCGAGGGAAGGCTGGTTTTCAGTTTGCCATCCTCTTGATTCCACTGCCCACGTGCTGAGATTATAGATATGTATTATCACACTGCATGTAATTATGTGCTGTGTACATGCAGTAGCCAGGAAGCCAAGAGAAGATGTCATATCCTTTGGAACTGGCGCTACAGACAGTCCTGTGCTACCAGTACGGGAGCTAGGGATCAGACCCTGGGCCCTCTGGGAGAGCAACCAGTGCTCTTAACATCCGAGCCAGCTCTCTGTAAAATAATGTTTATTTTACATTTATGTTTAAATTTATGTTTATTTTAAGTGTGTTTGCCAAAAAATTGCTATTCTAATCTAAAGAACTATTTTAATCTAAATTTTACCAATTAGAACCAGCATCTACAACACAGTCTGAATGCCACATGAAAAGAACCAAACACCCCCTCCTCCACCCCACAAATTTCCATCTTGTACCCTTGAAAGCATCATATCCACAGCCTAATAGCAGAGGTGAGCCCAGTGCTGAGATCTAAAGCACTAGCAAGGTTTCGTTGTTGCTTTTTTCCTCTCCATAAATGTCAGGGTTCTCTCTATTCTGTCAAGCACTCACTCCTAAAATTCAGCCTTGGTCCATTAGTGATGGATGAAAACCAATACTGCTACACTGTATTTTGGAAAGTCTTAAATGACATAGAAACCATACCTGAAAAGTCAACTTAATGTACATGTTACTGACATGATATCCAGGAAAAGGAGAGCCTATGGCAACCCCACCCCCCTTGACTACATCAAGGCTTTAACTGATTTCATACACAGAATCACATAAAAATTTCATGGCAAGTGCAGTTCAGATGCTGTTTTACCTGTCTCACCTTGTCTCCGAAGGCTTTTTACCACTGGGATCCACCTGGTTCTGGGAACTCAGCTACCTCCCTTAAACCACGCATTTCCAGTAGCTGATGAAGGGGCTCATGCTGGCTCCCCTCTCTCCGCCCTCTTCCTAAGACTAATCGTTGTGCTGACATGAGGAAAGCTCCTGATGACCAGGTGCCCCCTTTGCAGGCTTCGGTGCCTTTTTATTCTTATCAGACTCTAAGCTATCAAACACAACTTAAGAGGAATTCCTAAAAAAAGATAGTAAGAAACGAACATTTGTCTAACATTAAAACAATGCCATGCAATTTTCACTTTGGAATCATTTGTTCTAAAAAATATGGATTTGATACAGATATTGGCTACAGAATGCCTTAGTTTATAAAGATTAATGACACAGGGCATAATGAGTGCCTGGTCTCTATTCCAATAGCAAATCAATTAATAAATTGCCTAATGAATTCGTGTACTAATAGCAACTAAATGTTTACCAAGCAGACTTTTACCAAGCAAGCTGGGCAATCCCTCTTAAGGCACAGAAAGCCTATGTGAGATTTTCTTTTCCTCTCTTAAATGCCTTCATCCATCTTTCCTCACAAAGATGCTGCCATTAGCCTAGAAAACTCAGGTCCATGTTGTTTCCTAAGCCTACAGCACCACCGTCTCTAAAATGGATGGAACCTAGCTGGGGCACACCACTTTGTGGTGACCCATGCGATGTTGAGAACCTGGTCCTACCTGTGCTCCTGCTTCGTCATTATTCTATCGGTGAAAGGCTACATTCAGCCCGGGTCTTTCCGGCTTTTGGCTTATGTATGTCTACCCTAAGAAAGCTGGAGTTATTCGTATGGAGGGAGCCTCACAAGAAAATGCCTCCATAAGATCAGTCTGTAGGCAAGCCTATAGGGCATCATTTTAGTTAATGATTGATGGGGGAGGCCCAGGCCATGGCAGGTGGTGCCATTCCTGGGCAGGTGGTCCTGGGTTCTCAGCACTCTTTCATAGCCTGTGTATCCGCTCTTGCCTCTAGGTTCTAGCCCTGCTTGAGTTCCTGTCCTGACTTTCTTCAATGACACACTACAATGTGGATGTATAAGTCACATAAACCCTTTCCTTTACAACTGGCTTTTGATCACGGTGTTTCATCATACCAGTAGTAATACTAACTGGGATGTTATTGTTTGCTTAAGTTAAAAGCGAAATGCGTTTGTGTGTATGCATGTGTATGTGCGTGTGTGCATGCATGTTTGCATGTGTACATGCGTATGTGTGCTTGTGTGTTTATCTAGAAAGAGAAAATACAACGTCTTTTTCAACAGTTCATCAGTTTCCAGAATCAAACTTAAAATGTCAAAATTTAACTGCAATGACCCATCCATGGAGAGTCACATAACACAGAATTTAACTTACATGTGCAAAATAAATGCATGAACAGAGATTTTCACCACTGAAAATGTACACAGCTGTAAACATTCATATACAATTGTAAAATCAAAGCCAAATTTAAGTTTGGGGAATAACCCTAAGTGCTAATTTAATCGTGAGTTGATCTAATTATCTTTGGGATAAGTTATGTTATGATTTGAGGAAAGCAGGGTATTGCCAGTGATGAAGGGAAGTGGTCCTAACTGCAGCCCAAGGCTTCAAGGAAGTCCCCAGCGTTTCTGCTTATCTAGTTTACGTTGCTCATAGCGGTGCGATTATTTTACCATGCACAAACACAAGCTGAAGGCGCGACGTGCATCTCGCATTTAGCATTATGAATTTAAAATAAGGTTTATTTGACCATGCCTGTGCCTGCAGTTCAGAAATTCTCTTTAGTGTTCATTCTGGGTAGCACGGTGTTCAACTTAAGGCATTTTTACAGGGGCTTAAGAGATGGCTCCACGGGGAAGAGTGTGCATTGCTTCTGCAGCAGACTTGAGTTTGATTTCCAACATGCACATCGTGGCTCACAACTGCCTATCTCTCCAGTTCTCTGCAGGCACACACAGTACACAGACACCCATGAAGGTAAAATAGTCATACAGATAAATAAACATAAAAATAAGGGTATTTTTATTTAAATTTTTAGCTGTTCAAAGGAAATTGCTTATAATTCTCCTCGAAAATTTTATTATTTTACTGCCAGAAACTGGTACCACTTTTAAAGGGATTTTTTTTAAAAAAAAAATTAATTACTAGATTAGATCAGTAAAGGGCTTTGCACTTTCCGAACCAAATACACTTAAGCGTTCCATACAAATAAGTTGAGTTCACCTTGTGGGTGTGTGTGGCGGGGTTTGGGGGGGAGGTATATGCTGCGAATGAAAACGTCCTGTCGTGCAAAGATGAAATCCAGGAACATTGCTGGGCCAATAGCAATGAACACCATCAATGTGTCACTCAAACAATAAGGTGCAAATGAAAGTGTCAGCCATTCTTTGAGACTATCAGAGCCCTAGGATACTGAATGTAGCTGTTGGCGATAAAATCATCTGAGTCCATCTGGTCAGGTGGAGGGTGGCCTGACCGGCAGTGCAAACAGTAGACAAAAGAGAAAGGCTTCATTCTGAGCCTCATGCACAGGAGAGTTTGGCAAACTGAGCTCACAGCAGAGACAGTATTATCAAACTAATGGCACAGGCAATCACCGGGCCACCGTGCATCCCACGTACCAGCGGGGCATCCATTTTCAGCTAAGTGCTGGCGTCCGTTTTTCCTTACTCTCGCCCCTGCAGGGGTAAGTCAACCCAGCACTCGAGACCCACTGCCTGGTAATAAATTACTATATTGGACACTTTTTGTTTTCTTTCGCCAATGACTTCCCTGTGTGGTCTCACTATCATTACCAATTAAAAGACAGCCTGCTTCAGCCAACTGTATCTCACTGGGTATCAGCTCCGATACTCCAATTGCCTTGGCACGTTCGGCAGGGTCAAGAGGCCCCTTTGACCTTTTTCTCCTAAGTCTTCCTGACCACTCGCTATTGCAGCAATCTCGGCTAAACAGATGGACACTTTCTGCGACACTATAAAGCTTAGAATATAAAGATAAATGAAATTGTGTCTCAGGCTCAAACTGGTTTATGAGCCCGTTCTACAAAACCTGCAGTTTTAAAGTCTATAATCTCACCCTGGCTAATAGAAGAGACCGCTTGTTTCTTTTTAAATTGTCAGCTTTCTAATTTAAGTTTGAGATATGTTAGAATTCTGTAAGATGCTTGGTGAGTTGACTGTGTTTCTAATTAATATAACAGCTGATTTTTGGAATGCAGAGCACTTTTTTCTAAGCTTACTGCTTTTTATCAATGACTGATAGAGGAAGTCACTCCAGAGTAACTAACCATGTTGAATGAAAGATGAATGTTCTAAATTGCCTCATGCATAATTTTTCTTTTATTGTATCACTGAATTTCTCAAAGGTGACTCTAGTATTTTTGCTTCTCAGAGTGTAAGAGGAAAACTAATAAATATTCTCTTTATTGTAACTTTTTGGCATACTCATGCAAGTTTACCACCACGGTTATTTGAATATTTTAAAATTAATAGTTTAACCTCAAGTAGCCTATGATATATTTTTTTCTTCACTCAAGGGCTGTCTCCTTTACATAAAATGAGTGTGTTATTTATTGTTCAGATCAGACTACTTTTATGGAGTGAAATAGGGAGCTATTAATAATAGCACTGGTACCACAGCCATGAGCCATGAGTGTCTCGACCAACCTGGATGCATTCCCACCAAACTCAGATGTGGAAGGCCATTAATTTACTTATAGAAAATAATGAATGTTTCTGTGTCACTCCTAAAATGTGACTGCAGGGCTGGGGAGATATCTCCTGTCTCCTTGCATAAAGAGATTCCAACACAAACACAAAGACCCGAGTTTGCATTCCCAGCACCCACATAAGAACAAGGTGTGGTGGTATGGGCGTGTAATCCACGAGCTGGGGAGGGGCAGAGACAGGCAGAACCCAGATGCTTGCTGGCTAACGAATCCAGCCAAAGCCTATGAAAATCCAGTCAGTCTAGCCAAAGCTTCAGGTTCAAGGATCCTGTCTTCCAGAAAGGGAGTGGGTGAGCAATGCAGTTACTCCAAGTTACTCTTTTATTTCCATATGCAGGTACATATGTGCACACACACAAATAACTTAAAAATGTAATCCTAACTCTGTCTAAGTCATTTTAATAACTGAAAAAATAATTTCTTCTAAACTTTCAGGCTAATGGGTCTGGAGAGATGGCTCAGGGTTTAGAAACACTGGCTGTTCTTGCTCTTGCAGAAGACCTGGGTTCAATTCCCAGCATTTGCATGGCCACTCACAACCATCTGTATTTCCAGTTCCAGGAGACCTGATGCCCTCTTCTGGCCTCTGAAAGACCAGGCACACACAGGCACACAAAAATACCCATACACATAAAAATAAAATTAAATTCAACTTGCAGGTTGAAATTTTATTTCAGTCATTAAACATTTCAGATTTATGTAGTAAATAAAAAAATGAACCAAGGGCCCAATATGAAGAATATCACAGAAATACTATTACTGGATACTTAAAAATGTTTCATTTCTACATCTTACATTTCTAAAATTCATGCCACCACCGTCCTTTCATGGAATCTCTAAAATAAAATACCTCAGTAGTCAACTAAACTTATTAACATAAGTAAATACAGTCACAGTAAATAAGAAGTAATACATGCTCATTTTCCATT
Source organism: Myodes glareolus (assembly GCF_982192425.1). NCBI lineage: Eukaryota > Metazoa > Chordata > Mammalia > Rodentia > Cricetidae > Myodes > Myodes glareolus. Next base: position 33,042,420 of record NC_142029.1, on the reverse strand, counting down.
GATTTATTTTGATGCATTTATTTTTTATCAGGCTGGAGATAGACCCCTAAGACTTCATGCATGCTAGGAAAGTGATCTACTACTGAGTTACATCCTAGTCTCCATCCTTAGTTGATTTAAAGGCAAAAATTGCTTGACATTTTCCACAACCTTTGAAGACCAAGTTAAGGGAGAGTTCTAGAAGGAAAGAGAAGGAAGACAAAAAACAAAATCACCATGAGGTCAGGTGGGAAATCTGGGTTTATTTCAGGGAATGGCCAAACTAAAGAAAAGACCACGAGACAAATCCACTTCCCCCCACAGAGAAACCAAAACATGAGCAAAAATCCCATGTCCTCAGTGTCTGGAATGAGAGAGAAGCCTATAACTAGCTCTCAAGTTTCAGTATCTTAGAGCAAAATCTAAAAAGCAAACAGCCAGTATGGTTTCAGTATGGTTTTCTGAGGCAATGCCCCTCTGGAGGGAAAGGCTCTTGAATCGGACAGATGGAATCTCAGAAAGAATTATCATCCTGGTTACTGGAAGGTCTTAAGTCTTTCTTCCCCAGTCAATGGCTCCTGCTGCTCTCTAAGCCTACTGCCTGTGAAATGAGTAAAGGGCAGACCAGTGCTAACAACAAACAAGGCTTAAATGGGAGTTGTTTTACCTAATAAGGCCAGGGCTCTTAAACAATTTAGTATCAATGAATGGATGAAAAGACAGACAGATATAAGAGAGCTGAGAGAGGCCTGGCGACAAATTCAAAGTCACACAGCCTTTTATTCAATCAATCCAACACTGAGGAGCCCTGGTGGAAATGAGAAGCCGGGGTGCTCTTGTGCACATACAAGAGAGAATACTGTGTGCTTCCTTTAAAAGTTACCAGAAAATCCAAAACCACTCTTCCCACAAGTGCTTGAATAGATGCTTTATAACTCAGCTCTGGCTTGTCCTGTATCTTTTAATAAAATAAATGGCACTAATAGAAAAAATATCAAATTCAAAAGCACTTTTATTAAGAAGCTCAATCTTAAGTGGCAAAATAGATGCTTGTCTCAGGCCCTTTTCTTAAACAGCAACCATTTCCTTTGATTTCTTTTTACCTCTTACTCAGTATGTAATTGTCAATTAAGATGACTAGTGTGTGTTGCTAAATTACTGGGAACTTGGTCTCTAGGGATGAACACTAATTAAAAAGTATGTGCTATGGGCATGCTGATGTGACTCACTCCAAACACCTTGGCTTCCAACCATGACACTCCAGTTAGTGGCAACACACTAACACTTGATAAACACCATCCCGATAAGCTGATTATTGACCCAAAGACCAGGAAAGGTGTAAGTTTAGAGGAAAAACAAGCCAGCCAGAAGTGGTTTGCGATTACATAGAACAAGGGGCAAAATTTATTAAGCACTCCTTCCCTTTGGAGCAACATGTGTGTATTTAAATAACAAACTGGTGCTGGAGAGATGACCCAACTTTTAGGAGCAGGTTTGATTAGTGGGGGATGTCTGCTTGCAATTTCCAGCACCCGCATCAGGCAGCACACAACTACTTATCACTCCAATTCTGTAACATGAAGGGATGGAGGGCCGGCTTATTGGGGTTTCTGTCCTGCCCAGTACCCCATAGCCGGCAAGCCCCAAAGAAAATCACACAAAGATCTCCATAAGTTATAAAACTGATTGGCCCATTAGCTCAGGCTACTTATAAGCTCTTGTAGCTTATATTAACCCATTATTCTTATCTATGTTAGTCACGTGGCTCAGTACCTTTCACAGCAGGGCAGGTCACATGTTGCTTCTTTGGTGAGTCTGGGCTGGACTGCGAGGAATGGGTTTCCTTCTTCCCAGAACACTCCTGTTTTCATCACCCCGCCTCTACTTCCTGTCTGGTTGACCCGCCTATACTTCCTGCCTGGCCAATCAGCATATGTCTCCATGTGGCCACCAGATATTCTGACCATTTCAACTCAATAAAAAGCTGGCTAAACTGAAATCAGTACAGTAAGAATCATCGACTAAAGCAATATGTAGCAGAAACAAAAGTACATGAAGTGTTTAAGGACAGAAGTCCTTTTAAAAAGATTCTATAGGTGATAGAGAGATTGCTCAATGGTTAGGAAATTTTTTTTGCTTTTGCAGAGGACCCAGGTTCAGTTCCTAGCACCTACATGGCAGCTCACAACTGTCTATAACTCTAGTTCCCAGGGACCAGATACCCTCTTCTGGCTTCTGATGGCACTGCACACACATGGTGCACAGACAGACACACATGCAGGCAAACACTCACACACATAAAGTTAAGGGGGGAAGGAGATCCTGTAGAAACACCTCAATTACCTAGTAACTGCCTTTTTGTAGCCTGTAAGTTTAAGCAGAGAGGAAATGACAAGAAAACCCAGCCTCCACATGCAGCACATTGTACCTATTTAGAACCCGACTGAAGGGTCAGAACCATTATCTGATGTTCAAATCATCGTTGCCTCCTCTTGTAAATAAAGTTTTACTAAAACACAGCACTGTTCCTTCACACAGAAGTCATCTACTGCTGGTTTTTGCATTACAGATGCAGAATTGGGAGGCTGCCACAGAGACAAGCCAATCCACAAAGGCAAGAGCACTTAGGATCTCACTAGGGAAAATGTTTTCTAATCTCTGGCTTATCCTACATGAACAGGGGTTTTATTTGAATGTACCCACCAATATTTTGCTTTGTTTTCTAACAAAGCCACATTAACAAGGTAAAGTAAGAAGTGAAGCCCCACTGATCTGGGTGAGAGGTATGTGTTCATGACTATGGTCTTACGTCTATGCCTATGCTAGGAATAATATTTTCCTCCACAGATAAAAGTTGCCTTTAGAAGTCTAAATTCTAGAACTCTTACCACTCAATAACAAAATTCTGAAAAATCAGACTCAAAACAGACCAAGGAATTTGATAGACATGTCTCCAAAGAGGATAGATCAGTAGCCAAGGAAATAAACACAAATCATCATAAAAATGAAAACCAAAAGAACAAAGACATCACATCTCATCCTATGGAGATGTCATAAAACTAAAACAAAAGACATCAAATATCAGTGAGGATGTGGGGAAACGAATTCTGTAATGCAAAGTCAAATGAAAACAATACCCAGGTTCATCTGATACTGGACCACTGAGGTGGACCAGCAGATAAAGGCACTTATTACCAAACAACGGATGACCTCAAGTGGACACCTGGCATCAACAAGGTAGAAGGAGACAACCAGCTCTCACAAGTTGTCTTCTGATCTCCAGACATGCGTTATGGCACACACACACACACACACACACACACACACACACACACACACACAGGAAATAAAGGAAAACTAGGATTATCACATGACTTAGGAATTCCACTGCTAGATACTGACCACAAGAATAAAATTAAGATTTCAAAGGGGTGGGAATGCCCAGTGCAGTGTTATTCACAGTAACAGAGATGAGAAAACTATGTCCACTGGTAAATGAATGGATGGATGGAGAGATCTTAAGTAGCTGTGATAAAATATTATTCAGCTCTAGAAGGAAATTCTTCACCAGATAACAAAACAAAGAAACAAAACAAAATCAAAATAAAAAACCCAAAACAAAGGCCCTGTGGACATGATGGTGAATATAATAAAAGAAAATAGACAATCACAGAAAGAACACTGTGTGGTCTACTTAAGGAAGCCATAATAGTCACTGTCACTGAGTCCAGGAGTGAAAACATAACAGGAGCTGGTGGGGTAACTTCTTAGTCAACGAACAGAAAAGTTTCAGTTTGGCAAACAGAGCAAGCCCTAGAATCTGCTGCAAAGCATTTTGTCTGGATAGCACTGCTCAGTAGTAACTCGTAATGAGTACAGTGAAACAGCCCAGCCCAGATTCTAATCCTCTCTATATTCCTGAAGAAAGCTCAGTTACTTTCCATCTTCCCTTGCTACACATACTATCTCCGGCTGCATTAACATCTTACTAACACTCTCCTTAGGATCCACACTTACATTCTGATCTTTTAGACTTGTTCCCCACACAAACACTATGTCTCCATTAAGATTTATGACTGTCATGACCCATGCTCTATATAGCAGAGGCCGCTCCATGGCACAGGTTGCCTCCAGTAGCACTTCATATATGGTTCTAACATCCATATGCATCATTGCATGCCTCTAGCCAGCCTCATACTAACCACTCAATTCCCTGGTCCTCTGGAAGAGTAGCCACTACTCTCAACCACTGAATCATCTCTTCTGACCCCGGCCTTTTCTTTTTAAATTACAACCCATCTTTTCTCCCTGCACAGGGAAGCTGCCTGAGTCCTGGCTCTTGCTGAAATTCCTAGTGTCTGGGGGTTTAGGGCACACAGTAGGTGGTCAATGAGTATCTACAGAATAAATTTTCTGCCTTACTTACCTCACTACAGAAATATATACAACATACACACCACAGAACTTAAGGTCTACTTGGGAAAGTGGTATAAATATTTACAAATAATTATGCAACATATTGGTACTTCAAAGGTGAGCTGGCATGTGCTTGTTAGCCATGTAGAATTTAAGTAGGCAAAGGGGAATTTGAGTAGGCAGGGGGGCATCTGAAGTATATGGCCTCCGTTAGGAAGAGGCATGGAAGACCTGGAGTCGACGGTGCCAGCCTGTGGAAGAACATTAGCCTATTGAAAACTACTGAGCAGCCTCATCATCCGGATCTCACTCAGGTATTAAGAGTCAATGAAGAAGAGGAAATCCTTTAAGGCCTGCAGTCCCCTGAGACTGTGAACTTATCCCACCCAAAGAGAAACCTGCAAGCCTTTAAAGCTGTATGCACCGGAGTGTCGTCCGCTCTCCCTCCTGTCCTCTGATGAGAGAGCGGCACAGCAGTCTCCAAATCAACTACCAAAATCAGGAAGCTGCTGCTTGGGGCTTCCAGACTTAACTTGAGTTCCCGCATTTGGGAAATGAAGCCTAAGTAAACCTCTTTCATATTTATCATACATCCATTCCTAAGCGTTATTGCAAACCTGTTGATTAGATGGCCGATAGCTTTGGGGGTTTTATATTAAGGGGTGGGCTTGAAAAGTAATTATCCCAGGGAAGAAGACGACGCATGATATACAATATAATCCTCGGGCTATGTCTGAGTGATTATTTTAGATAACTCTGTGTCTAGGAGAAATGAGCCTGAGATTGACAGACAGGTAAATGGAGGGGATGCCAGAAACTTCACTGGTGAACAAAGCCATTTTAACCGTGTCACCTTTTGTCTAAGAAAACCGCTGCTTGTGTCTCACCTAAAGTGAGACATTGGTTCTCTGTGTGCCAAATACCCTAGATTTCATTATCATTATTGAATAAGCTTACTAAGTTTATTAAGCCAGCAGATGAAGGCAGTTGCTCCTATTATACTTCATGGTGTTACCCATCTATTATGGTCCTTTTAGATACAGATATAAACTCAGTGCCCAGTCCTTTCTAATTTACTCATAAGAAAAGGATAGGTGGATTTTAATTATTGTGTTTTACAAAGCTGGCACAGGATGTACACCTCTGATTGTAGGATTGGGGAGGCAGAAACAAGAGGAGAGCAGTAAGTTCAAAGCCATCCTGGTCTGTGTGATGAGTTTCAGGGTAGCCAGCCCTACTGAGTGAGACCCTGTCTAAAGGGAAAACTCTGGTTACAAATAGAATTATGATAATCTAGAGTAATGCAATGCTTTAAAACACAAAAATCTAGTCCCAGAATTAAAGGATGCAGAATATGAAGGCAACACAGAATGTGTCCAGCGGTAGGGCCAGTGCGCAGCTAACTGGAAGGGCTGTACACTATCTGAGCGCTCACTGTGGCTGCTCCTCACGTTTGGTCTCTGGTCCTAACTGCTCTCTTCTAAACAGAAGGGGAGATTAGATAAGCAAAACTAGTGGTAATGAATGAAATTTATCCTAAACACATGGAAGACTAGATATTTCTGCTACTATCATGGCAACTCTATCCTTGAACATGCCAGAAATTAAGGCAATATGCGTTCGAAGGATTATTTAAGATAATCTTTAGTTTATACAAAAATCAAAAGCACAAAGAGATAAAACAGTCTATGGGGCCTTAAAGACAGTTTTAAAAATCATCCATAAACTTGACTTTAACAGTAGGTGAGTAGGTTGAAGAAAAAGTAGGTCTTTTGTAGGGGCATTTCAATTGTATTTTAATAACTAAAGATTGCCTAAGGTCTGAAAAGCAAAACAGTCAGCCACTGGGCAGTCTTACAGACCAGGTAATGGTAACACACACCTTTTACAGTAGCTACACTAGTTTGCCACAGAAGCCGGGCAATGCATGCCTTTAATCCCAGCCCTAGAGAGGATTATAAAACAGGAGGAGACAGCTCTCAAACATAGTCTCATTCTGAGATTCCTGAAGGCAGGACCGCCATTTCTGACTAAAGTCAAGGTAAGAGCCAGTAACTGGCTGGTATGCTTTTCAGATCTTCAGGATGAACCCCAGTTTCTCGCTCTAAGTTTTTATTAACCATGCTTCAGTCTTTAGTGATTAAAAACGATTATCTGACAAACCCATAATACATAAATTTAATGGACAATCTAAATTCAAATGAGCATTAAGTTTGGGCACTTGTATTACCCGTGGAGTAATAATCTCATTTAAATCTCTGGATGACCTCATAGGAAGTCAGGGCCTGTGCTCTTCTCTCTGTATTCCAGACATAGCCACATGTTCAATGCCAGACTGTGGGGCTTGCAAAAAAAGAGCTCGGTCGAGGAGTTAGAAAAAAGGAAAACAAAAGATTTGCTACCAAGCATGAAGCGGAAATGGTGGAGTTTTGTATGGTGACCAGAGACATCTAAGGAGGTAGGGAGGAAAAGAATAGAGGGTGAACAGGGCTTTGTGTTTCATAAGCTTTGGGAAGGACTTCAGAAAAAGTGTGTCTAAGACAATGGCGGGGGGTGGGGACACCACCATCAACAAAAACCATACAGTGTTCAGATCTGTTTGTGTATAAAATTATGTACACCGGAAAAGAAAGTCCCTGTTGTCCATACGGCATCCTGGGAGCATTTAATATCTGTGAGGAATAATGAGAGTTGAAGGAAAAGGTTCTTCGGGCTATTTACGTTTAGGATGGAGATGGCTACCTAGCTTCGAGCTGTCACTTCAGAGAACTGAAGGCTCTTCCGGGATGCCACTGTGAACACTCAGTCCTGAACACTCAGTTGGGAATGCTGGCAGTTTCCTGATGAGACACAGTCGGATTCTGCATCAATAAACAAAGCAAAGGGCTTAATACATTTTGTTTTAATAGTTCAGAGGAAATATTCCATAAGAATAAATGCTTTTGTCCAGAGAACTGCTTCCTGTAACATGTTTGCATTTTCCGCTCCTAGAGACAACATCGGCATACGTCACTGATGCCAGCACTGCTCTGTTCTGTTTCCCTAAATGGGCTCGGAGGGCGTGCTCAGTCAACAAGGGACAGGGCCAGCTTTCAATAAAAGAGATCTCGTTCTCCTTTCCTTTCCTGGTCTAAATCCTTTGGGTTAACCCAACATCTGAATTTCTATAAATGTTACTTCTTATTCTTGAAGCTAGCATTTAGTATGCCAGTAATAAATAAAATACCCCTCTTTGTATGTTATTTTTATTATTAGCACACTGGAGATTAGTGTGCTATCATCCACATAGAGAATGATTTCACATCATTACAAAGATAATGATTTTACCTCACTCTTGCTATATACACTAGTATGTATCATTATGAAGTATACGCTAATGTGTATCGTTACAAAGATAATGATTTCAAGAAACTTCGCCGCCAGAAACAAGTTGTGTAAATGGGACAGATCTGACCTCGGGGGTGGCGGCACAGGGGGAGGTGGTGTTGAAGGATTTCTACTTTAGCAGAAATCAGTTCTCCATGAAGCTGAATAGCAGATAAAACTTGGAAAGCCATGTTTTGTTTTTCTTAGTGTGTGTGTGTGTGGGGGGGTGTTGTTGTTGTTCTTTTGTTTGGTTTATTTGGTTTTGTTTCTAAGAGAAAACAATTTAGAACTGAAAATAAAAGGAAAAAAAGAAACTAAGAAATTAGGGAAAGAAATGTTCCTAAGCTGTCATGACATGGCAGCATGACCATGTGCTCTATGTATACATGTAGCACGCATGTGCTCTAAGAGACTATCAAGTTATTCATGTCAGTAAAATCAAGTTTTAAGACATATGTAGTAAATCTCACTAATGATGTTTCTCGATTAAGATGGACACAACATGAGATGCCTGATTCACTTAACTCTTCTTGATATTTCTGAATTGATCCTCCTCCCCGCAACACACACACACACACACACACACACACACACACACACACACACAAGTTAGCTGGTAACTCCAGAGAGAATTTAGTTACGGAGTATTTTTAAAACCCCAGAGCTTCACATCCCCAACAAGACTGATGGGATACAGTGTGGGGAAGGGTCCTGAAGTAGAGCCAGGCTCCAGGGAGCACTGAGAGGTAGTATAGACATTTATTCATCGAAAAATCTTCCAAGAGAATTAACAAAAGAGATAACATTCGCAGAAATCAAAGCTGAGCAAAGCCCTTCTCTGGGAGAAATCACGATTGCCTATCAGCAATTATAAAAACAATAACGTTGACCTTGAGTCTGCCTTAAAGGTCTTCGTTCACAATTGAACCGTCAGCTTTATGAATTTTCAGTTGCTGTTGCAGCCAAAGATTCAGTCAGTGCAGAGTTGGCCAGTGACAAGACCACAGCTGTTTCAACCGACCCCAGTGAAAAGGCATTTGAGAAAGGATGCGTCACACTGGCATTTTCTATGTTAAAAATGACAGCTCCTCCAGATTCACTCAACACGCTTTAGATGAAGACCTACGACATCTCAGGGAAATACCAATAAAAATCCAAAGTCACACACAGTCAAAGAAAGAAATAATTTAAACAAATTATATCTGCAATCCTGGGAGATCAATAGTCAGCTAAAGGTTTTCATAACTTGAAATGTTTTATGTTTCAAGATTTTACCTTAAGACATTTTCTTTTCTCTCATCTCGCGATTGCAATTTTGTTTTCTCTGCTGTATGTTAAACATAACGTCTGGTAATAAGAGAGATACCCGTTCAAAAAGGAAATAATAGAGAGACCCAATCAAAGAGGGAGAGAAGGAAAGGAATCCTAGTGTGGAGTTATCAGATTTAAGAGATTCAGCAGCTATTACTGCCCGTCAGGTATCATAGCAACCTTGTACGATTCAAAAAAAAAAAAAAAAGTACTAGAAAAGTCCCTAAACCTAGTCCCCAAACCTGCAAGGCTGCTTTGGGAACATAATGCTGTCAGCAGCCACAAAAGATTCTGCCATCCATATTTTAAGAAATAAAAATAAAAACTACACACAGAGAGAACGGAGGGAAGGTGGAAGACACATTGACAAGCGAATATCGAGAAGTCATTGGCCTGACTCTGGAACGTCACCCCAAATTCCATCTGCTTTTCCATTAATTCTTTTCTACAGAGGACAGAGACTCCAAGCTCAACTGCCCGAGAACTGTGACTGAACAGGAAGGAACCAGGACGTGGAAATCGTCTCCTAAAACACTACTTTGGTACTGTCTGTGGCAAGTCTTAACTGGAAACTCAAAGTGGATTGCATTTAAAACAATATTTAAGCTTCCACTTCTCCACCCTCAATAGCCGTTGATAGGTCCACGGAAGAGAAAAGAACAGCTTCCTAGAAGCAAGAAGCCGATATTGATTTTTTTTTTTTTCAGCAGCGAGTCTCCCGTTCTGTGTGGCTGCTGTCAAAGGCAATCTCTAACAGCTGGAGTCAAATTGTACTATTTAGAGAAAGAGCCCTTGTCAAGTGGACCGTAAGTCCCCCAACAATACGCTATTCAAATGGCACTTTGCCACACAAATTGCTGGCGGGCTGAGTAACCCGTGGCAGTGACTGAGGCCAGTATCAAAGTTTCATTTTGATGAGAGGTTTTACGCTCACACATTAAGCAAGTTTTTTTTGAAGACCTATGAGGCTATCTATCCGGGGCCTCGGAATGCTGCAAACAATTAAAATCTGTTTAAATGCATCAAGGGAACTTGACAACATTAATATGGATCTGGTGTTAACTGCATTTGTCACAGGGGGAGGAGCAGTGCCCTTCTGGGGCTGGCAACCCCCCTCCCCCGGCACGTGCAGCACAAAGCTGGGCCCTGGCCAGCCGTTCACCATGAAATAGGCGCTTTTTCCTTTTGTAACTCCGATTTACATGGCTGACGAATGTTTAGATTTGAGCGAGGCTTTGAAGTCCTCTGAGGAAATGCAGGGTGGCTCCTGTGCAGGAGCCCGGCAGCTGGAGTTACTTCACCATGCGTATTCTTTCTGTGGGACTGGACCTCCTGAGGGAGTTTTGAAACAAAGCTATGATTGACTGTACTAGTTTTTCTCGTGATTGAGGCAACTTTCTGAATTAAAAAAAAAAAGTCTAAATTCATGTTACTAAATGAAAGATAGGATTTTTTCCCACACAGAAGTTATTTTTGAAAGCATTATCCATTAAGGAAGCCTTTATTCACCTTACAGAGCCTCTGAGAAATGGTTCCCTTCTGTCAAAACTACCCCTTGCTGCATGTATCGTTCAAAACGCAAACTGCCATGCCCATACTGCTACTACCAGAGGTTTTCCTGTACTGCCTGAGGGGCGGCGGCGGTGCTATCCTTCAGTCACTGTGTTCTAAATAAGGATTAAGTAAAGTTAAATAGTTAAAACAAAAATTTTCACACTGAACTTATAGAGCTGAGTGTTTTCAGCCTTTAATGAAAATGACTTTTCTTGTAAAAATTATGCAAAATTATTTATACTTTGATCACTTATCAAAAGGAATGCCACCCAGATGCCCTGCCAATCAAAGAGGTGGAAAGAATCATTCTACATGGGAAATTTATCTATTTAGATTCTAGTATACGTGTACACATAGAGTATTTGTGATTATGTATACACGTGTATGTGCAGTATCTGAGGATGCCAGAGAGGCCAGGGATGACCAGAGCCTGAGTTGTGAGCTGTCTGGCTTGGCTGCTGGGAACCACACTGAGGTCCTCTGAAAGATCAGCAAGCACTCTAAACCGCTGAGCCATCTCTCCAGCCCTTTATTCTCAAATAACTCAATTATCTTTAAACACATGCTACTTACTCTTTTCTACTGCAATGCAGTATCAATAACTGAATATTTAAATGAAATGGTGTTAAACTACATGTAATATTGTCTCGGTGAGCTTTAATTTAATATTTTAATGTGAATCTACAGGTGAGACTTTCAAGTATCATTACTCTGTGCTGTTTTGGTTATTTTGTGTGTCATGAAACAAAACAGAAAACAAAAAGCAAAAAACAAAAGTAGATTTTGGTTTGGAGTGTGTGTGTGTGTGTGTGCGCGCGCACACACACACACACACACACACACACACTTGATTGCACCCAGAAATCTTAATTTGCTGGGTGTTTTGTGGTTGTTTTTATCTGTTAGTTTGCTTGTTTTAGAAAGAGTGGTGCTCCCCAGCACATACAAGTACTAGTCTCTACACAGTAACAGAATTTAATGTATTGGCACAAACTATTCCAGTATACATTCCATCATATAGACACATATATACAAATATATACAAAAGTATATGAAATTAAGATAAATGACTTAATTAAAATTTCAGAGATGGATAAAAAAAGAATTACAGATTCTTTATCGAGGTCCTCCTGATACTTCTACACATTCCACGGCAAAGAGAACTTCTAGACCATAGATCAGCAAACAACAGCCAGTATATTACACCTGGGCCACAGCCTGTTGCTGTAAGGTAAAGTCTCTCTGGATACCCCATGGTTACCCCAGTGCTCAACATCAGAGCTGAGTAGGCAATGACCTGAGCTGTGACCCTAAAACAGTCACTCCCTGATTACACCAAAGGACTCACATAACCCTTTTCATGGTCACCATTGTCTTCAGTAAATAAAATGCAGATCATACTTATGGTTTTATATCACCCACTAGTCATTTTAAAACAACATAAATAGAAAGTGAGTAAAGGTGGTCTAAATAATTTTTATTTAATCTCAAATATTTGAAATGAATGTGTTTAATATTTTGTCCTGGTATTATTTCAAACACCAACTAGTGCTGTCCTGCGTTCATTTTAATGTCCCTACATTAGACATGACAGCTCTAAGCTAGCAAGCAAGCAGGGAGCTGGTAAGGGAGACAAATTCTGCTCGGTTCAGCAGAGTCCTTCTCAGATAGATACTGTGAATGCATAAGTCGTGGCAATTAAAATAATCCTGGTTATCCCTTTACCCATCTTGTAGATAAGAAGCACAGTAAAGAACTGAAGGCACACACACACGCACACGCATACACAATGAAAATGAGTCAACTAACCAATGAGCAAAATGGGACTTTTCTCTTTAAAATACAGTGTAGCAGCAAAGATCCCTGTCATGTAGCAATGATTTTAGCCCAGTTGTTAAATCCCTACCTCAAAGCTAAATTTCTCCCACTGCTATTTAAATAGATTCTCTCCTGCTTTATTCTCTGTCCAATCTAAGGAAAGTCAACACACAGTATTGTACCCCATAAATCCTTTAAGACCCTGACTCTCCTCCTCTGGTCCCAAAGATCTTTCTTTGTAGAGCAGCAGTGATCCAACTCCTCCAGAAATTCAAAGTGCATATATTTTAAAAATGATTTTTACGACATTGTCTGTTCTCTTCATAATCTGGCCTTCATGTATATGCACTTTCCAAATACATGAAGAAAAACTGAACAGAACATTCTAGAAACATCCAAATTTGGCCAACTTTGAGTTCTAAATGCTTTCTTTCTCTTTAAATTGTCTTGTCCATTGCTGGCCACAAACACAAAGCCATCTTAGGTGGTCTAAAGTGCATAGGCTTCTTGTCCCCCATTTTCCTCACCTACAGAATGTATGTGATTCACACACTCTTTGAAAATTATTTTCTTAAGAAACTCATGAAGCATTCACTATATTAACAGCAAATCACGTATGGGCTGGGAAGATGACTCAGGCTCTCACAAATGTGAAAAGCTAATTTTGAGTCCCCAGAATTCATAGAAAAGCTGAGCACAGTATCCACACATTGGTGGTCACTGTACTCCTATGGTGAGAGTAAAGGAGGAGAATCCTAGAAGCTTGCAAGACATCCGCCCTGGGTGGCATCCATGACAGCAAACAACAAAATGACCTCATGGCAAGCAATATGGGTGGCAAGGACCAGCACCTGAAGCTGCTCTCTGACCTCTACATGGGTGCCAGGACATGTATGCCCACACTCTCACATACATATCACATGCACAGAAACATAGATTAATAACACCACCAGTTTACCTTTGAAATCTCATACTTTAAAATGAAACAATCTCACTAGCAAGTGGTAGTGTGTGCCTTTAATCCCAATACTAGGAAGGCAGAGGCAGGCGGATCTCTGTGAGTTTAAGGCCAGCCTGGTCTATGGAGTGAGATCTAGAACAGCTGGAGCTACATAGAGAAACCCTGTCTTGGAAAACAAAACAAACAAATTAACGAACAAACAAACAAATAACAAATAAATAGTAAAAATATGACAATCTCAGCACACTGGCTCTAAGAAAATCCTAAAGTAATAATGAATGGAGGATAATGAGGATATCTCATATATAACTGGAAGCAGAAGAGAGAAGCACAAATGCAAATACCCACAGCCACCCCAAAGCTGGTGACTACAGGAACATGGAGAGGGACAGATGTGACTCCCCTGTCTTCTTTACTTCTCTACTACAAAGAGCAAAGGCTGAAAATTGTAGCCTGCTCAGGTAAAGGGCAACAACTAGAAAATAGAGTGGAAATCAGTCTAGAAGAAGGAAGACAAGACCAGGGCATTTTATTACTTCTTGAAGTCAAGAAAGAAACAAAATTATAGAGAGAAAATGAAATGTGTATACATTGTTACCACTACCGAAAGGATAGCTCAGAGCAGTGGCAAAAAACAGCAGTCAGTTTACCTTTTGGGAATCCAAGCAGAAAAACCTAGTGAAAATGATTTTTTTTTCCCTACAGACCTTACACCTCCAACTCTGAAACACACAGATCAACAGACACCTAGCTCTTGCCTGCCATTCTAGAAGAATCCCTACTCCACTATTTGTACACTTATTGTACAAACTGGTGCATTTCTTTATGACACTCTCAGACCCAGGGATCTAGCACATGGTCCTCTCCAGCACATTCCTGCTCCACTATGACAGATGACAAGGAAGCTGCACAGGCATGGGAAAGCATAGCTGGGCTCCGTAACTGAACCCGTTGATCCAATTGTGCACAGGATTCAAAAAAACAATTGTCATAACTATATAAGTTTTATATCCTTAAAAACAGCCTGTTTTCATGTTAGAAATGCTAAGAATTAGGTCTGGAAAGATGGCTCAGTGGTTAAGAGCACTGGCTGTTCTTTCAGAGGATCTGAGTTCGGTTCCCAGGACCCACATGGTAGCTCACAACTGCCTGTAACTCCAGTTCCAGGGAATCTGATGCCCTCTTCTGGACTCCATAAGCACAGCCTATACACCATGTCCATGCATGTAGGCCAAAATTAATAAGTAAATACAAAGTGCAGATCGGATGACCTCAAAATAATGAAAAAGTACAGAAAATAAACTGCGGCTATCCACTAGTTTAGAACCCGAAGAAGGAGAGCATAAACTGAAGCAGGCTGTGCAGGATTCAGGGGATTTTCACTCTAGTCTAATCATGACCTGGGGAGATAGTGGCCTGACTTTCAGAACCCAGTGGACCACTACCCTGAGACTGACGTAACGAGGACCACGGGGCTCTGTATGAAGATCTGTGATGTGCAGTCACCCAGCGTAGAGACGGGACGATCCGCCAGTGTGATCCCAGCACTGTTACTTGCGCACTGTCCGTCGTGCAAACGCCCTTCAAGTGACACATGCACTGTTAGGTGTTCGGTTGGCATCTGAGATCTCAAAATGAGTGCTGGACTCAGATAAGATTCACATCAGGTCCCTAAACCTGGAAGGCGGTGTGGAAGTTCAGAGGTGTGGCTTGGCTTCCATTGCTTTGACGAATGACAAGACATCTTTTGTTTCTAAGACAAATGTGCACACAAGATAAAAATGGGATCAAAGCTAAGTCTTCATCAAAAGCAATGAAATAACCGGAAATGGGAAGAATGTCCAAATCCTAATTTAGAAACTTCCCTTCTCACATGTCCATACAGTTAATTTTGATCTTATTTATTTTATTCCGATTATTTTCAATTATGTGTAAGAGTGTATGAGTTTGCAACATGGCTCTATACACATGTGAGAGCAGATACCCAAGAAAGACAAGGATCTCATACCCCGGAAGCTGTAGGTAGCTACACACAGCTGTGAGGCCCATATGGCTGGGGAGACCTAAACTTTGATCCCTTAGAAGAGCAGCAAGTGCTCTTGACCATGGAGCAATCTCTCTAGCCCCTACTTCTGGTTTTCTAAAATCCGTTAGGTTCAGACATGTTATTGAAAATTTATATACAAATTATTCATTAATAAGAAAATAATTTATAGCAGCAAAAGAGCAATAAAATACAAACTTTATAGTAGCCCTTAAAATTTCAGAAATGTATTAGGTAATATTATGGAGAAGATATTTACATGAAAACAAGACTAGGGACATTCATACCAATGGCACCGGTAAAGATGCTAACAAGATAGCATGAAGGATAAAAAATGGAAAATAATACCTGAAAGAAACTAGATTAAATCACTATCACATGTCTAGAAAAAAATATTAAAGTTAGTTTAATAACAAGCAGCAAGTCAGAGTAAAAGATACTAAATGTATTCAACCAAAGAATTAAAATGGATCCAAACTACAGAATATAATCACCACCATTGAAAAACACTTATAATTTGAGTTGATGGATCAGTAACTTAATTTTTGATATGTTGGAAACTCTATGGTCACAAATGTCATTGTGAGGATGTCATTCACTTTGGAGTTAAATTTTCCCCATCCTGTTCCACCCAACATTACTGAACCAATGTCATCATCTGCTTCTTTGCTCTTGTACCGACAGGTTAGGGCCATGTTGCATCTAACCCCGGTTGCTATGTCTTGTAGAGCACTGGAGATGTGGACTCACCTTACATGAAGACTCCAGCTGCAGACCAGGGCAGGGCACTAGCCCAGACTGGTGGGAACTGGAGGATCTCTGCTCTGCACCTTTGTGCTTGTGTGTCTCGGAGGCCACTGACAGTGCGGGCTCAGCTCTGACAAGCGGCACGTTGTCACCACGGTTAAGAATAATCCTTGCTCTTTCTCCTGTTTCATGCCTTTCCAAAGTGCCTAGAAAACAAAATTCAAGATGCAAAACAAAGGTAAGGAAAATATCTACCAGAGTAGAATAAAGAGACCTTAAAGGATGTTTTTGTAGAAGGACCTTGGTTCTTTAAGCTGTCACTCCTGCCTTCTGACAACAGAAAGAGCCAGTCTGCGAACTTTGCCTGGATGGTTTGAATTTTGTCATCAACTATGAAGCAGTGGACTTGAAAGTGTACCCCATCCTAAAAGTCTTTTTATCCACTGGAACCAACAGTCCAAGGGTCTCCATGACTAATACCCATCTTACTATCCCGTATGAAAATAAGCAATAAGGAATAATTATGGAATATTTTTGTGCTGTCTCCTAGGGTCCCTGCTCACAAACAACAGACACTCTGGAGTTCTCATCTTGGGTTCCCAGGTTTGCAATGTTTCAGCTGGTAATGTGTAACTTACTTAAATAATTAGCGTTGTTAAAGACACTGAAGCTTAGGGTGCATCTGCCCTCACTCAAAGCTCCCCAGCTTTTGCTGTTGTTTTTATTGCTGGAGTTTGTTACCGTCAGAGCCTTTCTTTTTCTTATTTCTTATGTTATTAGAACTGGAATTAATCTCCTCTGCCCTCTGACATCCTTCCAGCTGCAGGAGTGGTGCTGACAACTCTAATTTAAAGATAAAAAGAACAAAAGTATAGGGCTGGAGAGATGGCTCATCAGTTAAGAGGACTGGCTGCTCTTGTAGAAAGAAGACTGTCTGGGTTCTGAGTCATATAGTGGCTCAAAAATACCTGTAACTCTAGCTCCAGGGGATACAATATCTTCTTCTGACATTTGTGGGCACTGCACTCATGTGGAATACGTTCATATATAGACACACACACACATACATACATACATACATGTAAATAATAAAAATAAATTTTTTAAATGAAAGAGCAAGTATAAAATTTACCAGAGTTGACCTGAGGTGTTGCCCTGTGCTTACCAAACAAGTATAAGGACTCCAGTTCAGATCCATACTACTCAGGTAAATGCCTGGTAGGCAAGGTAGTGTACCTGGAATTCCAGCATGCAGGAAATAACACAGGGAGTTCCTTGCCTAGTTTAGCCCACGTGGTGAGCTCTGGGTAAAGTGAGAGACCCTGGCTCAATAAATAAAGAATCGAACAAACAGAGAAGACACTAGACATGATCTTTTGACCTCCAAACGTATGTACATAAAAGTGTGCCCATACCGAGAAAATACACATATGCATAAAATATACACAGACTCATTATAATGCACACACACATACACACACACATACACACATACAAACATAACAATCAGAAGACTGGAGAGCTTAGTAGCAAGGTACTGCCCAGCTATAAGGACCTCAGTTTAGAACCCAGCACCCAAAAGTCCCTATAACCATAGCACTATGGGAGGCAGAGATAGAAGACGGAAACCACCCTGGCCAAAACCCATGAGCTCCAAGTTAATGGGGAGCCCCTGCCTCAAAAAAATGTGCAGAGGAACAGAGGAAGACCCCTGACACTATCTTTGGTTTCTAAACCCATGCACAGGTAGACACATATGTATGCACACTACACTCACATACACACACACATGCACATAAAAAGGAAACATCAGAAAACAATTGACAAATAGTCAACTGGTTTTGCAAATGCAATGTCATGCATTCACTGAGCAAATTAAATCTTGGTGTCTGTTTTTATCCTCTGTGAGCTCATTTGTATTATTAATCTTATATTATGTATAATGTATACCCAACTGAATAAAAATGATAAGAAATTGAATAATTAATACCACATTACAGATTTAACTTCATACTATTTCTTTCCCACCAATGGGGAAAAGTTGTAGTATGTGTTAAAGATAATTAATTCTCACTGATAATATTTTAAAAAAGATCAAATACATTGATTATCATGGGGAAGTGTTAGTAAAAATTATAGATCACTCTGTCTTCTGATAAGAAGCTAGGTGTGCAAACCGTATGACAACTACTCAGCCTGTCTCAGGCTTCTCCTCCCTCCCCTGCCAACTCCATCACCATTAGCTGGTATTCAGCACTTTAAACCGGTACTGGCCATCATTCTGTTACAGCAACAGGCAGAATTTTGGTCTCAGGAACTCTTGACAATGTTTTCCCATTGTAATCATTTTAAATTTGCAAGAAAACATCCTGAATATCAACTTCTAAATATAACTTTCCAACCTCTCTTCTTCCATGACTATTGAGACGCTGTCAACAAAGAAAGCCGGCAGCAACATCAAGAAAATCTTTTCCCTCAAGAATGACAGTAAGAAAAGTTTATCAGATCAATGACTTCAGCTCATCTTCCCAGAAAACGACTGCATTCCAGAATTTACAACCATCGGATTCGTTGTCTTTCTGAGAAACCTCTCTTTAAACTTGATAGCAACATGGGTAGTCTGCTCATGAGTCTTGTGGCTACACGATGTGCTATTTGGAAAATATTTTTAAGTCTCTCTAGGCTATCTGGATCTAACTCTGTACTCCTGGGCTCAGCCTCTCAAGTGGTTGAGAAAATGGGTGTGTGCTACCCTGCTTGGCTTTTGATAATCCTCGAGAAATAATTTATTGGGCTTTCATCACATAGTTTTATTTCATCCTGAACTAGGTACAGCCATCTCTTGAACTGTCCAGACATAGCCACAGCTGCCCCACTTAAGTGTATGGCTGTCATCTCCTGCTTTTGCACAGATATCTAATCTGTTTCATCTACTGTACCATCCAATGTGACCTGTTTGCAACATATACTAAGCAAAAATGGTCCAACTTCAAAGTCTCACGGCATCGCAGGAGCAAGAGACATTGAAGACTAATTTACTGTAGTATGTAAAATACAAATATTCTATTCTAGCCCTAAGTAAATATCTCCCAACCAAATAAAACACTCGGTATTCGGTTTTGCTGATAATAAATCTTTACATAGGAGCTAATTCTTTATTGTAAAGTTTCTTATCAAATTATCATTCTTCTTTCTCCTGATTAATAAGCCCTTTTAAATCACTTCCCAGCAGAATCCATGGAATTTACAACACTCAAGCACATTTATTTTTATATTGTTGCAGGTATCTAGATAAAAGAGAATATCCATAAGGAAGACTATAGGTGTGTTCTTGTGTGAATTCATCCCCTGGGAAGTGTAAACAAATCTACCCGCTGCATCCTCCCCAGTGACAAACCAAAGTATCATTCCACCAAAGTTCCCCTAGGGACACCAGTGAGTTTATTGTGCCTACAGACAGAGCATATTGAGAGTTGTGGGGAAAGAGCTAAGTGTGGATGACTTTGGCAGATGCACTTGAAGATCTGCACCCAGCATGGAGGGTGGCTTCCCCATGGCCCACAGTCCTCCTCAGTTAACTTTCCCAGGCCTCTGTACTCTAGTGCCTAACCTAGACTCAAGGCTGGAAGCAATTAGAGCTGAGTTGTGTACAACTGCCTGCGAAGTATGGATAGAAATTCAGTTGCTGGTCCAACAGTTCCGCCTCCCAAACCCCTCCTTCTGTGAAGGGATATGAACAGCAGCCCACAACCCCGACCATGCTAGATGCTCTCAGGAAGACAAAGCCAACCTCAGGAAGAGGGGCACTGCTCCCCAGGGAGGACGATGATCTACAACAGCTGTAACATCCCTAAGTGCTGCCTAATAGCAGAAACTCAAGGTTACAAATCGCTTAATTCAACCCCTACTTCAAGAGAACTGCTTTTCCATGTAAACCCAATGATAACCCAAACTGGTTTCCACTCCATTCCACGAAGAGTGTGAAGGATACACTCTTCCCTGAATCGTTACGAACACAACAGGAAATGCGCAGAGCTGCACTTGATTAAACTTATGCTATCTGCTACCGTCTCTTCTTTGCAAGTAGGTGTGTGAAAAATACCATGAACTCTATATGGTGTAAAGAATTGAGGCTAACCTGGGCTACACAGTGAATTACAAAGCAGCCTTAAATACAGAGATAAACTTTGTGCCATAAAACAACTCAAAACTTCTTCATATAAATGCTTTTAAGATATTTTCCAGTAAATATCATGCATTATTACTTTATATTTTATCGTTACAAGTTTTTGACATACTGTTGTTTCAACTTAAACTGTTCTCTGTAACTCATGACATTAATAGGTATTAGGTTTTGGATTTTCAGATTAAGGATGTTCAAATGATACAGCAACATGAAAGATTTTGCTCCTCAGAATTTGGGGCACAATATCCTCAGTCTGTGGTATACAAGAGAGAAACCATGAGAAAAGAGCACTTAGGACAATGAATGCCCAGAAAGGGCAAAATATTTTGTAAGGGATTCAGTACTGTATTTTCTTCCAAGAAGTCAGTGCACGGGAAGCAAAGGATCAGCCAAGATATCCAAAGACCTTGGTTCCTCTTGTAGGAACCCCTACACCCATTCAGATACTGTTAGCATTCAGATGTGCTGCTTTCACTACTGACTCCACATGCCAAGTGATAACAGCCCTAATCAACATTTTTTTTAAAAGCCAGAGCTTCCTTTACGACCACGGGTGCCTGCTGTGTCCAGCTGATACACCCGCTCCTGATCCTCTGAGTCTGAGGGCAGGACCAGATCACTGGGACAGAGAACGCTTCAGCTCCAGGCTGTGTGTGTTCAAGTCCTCAAACACTGGCTACATGGTGTACCCATGGCCTTTGCGTTGATGAGATAGAACAGTAGAACTAAGGCAACTTAAGGAGAAAGAGTTTGTTTGAGCTTTCATTTCCAGTTAGATAGTAGTCCATGTTGATAGAGCAGAGTGAGGTGAATAGAGCAGCAAGCCAAGAGGTCGTGGTTTGAAACAAAAGCCTTAAGCAGCTGGGCGGTGGTGGCACATGCCTTTAATTCCAGCCCTTGGGAGGCAGAGGCAGGCATATCTCTGTGAATTTGATGCCAGCCTGGTCTACAACAGCTAGTTCCAGAACTGGCTCCAAAGCAATATAGGAAAACCCTGTCTCGAAAAACAAAAACAAAAAAACAAAACAAACAAAAGCCTTAAGAAGAGCCAGAGTCCTTCGAATGGCAGAATGCTTCAACGCCTAAGAGCCTGCACCCAGTGAGGTACTTCCTACAGCAAGGTCACACTACCCAAACCTTTTCAAATAGCATCATCAATGAGGACCAAGTGTTTAAAGGCATGAACCTATGAAGGATATTTACATTCAAGCCAGCACACATAGTATTGTAGATTCTTGAGCCTCGTTTTCTTCAATTGTATCATAGGATAATAATTTCTCACCTTACAGGGTTATTAAGCAGCTGATATGGTATCTAGCATTTGACACGTGTTTTTGACAATTGAGGCAAGAGAGGACTTGCCTCATTTACAAAGTTCACACCTAAAAACCACACAACTAACAAAAAAATCACAAAAACATCTCACAATGTTAAGTTCACCTACAATTCTGTGTTGGACTACATTCGTTGCTACCCTGGGCCAGAAACAGGAGTGGGCCCTGGGTCTGACATCATGGTTTTATAATTTCTAGCACATAGTGAACATGTCCCTTATGTCATGTGACAGAAGCATATACTCAGCTAATTGGGAGCTGAGCAACAAGCAACCTTTTCTGATTGTTCTGGAATGTTTCTGACACTCAGGCTGAGCAAATCAGTTGTTCGGGGGTCACATTGTTCTCCATCCAGAAATGACCTCCTCAGAAGGCCTTGTCTCTCCAGTTATAGACATTCTAACTCATAGCACATGGTCTGTTTGGCTTTTCTTAAGTACAGATTTTTTTTTTAAAATATAGCTTAGTATAGACTTGAACTCACTCTGTGTCCAAGGATGGCTTTGAACTCCTGGTCCTTGTACATCTAATTCTCAAGTGCTATGACTATAGGCTTGCAGTGTACCATTATGTCGTGCTAGGGAGAGAATGAATCCAGGGCTCTTTATAAACTAGGCAAGAATTCTTAGCAACATATCCTCCGTCCTGTGGCTTGCTTTTTAAATCCTCCTCAGACATCAGAGTAGGGTCCAGCATAAATGACAGACTGGGTATTAATTTCTCTTTAATGGCTTGTATGTCAGCAGCAACCCAGGCTATAAGGGATTTTCTACTTGGGATTGAATCCAGCCCCTTGAACTACAGGTTCCATTCTCAGCATAGTCCCACCCAGCCCCAAACTTTTCCCTTTCTTCTTCCATCAGATTCCATGTAAATACAGCCTTACCTTGCAGACTTTAGCTTTAGGTATGGCTTGCAGTCCCTGATGCTCTGCTAGGTCTTCCGAAAGCAGCTTTCTCCCCTACCTTCCCTCGTTTTTCAATGGCAGCATCCTCAGGGCACTTACATTTCTAACTGGTACATTACAGCCCCTTGCTTCCTCACCAGATTGCAGGCCCTGGCTGGGGAGTATGAGCGACATCCTCGGAGTATGGAGCATAGACTAAAAGAAATGCTCACTGAATGGATAAAGTTTACTCTTTTGATGCAGGCAGAGCAAGAGCGAGAGCACATTAGTGATGGCTGATTCTCCTGTACAGGCATTAACACCCACTGTGCTCATTATAAACCTATACCTAGGCCTTAGGGGAGACAGCGACTCTATAAGGTGATTTCCAGACCCCAAGCCAGATGCCTGGCAGAGCTCACAGATATGCTGCCAGGTTACCCCCAGCAGCCCAAGACTCGGGAATAGGAAACCAGAAGTCAGTCTCCGAACACCTGAATTCTTGTTAACTTGACCTGTGGATTAGCCAACCCAGCTTTTCCATGGGCCATAGAGTTGGATATATTAGTCCAAGGGAATAAAGTAAGAAACTTGCTGAGAGGCAAGGATGGAGGAAAAGGGAAGAGAAGAGAAGAGAAGAGAAGAGAAGAGAAGAGAAGAGAAGAGAAGAGAAGAGAAGAGAAGAGAAGAAAGAGAAGAGAAGAGAAGAGAAGAGAGGAAGAGAGAGAGCGAGAGAGTGGAGAAGGTTAGTGGAGAATTGAAAGGCTTTCCACGTTCTAGTTATTTCTAATCTCATCCTAAGGACCAGTGCCCCTGATATGAGACCTGAGAGGCACACCCTTCCACATTTATGGCAAATCCCTCCTTCTGTGAACACCACCTCTACATAACTCTTGCTCTCTTCCTAATGGGTTCTGACATAAAGAGGTTCACAGATAAGTCTATGATGGACCTGGCCAGGTTGAAGGTCAGCCATTTGCATACACAGCCTAGGAATTTACAAGTAGAGACCAGGACAGACAGACAGAAACTTAAACAGTCATGAAATGAGCTGGGTTAAATTCCAGTGACAGATGTCCACCTAAGGGAACAAGGAGTGGTTTTAAAGCCAGTACAGACCTCTGAGTCTTTCTGCATAGAAAGGGAGGATTATATTTTATATCCTGCGTATAAAAGATGATTGTCACCTGGACTTTCCTGAAGTAGTGTGTTGCTAAACTACAAGCACAAACGAAGAGACTGGGGTTGTCAGTACTGATAGGGAACCTACTGTACTTCTTTCTGCTGGCTTCATTTTTGAGTAGGAAAAATGATCTCCATGTCGTGTATTGGAGAGTTGACTTGGAATGTTAGACTTTCTTTGAGCAAGACAGACAGGCCACAGAAAAGGGGATACTTGACTGAGGCCCAAGAGCAAGATACCAGTGTAGTACTCCTATCTACAGACAGATTGGGAAGGCGCTGCAGTGCCTGACACCGGAAGTCCCTTCCCAAGAGCTGGAAGTTCTCACCATTTGGCTTCCCTGGTAATTTCCACCAAATTTAAAACATCTGGTATTCTAGTAAATATATTCTGAAATATCACTGACATTTGCTTTCTAATCTCATAACCTACTATCAACAAATATATTGCATCAAATTATCCACCTATATAAACAAATTTGAGACAGCAGTGGCTTCCTGAGAGAAACACTAAAGAAATAAAATTGTTACAGGAGCACAAATTCTCAGAGCCACCAGAAACTCAGACTTGTAAGCCACCACGCTTCATAAAACAGAAGATGCATTCAGTTAAATCTTGTACTCCTAGCATTGTTAAAACATAAAACATGAGCTGAATGTATTAAAATGAAACCTGATGTTATGATTAATAACAGGCATATGTCTGCATGAACAGAGTTTGACGTTAAGAACGTGAAAGTTTGCGTAATAGAGCGAGGACTTGTCTCCACCAGTAGGATCTCCTCGGCCGAATCTGAAGAGCTGTGGGACAGTGTTTAGGAAGGATCATATTTCAAAGTGACCATACTGGAAATAGAATAGGTTTAAAAAGTAGTTTCATGATCCGAATTGGTAGCCACACTCATACAATCAGATTTCAGTCAAATAGACGGGCTGCCAGAAGTAATCAAATTCCTCTGTGTGGAGGAAGCTGACCATTGGCTGTGCTGTGAGATTTCTCACTTATCTGCAGTTGCACATGAAACTCAGAGACTTGCTCACAAGGGTGTATGGAGATTGACCCAGCGGCTCTTCCTAATAAAAGCATTTCACAGTGACTGCGTCTTACCCTGGAAAATAGGAAACTGATGTGAGTTTGACCAAGGGGAGGCCCTGAAGGCATGGGATTTAGATTTAGCTAACTAGAAAGAAATGGAAACTTGGGGAAGAAGAATGGCTCTGAAAATATTAAGCCAGGCATAGAGGCACTTTCTTCATCCCTAACTATCGCAGGATGGGATAAATCCGTCTGTAAAACAGATCTTCAGCGAAGTCATTTCACACTACACAAAGGCCTGAGTATGTTAACAAACTCAGAACTGGCTTCCCACCAACCTTCTTTACCTCAAGGGTATAGAATACATTTTTTAAAGGCCTCTGACCTCTGTGACCTGAAGCCCAGCTCAGCCACAGCCTCCAGAACCTTCACAGAAATCCTGGTATTTACCGGAGGGACACACTCAACCCCCACATCTAATTCTGACCTCCAGAAAAATGCAATAAGGGGCTTAGAAGGGGTGAAAGAATAAAAGGGCTGAGATAAATAGAGATTTCAAGTTGCCGACATGTGTCCAAAATATAAATAAAATACTAACTTTAAGTAAATTTCAACCCAGATTTTTCTTGTTATTTTCTTATTATATGATCCCTCTTCTTAAACATGTGTTAGCAACATTACCTATGACTAAATTTAAATGTTCAGCTTCATTCTGGAATTAAGTGAGCTAATTCATGAGGATGTGCACGGAAAAGATAAGTTTTGCTTTACTGTAAGAAAGTATGCTTAAATTGAAAGCCACCTATCTTATGCATAGAATGAAGATCAACCTATTTCTAGCTAACAGAGAATGTCGCTCACTCTGTATGCCTTGCACTCTGATACCAGGTATATTTATTTTTTTAATTTTAAAATAACCATCTTAGATTTTATCCCCCGTGCATCTTATTGAAGGTTAACTGACTTATTGGCTGCAATGGCCCTGAAGACATTCCAGTCCATCATTTATTTGCTTCTGGCATCAGTTCAGGTAATTAGGTCATTATCTTGCTGAGTTGATCTAGAGTTTTTCCTGGAAAGATGAAGCATATTGGAAAAGGCAGAATTGAAGTGTGCTCTCCCGGATAATGTGCTGAGTGAAGGGCAAAGTCTATGAAGGGGCCTGATGTTTCTGTTTTGTCTCATTTGTATTCGGAGGAGGAGGATTTAATAGAGAGGAAAGAAGGGTTTGACTGCAATCAGTACTTTGCTTTGGGCACATGATGAGTGAATGCAGGGTCAGTGGAATGTGGAGTTTGTTTGGAAGGATCGAGGCCCAGGATACTGTCATTAGAATCTACCTATTAAAGTCAACACTATATCCATACTCAGGTGTGCAAAAAATGTCCTTTAAACTTTTCTCCCTTTAATTCCATAGATTCTCTCACTCCTGGAGTCTTTATAGACTCTTAGGCTTGAGCTCCAAGAAAATACGCAGAACCCTATAAATCATCCCCAGTGCCCCTCGATCTTATCCAGTCTTGTCCCATGGGACTGTGATGTCATAACAGTCCAATGGTCATTAAATTTCTAATTCCTTGACCTCAGAGGGAGACCCTTCAATTAGGCCAGTTCTCATTAGTTGACCTTTATTTTTTTTCTTTTTGTATGTGTTTATGTATACAAGCATGTATGTGTTTATGTGTGCTTACAGACAGAATCCAGAGGTAGATTTAAGTCTCTTCCTCATTTGCTTTTCTACCTTCCCACTGGAGACAGCGTCTCTCACTGAAGCTGGAGCTTGTTGGTCTGGCTAGATTGGCTGGTCATTTGAACCCTGGTTCTCCTCCTGTCCCTGATTTTGCATCGCTGGCATGCAGGTGTATAGTGCCATGCCTGGCTTTTTAAATGTACTGGAAATCTAAGCTCACTTTCCTGGCTGCATATCTCCCCAGCCCCTAATTGAACCGCTAGTTGAGCCTGTGGAGAGCAGCTGTTGCAAGCATGGAGGTTGTGCCTTTATTTTAGCCCTGTGAGAGCCAAAGCCTTGTAGGTAGTGGCAGCCACCTGCACTGCTATCTGCGGGACTGAGAGGTACTAAGCTAAAAATTTTAAGCTATGAAGTTTGAAGTTATCTGCGGTGGGAAAGCAATACAGTCCGGGCTCCTGATGGCATATCTACCTGGACTCGAAACTATGATTCTTTTTTTCCAATAATTTTCTCATGGAAACAAATTATTAAATGCATAAAAGCATCAAAATATAAAAAACGTGCATCTCAGTTACATTTTTAAAATTTCAGAAAGTAATTCCATCTCCTGTCTTACACTCTTTTTACAACAAGCCACAGAGCCATTCAATAAATAACTACAGATGAGAAATCATGTGCCAAACCAACATGTTCATTTTATAACACTCTCTTTCTGGAAGAATTGTAAGTAAGACATAAAATATAGCTTTTGTTTGCTTTTTATTCTTTTGCTCTTCAGTTCTCATTATCACTAAATCTACCATTATCTACCATTTGTTTGAAGAGAGGTCTCCCGTGGCCCAGGCTGGCTTCAAACTTATTATGCAGCTGAAGATGACCTTGAACTTTGGAGATTTCTGCTTCCATCTCTCAAGTGCTGGGACTAGTGGCATGCATCCTCAGACCCCATTCATGTGGTGCTAAGGATGGAACCCAGGGCTTTGTGCATGCTACGCAACCCCTCTATCAACCAGCTATGGTGTGGGAGAATTGTCTGTATTCTGTCAATTATGCTTTAAATAAACGCTGATTGGCTGGTAGCCAGGCAAGAGGTATAGGCAGGAAAACCGAACAGGAAGTAGAGGTGGAGCAATGAGAAGAGGTGTATTCTGGGAAGAAGGAAGCTCTTTCCGCAGTCCTGCCCAGACACCAAGGAAGCAGGATGTGACCTGCCCCTCTGAAAAAGGTACTGAGCCATGAGGCTAACATAGATAAGAATAATGGGTTAATATAACTTATAAGAGCTAATACAAAGTCTGAGCTAATGGACCAATCAGTTTATAACTTTTATAGATCTCTGTGTGATTTTCTTTGGGGTCTCTTACTAGCTGTGGGAACTGGGCAGGACAGAAACCCCAACAAGCAGACTCTCATATTACACAGCTATATTCTCAGACCCGAGTGTTATTTAATTCTTAAATCAATCCAGGAACGAAACCGGGGGATAGAAAAGATGAGTGACAGGGTATTTGTATGATCCTGTAGCAGAGACGGCATGCCAAGGGGGTGGGGATACTTGGTGCTGAGTTTAAAGGATGTAGTGAATGGATGGTGATAGGGAAAAGGGGTTAAAAGGAAAGACTTGACTGCAAGGTAATCAGCTGGGAAATCTGCCGATAACTCCCACAAAGGATGATGAAGACCCCAATCCATCAACTCTTAATTTTTAAACATTTCCCATACCCCTAAAATTATTTAATTTCCTTTTTCACTGGTAGTGTGCACATTTCTTTTCAAATGATTCAAGTTTATCACTGAACATGGTTGATAAAAGTGGGAGAAAGATAGTTCCCTCTATGGCCAGGTACCTTTGAGGGGCTCTGAACTAGATAAAACCATGGACAGTTTTCTTGTTATTTGACCAGAGTATTACATATTGTCCATCTTCTGTAACAGAGAGATGGCGGCTGCTTAGGGGATCCCCGAGTTCTTTCTATGGCACAGACAAAGGAACACT
This sequence comes from Myodes glareolus, assembly GCF_982192425.1. Classification (NCBI taxonomy): domain Eukaryota; kingdom Metazoa; phylum Chordata; class Mammalia; order Rodentia; family Cricetidae; genus Myodes; species Myodes glareolus. The sequence continues at coordinate 33,013,914 of NC_142029.1, read as the reverse complement.
GGGGGAAACAGAAGACCAAGCTACTGAGAAAGGGAAAGCAACAGCTTTACCCTTCTGGAGGGGAGGAGCCTTAGGCTGGGAGTGCCTAAAGGGAAGTCGGTGTGGGTATTTAAAGGGTCCACTGGGTCCTGTGCCTTCCCATGAATCCTCCCACAAATTGTTCTCTTTTGGAACAAGAAGCTGGCGGTTTGGGGACTGGCTTTCACTGGTCGACCTATGCTCCTCTAACTTCCTTTTATTTCCATCACTTGTGTTTACCCAGTCATAACCTCTGCTGCTGAATTTAGTTCATCACATCTGCCCAGGTAGGACCTTACCAAACCATCCTCCCAGCCATGATTCTTAGCATCTTAGGTCTGTTAGCGCACCTGGGATTTCACACTGCCAGCTGTGGAAGCAGGTCTAAAGGCTTCTAAGCATGAACAACACATCAGAACTGGGTCTTTGCAAAGAATGGGGGAAATGGGTGGGACGATCTATCGACAAGGCAAAGATTAATAACCAATATTATTTTTCGACATGGAACGTCAAACCCAACAACAACCCCTCAGTTCAGTCCTCTGCTCACCATGACAAGGACTTGACCTCTGTCCTAATTTTCACTTGGTTCATTCCAGAAACATCAAAGACCTCTCCCATCTAATCTTAACACATGTGAATGGTAGATACTGGATATTATCGATGCACCCAGACTAATGAAGTTAAGTCCAGTGTCTTTTATCTTGTGGCCAAGTCAGAGAAGCTGCATCCCCACCCCCACCGCGTGCGTGCCCTCAGCCCCCATCATTACAGCCCACTGAGTCTTGCTTTCCAAGTCATTTCTGTGGCTGCTGGGAAGGTAAGGGTAACGGAAAGAAGGAAGCCTGGGGAGGGCAGATGGCTCCTCTGGGCTTCTTTCCACTCTGCACTGTAGCCGGGAGTCCTGCTAAGGTACCAAGTGTCCATGTAACACATGTGTAGAAGCAGCTTCACTAGGATGGAACTGCCTGAGATTCTGCCACATGAGGCCCCCGCACATCAGATGTGGATGTGTGACAACACACCCAGCCAGCACTCTATCCCCAAGTGCAGCCTGACCACAGGAACTGCTGAGAGTGAGTACAGCTTGAACTTTCTTTACAAAGCAAAATCCAGGAAGGCAGCGACTGCTGAATGGATTCAACAAGGGTGGGGGGTGGAGAGAAGGAGGCATTAACTGGTGAAAAGCAGACAGCGTTTGTTTTCATAATTAGAATGACATCGTATTGATTTTCACGTTTGTTTCTGAGCACACAAAATGTTCTAAAGATGTCTTGCAAACACCGCAGTACTATGTCCAATGTATTATGCCGGGAGAACCAAAAGAAAGGGTTAAGTAATAGCTCAATTAAATTTTGTATGTGTAAATAAACCCTCTTTCTCACACACATACCCCGAAACAATCACATGCACACATACACACTGACATAGTCACACACACAGAAAGCGGTAAAACAAAAATTAAACCTGTGTGATTTAACTCTCCACACTAACGTTCTTACCCCCTCTCGGCTCTGTCCCTTACCTAAGAGATTAAATTTTGCTTGATAAATATTCAGTTGCTAAATCTCAAAGTTCATGTTCCCAGCTGTGTACCTGCCCATGCACTCGTGATCACACACACAACTCCAAATTACAGTGTTGTTGGGATAACTAGGGCCAAGGAGAAGAAAGTGAAGATTCAAAACCGGGTTTCACAGCAAAAACAGACATTGGATAATAACCCCAGTAATCATTATGATAAAGGAAAACAATCTTAGACGAGGTGGCATAAGGAAATCCTTGCCCTGCGCTCAAACGCATCCTCCTTTTCCTTTCTAAAAGCAATCATCTCAAGGGGGTGCCATCTGCAATCTGCCACAACAAAACCAAGCAGCTTTGGGAAAATGACACAGAGGGACACCGCTCCTGGCAGGATGCTGCGCGCTCTGAGCCCGCCTCTACCATGTGCGCAGTGGACGTTAAACAAGAGCCCTGCTGACAAGGCATTCCGTGTGCTGTAGCTTTACTACTTTAGCTAGACAATGGTGACCTTGGGACGAAACCGAGCCAATTATCCTCAGAGTGGTACCTTTAGCCATGGGGCTTTTCTCAATGTTTTCCTTTTACGTCATACTAAACCATTGTGCTCCATGGGGGACTAAAAACTTATGTACTAAAAATTTGTTTTCCCAGAGCCAACTTGTATGCTACTCTGTCATGGTAAAGTTTGAACTTAGCCACAGATTCTACGCTATTGGAGCGAATATGACCATTGATCTGGTAAACTATGGACCCCATGTATTCCTCATGGTTTTTACTCCATACACTTCCAAGGCAAAGCATTGTATGTATTTGGAAAATATGGCCTATTAGTTTTTAGTTGGCAAAAATTCATCTCTCATATATTTTTCCTTTTTCTTCTTCTCACCAATGAGGCTAACCATCTTTCTGCAGATGGGGGAGGGTGGGATGAAGAGAGTGACGCCCTGTCTCTGGCTTGAACAGCAGGACAGCTGTCGTGTTTACTGGACAGTTACGTGGCTTCTGGGGATTCGAACTCTAGTTTCCTTGCTGTGGGTCTTTAACCATTGATAAGAGCTTTAACCACTGAACTACCTGACAGCCTAGAATCTTTATTAATTTTTTAAATTTATTTATTTATTAAAAATTTCCACCTCCCTTTTCCCTCCCCCTCCCCACCTTCCCCTCCCTTTCTAGTTCTAAGAGCAGTCAGGGTTCCCTGCCCCGTGGGAAGTCCAAGGTCCTCCCCGCTCCATACAGGTCTATAAAGGTGAGCATCCAAACAAACCAGGCTCCCACAAAATCAGTCCATGCAGTAGACTCAAAACCCAGTGCCATTGTCCTTGGCTTCTCAGTTAGTCTTCATAATTCTTACTATTTCCACCAAAACTATGAAAACAAACCCCCTAATTAGACAGCAACATTGAAGAGCCAAAGGACTTTCCAACGAGTGCAAAAAAAAAAAAAACCAAACAAACAAAAAAAAAAACCCACCACACATTATGGAAAGAAATTATGAGGCTGGCGATTTACTACCAATGGCAGAACCAATTTCAGCATTGTTTCTTTCCCGGACTTGGGAATCTGCTTGAACCCTGTTACACTGCAGCTTCCCCTGCTTTCCTGTTGGCTGTCGCTTCTGCTGTCTCAAAGCTTCTGCTGTGAGAAATCAGATGACCAGAGCTGTTAGGACTACGTGTAAATTAAAAGCCACATTCTGAGAGATAACCAGAGACCCTCCTTCCCAAGAGTACAGAGCAATCTCCCAGAAGCTGCGCTCTCTCTCTCTCTCTCTTCCCAGCATTCTTATCTAACTCCTGCCTGATGGTTGCAACACGCTGGCTCCCATCTGCAGGAACTGTACCGTGTAATATCCAATGAAGGACAAATCGGAGTTCAGGAAGAGACATGTGTCCCCAAACAAGGGTGACACCCAGGCAGCTGCCTTAGACACACAGAGGCTGTCTCACCTCTGTTTCCTCACTAGTGAGTGGATAGTGGCGATCCCAAACCTCCACAGTCAGTAAGGCAGACTGAACTAAGAATGAGCTGCTACAAAGAAAATATTTCAGTGTGTATGGGTGATGTATTTGTTCATGTGTGTGTTTGCAGGTGCATGTACATGTATGTGTAGATGTATGTGGCTTGGTGGTCTGAGGCTGTTTTTAGGTGTCTTCTGCAATTTCTCTCCATATGTATGCCAAGGTACAGACCTGGAGTAGAGGGCAAACTTGCAGTCTGTGCTTTTCTTCCACTGTATGACATGTGGTTGAAATCAAGTCATCAGACTTGGCCACTGCTTTGCTTGTTTGCTTCCTACTTAGTCACCTCAATGCCCGATCATCTTAGTTTTGGAGGCCGAGTCTCACTGCACACGGAGTGTGTTCATTTGACTAGGCTGTCTGTCCGACAAGCCCCAGGGACTCTCCTGTCTCCACCTCCCTGGACAGGGGTTCCAATCACATGCCGTGCCCTGATATTTCTTCCATGGGCTCTGGAAATAGAAGCCCTGGCCCTCGTGCATGTGCAGCAGGCACTTTACTGGATGAACTCTCCTTGCAACCCCAACAGTATCCATTAAGAAGAGCAATCGTTATGTCTCAGGCATACTAGCCACAGCTGCCTGCTGCCTGGTTCTATTTCATTGAATAAAGTTTTATTGAAACACAGCCTTGTTCATACTGTAAGTATTGCTTACAGATTCTCTGGAGTGACAAGGGCAATGTCAGAAGTCACAGGAGAAACCATAAGGCCTTAAAGCTGAATATGTTTTACAATTCGGCCCTGTGTTGAAAAACTACTGAACCATCCCATCAAGAAATGTTTTATCTTTCAGCAAATAAGATTTCATTTGTTCCCCCACAAAAAAATAATTAAAAGGCTCACTGTGGTCTATGTTCTAATAGCAGCATGAATTGGGCAGAAAACATGCAGGAATAAAAATAACCAATATATTAACAACACACAAGAAATTCAAAGAATAGTTTTCTTTCTGCCCTGCAAATCTGTTACTGTAAACATGGAAGCCCTAAGAAATACACCAAAATTAATGTCTAAAAGGAATAATTAGCTCAGAGCTGAAAATTATTTCTGGTGTGCACGTAGGGGAAGAATGGGTAATGCATTACTCCTATTGTGTCAGCCAGGCAGCAGTGAGACCCAGAGTCCTCAGTGCCAAACACACTGTGGGAGCACAAATATTAATCAAAATGACATCTCCAATTTTTCCCCTTCCTAATCAGGCCTAAACATCACGGGACATCCAGTAGATCAATAAGTAAAACTGGAAGCTCTCAGCACTCGACGCTGTAGCTCTGCCCTCAGACAGGACAAGAGCCTTCGGTGTTAACCAACAATCCCCTATTCTGGTCATCCAGGAGGTGAGCATGTCCACCTATGACCCCAAAGCATCACCCAGACATGCATCCAGCCATGCCACCTGTCACAGAAAGAAAGACCGCTTACAGTTTCAGCATGAAATCGGCATGGGAGTGTGACTCTAGGATATGTCTTTTCTTTCCAGGCCCCTTTCCTTGATTTCCTCCCCATTGATACTTGCTTTCCCCCCTCCTCTGGGCTTTGGAGGTGTGCCGGTGCTGGGAAGTGTCTGACTCACTTCAGTCAATTGATTCCTCCTTTGTGTTTCCAGGAGGCTGAATACTGGAACAAAGAACACATCCAGTCACGTGATTCGAACCCAGTCGAGTGAACTGCACAACCACAGGAGAAGGGACAAAGGCCCAGAAAAACTCCTGGAGTCGAAAAGGCATTGTCCTCCCTCCCTCTCCGGAGGCATCAGCTTTGGGACCCTGTGGGATGTGTGGAGTAGAAAGCTCAGGGTTGCTTACAGCCAGGCATCAGAGAGGCAAGGACTGTTGGTGCTGGGAGCTCCATCCTCCGGCCACTGAACATGTGATATGACACTCACCCATCCATTCCTTAGTTCACTTAACTGTGTGCCAGGCACATCAGTGAACAGGCACATGCTATTTCTTCCGCTCCTCTTAAACAGTTTCGGTCTTAAACAATGGTTCCTGCTCCCTAACATGAGAAAACACACGGAAAACCTCCCTGACTCCATCTTTCCACCTTTATATAAACAGAATAAAATTAAGAAATAAAGCATGCGAAAGATGATAGTACTACTTTAGCTGACATCAGGCTTGGGAAGGGGAAGATAATCCCTTACATCTTAAGTAAATAGGACTGGAGAGATGGCTCAGAAGTTAGGGCAGCTGACTGCTCTCCTAGAGGACCTGGGTTTGATTCCCGGCACCTTCATGGCAGCTCGAAATCATATATAACAGTAGTTCCAGGAGATCTGACCCCTCTCCTGACATCCACAGGCATGTGGTACACAGGCATATATGCTGGCAAAACAGCCATACTCATAAAAGAAGCATATACAAACCTCAAAGGGGAAAAACTGTAGAGACTAAAGACAACCCTCAACAAAGTTGCCAGACCCAAGGCTAAAAGAAATTAGGCAAACTAATTCTAGTTTAAAGGAGATTAGAGGTCTGGTGGTCATTAGGATGGAATTTGGGGAAAGTGAGGGACATGTCACCCATATGAAGACTCAGATAGATATAAATAATACTACTTCCAATCCTGAGTGAATTCCTAAATTGAATTGATATTGTTTAAAAACAAAAGGGACAACAACATAGTTAAAGTAGTTAACAAAAGATAAATATCCTCATTTGGAACAAATATCCCATAGGTCAGTTTGACAGCAAACATGTGCTTATCTGATACAACACATCTACAGAAACAATATTCATAGGCAATTCTAAGAGACTCATGCATTAAAATATGTTCTATCTATGACAGTTACTACATCGACCATTGTCCATTGGACAGCCCAGCTCAGCCATTCCCACTGCCTGTGTCCTGCTCTGTGCTCACTGAGGCTGATGCCAAGGACCAGACCTGATGTCTAGTGGGGTTAAATAATGAAGGCTGTTATTAAGAGGATGAGAATCACTTCATTGCCCTCCCTTCTTCAACCCTGCATGTCTGGTTGCAACATCCCCTGAACTTTCTGGTTTTTGGTTGCATTATGGTTACTTCTGCTTCATTTATTGGGGGTCGGAGGGTGGGGATGGAAGGTGGGGGTAGAGGTTCATGTTGCTGTCCATGCCCACATGTGAGGGAGTTCATCACTCATGCCCTGATTCCCAACCTACTCCTTCACTCCTACCTACACATTTACAAATTTTCCATTCATGAATTTCTAATCCTTTGACAAACATCAGTTGAATTCAGCTTCCTGCTGGAACTGTGATTGAAATATAACAGAGGCATCTGTTTATTGACAAAGGCGATAGCTTTTATAGGACGCAAGTTCTCAGAGCGAGGTGGAATCGTTTCTTTTAACTTTGTAGTAGAACCAGGAACATTTGGGAGTGACCACATAGTTCTTTACTTGTTCTAGATCCTAGTTTCTATGAAAAACAGGTTTGGTCACCTAATATCCCCACTCAAGTATGCAACTGCATACATGAATAAGCACTTATGGTTCACAGGAAAGAGCTTCACAGCCGCAGTTAAGAGGTACTATATTCTTTGATGATGATGGTGATGATGATTGATATTACTGATGACTTACTGCTTGTTTTCCAATGAGAGGAATGATTTGATTTAATCCAGTATGATTACATCTGTTCCACAGACAAGCTTTGCAGATAGGCCAGGTGAATTGTCCGTGACTAGTAGCTCTTGCCTATCAGACCCTGGAGCAGTCAATACTTTGGAATCTCTTCAACCCACTACATTCCCCTATCACTCAGAGCCTTAGAAAACACACAGATTTTTTAAAATTTTCCTAATTTGAGCTGAAAAGATGGCTCAGTAGTTAGGAGGTTTGACTGCCTTTGCAGAAGACCTGAATTCAATTTCCAGCACCCGTGTGTTGGAACCCAGGACTCTAACTCCAGTCCCTTGGGATCCAATGCCCTCTTCTGGCCTCCTCCGGTACTAAACGCACAAGACACACAAGCATATACCTAGGCATAATACACATAAAAGAAAAGAAAAAAGCGATAAAATAAAAATTATCATGCTTTTGGATTTATTGTGTGAAGGGTCACCAGAGACCTAGAACTGTCTCCTACTCCTTAGCTATGCAATTGTGCATATTCACACAGCAGGCGTGGCGTGCCCCATCAGTACAGTAATGACTAGGATCTCTCCTCTCTACAGCACAAGTTGTAAGGATTAAATGAGAAAATGAACACCGAAGCCATCAGAGCTGTTAAACTCGAAACTCTGGTATACAAATCACCATCATTAGCCCACAACAGTCAAAGGGAGAGAAGACTGCAATTCTTTGGGCAAAGTCTAAGTCCAAACTATATTAGGAGCTCCCCAGCCTGTTAACAACACCCAACTCAAAACTACCACTGCTGATCTATCAAAGCCATGCAATAGGTCCCGTGGAACGCACTCCCAAGAGATGGGTGCTGACTCATATTCGGTAATTACACCTCCTTTATTTGGTGTGTTTCCAGGCCTTTCTGAAATCTGTTATTCTGTCTCCAGACACCTAATCAAACTTGAAAAGAAAAAGAAAATCCCTTCAGTGTTCAAAACACACAACCCCTCTGGTGTGATATGAAAAAGTTCAGTTGAACTACTTAGTCTTCAGTTTCCCTGACTCAAGTTTTTTGGAGTTTTTATAATTAATTATATTCCATTATTACTCATCATCAATTAGCTCAAAATGTTGCTGAGTTGGTGACTGTGCTGAAGAAGGCAGAATTTAATGATAATTTGAGACCAGTAGGACACTAAATTTCTCTCTTGTTAATAATTAAAGTAGATAACTTATGTTTTTATTTATAGCTTCCAGAAATATCCGGCTCATTCCTGAGCTCTGCCCTGTCAGCTAATCATCATCTGGTCAGGATCTGACTTCGGCCACCGTGTTTTATCTCCCACACTTCCACTGCAGCTATAAATGTAGCCCAACCCAAAGTGAAAACAACTGAGGTCATCACTGTGTGAGGTATGGAACTTTCCATCCAGACAAACGCTTGCACACCCCCGACAGACGGACAAAGGAGAGCGAGGGCTCACCTCTCTGCTCACCTGTTTCAATCTCCCAGATATAGACAGAGTCATCTGTACAACCAACGATTAGAAAGTTCTCCACTGGGTGCCATCGGACGGTCCTCACAGGAAAAAGGTGCTTCCGGGCGCGCAGGAGGCACTGTCTCCCTTCCAGGTGAAGGAGAGCCACAGAGTGGTCGCCACACACACAGCAGAGGATCTGCTCGTCACTTACCTGTAGAAGCACAAGAGACTTACAGAAGCAAAAAGCTGTATGCTACCTAATGAGAGAGTTAGCCCTCCCCGCCCCCCACAATCAGACATGCACACACTGTTCTGCAGTACCTATTTACAAGAATGCATTTGCGCATTAAACAGAATTTCTTCACAGGGCACTCATGAATCAGCTGTAGACAGAGAGCAGAGTTTCAACTCCCCAACTCACCAGAAAGGTCACGAGACAGGCGTGAAAGGGAAAGGGCACAGCCAGATCCTCTTGTAAGACAGTGAAGGGTTCCCATCACTCAGCAGAGGCAGGCAGCAATGCTGATGTCGGAAACAGTGCAGAACACAATAAACCCCAGACCTCATTTGTCACCACAAAAAGAAGCTATTTGTGAACACAAACTTAGGCCCAAGGGTATCGAGAGCAGAGACTCTCCACTTAAAGCCTCAAAATGTGATTTGGTTCGGTTCCCAGAACTCCACAGTTTCTAATCCAAACAGGAAACTTAGTGCAGACACAGTCTAAAACAGGCCAGCGTTAGATGGCCGCTGCTGAAGGTGCTCCCTCGAAAGTACAAGGGCATAAGGAGTTTTACAGCCCTGACGACTTGGGTCAAAGTCATCAGTGGTCACCTTCACCACCCAACTTAGGAAACTAATTGATAAAATGAAAAAAAATTAACAAAGTTAAGAAGTGATGCAGGGACGCAGCAGTGAAGAACACTTGCCTAGCATGCACACAGCCCTGAATTAATCCTTAGTACCATGTGGGGGCTGCTGACCTATCCAAAATGGTAGCTGGAGCACTGATGGCCAGTCACTGTGCAGAGACTGGGCAGCATGCCCCCCCCACCAATTTTAAGGAAACTAAAAAAATCCTGAGGGGAAAACAAAGTCACAAAATGGAAGATGTGATACATCTGAAGGCTAGACCTTAGAATGGGTCAGATGTCATAGCTCCCCAGATATCCTACCTTGTGGAGAAATGCTATACTCCACAGCTCCTGGAATGTGAGCCTCCAAGTGATCCAGAAACACACACAAGCACACAGACATGCACATGTATGCATGCATGCAGACACACACACAAACATGCACAGGCACACACAGATACACAAAGAGACACATGCACGTACCCCCAGCCACATATCCACAAGCACACACACATACACAAACACACACACATATACAAACACAAGAATATAAATCAAATGGTCATGCATAAACACAGGCTGGATGACTCACACTGGGTTGATCTAACCCTGTTTCCTAAACATTTGAAAGTTAGAAGACGAAATGGTGTATAGGAAAAGAGGCAGAATTTTAGAACAGTATGTCTTGGAGGTAGAAACAATATTTCTGAATTCATAGTTTAAGTTCTATTGAGCCCCCTGCTAATGTCCACTACATTCTTTCAATAAATCCCTTTTGTATCTGACTTGTTTTGATTGGATTCTGGTCCTAGCAGCTACATCACCTGTGGCTGGAGCAAGAGGCTAAGAGAACGGGAGAGAGACAGACTTGAACTTTTGTCCTGGAGCAGATAAGAGAAAAGGATTGAAAGGAGCAGGAAAGAACCTTGGGAATAAAATATATTCCACATTATTCCAAATTCCACATTAGAAGTTTCTGAAACAGCATTTTACTGTTTAGTTTAATCCTTAGTGATCGAGAAATACGTTTCTTCATGTCTTAGCCCAAAATACAGTGTCAGTTTCTCCATGTCTATACTCTATGGACATAATTTTATAAGCCAATATAACTTACCAAACACCTTATCTACAATTGCCATATACCTTTTTTGCCCCAAAATCTAGTTCACACTTTAACAAGGACCTCAACTTTTTGTTAATAACTGAATTTAAGTTGATGTCTCATGAGAGGACAAGCATTATCTATATTTCCTTTTCCTCACAGATTGATTTTTAGAAATTCAGTATTTGTCAAATGTTCACCCAGTGCTTATTAAGGAAATCAAAGCTAAACTTTAATTTATATATTCCTACATTCTTTGACTCGCTTTTGCATAATCTTTGAAACTATTTTTAAAAAATTAGGACAGAACTAAGGAGAAAAAATGATTACTTCATGCATTATTAAGAGTATTTTTATAAAGCTATAATTGAGTCAATGTTTACTTTAGCAGCATCGTTTGTGTGACATATTATAACAAAAATAAAAACCATATTGAAAAGTTAGTGAGAAGCAAACTTGTCCAAAGCAGCTAGCTAACTGTGGGCAGACAGAATGTGCGTATTTTGTTTGTTTGTTTTCTACTTGTGTGAATACAGGGTTTTGTTGTCGTTTGCTTTTTAACTTGTGTGTTAGGTTTTACTCTCTATATTCACTTACTTTCAGGTTCTCTGGTGGCATCAAAAGTCTTGTTACTGGACCAGCTTCCAAAGAGAACGTGTGCAGAATTTCTTCCCTAAAAATATCCCACAGGATCACACAGGAGCCTTGATCCCCAGACACCATCCAGCTTTCGTCTAATTTTGAAGCAAGGCCGTGAGGGTAAAGTAACGAAGTCACACTCTGGTGATGGCCTCTGAGAAGTGTATGACAGGGGGGATCTGGAAAGTGGCCAGACACCAAGTATCACAAAGTTACTTTTAAGGTAATTCTAAGATTTTCGTTTCACACGTTTTTAATACATGCACACAGTTGCCTAAGAAAATTACTCGGCAGCCTTGGTATACCATCTCAAAGAGCTAATTGCCTCCTCTGAAGCTAGACCAAGCTTTGACCGAGGCAGGAAGCTTGGTCATTCAAAACTATTTGCTGATGACTGCTGACATGCTATAGTGTGAGGGAACTAGTCACTTACCCCTTCTTCACTTGAGCGGCCAAGTTAAATTTAACAGAGAAGAAAAGCAAATGCCACAGGACATTTTTCTACAGATGTTTGAAACGGTCAAGTTCTACCTCGTTTCCATTGCTTCCAGACAATGGATACCAGACTCGAATAGGTCATCAACTCCTTCTGTCGAAAGCGAGGCACAATGTTTAAGCTTTGGTACTGAAGGAGTCAGCACCTTACCTGTGAGCCAATCACTTCCTACATGTGCTGCCACAGCTGTGGACATCTGCTCCTTTCTTCTGACTCACAGATTCTACCCACCTCTTTAAGGTACGAGCAGTAATCAGCCTCACATTGGACAGGCTGGTGGGTGAAGTGAATATATTCTTGGCACAATGCCTGGCGCCTGGGAAGCATGGGAAGCCTGGGGGCATATGGGCATGTGGGCATGTGGGCTAGTGACCTTCCAAGACAGATCTAAACTGGAATTCAGGTCTCCTGATGAACCATGTCCCTTGCCACTAGCCCCTGCTGCTCCTTCCATTGCCACTCACATTTTCCAAACTAGAGGCGACCCTTTGCCACGTGCATTATTTGAACTGAAACAGAATCTCCTCAAAGATCTGTTATTTTGTTCTGCTTCATATTCTGACCTTAGCAAGCTGCGATGAACGTTAGTTCAGAAGCTGTCAGTCAAGTGCCGGTTTCTGTTTGTTTTCTCGATATTAGGATAAATCGGCCTAGATTAAAATGTCCCCAGTCGCCGCTTTCTTTAATGGCAGCTGTTTACCTACTTATTATCTCTCCTGGCATGGCTGCCATTTACTCCGCTGCCGCCAACCGCAAGTCACTCACACTCAGTGAGTGGTTCAAGTGCGAGAAAAGAACGGAGACTACATGAGGTTCTAATTGAAAACTGTACAAAACAAATAACAACAACAACAACACTGAGGATGTGGAAGGCCCTAGGTTTGATCCCCAGCACTGCAGGGAAAGAAGAAAAGAGGTTCATTTGGAGGAATTCCACAGTTGAATGCTTATCGAGTATGCGTGATGCCCTGAGCTGAACCTCTCAAAAAGAAAAAGGAAAAGAAAAAAGCCACGGGCAGACAATTTTACTAGATATTCTAAAGTTGCCACCCCATCTAATCTTCCCTCTCCTTATATGACAACTCATTGTATAATGACATTTATTTAGCAGGTATTGTCATCATGCAAAGAGAGGAATAAGAGCACAGACTTCATTACTAGGAAATACAAATAAATATAGGAAGATACAATTTTATTCCTCATTGGTGAAGATTTAAATGTTTTTAAAATGCAAAAGGTGGTCAACATTTGGGGGAACACTTGCAATTTCACAGGTTATTATTTGGGTATTCCTGTATATACTGATACAAGTTTTTTATGGAACCATTCGAATAGCTTAATTTTCAAAATCAAAATCACAAACTAATATTGATGTGGTCATTCAAGGATAATCAATTCTAAACCTTCCATAGTAGCAAAAGGCTGAAAAGCTTAGGCATCAATTAACAAAAGGGCTTTCAACCTAAATTCTGATTATTATTCATCATTTGTAATGAGCTCATGAAGAATGAGCACCAGAAATATTTTATTAATATTTATTCAATAATAACTCAGAATGCATCTGTTTTTGGTAATAAAAACACTGCTCACAGTGTGCTAGTTTGCATGTGTACATGCACACCTAGGCATACCAATTCAGTAAGTATAATGAAACTATTATGTACAGTGTCCTTTAAAGTGGTACGAGAAGCTTCTGGTGGGACTGTACAACTCTCTGCTCAAGCCTTCACAAACCTATGTATATGTTTAATTTAGCATTAGATCATGCACAGATTTATCTGCAAATGCCATCAAAGGTCTGAGGCCTCTGAGTCTCTTTTGGCTAGCCCGTAGAAGGCTAGATAATTTAAGTAAATGGGTGAAGGAAAAAAATCAGTCACCTTTCCATAAAGAGTCCCCTTCTAGAAGTCCTGCTTTGGCAGCATTCAGAGCCTTTGTGATGAAAATGGTCCCGTCCTCACAGCCACAGACGAGCTTATCAAGATTTGGAATGTACTCTGATGAGGTGATGGTTGCTGTCATTCCCATCTCATCTCTGGACCCAGAGAAATGGTCTGCGATGCTCTGCGACACTGTTTGATGCTTATCAAAATTGTCCTGTAGCGTCCAGGTGGTGGTTATTGGAATTTCTGAAAGGAGCACACGCACGGGGAAAAGTTGGTTTATTTATTCATAAGAGATATAGAAAGTCTAGTAAAGATGTCATCTTTTTGGTAGGAAAGCTCAGCCACATTCAGAACGCCGGTCTGTAACTCTTGGGATGCTCAGCTGAAGGTCATTTGAATTATGTTAGCTGTATTTGTGCATCAGATCCACAAACTTAAACTACATCTGTTCTTATATTGGTATTACATCCCTGGTTGCTTGACAGAATGTCTCACAAAAGAAACTTAAGGAAGGAAGGATTTATTTTAGCACAGAGTTCAAGAGCATGGTCCAGCATGGTGGGGAAGTCACGGCTATGGGAGCTCCCGGCAGCACTCACACTGCGTCTGCACTTAGGAAAGAAAGAGATGAACATGGTGCTCAGCTTGCTCTCTTCCTTTGGTCTAGGACTCCAGCTCATGGAATTGTGCTGTCCCCATCTGAGACCCTTCCTCCCACCTTAGTTAACCTGGTCTAGAGACTTTTCAGAGACACGCGCAGAGGTGTGTCTTCCAGGTGATTCTCAACCCTGTAAAATTAGCAGTCTTTAGTTAACACAGTATCTAATGGCAAGCATCTGTGAAGACTCTTCACTGCTCTTGTTTGAAGTCCTCTATGACTCAATGTAAAAGTCTCTGAATTGATCACGATTAGTTTTCAGATAACAAGACCAGAAACTGAAACTTTGGGGGCTAGAGAAACAGGTCGGCAATGAAGAGTGTGTACTGCTTGTCTAGAGGACCCAACTTCAATCCACAGCACCTACATCAGGTAGCTTACAGCTACTACCTCTAACCCCAGCTCCAGAGGGAATCAGACACCACTGGCTTCTGTGGGAACCTGCACCTGCATGCATATACTCACAACAGGCATATACACAAAATTTTAAATAAGAAGAAAAAAGAAATGGAAAGTGGCAAGTGGATCACAGCTTTAATCCACTGTTTGGGAGGAGGAAGCAGGGAGAGCTCTTTGAGTTTGAGTTCAAGGCCAGCTTGGTCTGTCTAATGAGACACTGCATTGGGCCGTGGGGGACAAAACTATCTTACCTCTAGGAGAACCATCAAACTTAGATATGGGGACATCTGGGATATGCCACAATGTAATTCTTCCTGAGACTTCTCCAGAGAAAAGTACCTTGTAAAAAGGCTCCTTCCGTTCATTCATGTAGCCCATGACGAAACGCAGGCTCTGCAAAGGCAAACGTGAATGTGGTGTAGGTAATATGGTCATGATATGGTAATGGCACAGGTGAGATGGTAATACTCTGACCACAGGGAAGAGAGAAGCAAGACTGTAAAGCCAAACTAAACCTTTTCCATCTGTTCACCGCTCTTTCAAAATCTGCAAGTGAATTAAATAAAATCATCCATGATTTAGGTAAAAGAAATAAAGAGCCTTGAATAAACATTATACATGAGCTCACAGGCTAAGCTCCAGAGAGCTGACATAAGGATCTAACCTTGGGTATGGCACTGGCAAAAGACCCACCTGTTTGTGTGTTCATACTTAGAGAATCAAAGCTGGGCAACTTCCCATTTAAAAGAGATTCTATGTTATGTGTAGGAGTGTTCATCTTTATATTTATTTGTGCACATGTGTGTGCTTGTGGACCAGAAGAGGGCATCAGGGTCCCTAGAACTGGAGTCACAAATGGTTGTGAGCCACCATGTGGGTGCTGAGAACAGACCCCAGGTCCTCTAGAAGCGCTGCCTGTGCTCCTAACTGCTAAGACATTTCTCCATCCCCACTTTTCCAGTTTTAAAACAATGATATTATATAGCTTGGATATTTGCTTGTTAGGTAGAAATTCATGAGTGACATTTGGTTTCTGTGAAAAACTGCATTGGTAAAAATTCATTCTGGAGTCAAAAGGGAGAAAATGGCAGGTCCTACAAAATAATGAAAATGCCTTTCTAAGTGAGCCATAACTCTGCTTTGAGCCAAGGCTTTGCTTCTGCCTGTGAAGGAGTGTAGAAATGCCCCCTGATGCATACTGTAATTCTGAATTTTTGTTGTTTCTGTTCTTTTTTTTCTTTCTTTTTTTTCTTTTTTTCTGTTCCAGCAGCACACGGGGTTCTCATTTTGGCTGAGAGATTTTTAACCATGACTTTGCAACAAAACCTTAAAGGGGCGTCCTGGCTATGGGGCTTCCAGGAACTCTGCTGCCTAACTAAGCAAATGATTATTTTGTTCATAGTCACATACTTTCATGTTGATACTCCACTAAAATAAAACTCTTTCTCTTCATAAAGCATCTTTTTGGATAATTAACAGATGGATGATTCTACAGGTTAAAAATCATTTTGAATAACAGCACCAGAATTTTTAAAAAAAAACTGCTTAGATTTCAGATGTGGTCAACTGTCAAAGGTATAGTTCAGCCAAGGAGGAAGCTCACAGTTACATTCTGTACCATCTGCCAGCAACCTTAATTACTCTCATTTGAAGAGAAAATTTACTCGCAAGAATAGCTAAGCATGTGTGAAAATGATCTTGATGTATAGTCAAGTTTTTATTAATGTTTTTAAAGTATCAACACCCTTTTATGGTTTGGGAATTGGGATAGGTGTATCAAAATGTTAAGAATGTTGTATGAAACAGAGCAGAGAAAAAATGTGAGATGCGGGTGCGTGTGTTTGAGGGAATCCATACAATAAATTCTAATAACTGGTGCATCTAGGTAAAGGACAAGTAAGTGTTAATCGTACTGTTCTTTCAACTTCCCAACAATTGAACTGTTCCCTGCTACAGTCGGTGAACAGTCAATATTTATGGTGGTAAAATTAGAATTTTAAGATCTGCTTTATTTTCTCCCACACTTGTAATTTCCCTGTAATGAATAGGCATTGTTGTATCAATCAACAATTCTTAAGGGTGGCATTTTCTCTCCAGTAGCCATTAACTCTCGAAGTTGATTTTCTCCTTAACAAACTTGATCTGATGCTTTGGTTTCCGTTTTGCACGCCTGAGTCTATTACAAAGCAAGAAGCAGGCTTGGGGCCGCTTTTCTTCTCTTACCTTGTTTTCCTCCACAGAAGTGGAGCACAGGACGTGAGGGTAGATGGTCTCCTTGAGGACTCCGCCATCGGCAGGGCATATGCATTTGGAAAGCCGACTGCGCGGGGAAAATTAGAGGCGAAATTTAGAACTTAGGGTCCTTTATTTGCTTCCACTTTTCAAAAGCCGGATGGCACCATTCAAGTTTCTAAACTCTAGTTAGAAACTGTTGGGTTAATAATTACGAATGACTTTTTGAAAGCCCCGCACCGCACCAGCTGTACAAGTTCTACATGGCTAATCTCAGGCCTTCATCCCCCGCTGTGTTGTACAAAGGCGGAGGCCTTGCAAGCCCGGAGTAAATCTTCCAGTGCCAAAGTTGTTTTGTTCTGGGTTTTGATCAGGGGCTGCACGCAGAGACTTTTCCATAATAAACCTCCCCAAGTTCATTTTCTACCTGAATGTTCTGAACGCCGCTCCCATCTGAGCCCACCTGTTCAGCAGCTGATAGATGTAACTGTGACCGTCTTCTGTCCAAACAAGGATCCTGTGCGCAGCGAGAACTTCTCCACCAGCAAAGAACTGTCCGTCTCGGCTAACTTCCGTCCACAGAAGGGAAAAGTCACAATAGTCGTAAACCTGCAGGACATTGCAGATCCACATAAACAAAGCCCGGAAATAGACTCTGCCAGGAGGATTAGCAATAATTATGCTCATCGAGACTATGATGAAGTTAATGTTACAACCTATTAAATATTAAAAGCAAGCATACTGTATTCATGGATGAAGATATTGTTTTATGATTCACTCAGACTTACTCTTTTTCATTTATCCCAAAGTAAGTTGCAGTGGATAGAGTTGTCTGACTGGCTTGTCCCATCATGTGCCTTGTAAGCACAGATGCCCAAATCCTACATTTTTAAATAGTTTTATTCTTTCCATATGAGTAGTCCCAGTACAGCGCTTAAAAGTTTCTTATATATAAAATGTTTGCATAGTAGAAATCCTTAGTTAGCTGGCATACTTTAAATCTTACGTCACAAGTCAGACAGACTTCTGTTAGCAGCTGTGTGAAACATTAAAGTAAATAAACATGATATTGTAGTTTTTCTTTACTCTTGGAGAAATTACTGACTATATTCACAAGGAGAGAAAGAATACTCCCTAAAAACATGGTAGTGATACAACAGAAAAAAAATTCAGAAATATGATCTATCTCTATAAGTGACAAGTATTAGCTTTCTAAAAGCAAAATGCAAACATTGGTTTTGAAAATAATTTAGAAACCCTGTCTCAAAAAAAAAACAAAAATAGAAAATAATTTGGCAATTTTTTTTAATAATTTGCCTTTGTTTTATGTGTGAGTGTTTGTCTGCATGTGTGCGTCATATGCATGAGTGCCTAAAGAGACCAAAAGAAAACCTCGCATGCCTTAGAAAGGGAGTCACAGGCATTTGTGAGACACTGTGTGGTTTTCAGGAACAGAACCCATCCTCTGGAAGAGCAATCGATGCTCTTAACCACTGAGCCATCTCTCCAACCCCCAGAAATTATTTTCAACATTACTATGATTTGTTGTTGATAAAACTAGAATGTATTGGTCCACATACAATATCTTTGGGAGCGAAGTAATGGAACACAGAACAATAAGACAGGAAGAAAAGACTAATCATTCCATGTCTTAACATTATTACCTTAAGGAGTTTTTTTTCAATATTTAAATTATAGTATCATTGTTGGACTCAACAAGAAAGCCATTTCATTTGCCCATTACCAGTATTTTTAATACCTTCCAACATTTAGAAAATACCACCAACAGGAGTCTCTCTGTATATGTACAAAATCGTATCGTCTGACAGTTCAGGGAATCAAGAAACTTCGATTCTTTTTCATAGACATCTTGCTTTTCCTTTAAAAGGAAAAAAAAAGAAACATTTGAATATAAATTCCAGGAAATGTACATATAAACAGAAGACAGAAGACGTAGTCCTTCTCACATGCTTGACACTGGCCCTTCCTAGCATTGTACAGGGGAAAGTATCCAAGGTTCCTTTCCAGTGTTTTGATCTAAACATTACTTTGCAAGATTCAAGGACTTATTACTGACAGTCAGCCAAATACCACTCTACAAGGAACCATGATAATCGTTGAGAATATAAAGTTACCAGCTACCAGACAGAGCAGAAAGGGGAGGGATGTAAAATTTCAAAAATCAGAACAGCAACAAACCAACCCTGAAGGGTCTTGATTACTAAAACCAGAAGTAAGCTACTGGAGGACAATGGTCTTGTACTTTGTAAAGATCTGTCACTTGTATTTTAATAAAATGCTGATTGGCCAATAGCCAGTCAGGAAGTATAGGTGGGGTGACCAGGCAGGAAGTAGAGGCAGGGCAACAAGAATTCTGAGAAGAGCAAAGTTCAGTCTGCAGTCGTCATCTAGATGCAGAGGAAGCAAGATGAATATCATCTCACTGATAAAGGTACCAAGCCATGTGGCTAACACAGACAAGAATAATGGGCCAATTTACGACGTAAGAATTAATTAATAAGAAGCCTGAGCTAATAGGCCAACCCGTTATTAATTAATATAGTAGACCTCTGTGTATTTCTTTGGGACGAACAGCTGTGGGACCGGGTGGGACAGAAACTTCTGTCAACAGTAAGCAATACAAGAGATGCTTTGAAGAAACACAGCATAGCCAGTGCAGGACAAAAAACCTGCAGTAAGCTTCTCATAGTACTGGGAGTGGGGTTCTAAAGAGCAATAAGCAACACAGTATCTAGGCTTCTCAACGAAGAAATTGCCAGCGACTGTGTGGTGCTGTCTGGCACACATACTGTGTTTCTGCTTTTGTGTGCTACTATGACTCTAGTCTTATGCTAGGAAGCAGCAGGTGGGTATGCGGGCATTCCCAGGAAAATGAGCCTTAAACACATCTGTCTGTTTACAGATCTCATACCCTAGAACAGTCCTAATAGAGGGGACAGAACAATGTCTGCTATCAATTTTTAAATTAAAAAATATAATCTTTCCCTCTCTCTACCCCTCCCCTGTGTGTGTGTAAATAAATCTATTTACATTATGTATGGAGTCATGGTTGGAAGGATGCAATTCAACTGCTTCAGTGCCCACCCTTGGAAAGATATCATTTAGACCTTCAACTGTGAACATGCATCACCCTCATAGTTTGAAATTTTCAATGAATAGTGATTGAAATAATGGAAAAATGAGTGGTTTCCAAGCCAACCTGGATGCTGTTGATGGACGAGGAGAGGTCCCAGACTTTGAGCTCGCCAGTTACAGATACGACCAAGAGAGAATCCTCTGTGAAAGGAAGGTTTGAGCTGTCAGTCAGTGGATCAGGATGCTGTCACTATCACCCCACAGCCACTCAAGGATTTCACAGGGTCAGCAGGATATATTTAGCTTCGATTTTTGTTGAATTTAGGGAATGATTTCATCCCATGTTCCAACTCCCTGTGTATGTGCAGAATAGAGAGCCATCGCACCTGGCAGATGCTGGTGATGTTGAGCCCACTTAAGCTGGGATGTAGCACCAACTTGCACATCACTCAAGCATTACTGACGATAGAGCCTGAATTTCAGTAATATATCCAGAAAAAACCATTCTGCTGCTCCATAATAAAAGAAAAGAAAGAAAGAAAGAAAGAAAAAGAAAGGAAGAGAGGGAGGGAGGGAGGGAGGAAGGAAGGAAGAGAAAGGGAAGGAAGGAAGGAAGGAAAAGGAAAGAAAAGAAAGAGAAAGTTGAAGGGACAGGAATGAAAAGGGAAAGGCGTGGGGGAGGGGGGAGAAGGTAAGAAAAGGAGAAGAAAGTCCAAACAGCTCAACTGCCTGTCCCTCTCAGCAAGCAGAACTGAGAACTGCGTCATAGAAACAGCTTCTCTTTCATTCGTCTTCACCTCCTGCTGGCTTCTTAATAAGTTGACCCCCTGGTGGAGGGAATCTGGGTTTCCCCTGACATGGCTTCGAGACGTCGCCAGGACAAGGTGAACAGCCACAGAGTTCTCAGCTCTGGCTTGACAATTTCAGCAGCGTCTCAAGCAGCTGCTGCGCAGTCTTAGAGTCCCGAGACGCCCACGGTTACCTTGAATTCTCACAGAGTGAACGATGCACATGCATTTCATCCAGTCGGGAGACTGCGAGGAAGAAAAGGTGTGCAGGAAAGCCAGCGTCCCAGCGTCGAGGATGAGGACGTCTCGGTATTCCCCACAGCACAGCAACCAGCCTTCGCCGGTCATCCGGAAGGAGCAGTAGTAGTACTGTGGGGCAGAATTTCAAGAAGAGCACCTCAAAGATGGCTGGCTAGTCTTGATGTCCTTCTAGCTGTGTAAAGACCTCTCTGAATCCCAGGCAGCCTCTACCCTCAGCCTTTGAACTAGGTGACACCTCCAATTCCCTCCATTAGTCCCACACTCTTGCCATGTTGATTTTTCAGCTTAGCTTCACCACCCCCACCCCCTCCACCCCTCTCACCTCCACCCCTACCTCTCACCCTCATCTCATCCTCCATGGTAAAGTGGAGACCTTTTAAAAGAAATACTACAGATCATGGAGCAGTATTAGGTATATTATTCTTTTTTTCTCTTCTTTTCTTTTCTTTTCTTTCTTTTCTTTTTTTTTTTTTTTGATTTTAGGTTTTTCGAGACAGGGTTTCTCTGTAGCTTTGGAGCCTGTCCTGGAACTAGCTCTTGTAGACCAGGTTGGCCTTGAACTCACAGAGATCTGTCTGCCTCTGCCTCCCTAGTGCTGGGATTAAAGGCGTGGACCACCAAAGCATGTCTAGTATATTATTCCTGTAGTGTTATTTAGAGATAAACAATAACAATCTGGGCTCTCTACCCCAGTGATACTACTAAAAGCTAGCATGAAGTGAAAGCATTTTAAGAAGATATTCTTGTACCAAATAAATTTTGAAAGTAATTTCTGTTAAAGAATAGATTATATATCCTCCCATCCCTATACTCTGTGACTGGGTTCTGGTCTAGAAGAAGAGGGGAGAGTGTGAACATGGTATGATACCAGTAGCACAAACAATGGGAAACTATAAAAACAAACTCTCAATAGCAAAGGGGTGCTGAAATTACTCCTTTATTTGTAATCTGTACATCAAAATTCAGAAACTACTTTGAAAAACAGAAAGTGTGACTGAGAAAGAGCTCAGGGGAAATCAGTCGTCTGGTATGTTTGAAGCCTTGGGTTCAACTCCCAACACCGGAGAAAACAGAAAGCCCCTGGATTGGAAAGTGATGACAGAAATTGTAACTAAGTCTTTTTCTTTCACAAATTAAAAAAAAATCAATGAATCCACCAAAAAAATTGGTTAAGACTGAAAAGTGTAGCATGAGCTTTTCTTTTTTCTGAGATTTTAATTTTACAATTTTAAATTGCACCTGTGCATCAGTGCAGGAAGTGGGGTATGTGTACCTGAGTGCACTGCCTGCAGAGGCCAGTAGAGGTCACTAGCACCCCCTGGACCTGGTTTGGAGGCAGGATTTGTATGCTGGGACCCCAATTCAGATCCTCTGGAAGAGTAGTAAATGCTCTTAATCCCTGAGCCATCTCTTCAGACCCAGACAAGGTTTCATGTTGTATAAAATAGTGCATTGCTGAAGCTGAATCTTCCCAAGTATACATGGATGCTTTTGTGTCACTTAGGAAATGTGAAACAATATGAAACTCATTTTTAAAGATAAGATACAGAAACGAAATAACCAGGAATAAATGTTGTTGACCAGTATCTTTAGACTGAGAGGAAGGCCAAAATAACAGGTGATTACTGGTGATATTTTTTTCATTTTGGAAGAAAAATAAAATAAAATTCAAGAAGAGTATTCTCCAAAGATATTAAGTCCCCAGATAAAAAAAGAAATGCAATGAACAAATTGCTGCTTTGGCATCTCGAACGTTCTGAAAAGAGTGCACTTACACAGATCGCAGTGTGCCTGTAAGGAAGGGTGGCTTTCTCCACACACTGGCCGCTGCTCACATTCCACAGGCACATCTCCCTGGAACAGAGAACTCTGGTTATTCTCTGCCGTTTCCACACAGTTGGCCAGAACAATTCTTTGTGCCTCCAAGTTTTTCTTCAGTGACGCACTTAGGTGCCCCCTGATTGTTCGTGTGGCTTTTTGTTACAGATTACTGGACAAGAAAATGCTGTGGTCATTAGCAGGGTTGACACACCGTAGCTCGGTCATTTTGTTTGGATAATGACACCCTGCCTACAGCCTGCATGTTTTGCTTTAGGGACACTCTGGCTAACAACAAATGGAGGGAATTCAGCCCGTGTGGCCTTCGAGAGGGACAGTACCACAGTCTCTCCATGGAAACTTATTTCAATGAGCTTAAACTACATATTCTGGGAAGGATAACACCTCAAATCTGTGTTCACAGGCAGCAGCTCCCCCACCCCTTCTCTCTCCTGAAAACAAACAGCACCACCTAGAGGCCACGTTTGGTCTATCATTGATCCAGCTTCTTTCTTTGATTCCCCCCAATTCGAAATCCTGAAATAAACAAACCTTGACACTTAATATCTGTAAAACCTTCATTATTTTTGAAAACTCTAGCTTAATACATGTTATACACGATGAAGCTATGAAATACACCAGGTAGATATGTTAAACCTAGATGGTTTCTGTTCAGAAGATTAGGGACAGTCGAATCAGAATGGTGTAATACCCTTTGACTTTGGAAATTTTAATACAAAAGCAAAAACAATTAGATGGATGAAAAACAAGCTTTATGGGTAATATGGGGAAAGGCTTTAGTTGAGGTAAAAATAATATATAAATAAATATGTGTGTGTGTGTGTGTGTACACTAATGATGTTCAATTTTGCATGTATTTGATGATTTTTCAGGGATTCATTTTTCTGATCAAGCACTAGGAGCCAAATATTCTGAACCAGTGATTCTGAAACTGGGGTGATTTTTATTCCCCACCGTCAGCCACTTCTTGAAGACAGTCTTGTTGCCACTAGGAACACACTACTGCCATCTAGTGGACAGAGAACAGAGGTGCCTCAGTCGCCTTACAGTGTCCGGGTTTCCACAACAAAGGATGTTCTTTCCAAAATGCCTTGAGTAGAGAGGGCGTGCCCTAGAATCCGACTCATAGACCTTCCTTCTGTTTTTAACTAGTACATCCAAAAGAGGTTTTAAGATAACCAGAAAAAGCATGTCATTTTACAAAGCAGGAGGGAAAATCTGTGTGTCCACAAACATGTATGTGCATGTGTGCGCATGCTGAAAACAATGATGGGAAGAAAGATAGAAATTAAAAGAATATATCCCAGAAATAAAACAACTAATAACACACCTAAGGGAAAATGAAGGGTATAGAAACTAAAGGTAAGAGACTGGATTCTAAGTAGCCCACAGCATAAAGTAACACAGTCACGTAGTTTAGCGCTGTAGTCTCTCACTCTTGCTCACACCCACAAGCCTCTGAAAGTATTTACAAAGCGACCCCAGCGAGCCTCATGCCATGGCTATTATGGAATACTGGTATATGTGGGTTTTAGAAGCTCACAGTAAACTGATATGCTTTGAAGTTTATTTTTAAGCTGGTATCTCTAATAAGCAGTTTTTAAAGATTTATCTTATTTTATTTATGCATATGTGGGGGGAGGCTTTAGTGTATATGCACACAGGAGTACAGTGCCCACAGAGGCTGGAGGAGGGGGGAGGTCCTCTGGAGTTGGAGTTCCAGGCATTTGTGAGCAGCCATGTGAGTGCTGGGATCTGAACTTGAATCCTCTGGGAGAGCAGACACATTCTTCACTGTTGAGTGATCGCTTCAGCCCCGAATCTGGACTCTCTTACCTTCAAGAGTTATCTGTTCCCAGGTCTTCATGCATGTGTGTGTGTGTGTGTGTGTGTGTACACATATAAATGTGTGCATATATATACATATACATGTATAGATAGATTGATTGATTAGATTAGATAGCTGTCCCTATGCTAAGATTTCCCCATCAGAGTTCGAAATCCCCATACCCACCTGCCTACAGATGTTCCCATCTGTGTGGCACATGGGAATTCACAAGCCCCTTTCCTCTTTTGTTCTCTGTCAGTGAATGGTTTATCCATATGTAAAAGTCCCAAGTTAATCTGAGTCTCACACTCCTCCAGCTGTCCCCGAGTGGGCATGGGAGACTCCAAATGTGGCTGCTAGGGCATAAGGATGGAAGGATAGCCTAAGATTGTCAGAAATGCACATACAGAGCTCTAGGCTACACCCACTGAACCCTTATCTGTGGGACTAGGGCCCAGAACTCTGCCCTGAGCCCCAGCACACGTCTCTGAGACACACTCAGTCTTTGGGACCTGTGTCCTAGCAAAGTCTCTGTTCTAAGTTCTGATACGTTGCCTACTTTGCATCCACTAGCAACCACAATTTCTCTTAACAAGTGGAAACCCTCTCTATCAATACCAAAGCTTTTTGCCTTTAAGTTTAATTCACCATGCTGCATTAACTCTGTATGTTTATCTACATAAAATATTAATACCACGATATCAACTTCATTTTGTTAGTACTTATTTCCGATGCATTTCCTTTTTGGAAAGTGTTGCATGAGTTCTAATTGGTCTACATAATAAAAACCCAGAGTCAGATATGAGGAGGTGAAGGCTGAGAGATCAGAGAAGCAGAGCAGTCGGCCACTAGAAAGACCTTTTACCTCTACCGAAGCCTCAGACTGAAGGGGAGCTCCCATCATTATGAATCCTCAGACTGCACACTCAGACTGAATCCTCAGACTGCATCTGAGCTCCTGTCTCCTCCTGCCTTATATTCCTCTCTGCCCAGCCATATCACTCCTGTCTCCACCTCCCTAGTGCTGAGGTTAAAGGCATGTGATCCTAAGTGTTGGCATCACCTTTGTATGAACTCTGTTTCTTTTTTAGACAGATTTAATATCATGTAGCCCAGGGTAACCTTGAATTCACAGAGATACATCTGCTTCTGTCTCCCGAGTGCTGGGATTAAAGGTGCTTGCCGTCACTGCCTGGCCTCTATGGCTAACTAGTGACTTTACTCTGCACCCCGATCTTCAGGCAAGCTTTATTTGTTAGATCACAAACAAAATATCATGGCATAAAAGAAGTACTTACACTACTTAAATTTTTACAAATGTATTTCCCAACTTTATTTCCTTTTATGTTTTATTTGGTCTTATTCTTTTTCCAATTGTCTGGCAACAACTATAATTTAATTTTAAAACTTGGTCCTATTATTTAATTGAGATTAAGATTAGTTCAACTGCCTTATTTTATGCTTTTTTTAACGTGTGGAGGACAGAGGTCCACACTGGTGTTTTTCCTCAATCCTTCTCCACTTTCTTGTGAATGTCTTTGTGTTTGTGTGAGCACACATGTGTGGGGGATGCATGGAGAGTGGGTGTTCAACTGCGTGTAGGTTTTTGTGTGGATACTACTGTGTGGGAGTAGCATGTCTTTCAGTCTGTGTGGGAGAAGAGCATTGAATGTCACTTCTGGATTGAAGGTGACCTTCAACACGTGACCCTTGGACCTTTATCTATCAAGTGCTGGAGTTTCAGGTGTTTAATACCACACTGGGCATGGAATCACTGGAGACCAGAGGTCAACAATGGGTGTTTGTCTAGATTGCTCTTTCGTGGTCTCCCATGAAGCCTGCACATCAATGTCGCTAGACTGACAGGACCACACCTCAGGCTCTCCTGTCACACTCCTCAGCTGTGGGGTTACAGCTTTGTTCACGACTGCCGGGGATCCATACACAGGAACTCACATTTGAGTAGCAAACACTTTACCCGGGTCCATTTCTCCTCCACTTCCCTCACACGTTCTTAGCTTTTAAGGACAAGAAGGCAATGGAGATGGAGCTAAGTGACGCCGCTCACCCGTTCTCAGCAGCACTCACAACATAGGGCTGTTTGGAGAAGTCTCTCGCTCTTGCCAAGCATGCCACTGAGGCTGAATGTCCAAAAAGAAGTTCTTTGGCTGAAATCTGAAAATGCTGAAAATTAGGTTTTTGAACAACTCTAAACTTCCAGTAATAATAATAATAATACATCTTTTAAACGTGTTAAATTTTTTATATATATACAAGTTTCAGGAACACTAATACATAACACAGAATGCACAGTCTAGGAAACCTGGAGATGATGGGACGTGTTGTTCTCAATGTTTTGTTTACTCGCATTTAAGCTCCATCATGAAATTTCGATGAACACTAGACCAGTTCCTCAACATTTCAGTTTTGAATACATCAAAGTCAGTGCCGTTCCTTCTCATGCCCAGGAATTTCCCTGATGAACCCAGCCTGTGGAGGACAGGATTTCATGCTGGGTGTGGTATTGAACCCCTGGCACTCCAACACTTAATAGGCTAAGGCAGGAGGAGCACACATTGAAGGTCACCCTCAATCCCGGAAAGGCATCTATTGGTATTCTCTCTCACAAACTGAAAAGTCATAGCCACACTACAACCTATGCACATTTGAGACAGTTTGACTCATAATTATTAAAAATGGGAACATGACCTCACTGCCCTTCAGTCGAGCAAAAATGACAGGTACAGGCAAACAGCAGGTGTCAGCTGACCCTGAAAAGAAATGAGCAGCTGAGCTGCACAGACAGGTTGAAAGTATGTGCATGACTTGGGTGAAAGAAAGAACCCTGGACAGCCCACTCTCGTAGAACTCCAACTCTGGGATGCTCAAGACAAGACAGAACTAGGAATGTAAAAACATCGATGCTCATCACGGGTTTGGGAAAGCAGGAGACTCTGGGACACAAAGGATTTCTAGAACAATAAAATGCTTCTGTATCACATGACAAACTGCAAAGGTATGTCAGTATACATCTGTCAAAGCCCATAGAATGCACATCCAGGGGCACTAAGAAGGAATCAGCTATAATGTAAACCATGGGAGTCAATAATCATGAGTGCCAGATCCAATGATGCACAGGATATACCACTCCAGGGTGATATGATGTCAGAATTTGCATCAGTTGTTAACTTGACACAAGCCTGTAGTCACCCACACTGAAGATTTGTACAGATCAGATTGACCTATAGGCAAGACTGAAGGGCATTTTCTGATTGGCGATTGAGGTGATTGGGCCCAGACCCTTGTGGGTAGTACTGCCCTTAGGTACATCCCTAAGCCTGGGCTATGTGAGAAAGTAAGTAGCAAGCCATGGGAAACAAGACAGTGAGCAGCGTTCCTCTGTGGCCTCTGACTGAGTTCCTGCCTTCTGACCTCTTCAGCAATGAACTGTTACCTGGAAGTATAAACCAAATAATCACTTCCCTCCCCCACGTTATTCTAGCTCTGTTGTTTATCATAGCAACAGAAGTCACACTAGAACACACAGTGATGGCAGGGGACATAGGGTGAGGGATGAAGAACCCTGTGTCTTCTACTCGGGTACTTTCAGTACATGAGGTCTTGTCTTGATATCAAATTATACTTTAGGGGCCAATTTTAAAATACTTTTAAAAATAAAGCACTGAATTTTTTGAATACCTAATATGACTCCCTTCCTCAAAAATAAAATGAATTTTTCTACACACGAAAAAACCCAAACACTCATTTACAATGTCAATGTGTTGCTTTCCTACTAGTGATTTGAAAGTATAGTCCTAAGTACCTATTCTTTTATCACCTCACGTCTGAAAAGAAAAGTATATTTCTATTTTGTAAAAAAAAAAGAGTCTGAAAATTAAAACTATAGAGCAGAAAAACACAGGGCTGAGAGATAATTCAGCAGTTAATTGTCCTTGAAAAGGGCCTGAATTTGTCTCTCAGCACCCACATGGGCTAAGACCCACTTGAAACTCAAGCTTCAGGGGCTCCTAAATTCTCTAGTGACCTCTATGGGCACCTGTACTCATGTGTGCATACTCACAGAAACACACATACACATATATACACACACACATACACACACATGCACACACACACAAATAATAAAGAATAAACATAATGGAACAAAAAATAATTTGAAAAAACGTCTTGTGGATAGTAAAATATCTATATTTCACATGGATCAACACCCACTTTCCACTTTTTCTCTAAACTATGCAAACATACGCATGAACTGATAACCAAACATATCTATCCAATATAATGGTTTCCTTTATTTCTGCCATAATCAGAATTATTTTAAAAGATCTCTTATCATACTAAAATGGTTGTGTTAAAAAAAAAAGTCTTACAGTTTACTAAGATCATGTACTAAATTCTAGCTTTACATTTTTCCTGGAAAATTCATAAGGTTCCAATTAAGAAAACCCTACATCCTTGTACCCAGGCACTACATTTGGGTGCCGTCCCTTTCCAATGGATGATAAGCCACAGTGACTCCAGGCACATCACAGACACACTATCCACCCAGAGAAAGTCCACATCAGAGCAAAGATCTGAAGTGAACACCATTGCCTTACTGAGATGATCTGAATGAAACGGTCCTCATAAGCTCATATGTTTGAATGCTTGATTCCCCAGTGAAGGGAACTGCTTGGGAAGGATTAGGAGGTATGGCCTTGTTGGAGGAGGTGTGTTGCTGAGAGGTAGGCTTTGAGGTTTCAAAAGTCCATGCTAGACTCTTTCTTTCTACTTACTTCCTGCCTGTGGATTAGATGTCAGCTCTTGCTCTATTGCTCCAGTGGCAAGCAGACATGCCACTGGGGCAGCAGCTAAGAGCTTACATGTGACGGCTATGGTCAGTAGCAAAAGACAAGCTCTAGTAATACCACTCATATGACATACAGAGAAGTCAAAGCCAGAAAGACATAACGTCTCATATTTGCTCTACACATTGTTAGATTTGCATGACTACTTTTCCATAGTGCCCTAACGGTCAACATTCAGAACCCAAGACTCATCCCATGTCCTCAGCCCAGATCTTCCCAGAAGCTCCCCTTGCCCAGAAGATTTGAAAACCTCCTTTCCTGGGCAACAAAACATCTCCATGGCCAAACCTCATCCCCTCTCCTAGCTATCTCTCTCTGACCCTAGTTCACACTGGGATCCAGCAGCAGGACTTTTTCCACCTTGCTGCAGATCAGGCTGTTTCCTTAAGCAAAATGACCTGCTTCTCCCACCTTGCCAGTGTGAGTCTCATTCCACTCCACATCTGTAATGCTGAGTTCTTCAGTATTGGCTCAACAGGCTTTTGGTTGCAAAGTCTTTTGTTCTAGACAGTCATATGCAGTTTAAGACAGTAACAGGGACCACTAAATGTCAGCAGTGTCTCCCTGGTTCCAATTTTGACAACTGGAAATGTCTGAAAATACCAGTAAATGTCCCTTAAACTAGACTCCTGCAAAGAACCCTGCTCTAACCCTAAGAAGACAAGATGCTCCTTGCTCCTAAAAGGAACATAAGAGAACTTTCCAAGGGAACACCACACTGTTGAATGCCACCTACTTAGGATCCTCACAGTGTAGCCTAAGTAGCCAAGTCTGGCCTCTCCTATAATGCAACCTCAAAGGCCACCAGCACAAGCGTCCTCCTTCAGGTATGAACTCATCCAAGCTACCATTAGAGTGTAGTCAGAATGCTCAGTGACCAAATACTGCATGAGTATCAGAAACACATTGAAGAAATGAGAAGCTAGGAATTCAAACTTCTTAAGCGTGTAATGAGTTGTGCATTGCTAAGCAGCCACTTCAGCTGGGAAGTAATATAAAATAAAAAGATTGAAAAAGATTAGCAAGACATTTTAGGCCACTTAGGAGTCTGAGTTTAAACGATAATAGAAAACATATATTTCGGATATATATGAGCACCATTTTGAAGCACATTCACTACGCCACTACCCAGTCCTTGGAAAAGTGTTCATAAACATTGAGCTGAGCTGGCCTGCAGTGCAGCTCTTGGCAGTCCTATAGCAGAAGGGTTCGGGGATAGGAGGTGTTAATTAATTACACTATAAAATAGAATTACAATTAATTGTTAATTTAGGTTTAAAAGTGACAGACTTTAAAGGCTAAAAATAGTTTTGATCTTTACAAGGCTTCTTAATGAGGGCAGTACACTTTAAGTACATCATTACTTTAATTGTTCAAATTGGGTCTAGAGCTGCTGGAGTTAAGCAAATATCTATTCCGATATGTTAAATGTTTATGACTCGGGACAGAAACAATTAATTGCTAATCGATGGGTCCGATACTAGGTGAGGTCAGGTTCTGAAATCAGCGGGCGACAACAGTAAATTGGATGTAGAGGTTTTGATGTGGCCTGTAAAAAAGTCACAGCAAGGCAGGGACTCAAAGAATAGCAAGGAGGCTAACCCGTCAGATATGTCCAGATAATTAAGATATTACTCATTTAGGTAATAGTGGCTTTCAGGAGTGCCTTTTGTTTATATTAATGGGCCATATTTCTTTAGAACTATACTTAAACGTCTATTCACTTACTCACACATATAATTCAGGCTAGAGAAGAGTAAAACTCAGTGCGGCTTAAAGGGTGATAAGACTTAGCTGGGGGTGGAGACGAACACTCTTCATACTTCTCACACAGCATCTTGATTTGCCCTGTGAACACCTTTTCCACCATCACGCAAGCCATTTACCATTACTGCAGAAATGAGAAGCAGAATGACCACCGCAGGTTTAATACCCGTGGCCTTGACGCACCTTCAGCTCAGGTGAGAGACTCCAGAGACAGAGCTGACCCTCCTGACTGCCGGTCACTATGGTTTGCTGGTCGTCTGTGATCATGATGGCTGTGATGCTGTGGGGAGGAGCTTTTCTTCCCCAGAGGGCCACGGCCTGCAGAGCACTCCTCATGTGGATGAATCCTAAGTACGGAGATACTGAGGAAAACAATGTATATTATTATCGTTCTTAAATTTGGGGAAGCTCACATCTATAATTCCAGCAATGGAGGCCCGAGGGGGGAGTATTGGCACAAGTTCAAGGCTGACTTGGGCTACACAGTGAGTTCTAGATCAACTGTATCTGAGCACCCGTGGTGGAAGTCTTTGTGGCCATTTCCTGCAAAGTCCAATACATATTTACTCCATAACCCAGCCAATCTTCTTTACTTCTTAGTCAACCGGAGAAAGCAGGGTGTGCCTATAGGATGATTGCTAACTACATGTACAACCTTCCTCACAATACCTAAAAACTGCAGGCCAATTAGTAGGTAACCAGATAAATAAACATAGGTGTATCTACACAATGGGATACAATTCCTCAACAAATAAAATTGTCTAATTGACCCATGAGAATTCCAGAACAATTACTTGAAAACAACAAGTACCTGGAAAGAACAATGCTTTATAATCCTCTGGGTAAGTAATGGAACGTCCATATTAGCACATGAGAGCAGAGCAGGGAAGCCCCATGGACAAGAAGACACAGCTTTTTTTCTAATTTAACATCTATTTGTAATTATGTGTATGTTTGTGTGTCTGTGCACACAAGTGCAGGCTCTCCGAGGCCAGAGGAAGGTGTTGGATCCCTTGGAACTAGAGGGACAGGGGGTTGTGAACTGCCTGCTGAGGGTGCAGGGCACTGAACGCTGATCCTCTGTGAGAGCACTGTGGTCTCTGAACTGATGAATAGTCTCTGCAGGCCCCAAATGTTGGCAGCTCTAGGGGTGGTGAACATGTTCATCATCCCTTCTTTGGTGGTGGGTTTACGAGTACGTACATATAACAAAACTTATGCTTTAAATGTATGTATTTACTACATATCTATTAAAATAGTTTGCATACCAATTAAACTTCATTAAACTTGTTTTTTGTTTGTTTGTTTTGCTTTGGGGGACATTCTGGACGATACTGTAACAACCAAGTCGAAACAGAATCCTTAAAGAAACATAACCACAATCGTACATAAATTCACAATAAAAACTTATAACATAGGCATGAAGATCATAAACCATGACTAATCAGAGGGCTTGAGTACCCTGGGGACTAATAATAAAGGACTAATCCAAAATTCGTCATAAAATGAACAAACAGTTAGAAATTATTAGAATGGCGAGGACATTAAAACCTTAAAAAAATAAGACCTGAGAACTTGAGGCAGGAGGACACTTGTTAAAGCCCAGGCTGGACTTCTTAGTAAAATCTCATTTTTTTCTTCTTTTAAAATCTAAGGTTTGATGTTATAGCTCTCTAGTAGACAGCTTACATTGCACTCATGATATCTTGGGTGATATCTTGGGTGAACAACTGAAGGATTGGCCAAATCAACTTGGTCTGAAGGCAGGTGTGGGAGTTGTCTTTATTGTTGATTGACATGGGAGGGCCTAGTCCACTATGCGCAGTACTACCCCAGGACAGGTAGTTCTGAGTTGTACAAGAAATCAGCCTGAGCAAGCCTCTAAGAGCAAGATAGCAAATCGAGTTTTCCACAGTTCCTGTCTCTGATCCTGCTAGAATTCTTGCCCTGGCTTCCTTCAGTGACAGACTCTGACCTGGGCTTCCTCTCAAGCACTGTAGCTTACCCAGATACCGTGGTTTATCTTTCTCATGGAGGTCTCCAGAATGTTCACAGCTGGTGGACAGAGTGTTGATAGACACGAACAACTCCATAGTTACAGAGTGGTACACACACACACACACACAGTTTCCCCAAAGAGGCTTTAACCCCCAGCAAATGTGCTGAACACATGGAAGTACTAAGAGACCATGGGTTGGCTGCTGTGACGTACAGAAAGCGCTTGGCACTATATCAACCTTTCTTTTGGAGTTAGCTCCTGTCTTCTTTGGTCTGAAGTCCCAGAAAACCTCTCATATACACAAAAGCATGTGTGGACGGACACACAATTGTGTCATTTTTCAGTGTCATGATGAGAAACTGTTTTAGTCCAGGCCAGAGAGCGGGCTCAATGGTTAAGAGCACTTGTTGATTTCCAGAGGCTCTGTGCTGCAGAATTGCGAGCACCTATGCTATGGTTTATAGCCATCCTTAGCCTACTTTCAGAGTCAGATGTCCTATTCTGACCTCAGCGGGTAGTAGGCATGAACACAGTATTCATATATACATATAGGCGAAACACTCATACACATAACATAAAATGAATAGACCTAAAAATATCTTAGGTTTAATAGCTAAAGGGCCTATTATAATGCTGGATTTGATGCAATTTAATTAGGTCTAAAGACAAATATAATACGTATGAAGTAAAAACAGCATTAAATTTTATCTCTAAAATTACATATTTAAACACACATTATACGTCAGGTACATTCCAACCAAGAGCAAAATGTTATTTTTGACACAATGTTAAGATGTCCCACTTTCTGTGCTTAGTAAAGCCAAACTCGCTCACTTTTAAATTTTCAGAATTTCGCTCTTGAATAAGAGAAGATTTGGGGATTGTTACTTGCAAATGGTTTGGAACCATTCAAATCATGAATTGAAACTATTTTTACATTCTATAAAACGTCCTTAAATGGGGGTACAGATAATCATCCAGGAGACTGGAGCTCGTTCCCTGTAACCAACAAATAACTAAACCTCAGGGAAAGCCAGAAGACCAAGCCACAAAGAAAGGGTGTGGGGGGGGGGGAAGAAAATAAATAAAATAAAAATGGCTCCATCCCTTCAAGTTGAAAGGGGCATAAAGCTGGGAGTGCCTGGGTCCTCCCCTCACCTCTCACCCCTACTGGTTCTCTTTAGAAACCTGCCCTATAGCTTCTTGCATTGTCTCCTGTCATCTTCTGGGAATGAGAAACCAGTTCTGGGAGTGTGCTTTCTCTTTCCTTGTCTACTATGTCTCTACCTCAGCTTTGTGCAATGAGATCATCTTGATTCTCCCCTTTTGAGCATTTCTTTTTAACACTCTTAAGCAGTAGAGGCAGCTTGGGATCCAGGATTAGCATATCAGATGACTCTCGCAGATGAGGTATGCCTATCTTTACAGCCAGATCTACAGAGCTGCTCTCAGATTCCAGCAATAGATCTCTGCTCTGATAGAAGTGAAGAACAGCTTCCCAGCAGTGTGCCTGTCACGTTGTAACACCTGGGAAAGGTGGATTCGGGGCTGGGAAAGAAATCAAACTCTCCAACCTGTGTATTTAAAGAATAAAAAGCATTAATGTCTTCATTTGGGTTTCTATTGCTTCGAAAAGACACCATAAGCACATCACTTCTTATGAAGGAAACCATTTCGTTAGGGCTATCCTACAGTTTCAGAAATTTAGTCCATCTTCATAGTGGCGGGACATGGAGGTGGAGATGTACAGGCAGCCATGGTGCTGGAGGAGCTGAGATCTTGTTCTGCAGGCAGCAGAAAGTAAACTGTCTCCCACTCTGGGTGTGACTTGGGCATATGAGACCTCAAAGCCCACCATACAGTAACCCACTTCCTTCAAAAAGGTCATACTAACTGCAACAAGGCCACACCTTCTTCTAAAGTGTCACTTCCTATGGGATTCAAACACACAAGTCTGTGAGGATCATACCTATTCAAACCACCACAACTAACTAAAGCAAAACATGACCCAGGGCAGAAACAATTTAAAATCACAGAAGGCTCAAGCTATTACAGGATTTGAGAAGCTGTATCTGCAACTAAGATTCCAGCCTCCTGGCCACACAGTTATGCTGACAGCTCAAGACAGCTGTATGAAATCACGGCATGAGCTCAGAATGACTTCAAGTAAAACACATTGTAAAGTTTAAACAGCAGGGCTCTGCTTATTCTAACAGTGGGCACCTCCCAATGGCCTTGCAAAGCCAGTCTCTGCCATCAAGCAGGAAACTCCTGAAAAGCTGTGAGTCCCTGCTCCATCCCCACCCTAGCACCTTGCCTGACAGAGGTGACACTTGCTAAGTATTTCTTAAGTGATGATATTCAATCCAGACAATGGGAAAGAGACTTTAAAATGTGGATCTTGGGGACTAGAAAGATGGCTAAGCCGTTAACTGTTTTTCAGAGGACCCAGTTTCCTAGCACCCAAGTTGGGCAGCTGACAATCATCTGTGACTATCAGCTCCAGAGGATCCAAAACCCGGCTCCCAGGTTCTGTGCATCAACAAACACTTATCCCCTCTCTCTCTCTCTTTCTCTCTCTCTCTCTCTCTCTCTCTCTCTCTCTCTCTCTCTCTCTCTCTCTCTCTCACACACACACACACACACACACACACACACACACACTTAAAAGATAAAATTATGGAAAAAATGTTCATCATTATTGGGTAATGAATAAAGCTGCTTTGGTTTAAAGCAGGGAAAACTATAGCCAGACTGAAAGAGATATAGAGAGAGAGTAGGCAGAGTACAAGAGACTCCATGTAGCCACCGAAACCTTACTGGTAAACCACGAGGCTTGTGGTAAAATATAAAATAATAGGAATGGGTTAATTCAAGATGTAAGAGTTAGCTAGTATAGGGGCTATTGTTGTTTTGTTATGTTGTTTGCTTCTTTGTTTGTTTGTTTGTTTGTTTGTTTTTGCGATAGAGTTTCTCTGTGGAGCCTTGGCTGACCTGGAACTCACTTTGTAGACCAAACTGGCCTCAAACACAGAGATCCACCTGCCTCTGCCTCCTGAGTGCTGGATTAAAGGCATGTGCCACCACTGCCCAGCAGGTGTTTTTATTTGTGAGTTAATTACAATACACCACTTTTATTTAAAAAATAAACAAGGCTGGTTATTGTGCACAAATCACCTTCATAAACTTCAAAAGGACAGAGGCGTCAAGGAGGAACAAACTAGCAGGCACTGTCACAAAGCTGGCTGTTGGTGGTAAAGTCCTGTTCCATGCAGGAAAAATGAAACAAAAGCAAATTAAAGACGTCAGCAGAAAGACAGAGCTTCTACACAGACCCTGTCATTTGTATGGTCCCTGCCACAGCAGCTTTAGCCACAGATGTATAAAGCAGTCAGAACCTGAGGGAACCTGAGCATCCTGCGTGCTTGGCTTGGTCCCCACAGAAGTGGGTCTTCCAAAACCTGCCCGCTTACAGAGATTCCCAAAGCAAAAGATTTCTTGAATAAGATCATTAGAAGAAGACCACATCATAGAAAAAGCAAAACAATAACAACAATAAATACACCTACTGAGTTGAAGGCTATCCAAGGCAAATAAGAATACCACACACATACACTCCTGTGTTCCACCCTCAGAAGCATGATCCTGTCTTCTACCCTTGGAAACATAACTACTCTCAAATTAATCCCTAGTCAACATCAAAGCAAAGTTCTTCATCAATACCAGTGAGTGGCTAACTGCTACTTGGAAAAATTTAGGACACAATAAAGTCAGTTTACAGCCAGCCCATGGCCAACATCAATTTAAATGGAGAAGAACTCAAAGCATGTCCACCAAAATCAGAAACAAGGCAAGACTGGCCATTCTCTCCATACATATTCAACACGGCACTCGAAGTCCTAGCTGGAGCAGTAGGACAACTGAAGGAGACCAAGGGGGCACAATAGAAAGGGAAGAAGTCAAAGTGTTGTTATTTGCAGATGATACGATAGTACATACAAGTGACCCAAGAAAATTTCACCAGGGAACTCCTACAGCTGATAAACACTTTCAGCAAAGTAGTTGAATACAAAATTAATACATGGAAATCAGTAACCTTTCTATATACAAATGTCAAACAGACTGGGAAACCACACCTTTCACAATAGCCCCCAAAACATGTATAATATCTTGGGGGTAACGTGAACCATGAAAGTGAAAGAAAGGCTTCTATGATAAAAACTTTAAGACGTTGAAGACAGAGATTGAAGAAGATCTCAGAAGATGGAACGATCTCCCGTATTTATGGTTGGTAGGATTAATATAACAAAAATGGTCATCCTACCAACAAACAGTCTATAGATTCAAAGCAACCCCCATCAAAATGCAGACAAAATTCTTCAGAGAGCTTGAAAGGACAATTTTCAGCTTCATATGGATGTGTGTGTGTGTGTGTGTATGTGTGTGTGTGTGTACAGACTCAGGAGATCATTCCATCTTCTGAGATCTTCTTTATTTCCTTCTTCAGTGTTCTAAAGTTTTATCATAGAAGCTTTTCTTTCACTTGAGTGGTTCAAGTTACTCCCAAGTTATTATATATATATATTGAGGCTATTGTGAAAAGTGTGTATACATACAACACACACACACACACAGAAGATACCTATAACACTTCTGAACAATAAAGTATTGACTGGAAGTATCACCATCCCTGATCTCAAATTGTGCTGTAAAATTACAGTAATAAAAACAGTATGGTATTTTGGCATAAAAAAAGAGATGTCAATGGAATATAATTGAAGACCCAGAAATAAATCCATACATCTATGGACACCTGGTTTTGATAAAGAAGCCATAAATATACACTGGAAAAGAAGACATCATTTTCAACAAATGGTGTTGGTCAAACTGGGTGGATGCATGTAGAAGAATGCAAATAGATCCATACTTAATCACCGTAGTACAAAGGCTACTAGTCTGTTCCCAGTCACTTAGCCCCAAAATAACCACACAGAAACTGTAATAATTAAATCACTGATTGGCCCATTAGCTCTAGCTTCTTATTGGCTAACTTTTACATATTAATTTAACCCATTTCTATTAATCTGTGTATCACCACATGGCTGTGGCTTACTGGCTAAAGTTCCGGTGTCTGTCTCCAGTGGGGCTACATGGCATCCCTCTGACTCTACCTCCTTTCTTCCAGAATTCAATCCAGTCCTCCCCACCTAGTTCTGCTCTGCCCTGCCCTGTTCTGCTATAGGCTCAGAGCAGTTCTTTATTAACCAATGATATTCACAACATACAGAGAAGAATCCCACATCACC
Source organism: Myodes glareolus (assembly GCF_982192425.1). Lineage (NCBI taxonomy): Eukaryota > Metazoa > Chordata > Mammalia > Rodentia > Cricetidae > Myodes > Myodes glareolus. The sequence continues at coordinate 32,975,298 of NC_142029.1, read as the reverse complement.
TCCCCTTTTCTGTTTAAATAAGGAGGAGGATTTTAGTTTCAACATAGAAAAATTACATATAAGAAAACAGGTATCAAGCAAGAATTAGAGTTATATCTATTTTATCTTTTATCATAACTAGGGAAAACTATATTATTACTATCTATTTTTCAATTCCATCAAAGACTCCAGAAGCATATAATATTACATAAGTAAACAGAAAGAGCATTGTAAGCAACTTCCAAAACTCAAGAATTGACAGAGACATCTTGTTGCCTGGACAGTCACCCAAAGTTCTTCTGTACCACTGGGACATCCATCTTCAGCCTACAGGCCCATAGTATCTAGAAGAGTTTTTCATAAAGCAGGAGATTTCAAAGACGGTTCTCCTATACTGGCAGTTTGTCAGTTACTTTCTTCTGTGTCCTAAAGAATGTCTAGCAGGTTCTTTCATGAAGCAGGAATCCTGAAGGACAATTTTTCAGCTTTAGGCAAGTTCAGCAGTCATTTTTCTGTGGGTCCTGCATGTTCAGTTCATCAAACAAGAGTAGTTTTTTGCCCAAATGCTTAACCAACTCCATAAGGAGCTTCTTTGATTCCCATCTTCCTCTTAAAGTAATTGGTGCTGCCAGGAGTAGATGTGTCTCATTGTCAGGATAAGTCCTAAATTCTTTAAACATTTTAAATGCCATATTCTATAGTCTTTAAAGGGTTTGAAGCAAACCTGTCTATCTGAAATACATCTCTGTACATCTAGAGAATCTAACTAATAAGACTACAAGCTTAATAGTTATCTATTAATTATTAATGATTATCTATTAACCTGTATTTCTTAATCAAGAGCAGAAATATATATACAAAGTACAACAAAATTGACCTTAAATTTGTATCATTAAATCAAAATCAACACCAATGCAAATTTATAGCAAACCACCTCATACAACACTCAACTCCAAATGGATCAAAAGATCTTAAAATTGGGCCAGATGCAGTGAAACTGATAGAAGAGAAAGTGGGAAATAGCCTTGAACTCATTGGCACAGGAAATCTGAACAAAACACTGTTAGCACAGGCACTAAGATCAACAATTAGTAAATGGAACCTCATGAAACTGAAAAGCTTCTGTACAGTAAAGGACACCATCATTTGAGCAAAGTGGTAGCTTAAAGAATGGGAAAATGTTTTGCCATCTACATATCTGATAGAGGGCTAATATCAAAAATATATAAAGTACCAGAAAACTGCATATCAAGAAAACAAATACCCAATTAAGAATTAGGCACAGAGCTAAACAGAGAATTCTCAAAAAAGGAAACTCAAATGGATGAGAAACTCTTTAAAAAGTGGTCAACATTCTTAGTTATCAGGGAACTGAAAACTAAAATTACTTTGAGATTTTAACATACACAAATCAAAATGGCCAATATCAATAAAAACAAATGACAGCTCATGCTTGTAAGGATGTGGAATAATGGGAAATCTCATGCATTGCTGGTAGGAAGGTAAACTTGTACAGCCACTATGGAAATGAGAGTGGTGATTCCTCAAAAAGATGAGACTCAATCTGCCTCAAAATCTGGGCTACCACTCTTGAACACACCCAAAGGACACTTCATCCTATCATGGAGAAACTTGTTCAATCATGTTCGTTGTTGCTCTATTCATAATAACCCCAAACTAGAAACAACTTAGATGTCCACCAATGGATGAATAAAGAAAATGTGGTATGTTTGCCATGGAATATTACTTCATCACAAAAAAAGTTAAAATTAGCAGGTAAATGGATGGACATAGAAAAAATAATCATGCTGAGTGAAGTAACTCTGAACTCCCAAAGATAAATATGGTGTGTATTTGTTTCAATGTAGATGTTAGCTGTTAATTTCAATTCATTGATAAGCAAGCTATACTCCATATAATCACAGTGGTTAGGTATAGAGCAAGGGATTAGGGAGGGGGATGGATCTCCCTAGGAAGGGAAAATAGAATAGACATTTGTGAATAGAATAGGGGTGGGTTAGAATGGGAGGATAAATCATGGAGGAGGAGAGGAGAGGGCACCAAAGAAAGGAATACAGGGAGGGACAGCTAAAACTAAGGGCATTCTGAGTGAGTTGTTTAGAAACCTAATACAGTAGAATCTTCCTGAAATATATGCATACATGAAGGTGATCTGAATGAAATTGTCAAATAACAGTGGAGACAAATCCTCATCTGGACATTTCTTAACCAAATTAAGCTTCCAGTATTGAGAACAGGTTACATCTAGTCGAGTTCTTGGCCAAACAGATCCCATGGACACCCACAAATAACTGAAACTATTGCCAAGGCTACTGGTGGTTCTCCAGAAACTGTTGGGTAGGCCCTGTTGCTTAAAACAACACCTACATAACTCACAGAACATGGATAAGTTGAGCTGGTGCCAGCCTAGAGCCTTCATCCCTATGGACTAGCGCTCACAGAACTGGAAGAGGCATTCTGCCTAAGGTGAAAGGCAAGCATAAACCCAACCCTTCTATCTACAATGGTGACCTGCCCACAAGATGTGCTGGTGCAATAGTGGCACAAAGCTTGTGGGATTAACCAACCAATATCTGTTTTGAGTTAAGGCCTACTCCATAAGATGGTACCCATACCCAATATTGCTTGGATGGCCAATAACCTAAGAGTAGACAGGCTAGGGAGCTAGGGAAACGTCAAATACTACTGTTCTGCCAGAGGAACACAGCAATAATATGATCCTTAATGACATTCTTTTATACTCAGATCCATGCCTTGCTCAGCCATCATCAAAGATGCTCCCTTTTGCAGTAGACAGGAATGAATGCAGAAACCCACAGTAGGACAATATGCAAAGAATGAGAATGCTTGGGACACTCAATCATAAAAGGAAATGCCTCCTCCAAATTCCTCCCCTTGAGGAACTCTGCAGATAAGGAGGTAGAAAGAGCGTAAGAGCCACAGGGGATGAAGGACACAAAGGGATCAAGGCCTTCTAGACACAACAGTGCTGACAAACATATGAATTCACAGAAACTATGGTGATGTGTACAGGGCCTGTACAGGTGTACAGCAGATGGGGTCCTGGAGCTGAAAGAAGAAATGCACACATGGCCCTGTCTCTATTCCGAACCCAGAAGCTCTCTCCAGCTGATAGCCACTTGCAAATGAAAAATTAGTTTTCTTCCAGGAAGCCTCACTTGGGGAAACAAACCACTCTTAAGGGTAGGCTCCATGTCTAGCAGTAGACGGCCAAAGAAAACAAACCCAAGGACAATGGCATCTTTGGAGGTTCTTTGTCTCATAATGTTGTCAGGGTTTTTAAAATTTTTTTTTTATTTTCTATTTTTGGTCTTACAGATCCTTCAGGTATATATTATGGCTTTGTGTTTTGATTAAGTTCCTGTGTGGGGGACCATGTGTGTCTTTGCCTCTATGTGTGCGTCCTGTGCTTTCTCTTTATTTGGTTGGTTTGTCCTATTCCAGTTTGTTTGCTTTTGTTTTTATCTTATCTTCTTCTCTTTTATTATTATTCATTAGATATATGTTTGTTTGTTTTTTAATCTTCTCTCACACATTACATCGCTACTGAAGTTTCCTGTCCCTCTCCTTCTCAGTGTGTGTGCGTGTGTGTGTGTGTGTGTGTGTGTGTGTGTGTACCATCTGTCTGTTTGGTTTTTAAAGAGAGACACAGAAAGGAGGGTATAGGTCTGAATGAGAGGGGAAAGGAGGAGGAACTGAGTGGAGCAGGGGGAGTCAAAACCATAATCAGAATATACGGCCTGAAAGAAATCTATTTTCAGCAATTACCTTAGGAGGTAATATCAATTAAGTAGACATGCAGATTAATTTCTGCTCTTCCAATACTCATGATCCAGGACATGCAATAAAACGAACCAACCAAGAAATTGCCTCCCAGTTGTTGGAGAGATGAAGCTTCCAGCACAGATCCCAGCTCTACCTGCTGAGTGACAGGGTTTTAGGAAGTGTGGCCTGCACACTTCACCTTCTGCTTGTTAAGCTGCGTAGCCACAGCACTAACAAAACTAAACAACAGCCAAGTGTGTTCTGTGCAGGCATTGTGAGAGAGACCGGTGTTAGCGTGGGAAAAGAAACATGAGCAGCTCAGAGGAACTATTTGTGAGACACACATTTTCATGTCTATTTAATCTGGGAGCAGTTCAGAGAATGACAGTCCCCACATTTAAAACCTCAGGGTTAGGCCTAAAGACAATGTTGCTTTCTCAGGGACTTTTTTTTTTTTTTGGTTGTTTGTTTTGTTTTAAATTGTGCTACATTTAATTATCCAAATATTTTATACTGAAAGCGTTTTTTTAAAACCTAAAAAAACCTAGCACTCTTCAGTACATTTAAAAAAGTTCTATTTCATTATTTTTAAATAGTGTATGTGGTGTGCGTGGAGGGGGGGTAAGTACACAAGTGCAGTACCCTTGGAAGCCTGAAGAGGCGTCAGACCTCCTGCAGTTGGCCATACAGGGAGTTGAAGCCTATGGATGTGGGTGCTGGAACCAAACCTAGGTCCTCTGGATGAGCAGCAATTGCTCTCAAACCCTGGGCCATTGCTCCAGTCCTATGTCCATTCTTAAACCAAACAAATACTTATTTGTGCAGTTGCTGTGCTATTGTTGGATTGGGCTTCACAGAGCAGGGAAAGGGGATAAACAAACTCTCAACTCTCAATGTCCTGATTACTGAGTCACCAGGTGGTTAACTTTAAGTAAGCCTTTGTGTTGTTGACAAGGCAGTTGTTTTTGTGTGTGTGAATCTAACAAGCCCATTTCAGTGTTGAGTCATATATTTTTCTCATTTCCTAGGACGATATGGAAAGCAACTTGCCTGGTATATTTGCTTAGGTTAACACACGGAAAATATGAAACTCACCTGTGTAAGACTAAATCTCTGGTCCTGTTGGGGGAGGATTCCCCTATTCCCATGACCCCCTGCCCAACACCCCAGTGTGGTCAGTACCATGTGAGCGCTGCTCCCCTCAACTTCACAACTTAGGGTGAAATAAACTACTTATAAAATAAAACAAAATAAATTGCAGTCCATAAGCATATCCCTAGGAATCACACATGTCTACAGAATCATGACATATATATGTTGGCTTTCTTTTTGTAATGCCCAATAAAAGAGCACCCACTAACATGTGTTTGTCCTGTGCTACCGGATCACGTGACTACAATGCACTGTCACAGTGAGATCCTTTTCTCGCCTTCATTTCACCCCAGTTTTTGAAACAGTGTCTCTTGTAACTCAGACTGCTCTTCAGTTACCTCTGTAGCTGAGGATGACCCAACTTCTGATCCTTCTGCCTCTGTCTCCCAAGTGCTGGGATTACAAGCGTTAAGTAATCTTTAGCCACTGTACTGTGCTGAGCTCCCATTGCTGCCTTAAAACTCTGCTGTGGGGGCTGGGTAAACAACTCAGGTGTTCTGAGCAGGGACTGCTCTTGCAGAGGACCCAAGTTCTGTTCCCAGCATCTACACCGGACTGCTCAACATAGCCTATAATTTAGTTTCTAGAGATCTAATGCCTTCTTCTGGACTCTCTGGAAGCCTACACTTTCATGCATATACCCATACACACATACACACATATACACATATGCTCATATATACATATGCACATATACCTATCTACCCAAACACACATATATACATATACCCATGCACATACATATACACATATAGTCATATACACATATACTCACATACACATATATTCATCTACCCATATACACATATACACACACATATACACATATATTCATACATCCATCTACCCATATACACATGCATACATACATACATATATACATATACTCATATACACATATACTCACATACACATATACCTATCTATCCATCTACACATACACACATATACCCATATACACATACACACATATACCCATATACACACATATATACACACATATACACATACTTCTGAGTAAAAGAAGTATCCCAATACAAAATATCCCAATACAAAGACTATCCCACATGCCTTTGTTTCAGATCCTTTCTGTCATTTAACAAGCAAAGTCATTCACCAGGTGAGCATCCTGTTATCACTTTAATACTCCAGCTTTGCCTTATTTTAACTTACTTTTTACTAAGTGTGCCATGCTAATCTCCTAGAATAACTTCCTTGTCTTGGCTCCAAGTTTCATTTTCTGCCAGCTCACTGCCTCCCTTATTAGTTCACGCTTTTTCTCTTCAACTGGCCTCTCTTCTCCCTGACCGCTTGCTTGTATTTGTTTGCATTTGCTCTAAAAGACTTATTGCGTACCCTCTGTGTGCTGGAGGCTTTGCCACCCTGTGGAGCTTCCCCCAAGAGAAACTGGCACACATCACCAGGAGTTTGCCCATGTCTGAAGAGACAGGTGCCCTAAATGGTTCTGGGGGCCCAGATACCATGTTTAAGCAAATTCAGGAGCCTGTGTGGAGACAACTAAGGCATGGTGGTAGTTGGTGTAGAAGGGGCTTGCACAGGTGGAATCTCACATACCTGCTGAGAAACAGTTCCACCTTGTCTGCTGTAACAAAGTTGGTGTCTCCACCACTGGGTCCAGCCTGAGTTCATGAAGCACAGGCATCTTCTAGAAATCTCAACAGCAGCTAGAAATCCCGCAGATAGCGCTCCCACTGAGCAAGGCGTCTCTCCTGGAGTTGCCAGGAGCTAGTCTCTCACCCCTTAGCTCTTCCTCGACAAATATGTTTTCCCTAGGCCCAGCTGTCCCTAAGCCTTGACTCCTACATTACATGGTTTTTTCCCCCTCTCAGTTACACACAAACCACCTATGAATGTGAATCCACTGACATTGGGTCCTTTCCTTCTTCCCTGAGAGAAGGCAGAGGGCAGTGGGCCACCTACCTGGGAGTAAGTCTGTGTGGAGCCGAGTCCTACCGCTGTGATCCTGGTGCTTTCTGTGAGTGCAGTGGCCGGGACCAGGCTCCTTGGAAGCCTTTAAGCCCATCTCCTGCACTGAATGCTTCTACCTACACCTTCTACCTAGCAGGGTACTTGGGAGAGGGTGGGCAGTGTGGAGATACAGGATTGTAACACAGGCTGCTCTTGTCTTACTTAAATCCCTGATTGTATACCTGTGAGTGTTTGTCCACTTGTACGCACACACTTGCCTGTGGAGGCCAGAGGACAATTCAGCTGTCACTCCTCAGGTGTCATAAACCTGTTTCCTTGACATCAGCTCTCTTGCTGTCACAGAGTTCACCGATAGGCTAATCTGGCTGAGGGTCTAACCCCAAGGTTCTGCTCGTCTCTGCCTCCCCAAAGCTAGTCACAGGTGCTTTGGCCACACCGGGGTCTTTTAAAACCTCTCCTCTCCTCCCTCTCTCTCTCTCTCTCTCTCTCTCTCTCTCTCTCTCTCTCTCTCTCTCTCTCTCCCTCTCTCCTCTCTCTCCCCTTTCTTCCCCCCTCCCTCTCTCTTCCTCTCTCCCCTGCCTCTGTACATACACGTGAAGTCAGAGAATAATTTATGGGAGTGGCTCTCTCCTTCCACCAAGCAGGTCCTGGGGATTGAACTCAGGTAGGTTCTCCATCTTGCCAGCAAACACCTTTATCTTTACCTGTCCCTTCTTACTTCAGTGGGCGTTCTGTCACAGGCCAGACAGCTTTCTTTCCTTTTATTTTCCCCATGTCATCCCTTTAGGAAGAGAATCTCCCTGGCCTTGGCTCTTCCCATCTCCCCTTCTTTGAGCACACATCCATACTTCAGTTGACTTTTCCTGTCTTTCTCAGTCACGAGGAAACCGTTACAGATCTGTCATCCATGTTTACTAAATCCCAACTATCACTTGGACACTGGACTGGGGCGTTTCCACCTTTCCTAGTTCATCCGCATACCTGCCGTTTAGTATTTACTCTCAGGGGGAAGACAGCTGGGCGAATCTGAGTTCCCTGGTGAGGAATAATTACATCCTATGCCTGTCTGACGTCAAGACCTATCCCACTTCTCAAAGGGCTTGAGAGTGAGGGTTCAGACAGCATCATCACCTGCTTAATCCACACGAGCAAGCCTGTACCCTGAAGAAAAGGAAACAACGCAAAACAAATACAACTTAAGCTCAACCACAGGGTGACTGAGGTTCAAGTCATTCTTCAGTCTGAGGGTGTATCTACAAAGAGATTTTGTTTCTTCATCTACAAAACCTATTAATTACCCACTCAGAGTCAACAGTGTGGGCAGTGGTTCATTCAAAGTACCAGGTCTAACAAAAACAGGAGAAAACCTGTTGAAAGACTGATCCTGCGTCCTAAGATTGTAACTCAGAGACGAGTTCCACACAGGGCGTGGTCTCCAGTTCGGAGTCCAGGGGCTAAGGAGCACCTTTGGGGCTGAAGACCCAGCACTGGGCTGCTTTCTCACCTTGCCCAGCCTCTGCCTATTCCAAAGCAGTCCCTGGCAAGTAGGACCCCCTTGCCCTCCTCTGCTAGGTTCCTACTGACCAAAGAAGTCATTCTATAGCAACGGCCACAAATTCTGTCCCTGGGGCATAAATAAATGCTCAACTCCTAGAGTTCACGGGCCAATGAGGGCCTAAGAGGCCTCCAATCGATCCAACCCATTTTAACTAGCAAGAAACTACCTAGTAATAGCTCGTTTGTATTTCTTGGAGGAGGGACACCAGAAACCTTTATTTCATTCTCCACAATAATCAGAGGGCACGCAGCTAGGGCAGCACCATCTCCCAGCTGCTGGTTACATCAAAGGCTTGAAGCACAAATTCAATTTTATGATGTTAATCTTGGCCTGCCACTCAGAAATTTTCTCTGAGGGACATGATTTTTTTTTCCTCTGGATTTCATTTTAAGAATGATTTTTTTTCATCCTCAATCAATAAAGATATGTTTTCATCAAAAGACTCCATCTTGGCAGAATTCAATTGGCTACCTCAATCCCTTTTGGTGACACGGTATTAATTAAAATAGTTTGTGTTGCACCTCGGCTGTAAAAGAGGCAGTGAAAAAAGCGGCTACTCAGAACACATGTTCTAAACACAGCAACACAGAGGCCAGAAAATAATTTGCTCCTTCTCTTGGTGACAGACATTAGCAATTCAAGGGTCATTCCGACTCACTTTCTGTCATGGGAAAAGGAAAGAAAGGAAGAAAAAGAGACTGGAGTCTCTCTCTCAGAGTTTTGTTCAATAGAAAACCCAAGTGCAGGTAAACAGAATTCTCTAAATTCTGCTCTTCGGAGACCACAGGACCAGTAATTACCTCTGCAACCAGGGCGTGGTGGGCTGCTCAGAGTCAATTTCTGTTTCTCTTAAGCTAAAGGAGCAAATGGAAAGACGAGAAGAACACAGTGATTAAGGAAGTTCCTCTCAGCTCTGAAATAAGGATTACCATTGAATATGCTGTGTTTCTCAAAAGCAGGCATAGAGAATTATTTAAAGTTTCTCTCAGCTAAAAGAGGAGACAACTACAAAGTGTGTCACAAAAAGCAAAACATTTTGGATTTGGTAGTCATGTAGAAAATGGGTGTTGACTGACCCCACCCTTAGGAAGTGCCTGACTCAGCAGTCTATCAAACACTTAGGTGAAGCATCCTCCTCCTGAGGTGCCTGCAGATCATGAAGCCTGTGTACCCTGAGGGATAGAAGGGCTGCAGTCTGGTTACCATAAGACACAGAAAGAGCCAGAAATAGGGTGTACTTGGACAGCCTAAATGGGGAATGAGGAGGATTATTGGTGTGTGTATGTGTGTGGTGGGGATCAAACATTGAATTTTTCAGTTGGGGATTTATATCCAAAATTGAGAGACACTGTGGAACAATCTAATAAAATAGTTCATGAATGATCTAAGCCCCCCTTCCTAGTCCTGAACTCATCCATCTGCTGTAATCCTTGATACCCTAAGGACGGATCTTTATCTCTAAGTGTTTAGAGAAAACTGTTTTAGATGAGACTTTCTTTGCTATTAAAAAAAAGATAAAAATCATCAAGTTAAAGGAAAACCTGTCCAGCCACAATAGATATTTAGTAAAGTCTGGTCTCAGTGAAAAACCCTGCCTCAAAATGTAAAATGAGGAGAGAAAGATAAAGACACCCAGTGTTGATTTCCGGGCTCTGCACACATGTGCATGTATTTGCAAGGGCACCACATGCACACCTATATGCACACGATCACATCCACATTCCTGGAAGTGCACCACACACACAAAAAATAACATTTTCCGTGGGCTCAGCATCACCTTAGCGTTCTGTTCAAATGAAGATTCCCGGGCGTTCCACTGGATGGAACCTCTCAGAATGAGTCCAGGAATCAGAATCTAGACTCGGGTTCCAGTGACATTTAAACATAAGCTGAGTAGTTTGACTCAGTCTTGGCTTGATTCTGTCTGGGCCTTATGTATATCATCAGTACAATGAACAAATGTGCGAGTTAATTGATCAAATCAAAGGAAATGAACAAAGCGAACACATGCGCCAAAAGAATAATTTTTACCTAATTTCTGGTGCCAGATAATCATGGTCTGATGAACATGGAAACCCAGCCTGATGGAGGATTTTAGGAACTGACAGGGCTGGTCTGAACCCTGCAGAACAATTTTTCTCAGAAATGAACAAAACCTAAAGTAATTAAATTCCTTTTTCTCTCTAGTGGTACCTACACAGTAGGTTTAATTTTTCCACGCCTTGCGGGGCATTGCAACAAAACTCTTTAATTTGAAATCATGTAGTCAGTCATAAGAGGCAGGAAGAGGCAACCCTGGGTGTTCATTTATTTACTCAGCCAACTTGCACAAAGCTTGGGAGCTGGGGGAACTTAAGTCATGCATACTTAAGCTAGAATTTAAAGGAAAAGACTTCTGTACTTAAAAGGATTTTGAAAGCTAATAATACCAAGGAGAAGTCAAGAGGGTAAAATTCCATAAGAACTCCCTCTTAAAATGTTCAGTTATCATTTTAAGAATGAATAATAAATTCATTATTTCGTCCTAAATAATGAATCTATCTTCTTATCAATACCTCTTTCTTGGCATTCCCCCTCCCCAACATTCACTTATATAGCTCAGAAGGAAGTGATGAGCGGAGTTTGGACTAGAGATACCATTAGACTCACTTAGGAATGCAGATACTTTTTCTGGCAAGAGAACACATGCAGAATGGGCGGACCTTCTTCCCAACTCAGACTGTAGTGCTTGGAGAACAAGGGCAGGAGCAAGAGCAGTAAATACAGTTTTAGGCTTTATTCCAAACTATACCAGCTAAGTTGTTTATTGCCCGGTTTTTAAAATACATTTTACATATATGTATATGTGTGAATATGCATGCCATATGTGTATGAGTGCCCCTGAAGGCTTGCGGAGAGTGTGGAATCCTCTGGAGCTGGAGTTAGAGGCAGTTATGAACTGTCTGACTTGGGTGCTGGGAACTGAACTCCGATCCTTTGGAAGAACTGAGCCATCCATCTTTCCAGTCTGTGTTGGCCTGCTTGTTACAATATGCATGATTGAGAATCATAAGATGCACCTGAACTGAAGCATGGACTAATGTTTCACTGTGCCTAACCAGAGCAAGTATTCTAGGGCGGGACACTGAGTCATGACACTTCACCCCACAGGAAAGCACTGTGTGCATACTTAGTCTTCCTACAGCCTCCCGAAGGAAACACCCTTACAGGAGAGATTCCAAAGTCGCGAGACTTCCCATTTTGCTTTTGAGGACAGCAAAATCCAGAGGTGAAATAATAGCTGTAGTCGACTTAGAACGTGTTTGGAAGTCAGAGAGTGTCTGTCCTAGCTGTGAAGAAGTATGAGAGGAGACATGCTTCCCTGTTCTCCATCTTCCCTACACAGGTCAGTGTGTGGATATTCATCCTGAGAATGTGACCATGAGGTGTACACCAGAGCAGAGGGCAGATGGGGAAAATAGCCTGGGTTGTGGATATGCATTCTACTATGCCGTGAAGCCATCTAAGATCACATCTGCTCCCTGGGCTCACAACTCACCTCTAGCTCACGGGCAACACATTCACCAATTGTGAACTAGGACTCCATCCTGTGCTTGCTTAAATGTTGAGCATGCACATGTAGGACTTGATAATTATTTTGAGACAAATTTTACCTTAATAAAGGTTTCCTTTTACTAAGATAAGTTATGTTGACAAAAGGATCAGAAGTTCAAAGACACCCCCCAGCAGCACAGAGAACTTGAAGTAAGACTTGGCTACATGAGACCTTGCATCAAAACAAAACCAAAAGCAACAATAAATCTCCAAGAATGAAAAAAAAAATCATGAGAAAAAGAACACTGAAGAAATTGTTCCTGTTTGTTGAATGACAGTTAAACTCTGTACGGTTTGTGTTATATCCTTCACCAATCTATAAAACATCATAGGGATATTCTTCTCTTCAGCCAGGAGGAAATGAGACATGGAGAGTAAAAGTAATTAGTCTGAGGTCCCATCCGCCCCATGCCCTTTGTCACCTGCAGAGATGTCCAGCATACCGGAACACCTTCTGGAACCAAGAGGAAAGTCCACAGTCCAAATTCTGCAGAGCAGTGATTCCCAGCACAGGACACGTGCATGCTAAGAAGAGATCAAATACCCTTCCAGACAAGTCTTTATTCTGGAAATTAAGAGAAAACAGAGAGAACACTCCCCCTTCACACACACTCACAAAGTAAAGACTTTAAAAAAAAAACAGAGTCAATATAGGAAGGGACTTAATGGGACTTCAAGACTGAGCTGGAACTAGAACTCAAAGCACAGTTCAATTCTTTCCACCAGGTTCCCATCAGAACCTCTGATTCTGCTTAATGGAGAACAAGGTCCAGAAACCTTAATGACCGGGGAAAATAAAACATGCATTGAAAAAATGAGCCAGAGAAGTACCAGGTGGTACAGAGAAGTACCAGAGAAGTACAATGTCCAGACAGAGAGGTTACAGGGACTGCCACTGTGAGTGATTATAAATAACAGAAATAAGCAAATTGCCAAGATCTGGGATATCGGAACACAGCAGTCTTGGGATGTCCTGATACAATACTTTCAAGGTGCCTCAAGAACTCTTTCTCAGTGAGATTCTGCATGAGGACCCCAGATTTCTCATGTCCCCCTTGGGTAGAGATGGCAGAAGAGCCTTTTTACATGTGGAGAAGCCTGGCAGCAAACATTTGTCTTGAGAAAGAAGGTCCAATTTACAAATATCTACCTCCCCACCTCAAAGAAGCAGCAATATTGGACTCCACACAGACAATCAATTTCTGTGGTTTTTAAAATTAGTTAGAGCATCACGTGGAGGGCCACTTCCTTTCTCCTTTAGTGTATCTTTACAGAGTTAGAGACTGTTAGTATTGGAGGAACTAAAAGAAAGGAAGGAACTAATGGTGTAAAAAAAAGAAAGAATGGAAAAAAAGAAGAAAAAGAACTCCAAGTACCTGTAAGGACTTGTTAGAAAATGTGTTTACTTTCTTCTCCCCTGATGCTTGAGGTTTCTGGAAGGTAGGCGGAGGGACTCGCTGACCCCCACTGCTTTCTGAGTAGTTATTAACTGCTGATGACTTCTGGGCCAGGGAGAGGCAGTTTTAAGGGTGTGGCCCCTGCTGGACCCACACTTCAGTGGATGGCCCCAATACACATGTGTGTATCTAGGCAGCACAAATTGTACTTTGTGGATTATTTTTTTAAAAAAGTGAAGACTAGAAGTTGGGAAGAGGAGTGGAATGGTGGGGTGGATTTGGGTGGGGTTAGGGGAAGGGATGGGAGTGAATGCGTATTATATTATATTATATTATATATGATGCATATGTGAAATTCCCAAAGAATTAATTAAATATGTGTAGAAAAATTACAATTTAAAGGTGTGGGGGTGTGGGGAGAGTTAAAGAAGACAGAGCAAGTGACAACCCTATATGTGAACAGAGTCGGGGCAGAAGACAGATAGAAAAGGGAGGTGAAAGATTCTAAATATTTGCATGAATTGAAAAGTATTTCCCAAACTGACCTAGTGTCCAATGGCTGACCTTGAACTCCTTGAACAGACGACCTCCAGGAGGAGGAAGAAAGGGTTGAAGGCAGAGCCAGGCTCTGTGCAGACCATTGTTAACTGTACACAAAGAGCTGGAAGGAAGGAAGGCTGTTGGACGAGATTCGCTGCCCTGGAGCGCGCGCGTCTTGCTTGCAGGTCACCTTACCGAGATTTCCTTACAACAGGCATTCCCCTGCCACCCCGTATGATTCAGCCTCTCCCCAGTCAAACTCACAAGGACGGATCTTGATTGAGCAGATCTTCTTTAGAGCGGTCTGGGTCACAGGTGGGAGCTACCTTTATCCCTGAGTCCCCAGCAGCCTTCAGCTGTCACAGCCAGCAGAAGCTCACCTCCACCGGCCACGGAACTAGCTGTAAAGTCCTAGAAACTTTCTCCACCGGAAAGGTAAGTAAGTGTCCCAAAACATTCAGGAGCAGGTTGCCAGTAAAACCCAAGGTGGGGACGGCTAAAGGCAGCTGTCCCCTGGCCCACCCAACAGATGCTCAGATTTCCAGAGAGGGAGGAGCCGGAGTAACGCCAAACCCGCAGGTGACAGGGCAGGGCTGGGAGGTTTCAGGTCGGGTCCGCCTCCACCTGCCTGCCCCGCCCAGGCCGGCGCCGACCCAGCTAGCTCCGGTCCTGCCTGCTTCCCACTGCCCTCCCTCCTGCAGTGAACTCCCTGCCGCTGACCAGGGCCAATCCTTCCAGGGACTCTGCCGCTGAAGTACAGGTGTCAGAGCACCAAGAACTTCGGTCAGGGGTAGGGGGTTCCTCGGAGAGGGCCTGCTGTGAGACTGGAGTGCTGGATTGCACTGTTTAGACTGCTAAAGGGGCTAAGGAACCGCTCAGCCAGTGAAACGCTGACCTCACAAATGTGGGGTCCTTAACGCAGTAAAAATGTCTGTCTTAGAGGCACACTTATAATCCCTACTCTGAGGCGGTGTAGACGCCAATCACTGCGGCCAGCAGCCTGGCTGAATCCCTGAACTGCAGGCTATGAGAGACCTTGTCAAAAAATCACCTAAAGTTGTTGTCTAGCTTACACACACACACACACACACACACACACACACACACACACACACACACACACACACACACAGAGGGAAGAATGGCAGCCAATGGGGAGAGAGAGAAAGTAAAATGCAAGTCTCCTAACTGGCATCCCTCTGAGCCTGGCCTGTGAGTGGTCAAGCACTTTGATTCACTGAGTGGGCTGGAAAAATGGGAGGGGCCCAGTTGTTTCACCCTTCAAACCAGGTCCTAATGCATTAGGAGACCCCTAGAAATAGGCGGGCAGAGATTTTTAGCCCCTCCCTTTTCAATAATGCCAGTTCTCCTGTCGGCTCCGGATAGGGTGTCCTGCCTAGGAGGACTGGTTCTAAGGCTGTAGGAAAAGCCTTCATCTCCCTGTCTCAGATCTTGTATTCTCTGTGTCTTACTAGTTTCCTATTTTGGGTCCAGCCGGAGCCTCACTACCCCTCTCAAGCAACGCTGTACCACAATCTACCCACAGAAATCCTCCTTTTGTATAATAACAGTTACCACAGCTTACGGTCACTGCTACGCTGTGACCCTTTAAAAGATGGGTCCTGGAGCCCACAGCAGATCCCTCAAACCTTGCTGAAGAAAGTCATGCATATAGCCGTTCACTCAGTGCTAAGGGCCCCAGCCTTCTCTCCCCAGAGCCTTAATAACCTTCCATCATTAGTTCTGAATGCTAAGTATACATCAAAGTTAGGAATTCCACATGTGCCTCACTCCTGAGCCTCTATTCAACCTTCTGGGTAGAGCCCTCCGCTCTAGTTTTCACGGAGGCTCCGGCATGTGGGAAGAACTTGGGGCTTAGTTGCTGTAGTAAGAGACCTGGCATAGTAACTTAGGGTTTTACATAATATTTTATTCTGGGTCTTACTCCATTAGGTCTGGTGCCTAGGGTCGTGATGTTTTCAGAATCAACAAGATAGGGTCCAGGGACGAAAAGCTTTCGGACTGAAGAAAGTATTGTAAAAATAGAGCTTATAAGCCAGGCAGTGGTGATGGCTGCCTTTAATCCCAACACTCGGGAGGCAGAGGCAGGAGGATCTCTATGAGTTAAAAGCCAGTCTGGTCTACAGAGCTAGTTCCAGGGCAGCCAGGGCTACAGATAAAAATCCTGTCTTAAAAACAAGAAACAAAAGAAAATTTAAAAAAAAATTATTTGAAACAAAATCTCCTTCAGTAGCACAGTCTGGCCTCAAACTCAGGTGTCCCCCACCCCCACCCCATCCTGCTCTCCTGAGTGCTGGAATTACAGGCTTGCACCACCACCAAGCCCAGTCTGTTTAGTAGTGTTTGTACTAGTGTGGCAGTGGCAGTATCGGATTTTATGAACCCTGTGACCCTGAAAGGCAGCAGCAGCAGAGGGTAAAGATAGATGTATAACTGTGTTTCAGCGAGAGCTTGCAGGGAGCTCCGTCCCAAAAGGCGTGAGGAAATGGTGAGGCGGTTCTTGTTTGTCCATGAACAGGCTGGTCAAGGGCTCTCCAAACCACCTGTCATAAATGGGTAACTGGACATTTCTACCGACTGACCAGTTTTGGAATACAGCTTACGACTTTCTCTCGACCGTATTTTCACTAGACTTCTCTCTCTCTCTTCTCGGCCCTTGGGCTTTGAACACACTCGGCGCAAACCTTCTCCCAACCCTATTCCCAGCCACTCTGGGAATAAGCTTCTCTTTTGCCTCCTGTTCTCACCACTTCTCCACATCCTACTCTTTCTAAAATTGCTTAACTACTCCCCTACCAGAAGAGACCTTTCTTGTTCAACATTTGAGAGGCTGGTGGATTTCAGGTCAAAATTTCCTCTCTAGTTGGCAACCAACAGAATAAACTGTCTCATTTAGCACACACATACTTCCTCTACATCCGCCTATCTGGTTAGTTGGCTCAAAGCAGTGCCCAGGCCTGATTTGTGAGAGAAGAGTGTTCTCCGTCCAACCCCTTTATGAAAGCCTCACGTATGAATAAGGCTGTTTGATCAGCCCCAGGCTATATGCTAGTCTCTGCTCAGGACACGGTTGCTACTGTGTTTCTAGCCATAGGGCACTCTCTTCTCTTTTCTCCTGCTTTCTGGTTCTTTGTTCAAGATACTATAACTAAATAGCAGATCCATGACTTCTGAACCACAAACCATGTTATAAACAATGCTATTTCTCCCTCATATAGACAACATTTCAAAACTTCCCTAAATTCTCTGAGAAACATTGAGTGTTATATTTTACATAAATACATTGTACTACACTTATCAATGTGTGTGTGTGTGTGTGTGTGTGTGTGTGTGTGTGTGTAGAGGTCAGAGAATGACTTTTAGGAGTTGGTTCTCTCCATACACTATATGGGGCCTATAGATTGAAGTCAGGTGATCAGCAAGCATCTTTCCCTGCTGAGCCATCTTACTGGTCCGAGTTTAAGTTGACTTTCTAAGAGATAAAGAATTAAAAGAAATACACAGACAAGGAAGGAGAGAAAATATATCCCAAATCATGCCAACCAGAAATAGCCATGTTTAGCTGCACAAATTGTAAAGTTTCCTGCTGCTCTCTTTGCGAAAACATCTTTCCACATGAGTGTAATATTATGCAGGTGTAGCATATTCTTTCCATTGGTACATGAAGGACAAAGCTGACAAAAGTTGTCATCCTTCATGACGACTAAACAGATAGATTGTAGTATGCCTGCTTTCTACTTACTGGGTACTTGCTTCTAGTTTTTTAGATAAAATACGCTGTGTTGGGTATTTTCTTAGAAGAGATTTCAGCAACAGAATGGCTAAGTAAAGATGATCACCAGTTGATGTTGCTCTGTCTCCCCATTCATCTTTCTTGGTGTATTTGTGGAATTCTCTCCTTCTCAGCCTGGGGATTGAAGATGTTTCATAATACGATATGATAAATGACAATTAACTACCCCCAAAAGAGAGCTTTCTCAGCCTCCTAACTCCTTACTCAATGATAATTTTAAAGTTATTATTTGAAAACATATTATTGTTTGTGTATGGTTGTTTCAGCTGCACGCATGTCTGTATATCCCAGTGCCTGTATATCTATGCAGTGCCTGTAGAGACCAGAAGGGGACATTGGATCCTCTGTGACTGGAGTTAACAGACTTTTATGAGCTGTCATGTGAATGCTGGGAACTTAACCTCTGAAAGAACAACCAGTGTGCTTAACTTCTGGGACGTCTCTCTGACCCCGATAATTTATTCTTTTAAAGTTGAAATCGAATGGCAGAGAACTTTTATGCTACCTGTGTTGCCCCTTCAACATGCGAAGTTTGTGTCTATTTTCATTTTGGGAGTGTCTCAGTCCCTCAGTGTTCTTTCCTCTCACTTTGAAGATGTCAGAGTCGCATGCGTGTGTCTCCAGGCATGGGTCTAAACACAGTTCTCTTCTTTAAGAAGTATCCTGAGTTACAAAGATACCCCCTTCCCTTCCACACTGTCAGCGAGGTTAGCAAGATCATAATGCTTTATTTTATCATCTATTCATAGCAAAATTACTGGATGCAGGAAAGTGAGCTCAGGGACATGTATTTCAGAGGAGCCTAGGTGTATCACTTTGATGGTAAGATACTATCAGGTGTGAACTCTTGTCTTTAAGCTCTGGAAGATTTTTGGGTAATTAAATATATCTGGGTAAGTGGTAATATTATTTCTGGTGTATTATAATATAGAAGTGCCTGGAAATATTGCCCAAAGAAGTAATTTTGGCCAATTTTTGAAAAAATATATCATAATGGCTTAGTATGTGTCCAAAGATTCCTTGGCTCTCTTTCAGGGGAGTCTGAACCCCTCCTTCCCTTTGAGTGTGGAATATATTTACTGTTTTCCTTTTCTTTAAGACTCTTTGTGTGTGTGTGTGTGTGTGTGTGTGTGTGTGTGTGTGTGTGTGTGGTGTTCAGGTACCTGTGGAGACAACAGGGATTGAATTCCCTCTATATTTTAAGTTAGAGGCAGTTGTGAGCCACTACGCTGAGAATCAAACCTGGATCCTCAGGAAGCAGACAGTTCTCTTAACCATTGAGTGATCGCTTCCACCCTCCTAGAGCAACTTAATTCATTACAGGAAACAACTTTAGCAGGCAAAGGAACCAACTCTAGTGTGTCAGCAGGCTGGAGTGGTGCCTAGCAATAAACAGGAACAGGTTACTGATACTTGCAGACACTTGCCTGGACCTCATATGCCCTTCAGGAATGAAACCAAGACACTATACACCATCTGATTCCATTTGTCTGTTATTCTGGGAAAACAAGACTACAGTGACACAGAACAGGTTAGTGGTTGGCATAGACATGGACTAAGTGTGTAGTGGGACTCTTCTGTACTCTTAATGTGTTTCTGGTTACATGACTTATCTGCCACCATTCTCCACAGAACTGCATTCCAAAAGAGACAAACTTCACTCTATGTGTATTTTGAAGAGCACCTAGAAACTGAAGGAATCTTCGTGTAACTGTGTAGAAGTAAACAAAGAGAACAGAAAATGTTTCTTACCATGAAATATCAACTCAACAAAAGGGCAGCTCTGAGGGATGCCATGGCAAGATGACATTTCGCAGACAGTAGAAAACATACCTCCTCTGTGCAATCTTTATCACATGTCTTTGGAACTGTTGACAATGAGTGTACCTCGAGTTAAACTTGGTCTGTTTGAGCAGAGCCTTCCTTGCACAAAAGCTGAAAATACTTAGAATTCAGGAAGAGTCAGATCAGTGATCTGTGCATTCTAGCCTGCCATTAGCTAGGTAACTATAAATAAACCACTCAGCCTTAGACAGGTGATCATTTGGCTAGCAAGGGAGTTCTTGGTGATGTTCCAGTCACATTCACGCGAGAGACATGAAAATGGTTGACATAATTCTGTTCCTTCAAAAAGGCAGGTAGGTCTGGAGTCTACTGTCTCTCCCTCTATCTCCCCCCACCCCCCCAAATAATAACTGTGAGTCAGGAGACACTGTAATAATGGTATCTGACTTCTGCAGACCTACAAAAATGCCTGGAAGAAGATGCCTCCTCTTCAGGGTAGATCTACTTTGTAAAGTTTAGAGGATCCTAGGCATTGTGAATTTTTATTGACAGATTTCCATGTTAGCATTGAGACCAAAGACTGGCTTTGGATAGTAGTGCCAAACAGTTGCCAAACAATAAAATTTTATAGATCTGGGGTTCTTTAGCCTAGTGGGGGAACTGTTGGTAAGACACAATCTTTGAAATATTTTAACATGCCTAGAGGAGCACCGAACTCTCAACATATGAAAATGAGTAATGTATGTAGAAGAGAAATGTGTATTACTTTAAGTTATCCATCTTATACACATTTATGGAGTTGCCATAATATGACCCATATAGATATATGAATTTTATATCTCAACACACAAAAAGTTCACCGTTCTAAATAAAATTACAAGTAAAATATGGGGAAAGGAACACAAGCAGTCAATTTTTATTTTGCCAATTATTATCATTAAGAAGAAAATAAATGGGGTGGCAATATATCTCAGTGAGTAAGGGTCCTTGCCACCAATACTCGCATGAGTTTGACCTAGGGGACCCATACTGTGGAAGCAGAGAATGGACTCTAACTTTGCCTAACTTCATGAGCAATCTATAGCACACACCTCCCATCTACCTGCAATAAACATATTCATTAATAAATATAATTAAAACTTTTTAAAGAGTAAAATAAGTGAAAAGACTTTAAACAAAAATCAAATCACACCACATATACATTATTGTGTAGTAACAGAGTGCCAGGGATAATGAGCAGCTTCTAAAACCTTCCAGAGAGAGAAGACAGACTAAGGGTCACCAAAAAAAGAGTAAAAAGGGTCGCAAGCAGCAGAAGGTCATTACTGCAGCCACACAGAATGCTAGACTAGAACATTGATGCCCATGTGATTTTGAAGGAAAAACGAATCTTCAGAATAGAATTCTATATTCAACTAAATTACCAACCAATGATAACAATTTTTCTTCTCAAATATTTGAGAAAATCATCCACATGTTTTTCTAAGGCAATCAGGAAGGACATTTAAATTCATGAAAAGGAGGACAACATAATATGCAGGGAGTCCCTGTGAGAATATGGTGCAGGGAAAACCTAGTCTGAGATGCTTGGCCAAAAGCAGACAGTAGTAGTCTGGAGAGGAGAAGAAGAGGAAGGCAGGAGAGCTTTCTTAGGAGAGAGAGAAAAATGACACAGATGGAATGTCTAATGCATGTGCCTCAAAGCAATGCACTGAGAACTCAAAACAATACACATACTTGACATTATTTAAAATAAAAGATAAAAGAACTTATAACAATGACACCTAACAGTATGCACAAAAATTACAAAGTTAATGCTACTTGAAATTTGCTAGAAGATTGTCAGATATCTGTGGTTCTGGTCCAGTGTCTCAGATGCTTGGAACAATCTATTGAGGGAGCATACCGTACTATAGTAGCTTGTAGAATTCTATGATAGAAAAACTTTTTTACTAAGATCCTTTGATGCCAGATTCAAGTGAACTATGCTCTTTGGTAGGTGGTATGTATCTACTGATTGTCAGCCATGCTATTAGGCAGATCCCTTACAGAATTAAGTCATCTTGGTGAATAAAAAAAACCACTACTTCAGATGTGTAGTTGTGGTGACTCTAGGACAGGGTCCAAGATCTAAGAGCAAGGCAAGAATCCCTCTGAGGCTCCCACCTCTCTGAAGGTCACGGTTCAGCCTTTCTTTGTCTGTTTTGCATTATGTTTAATTACTTTCAGTACTGGCCCAGTTAACTTCAGCTGTCACAGCTTGGAGCCCTCTGAGGGAGTCTTAATTGAGAAATTTCCCAGATTAGATTATCTTTATTATTTTAACTAATAACAGATATAGGGAGGCCCAGCCCACTGTGGGTGGTGCCATCCCTGTCCGGGGTGGGAGAACTTGACTTCCAAGCAAGAGCCTGAGAGCAAGCCAGCTGGAAAGATCCTTCTAGGGCGTTGGAGAGATGGCTCAGTGGTTATGTGTTATGTATACATAATAAATAAATATTTTTTAAAAAAATATTCTTCTATGATTTCTGCTCCAGGTCTGTGTCTAGTCGACACTGTCACGTCTCAGTGGAGGACTGTGACCTGGAAGGGTATGATAAATTTATCTTTCTCCTCTCCTAAGCTGCCTTTATGTAATGAAGTGTCAGGAAGTTTACTGTTTTATTTATGGTTGTGTACCTTGTCATGAGGAAAGTGGGTTCAAATATCAACTTTACAGTTCCCTGATCTTTGTTCAGCCTTACCACATGGTCTTTGTAAAGACAGATCAAGTCAACACTTTCTTCTTCAGCCCTCATTTCAACGCTCAGTATTTGCTGTTGTCATTTGGTGCTGCACTGAGGATAGAACCCAGGGCTCAATGCATGCTGGGTAAGCACTCTTCTATTGCCCATCTACCCAGTCCCATTTTTACTTTTTATTCTGAAATACTCTTGATAAATTACCCAGTCAGCCTTGAATTCATGATCCTCCTACCTCAGCCTCCTTAATAGTTGTTATATTAAATGTTTTCATAGGCACAGATTTGAAAAAAAATCGGAGGGAAAAAACTGCTTAACTGCGTGTGTCTGTGCGCACTTGCGCATGTCTGTGCACGCATGCACACATGTGAGTGTATGTTCTTGAATGGACAGTGGGACTGAAGATCCTTCAACTACCTTTAAAGAAGTTCGAAGTCTATGTAAGTCAGGCTTTTAAAAAATGGTGGTAGGTTCTTGACTCTAGCAGAGTCATTGGCTAGCCCTATGATACAATATTTTAGGTGAAAAGTAACAGACATATTATCTTTCTAGTACTTGATTTCAAAGTCAAATGTACTTCTTCCTCATGTTGTGTAAGTTTCTATATTGAAACAAAAATGACAAAATACTACATTTATATGCACACATGTATACAGATATACATTTATTGTTTTTTTTTTTTTTTTTATTTTGAGACAGGATTTCTCCTGTAGTTTTGGAAGCTGTTCTGAAACTCACTCTGTAGAACAGGTTGGTCTTGGACTCACAGACATCTGCCTTCCTCTGCCTCCTGAGTTCTGGGATTAAAGATGTGTCCCCCCCACCACCTGGAAAATCAATATATTTTTAAATGGCAGAATTCTGGGTCCTCATAAAGGTGAACGCTGGATAATTTGACTATTACTGCAACAATCATCCAATACAGTTACTCCCCCTTCTTCAAATTCTTATTATGGGACAGAATAATTTTGGGGAATAATGCAAGAAGATGAACACCCCAGATGTGGTTATTACTGCAGTGGCTATGACCTTTTCGCTGCCCGTATGAACAACTGCGGCCTTGCTTCCTTCAGTAGTAGCAACTGAGGATTTTCAAAAGAAAACCTACCCCATAGATTCTAGCTCTCTTTGACATGAAAGGAAGTTAATTTCCAGAAGTTAATTATATTAATATCCCAGAAGAGGTCAAGGAGCAGAGCATTCTGTGGATGGGCCCTAGTTCTCAATAAGTGAACCTGATAAAATCAATTCCAGTGCTCACACGGATTTATGACTGCAACAAGCCCAATGTTTGACGGTCGCAGCAACAGATCCTTAGAATATTCTCTGTGCTGGTGTCACAAGAAGGGCGGGTACACAGATAAAAGAGGAAGAACCCTTTGTTCTTGACACCACATGGTTTTTTAACAATTGTTTAAGACATCATCATTTTGAGACAAGCCCTAGTAGTCATCTGTGATGACTAAAGTTGTCCTTGTGACACAACCTAGAATCACCTGGAAGACAATTCCAGTGAGGGACAGTCTACACCAGGCTGGCTTGTGGGCTTGCCTGTGAGGGATTATTTTGATTGCCTTAACTGATGTAGAGAGACCTGGCCTGAAAGTGGTTGGCACCATTCCTGGTTTGGGGCCTTGGTCTGTGTGGAGTAGAGAAAACTAGCTGAGCAGTGAGCCCTGGCGCATTTTCCACGCCTCTGTGCTTGACTGTGGGTGTCATGTGACCAACGGCCTTGACTTATCTGCTGTGATGGAGTGTTCCCTGGAACTGTGAGTGCGAATTAACCTTTTCTCCCGAGTCATGTTTGACCAGGTTCTTATGGTTATCACAGCAACAGGGCTGAGACTAAAATGTAATCCGAGAGACTTGCTTCTCTGGGTTGTCTGTCACTGGTCTCTGTCCATGAATCCGGTCTGCTCCACAGATCAGATTAACATTCCTCCATTGCCAACTTCTCAGAGCTCAAATACCTCATTGCCTCCCATTGGTCTCCTCCCATTGCCTCATCCAACTTCTTATTTTTCAGTCTACTCAAGTGTTACTCCACTCCACTGAGCGTGGCTAAACCTACCTTTAAAATCGCTGTGAGTGCCTTCCACTCATAGCTCTGGATCCATGTTCCCCACCGGTGCCCTATGACTCATGTTTTCCAGGGCAGCAGTAGGAAGCCCCTGCAGGTGTTGTTATGCAGGGAACTGAAACGCAAGAAGAGATAAGAATGAAAACTTAGTGCAGATTGACTTCATCAACCTGGATCAGACTTCAGGGGGGGTCTAATAACATTCAGGAAGTCCAATAACAATAGGCAGTTTGCTTCCATTGTAAAGTCCAGATAATTTGGAAAAGAATTTTCTAGCCTGATACAATTCTGCTGCACAAGGAAGCATAATTACATTAAAACTCAACTCAAGGTACCTGTCATTTCTTCCAAGAAGATGGGTTCTAGAGATACACTACCTGTGCTAGCTTAAGGGCCTGAGGATCTAGCCTGGTCTCCATCATAGAGATAGTGTAAAGGTCATTTAGGCTATTAGTCACCTCTGGTCCTGGTTGTGAGAGTCATTTAGATTACTAGTCGCTTCCTGTTTTGGTTGTAAGAACTTGATAACGCCTGGCCCAAGAGATATAACACAGATCCCCTGGAGGTTAATCACTTGCAATTCTCAGCTTTGTGGATGGAAGAACAGGTTTTCCATCTTTCACGTTGGAGAGACAGTCCTTGTGTGCTTAACATTTCTGCCTTCTCTGGAGATTTGTGCGCTCAAGGACCTTCATGCTGTGCTTCCAACCCTAAACTGCATTTAAATTGTTCATTATTTTAAATACCACCTAGTAGTAGAAGTCAGGGCCTCTCCTTCCTGTATGACTTCCCCATATGGTCTTTTATGGAGCCTAATAGTCAGATTTCTTGTACAGCAGGTCAGGGCTCCCTACAGTGTTCAAGAAAAACATCCTCCCATCCTCCTCCATACTGGCCTCTCAAAAGCTGGGGCTCACAGTTTAGCAGTCACAAAGCAGTTCCAGATTCTAGAGCAGAAAAGAAAATCAACATCTGCTTCAAACTTTCAAATGAGTCTAGCCTGGGCAACAACCTGATGGTGTCCTGGACAGAGTCCAAGCACCAGGAGCCCCACCTTATTGGCCCCAGCCAACCCCTGAACCCAAGGACATAAAATAGCTGGCATTTAAAATAATGAACAGCTGAAGTATAATTTGGTAGCTACCTGCTAGTGTCAAAGAAAATCTGAAACATAGTCTATCAATGGGGGCACATGGATTCAAAGCTAAAACTGGAAGTAACTCACAGAAATCGTAAATACATATTTAGCCACACTCAATTATGTTCTTAAAAAAGGACAATATCTATTGTTTCAAAATATCTGATAAATAAAGGAAGTCTTATAATAAACTAAACATTAAATGCTAACTATTAAGTAACATTAACATTGAAAATGAAATTTATGCCCTGGCAGTGCTGAAACATGCATCATAGACAGTCCATATATGGAAGTTCTGTTGAACTTGTTTCATGGTCTAAGTTGATGAGGACGACTGACCAGGTCTTTTCCTCAAGAGGGCACCAGATCTCACTACAGATGGTTGTGAGCCACCATGTGGTTGCTGGGAATTGAGTTCAGGACTTTTGGAAGAGCAGGCAGTGCTCTGAACCACTGAGCACTGGTATTATCAATTTGAATAATAAATAATATGTATTTATATGTTCATTGTCAATATTAATATTAAATATTAATATTAAAACTAACACCTCAATTTTAAAGTGAACAAACAAAATAAGCAGCCATTTCACTCAGGATAATTCATCCAAAAACTCGCTTGATAGCATGATAGTTTTTTTAGTTGGGAGACTTTAATGACTACTTCTATTTCACTAGGGCCTATAGGTCTATTTAAATTGTTTGTCCTGACTTAACTTTGGTAAGTAGTACCTGTTGAGAAAATTGTTCATTTCTTTTAGGTTTTCTAATTTAATGGAGTATGGGTTTTTGATGTATGTTCTTATGATTTTTCTGGATTTCCTCTGTGTTTGTTGTTAAGTTACAGTTTTTGCTTCTGATTTTGTTAATTTGGATATTCTTTCTATGGCTTTTAGGTATTTTGGATGAGAGCTTGTCTATCTTGCTGATTTTTCTCAAAGAACCAATTCTTTGTTTCATTGATTCTTTCTATTGTTCTCTTGTTTCTATTTTATTGTTTTCAGCCCTCAGCTTGATTATTTCTTGCCATCTACTACTCTTGGGTTATTTCCTTTTCTTCTAGAGCTTTCAGGTGTGTTGTTAAGTTGCCAGTATGAGATCTCTCCATATTTTTCAAATGTAAGCACTTAGTGTCTCATGGATTTGGGTATACTGTGTAATAATTTTCATTGAATTCTAAAAAGTCTTTAATTTCTTTCTTATTTCTATCTTCAACCCATTTTTCATTTAGTAGAGAGTTGTTCAATTTTCATGAGTTTGTAAGCTTTCTGTTGTGATATCTAGCTTTACTCCTTAATGGTCTGTTAGGTGCATGTTGCAGGAGGTTTGTTGACTCTCTACCCCCAAACTGT
The DNA here is from genome assembly GCF_982192425.1 of Myodes glareolus. Classification (NCBI taxonomy): domain Eukaryota; kingdom Metazoa; phylum Chordata; class Mammalia; order Rodentia; family Cricetidae; genus Myodes; species Myodes glareolus. Next base: position 32,948,414 of record NC_142029.1, on the reverse strand, counting down.
CTATAAACTGAAACTTGATTCAGAGGACAAAGCCACACACTCAGCTGACCACAATAAAACATGTAGTTTTTTTGGTGGACTCAGATGGGGAGAGAGGGACACAGAGAAGAAGAGAGAGGACCTTAGGAGTGTCACAGCCCTTTTTGGATATCAGAAAAGCAGAGAAGAGAGTCAGCTGGGCCTTTCTCCATTGATTTTTGGTTCAACCAGGTTGATACCCTATCTGACTCCCGAGTTTTCATTAATAATAGAATAATTTAGAGAATCATTAAAGATGCAGGGAATTATTTTAATTTTCTTGAATCTGTTGAGACCTGCTTTGAGCCAAAGTATATGGTCAGCTTTGGAGAAAATTCCATCAGATGTGGAGAAGAAAGCATCTTCTCCTGTGTTTGGATGTTTGTTCTGTAAATATCTGTTAGGTCTATTTGGTTTATACCATCTGTAAGCACCAGTATTTCTCTTTTTAATTATTGTCTGAATGACCTGTTTATTGATGAGAGTGGGGTATAGAAGTCTCCCACTATTAGTGTGTGAGGGCAATATGTGATTTAAGCTGCAGTAGTGTTTCTTTTACAAATTTGGGGACCTTTGTGTTTGAGGCATAAATTATAAGAATTGAAATGTAATTTTAGTGTATTTTTTTCCTTTGATGAGTATGTAGTCTCCTCAACTATCTCTTTTGACTAATTTTGGTTTCAAGTTCATTTTGTTAGATATTAAAATTGCTACATTATTTTGTTTCTTAGGTACGTTTGCTTGGAATATTTTTTCCAACCTTTTACCATGAGGTAACATCTGTCCTTGATGGTGAGATGTGTTTCTTGGGTGCAGCAGATGGATGGATCCTGTTTTCATGCCCTTTCTATTATGTGTCTTTTTATTGGGGAATTGAGACCATTGATATTGAGAGCTATCAATGACCAATGATTGTTGATTCCTGTTATTTTGTTGTTGTTGGTGGTGGTGTGGTGGTGGTGGTAGTGGTGGTAGTAGTAGTAGTAATAGTGTGTGTGTGTGTGTGTGTGTGTGTGTGTGTGTCCAGGTACTTCCCCTCTCTTGATTTTGTTGGTATGTGATTATTTTCTGTGTTTTTATGGTTATGTTTAACCTCTTCAGGCTAAAATTTTTCTTCTAGCACCTTCTGTGGGGCTGGATTTGTAAATAGATATTATACAAATGTTGTATGGAATATCTTCTTTTTCCATCTATGGTAATTGAAAATTTTTCTGGGTGTAGTAGTCTGGGCTGATGTCTGTGACCTTATAGAGTTTGTAGCCTATCTGTCCAGGCTGTTCTGGCTTTGATAGTTTCCATTGAGAAGTTAGGTTTAATCCTAATAGGTCTGCCTTTATATGCAACTTGGTCTTTTCCTCTTGCAGTTTTTAATATTCTTTATTTGTTCTGTATGTTTAGTGTTTTGATTTTTATGTGGTGAGGAGACTTTCTTTTCTGGTCCAATCTACTTGATGTTCTGTAAGCTTCTTGTACCTTTGTAGGTATGTCCTTCTTTAGGTTAGGAGATTTTTATTCTATGATTTTGTTGAAAATATTTTATGGGTCTTTGAACTGATATTTTCTCATTTCTCTATTCTTATCATTCTTAGATTTTGCCTATCATCTCCATAAAGTTGGTTTTATGGTCTTTTCCCTGTACTTCAGCTATTTTGGAATATTCAAGGCCTGCTGTGGTAGGATAGCTGGGCTCTAGTGGAGACATGTTGCTCTGTCTCTTATTGACTGTGTTTTTATGTTGGCCTCTAGACATTTGGGTTTGGGATGATTATAGGTCTAGGTGCTGATTTCTGGCTTGTTGGTTTTGGGATGGGTGTTTTGCTCCACAGTTTCTGGTTCCTCTGGATTTTCCTGGCCTGCGTATCTGCTTTCTTCACAGGAACTGCCTGTTGGTGTTGGGGGCTGGGATAGTGGAGTGAGATAGAGGAAGGGAAGTTGGAGGATAAGGTCTTTGTGATCCTTTGGGGATGGGGCCAGAGATACTAGGCGGTGGGCGTGGGTCTCAGGAGCAGAAGGAGAGGTGTGGTTTTGCCTTCAACCTACCTTTTGCCCTCAAAAGGAGTTCCCCTTAGGTTAGAAGGGAATCCCCACTGTAGCCTAGTGCTGGGATAAAGAATCAGAGTCCTGAGAGGAGGAAGTTAGAGGGGGTTGGACTATGGGATCCACAGGAATTGTGGGTAGGGGGGAGAGGAAGGTTGCAGCTGGTCTTCTGTTGCAGAGCTGAGGATGAGACAGGGGGATTGGGTCTAGGGGAACAGAGCGAGCACATCCATTCTTATATCTCCTCACTTAATAGAATATCAACACTTTACTTTTAGATTATGTGAATATACACTGTGAATATATTCCTTTGTGGTACAGTCTCTACCTGAACCCGGGACTCACGGCTCACCTAAGCTGACATCTCAGCTGGATGGGGCACCAATAAATCCCAGAATTCCTCTTTCTCCTCCTCCTTCAAATGTAGTATTACAAGTATTTGCATGATGCCCAGCTTGTGTGAATAATGGGATTGGAACAGAGGTCCTCACTGGAGAGCAAGCACTCATAACTACTGAGCCATCTCTCCAGGACCTTAGGTGTTCTCATGATGATGAATTATTTGGAACTCAAACCTAGCCATATGGGTTTGGGAGAAAAACTAGCACTCGCAGTTCCCATCCAACCGGCTGAATCTGGATACTGTATGTTATTGTGTTGTCTTTGAATTGTTTGACTGCTGAGGAAGGAGCAACAGCTGCTAAAAGACATTGATTATAAATGCTGCTGGATTAATCCTATCTGTATATTTTGAAAATGCCTTGATATATTGCAAATTTAAATCAAAAGATATGTTATTTTGGAGAAAATGTTTTGCTTTTGTTTCCACAGGAAATGAGAGGCTGTGGATTCATTCTGGGTTAAGAAAAATAAGGATTGATCAATGAAGACCTCTTGAAAAATCTCCTATAGGAGTGGATGGTCCAGATGATTCTGTGGGAGCCAGCCGTGATAAGCTAAGTATGGGCTGGTCACTCAAAGGAAGTTCTTTACTTCCAACCATTATCACCTGCCAGAGTAGAGCTCAGCCATCGATAAATAGGCCTTAGCCTCAGTAGTTTACCCTGAAGCAAAACCTAGCTGTAGAAAGAACCACAAGCTTAGATGACCCGACCACCACCCAAGAACAGACCATTCAAAGGAAATGCCTAACATTCCAACCACCTGCCAGAACACACTCATTAGGACACCCCTAGACAAATGTCAGCCAATCAGGGGTCCTGAACCTCAGAAACACCTCACCTCACCTTTACTACTATAAAAACCCAATTCTAACTGAGCTTGGGGCTCTTTGTTTATTCCAATACATTGGACATGTGGAGAGACCAAGTTTGCAAACTTGCTTAAAATAAAGACTCTTTGCTTTTACATACAAGACTTGGTCTCTTCTTAGGGACTTCGTGGATTTGGGGCATAACAATCCAATGTTTTAGAGCACCTATGAGTTCTAACATCCAAAACAGTTTCAAGACTGCTGACTGAGATGATCCAGGCTCACAGAATACTTCAATCAGGACTTGATCATAATTTTAAATTTTCTGTAGGTCCTCAAAAGATTATCAGTGCCCCCAATCAGCAGGAAGTAGCCTAGAAATCTATGCCCACATCCCCTCAAAAATAGATTACGGATGTTTGTCTTTGTTTAGAGTGTTGGTAACAAGTTGTTATTGATAATGATCAGAAAAAAAAGCTAAACAAAGGAGATTAGATTCAGAGTTCTTGTTTAGAAAAGAAAAATGGGAAGTGCTATGGGATAATGCTTTTTTACCCTGTAAAGATTTATCACAGGTATTGGTTTAATAAAGTGCTGATTGGCTAGTTGCCAGGCAGAAAGTATAGGCAGAGAGATTAAACTAGGTGATTTCTGGAAAGAGTAAAGGCTCAGTCTGCAGTCTCCACCCAGACACAGAAGAAGCAAGAAGAAAATGCTGCACTGAGAAAAGGTACCAAGCCACATGTCTAATCATAGATAAGAATTATGGGTTAATTTCAGTTGTAAGAGATAGTTAACAATAAACCTGAGCTAATAGGCCCAACAGTTTATAATTGATATAAGCCTCTGTGTGTTTCTTTGGGGCTGAATGTTTGCAGGACCAAGCAGAACAGAAACCTCATGTTACAGCTAATCTTCTCTCTTTATTCTTGGCTCCCCCAAAACTGGGCGTTCTTCTGCCCAGCCCCACTTAAGAACCCTGGCTACACATGGGTCCTCCCTACCACTTCCTGTCAGCTAGTTGCTGACTCGACCTCCTGACCCTAGGTTAATTTTATTTAATCAAACAAATGTAATACATCTTTTCATCATTAAACAAATATTCTACAACATACACGAATGTAACATATCTTAAATATTCCACAGTAGGGAAGAGCTGTGCTGTGTTTGTTTTCCTTTTATTACATTTTAACACACAATTTAATACCTATGTGTGTATAACCCTTTCTCCCACCATGTATGTGTGTATGTGTATGTATGTAAGTATGTCTTCCTGGGCATACATGTATTCTAAAGAACACTTCCTAAAGAGGATGTGTGTTAGATTGCTTGGAGTTGGAGTTATGGGAGGTTGAGAGTTACCTGACCTGGGTGTTGGGCACTGTACTTGGAGCATAGTCAAACTCCCAGTGGCTAGTGCCTTAATGATAACTGAGTCCTTCCTCAGAAGCCACCAACTGCAAGGAGCTACACTTCGGTATCCCTATCACAATTTTTAAGGGCTCTCTTCAATGACTTCCTGTTAAGAAGACTCTTTCTTTTGGTGGCAGGTGGGATATTGTTACAGAACCTTTCAATGTCTCTTATCCTCAACTATGAGTCTGCTGGCATCAATAGCACTACAAAATGCTCATAACAGCCAGTGGCAGTAATGATCATGGACTTCCACATGGATTCCAAATGAACCGTGGACTTTCACATGGCCTCTGGAGGCAGTACGAAACACAGACAAATGTAGCACATGGCCCCCATGGTAGCACAGACTAAGGACTTGAACATGACAGTTCTTAGTTGAAGTATAACACTGTAGGTCCACTGTGTGCTGGGTGTTGTGTTAGATTCTGGGCATTACAAAAGATACAATATTAAGAAGCAAATCATCACCTCTCCCCACAAAGCCCTTCTAAATGTGTTACATAAAACCCAAGACCAACAGCAATAGTGGGGATAGGCTGGAATGCAGAGAGGCATCCCTGAACTGCAACATGTACCATCAGAAGGCCCAGGGATGCAGCTGAGAGTTCAAGAGATAAGCTGTCTATGGGCCAAAAGAAGGTGGTGGTATCGTGTGAATGAGTCATTCACTTTCTTCAAGTAGGGAAAGAAGAGAATATGGAACATTGGGGTATAAAAGAAAATATGTTGCATTTATGAAAAAGTTTGTGGTATAGTTTGGCTGAAACATGGAATGAACTTTGCAAATGGAAATTCAGGAGAAAGAGAAGCAAGGGTGACCCTGGACAAGAAGACCTTATAAGATGGACCAGGATTGAAATTTTAACTTGAGACAGATAAGGAAGTAATGAATGATCTTAAGAAAAAGACAAGTGATTGGGATATTGGAATAAATTACTGGTTTCTGGAGGTGAGAGTTTTAACAAGTTACACTCACTGGTTGCAAACTCCATGCTTGACTAGGCTGTTAAACATTACCACATCTATCTCAACTAATGCTGGAAATTATGCTCTGACTCTGAACCATATTTGACTGGGAGTCTCTCTTTCCTTTTTCCACCTCATAACTGCTGTGGGATAATGTTCCTGTACCCTGTAAAGATTTGTCACTTGTATTGGTTTAATAAAATGCTGACTGGCTAGTAGCCAGGCAGAAAGTATAGGTGGGGAGACCAGACTAGAAGAATTTCTGGGAAGAAGATAGGCTTGGTCGGCAGTCACCAGCCAGATACAGAGGAAGCAAGATGAGAATACCTCACTGAGAAAACATATCAAGCCATGTGACTAACATAGAAAAGAATTATGGGTTAATTTAAGTTGTAAGAGCTAGTTAATAATAAGCCAGAGTTAATCGGTCAACCAGTTTATAATTAATATAAGTCTCTATGTGTTTTGTTGGGACTGAATGGCTTCAGGACTGGGCAAGACATAGACTACTGTCAACACAAAATAAGTCCTTCTTCCCACCCAACACACTAATTAGCACCTATCAACTCTGAAAAACCTGATCATTTACACACATAGAAAATGGGTAGAATATTCTGGAGTAAAGCATGTTGTTGTTGCTGTTGTTGTTACTGTTATCAATGTTATTGTTTGAGACAGGGTTCCAAGTGAGATGTACTGAACAAGAATTTCTCCTTTCCTTTTTAGAGGACACAGATAAGGCTTTGACAGAGTAATAGTTGACAAGTAGGGTTTAAAGGGAGGGCAGAAGTAATGAATAGTGGTTGAGGACAAATCACTGCTCTGTAAATGATTTGAAAAGATCATGTGTTCATTATGGTTCAGTGTCAGATTGTGATGGGAATAAGACATTACTAAATGTTAAAGGTAATCTAGCATTGAGAATTTTGTTGTAAAAGGAGCGGCGGGCCACTTCCTGTTGCCCAGTTCCCAGCTAGCTTTACCTGAAATAATTACACGGAAACTGTATTCTTTTAAACACTGCCTGGCCCATTATCTCTAGCCTCTTCCTGGCTAACTCTCACATCTTGATTAACCAATTTCTACTAATGTGTGTAGCACCACGAGGTGGTGGCTTACCGGGAAGTTTCTAACCTACGTCCATCTTGAGCCAGAGCTTCATGCGTCTGCCTCACTTCCCTTCTTCCCAGCATTCTGTTCTGTCTACTCCACCTATCTAAGCTGCTGTCTTATCAAAGGTCAAGGCAGTTTCTTTATTAACCAATGAAAGTAACACGTAGACAGATGATCCTCCTACATCATTTCCCCTTTTTCTGTTTAAACAAAAAAGAAAGACTTTAACTTTAACATAGTAAAATTACATATAACAAAACAGTTATAAAGCAATAATTACAGTCACAATATTTATATCTATTTTATCTTTTATCATAACCAAGGAAAACTATCACTATCCATTCTTCAACTTCATCAAAGACTCCAGAAGGATATAATATTACCTAAGAAAACAAGAAATAAGGAACTTCCAAACTCTAGAAATGACAGAGACATCTCACATCCTGGACATTCACCCAAAGTTTCTCTGTACCATTGGGGCATCCATCTTCAGCCTTCAGGCCCATAGTATCCAGCAGACATTTCCATGAAGCAGGAAATTTCAAAGGCAGTTCAGTCACTATCTGCTGTGTCGTACAGAATGTCTCATAGACTCTTTCATGAATCAGGAACCCTGAAAGACCTTGAATTTATGTAAGTTCAGCAGTCCTCTCTGAGGGTTCTTTGTGTCCAGTTTATGCATCAGTCCAGGTAAGAGCAGTTTCTTGCCCAAATGGCTATCAAACTCTGTAGTCTTTGAAAGATATGAAGAATGCCTATTTAACTGAAATATATCTCTATATACCTAGAAAATCTAACTAACATGACTACAAGCTTGACTATTATTGATGATTATCCATTAACAACCTATATTTCCTAATTATACATTACATTTTTAAATGAACTATACAATCACAATACCTTATTCAAGATCAGAAATACATATACATGTAACAAAATTAACCTTAAATTTTTATCAATAAGGCAAAATTTATACCAATGTAAATTATTCATATCTATATCATATCCCACTTTAAATGTAAAAGAACATTTATAAACAATATTTGGAAATATGGATGTAGTTATTTCTCTCCAAACTTCTTCCTGCTGTATGGGGCATTGTTAATCAGGTCTTTTATGGTGTATCCTGTGTGAAGTAATTTTTTGAGAGTATTCACAGCAATCTTTCAGGAGGGCGTGGTCTGTCATACCATATTGGGATAGAAGCAATTTACAGGGTCTCATCCTCTGTGAAAACAAAAGAAGAATCTCTTTTACAAAGTATCATATCCTCAGATCCAAATTCTGAAGTCATAATACCCTTATGATATCCATTCTGGTTTAGCTTGGCAGCCCATATAATGAAACGTCTCTCTGTACTTAGCTCCTTCACAGTCAAAAATTTTAAAGAAAACACAATGTACATAATCCAGACTCTGTGAATTTTCCATTTTTACGTGGCTTATTTTTCTTTATTTCTTTTAATCTATAACTATCTGTACTCTGTTTCTTTAAATACTTTACCCTTTTTTTAAGCCATTAACTTTATTCTCTATATTTTTTTTCTTTTCTCTCCCAAGTCTACGCACACTCATCCAACACTGTGACCCATTTATAGGTCTTTTATGTCTGAATCTGTCCTATTGTGAATCTGTCATTTTTTACTGTCCAGGAACACTTTTTGCTTTGTGCTTTTAAATCGCTAAGCGCTTAAGAATCTAAGCTGTGACATTTCTAGGTCAAAAACAGGTACTACCTGCTTGCCCCGCCCCACCCAGCCCAACATGGCTCGTGCCTCTGAGTCTTGCACATTGCACTGCTAGCATGGCTTGCACATTGCACTGCTAGCATGGCGGAGGTGCTTGTGCCTCTGAGCTGCAGCGTGCAACGATCCCCTTTAGGCACACAGCGAGTCTAGTTGCCATCAAGCAAATCATAGCACTTTACTCCAATTGTTCCATTCAAAAGCTCTGTCTTCCGCAGAAGCCAGACAGAGATTGCAATGGCAGCACAGCCCAGAAACTGGTTTTTCAAAACCGCCACTTTCTAGTAGACCTGATCCCGCTGCCTACTCAGGCAGGAAGAGCCGAGCCATGGGCATGGCCTCAGCTACTTTGTTCCCGACACACAAATGTCCAGGCCCAGAAATGTTCCATAGCCGGAGTTTGCAACGGCTGCAGGGCCCAGGAAGCTGTGTTTTAAAACCGCGCAGCTTTTTTTCTGTTGCTGTTGTTGAATCAGGAAATCTCTCTACAGCATGCCCTAGGAAACAGCAAAAAGCTGTGTTAAGCTCTCTTTTCCTTTTTTTTTTTTTAAATGAGGAGAGCCATGCCATTTTGGAAAGGTAGGCTTGAGAAGGAAATTTGAAGGAATAAACAATGCTATACATGTAAATATCCCCAGAATTAGAAAACACCAAAAGAGTTTTCAGAGATAAATACTATTTTGGGGCTGAGCGGTGGTGACGCATACCTTTAATCCCAGCACTCAGGAGGCAGAGGCAAGTGGATCTCTGTAAGTTTGAAGCCAGTCTGATCTACAAGAGCTAGTTCCAGGACAGGGTCCAAAAGCAACGGAGAAACCCTGTCTTGGAAAACAAAACAAAATAAAAGTCATAGTATATGAAAAGTTATCATGACAAGCAGATCATAGTATTAGCTCCTTTTTTCATTGCTATTTCAAAATGCCTGACAAAAAGCAGTTTCAGGGCATAAATTCTAGCTTACATTTCCATGGGATCATTCCAAGATGGTGGGGAAGGAATTACAGACGGTGTGAGGCAGTGGGTCATAAGACATCTGCAGTCAGGAAGCAGACAGTGAAGAAGTGGGCTGTACAAAGAATCCTCAAGGCACACCCCCAGTGACCTGTCTCCTTCAGCAGGGCTCCACCTCCTAATGTTTCCACAGTCTTCCTAAATAGCACCACCAGTTGGGCATCAACTGTTCAAACACACAAACCTGTGGGGGAACATTTCATTTTCAAAGAATGACAGTTGCTAACAGAGACTTAAACTGTGCTTCGAAGAAGTGGTTTCGATGATGACCCTTGTTGCCATGGTAAGCATTCTCTGCATAGTTAAAGGCACACAGCAAACAGGATGGAATCAAATATTAGTTTATTGATGTCTATTGTTAATATTTCAAACTGTCATGCTTACATGGTCTGTATGTATGTAGGAAAGTAAATCTTGAGAGTGTAGGTATCCTTGGAGAAATTCTATTTCTGGACCAGGAAATATATGCAGGAATGTCCTGCTATATTGAAAAGTGAACAGGCCAGTAGAGACAGATGGGCAAATGTCCTTTTAACAAGGACATAATCACTCATTTGAAGGAAATGAACTTGGTAAAGATGAGATAATATTAGCAAGGAAAGAGAAGAAAAATCAAAGGACTAAGACACGTTGGATATGCTTGAAGGCATCAGTTCTTAAAGGTACTTACCTACTAAATCTTTCATTGGGCACCTTTGGAAGGTGATGCAGAGTCATCATTGATTCCAAATCTAATAAATTAGGTGGTACAACTTTGTATAAATAGCATTGCAGGTTGCCAGGTTGTGATTTGGAAGACATTTGAAAAGAGTTTTAGTGAATATATGCAGCAGCTACCACAAACCTAGCATTCCACCTCCTAACTTCTGAGGAACTGATGCACTCAGGCCACAGTCACCCATAACTATGGAAACCATTAAGTGAGCAGTAGCTAGAGAGAATAACAACATCAGATCAGGCTGATCACAGACAACCAGTATCCTAGTCTTAGAAACACAGAAAGAATGAAAGAACTTGGAACTAGTAACAGAAGTACAGTGCACCCCTTAAAATAGCAATCTCAGAAGTCTCTGCTGAATCTGATCAATTATCTAGTTCTTCAGATAATATAAGACCCAGAAGAAAGCAGAAAACTTCCCATAGGAATCAGCTGGTAAATTTCAGAATGAGAATCCATAGGATTAGCCCAGCTTCCACAGCTCTTCCACTGAAATAAAAACAGCAAGAGGAGATTTAATTAAAATATGTGTAAGACTTTCAGGTGCAGCTCTGATTAACAACTGATAATGTTAATCAAAATAAATCTGGAGAATGTTTATAAAAATCAGAGAAGCAGAGGTCAGGCAAGGAATTCGTACAGAAAAGTAGGACATTATATAAAGATAAGAGAGTGAATTCTCTAAGTAGCTATGATAATCCTTAATACACATGCAACCAACATCAGAATATCAAACTATATGAGGTAAAACCTAACCTAACTGCTAAGAATAAGTGGATAATCTGTTAATTATTAAATATTTGAAGAAACTCTCTTTCAGTAATTTATAGATATGAGAGAGAGAGAGAGAGAGAGAGAGAGAGAGAGAGAGAGAGATCTGACCAGTACTAACAATCAACTGTTATAATTGTCATTGTTTATAGTGTTTCACTAAGCTATAGTAGAATAAATATTCCGAAGTTCATATTGGGCAGACCCAAAATTTGATCATATTGTTTGCAATAAACTACACATTAAACATTTCAAACTATATAAATAATAAAGATTATAATCTGAGAACCTCATGGAATTAAATTAGACAACACCATACTGAAATAGCTATAGATTCATTGCCCACACTATTAAGTAGCACATGTTCAATAAAAACATTTCAAAATGAAAATACTTTAAATAAAAATAGAACTCATCAAATTTTATATAATATAGTGAAAACATAGCTCAGAGACAAACGTGTGTTGCTTTGTACAAATATCAGAAAAGGAGCTAAATCTAATATCTAAAAAGAGCTAAGTTTCCGTTTGAAAGTACATGATGAGAGATATTTAAAGCATGCTGAAGAATATATTAAATACCAAAGCATAAATCAAAAAAACCAAATATGGGAACTCAGCTGACAAAAGCCAACAATACCAAAATACTAGTTCTTTGAAAAGATTATAGAAAAAAATTATAAAACTCTAGTAAGATAAACCAGAAAAAGATGTGAAGACAAATTAGTATAATACATAAAAGAAGGAATTATTATTACTGGTATCATGGATGTCAAATGTATAATGAAAGATTCATAAACAATTATGTGTTCATAGTTTTAATAACTTAGATGATACACAATTGATTACTTGAAAGTTACAAGTCATAAAAATTCAAAGAAGGCGAAATGGACACCCTGAATAAGGTGTTGTTTAATAAATGAATAAATGAAGAACTAGTAGCCTTTAAAATAATGCATCAGTTCAGTTGGTTTCATAAGTGAATTCAGCAAAGTATTTAAGAAGAAATGACGACAGTGACACCGACCAGCCTCAGAAAGATAAAACACAGGCAACAGTTTCTAGTTAGTTATCACAATCTTTTATTATATTAACACTGAAGTAAGAAAACTATATAGAGAATGTTCAGCCGATCTCATAACTGTATGTATAAATAACAGCAAAGTGAACTCAACAACACACACACACACACACACACACACACACATCACTCTAACAAGGCAGAAGAAATTTCAGGGGTGTGAGTCTGGGACTACAGCCGAATGTCGATCAAGGTACCAAGGGCTTCAGAAGTCTAGGAAAATAACATGACTCTGTTAAAGGTGCCAAAGCATTTATCGAAGCCCGTTCTCATTCAAAACACAAACATAGTAGTTAAGACTGATGTATGAACATGGAATAGAACATTTTATAAATCTTTGATGCATTTAGTATTTCTTGGTGAGAAATCGATATTTAAAGCATGCTGAAGAATATATTAAATACTAGAGCAGAAATCAAAGAAACCAAATATGGAAACTCAGCTGACAAAAGCCAATAATCCCAAAATACTAGTTCTTTAAAAAGATTATAGAAAAAAATGATACAGGTGGGATGAAAGTTCTTATATGTTCTTTTAAGCATTATTATATGATACAGTACTGGAAGTCACAGATAGAGAAATAACATAGGAAAATTCAGTAAAAGGTATAGACATCAGATGGACATAAATGCAACTATCTTAGTACTCATGTGAATCGATGGTCTGTCTATTAAAATCTTAATGAATTGATTAAAGAAAACTCCAAACTAAAAACTGATAAAATCAAGGTCACAGGATATAAGGGCAACATAAAAGGTCTATTGCTTTTCTATATATTAGCAACAAAACCCAGAAATTTAAAATCGACAGCATTATACCATTTCTACTAACGTCAAAAATATTGAAGTATTTAGATTGTCATCTAATAAAATAGAAAACACACATGAAGAAAACAAAATCGTTTCATGGAACAAATAAATAGAGATGTAAGGAATAGATTCCACATTCATGAACAGGGAGAGTCAATATTGCCAGTTATTTGAAATATGATGTAATATGATGCACAGGTTCAGCACCCTTCCAAGTAAAACTAACAACTTGTTTTGCAAATATAATAATCTTAAAGACCCCAAATAGTTAGCTCAGTACCAAGAGCACAATAGCAAACTGTTTAACTCAAGATTTAACAATGATTGCAATGGCATAGACTGCTAGTAAGCAGGTAAACAAATGGTAAAACAGAAAGGAGAACCCAGACACAGAGCCTCACTAATATTGTCAACTCATCTTCAGCAGAGGATCAAAGAAGGCGCCAATAATCAAGGACAGACTCCTCAACAGGTTAGTCCAGTACAGAGGGTCACTGGGAAATAAAATGTCCAGACACAGTCTCATATCTTCTGTAAGAGTAACCAAAATGGATCATAGAACTAAAGATAAAACACAAAATTGAATACTATCTGCAAGGTAACATGTGTGAAAAGTCATTTTCAGATTACTTATGATTTTCAATACAACATTGCCATGAAAAGATTTGATCAACTGCACTTCATTAAATGTGAAACTTCTGGGACTAGAGAAATGGTGCTGCAGATAAGGGCACTTGTGGGTATGTCACAGGGCAAGGTCACACATGGCATTGGGTAGATGACTCAAAAACTGTAACTCTGTTCATTTAAACCTGGTTAAAAAGAAGAGGAGAAGGGAGGAGGAGGGGGCGGGAGAAGGAGAAAACTTCACCCTAATCACCCCAAACTGACCACAATCAGGACTCCTCTGCAGATGAGAGATCGCTACTCACAGTGGTAAGTAAGGACAATCGAATATTATTCATTGATAAGAGGAAGTAATTATCAGGTCATGAGGGGAAAGAAAGAACGACAGAATGTGAATGTTTATTTCTAAGTAAAAGAAGCCAAGAAGAGGGTCCGCAGAGAAGCATAGCAGGCGGAGCACTTGCGAAGCAAAGCCGCCACGTGAGAAGGGGGCAGAAGCAGATCTGAGTTGAACAGAAAGAAGGTGATAAGCAGAAGCTGGAGCGAGGTAGTACAGCTGATGGCTGCTATCTTGCCTGGGAGCTCAGAGAGGCAAGGTTGACTGTGTCTCCAGATGTAGCCTCCCCGTCCCCCACTCCCTCCCCCGCGAAACTGATTTCAAATTTCTTGCTTGCAGGAGGGTAAAAGGATACATTTATGTTGATTGCACTGTCAGGTTTGTGGTCAGTAAGAGCAACGGTCTCAGAAAACTGTCGAGGTCATGACGGTGTCCCACTTGGTCATATGTAAGTGGATTGCCCAAAGTTTTCTTTCTTGAGACAGGCTACACATTGGCTCATTTCTTGTCTACCGAGGTGTGAGTTGGATTTCTGACATTCAGAATGATACAAATTAGACACGTGGAGAGCGAATTTTATTGCAGTCAGTAATCAACCCGGCTGGACTCAAACTGTGTAGTCTGCGTCCCTGCAGTGAACAGCTCCCTTTTTCCTTCGGATGTGAAGTTTATAACCCACACTTTACTGGTTCCTCTGTGAACCTTTTCCATGGGTTTGAATGGGTTTGAGTTGATGGTCAAGCCGACATGCTGTCCAGCATTGGTCACGTATGTGTGTGTGTGTGTGTGTGTGTGTGTGTGTGTGTGTGTGTGACTCTGTCTATGTGACCCCCTCCCCCTTCCAAGCTGTCTTTTCCTTTTTTTTTTTTTTTTTTTTTTTTTTGGCCTGCCATTTCGTGCTTCAGAACCTGAGCCTCAGGTCCCACTGGCATTATCTGCTATGCAGATGAGTGACTGTCTCCAGGCAAAGAGATAACAATCCCTAAATCAGACTGAAAACTGCAATTCCTGATTTTCCAGAGTAGGATCCACCCAGTTTCTGCTGTTTCCTGATTTCCAGTAAGTTTCCTTAAATATTTTAAACTTTTAATCTGGAGAAGCCCAATTTACCCACCACTGCCAGGAAGAAGTATAAACATGGCGTCGATGGCTGCTGTCCCCATTCCTTCTTCATTTTTATTTTATCTACACTTATCAAATTATTTCAGAAAAATCTTTATGACACTGACTTGTTTGTTCTTTATAACATTTAGGGGAACGACTCTTAGCATTCCTGCTTGTCAACGTAAAAACTGAATTCTGAATTGCAAACTTGTTTAAGGTAAGCCAGGATTCACATCCAGGGAAGCTTGGTCCTAAAGTTTATGTTCCTAATCTCTAAACTGCTTTCTCTCAGAACTGAAACTCCACATCTAAATGATGAGCCCAGATCACAACTTTTGTTCTTTAAAACAAAACAAGACAAAACCAAACAGGGCTTGACATGGGAATTCTGGAGATCTCCAAGTTACACCGGAGCCCCTATGTGAGAGGCTAGCACAGAAGTCTGAAGGCGACAGTGGCTGGCCAGGGCTGTCACTCAGTGCATGTGCGACCTCAGCTGGTCCTATCTCTTTCTGGTTTCGTCCAAACAACGTATATTTTCCCTCACCAGAGACAAGAGAGTCCTCATCCTTCCCTGCAGTTCCTCCGCCTCTCCACTTGATGGGGAAGGAACACAAGGAATACTTTTCCTTGGTTCAAAAAAAGAAACCCCAGTGTGAAGTTCTTATTTTGTACTTTCTCCTGATGACTTTAAACCCTTCTTTATAGGAAATGATGGCTATTTGGAGAGGAATAAAGAAAAAAAAATAAACCCTGTAAGATTGCAATGGGAAAAATCAATCACACTGAAAACATTTTCAACTCTCTTGACTGCCTGACATCTAACTAAGCCTTTGATTTTATTTAAGAGATTGTTTTCTTTTGTAGGTTTCCCATCTTTTTCTTTGAGGTGTCCCATGTGGCCCAGCTCCCCGTCCCACCTCCTCCTTCTTTCTTCTTTTTCTTTATGAATTTCATATATAAATACTATTTCTAGTTCCTTTCTCCCTCCAACTTGTCCTCTTCTCTTTCTGTTGCTTGATTTTCTGTGGCTTTGGTGGGTTCTGTGACTTTTCTGCTTAGAGTCCTAGGAAGGCTCCATCTTCTCTTTTTTTAAAAAGTGCCTAAGCATCAATGTCAGTCTACAGGGTTCATTTCGTCACCCAACCTCAGTCTCCCTTGTGCCTTCTTCTACTTCAGCCACTCAGCTGCTGGAAGTTTTACAAACAGAGAGAATAAATTTTACTTTTGTTCATTTCTGTTTCTTCTTTACATTTAGGTAATAAATGAAGCAAAAATATTCCATGAACATTTATTTACTATCTATGAGTTGTGCCCACAACCTCTGCTGTGCACTGCCCTTCAGCACAGCAAAGCACACATCTTTTTCTGCAGTCAGCCTTTTCTTTAGAATGTGCACTTATGCTGTTTAAGATCTGGTTCCTCACTTAGGCAGCTCCACTTCACAGCTGATGCTTGAAGCTAAGCACCATCTACAGCCGAGGGAAGGCACAGATTTCTTCAAAAATTTTCATCTAGCTCATGCTTGGCTGGTATTGACACTGTCTTACCTGAGGATGTGTCTGTGACCACCAGGTGTCAGTCTGGCATCTTAGGAGTCACACAAAGCAAAGAGCCCAAGTGCTCCTTCATGGGCATGCTGTTTAAGATAGTTCATACTTGAATTAACAATATCTTAAGGCTTGAAACTGGGATTGGTGAGGAAGAAGTGCAGGCCAATCCAGGTCTTTCTATGTCTTCATGTGCCTGCTCACTGAGCTGCACCGTGGGCTTTTCTCCTGCCATGTGATTGTGACACAGTTATTAACATGGCTCTTAGTCCAATCATAATGTGATAATACAATGTTTTTAAAAACCCTAAAATGTCTTGTCAGTTTTTAAGTGTGTAAGTGTCCTCTTAATTCTGAGCAGAACTCATTTCTACATGTTGATAATTTGTGGTGGAGGTCTACTTCCCAATCAAGTCAGAACACCACACCATCTCCAAACTGGGCAGCCTGTGCATCACTGGTTTTAGTTTCTCTTACTCTCCAGCCATCAACAATCACCATCCTCCACCAGGCTGTACTGTCCCTTCTTCAGCATCTTATCTAGCAGGGGTTTCCTTTCTGCGTGCAGGTGGTTTAAGCTCTCGTTCTGCATCTTTCAAAGTTTGCTCTTTGCGACGTGTGTGTGTGTGTGTGTGTGTGTGTGTGTGTGAGAGAGAGAGAGAGAGAGAGAGAGAGAGAGAGAAAGAGAGAGAGAGAGAGAGGAGACATATATATATATATATATATATATATATGAAACATACACACAAACACATCTCTCTATATAAACAAATATAAATATTTGGTTTTCGAGACAGGGCTTCCTCTGTGTAGCTTTGGAGACTGTCCTAGTTCTTGCTCTGTAGACTGGACTGGCCTCGAACTCACAGAGATCCACCTGCCTCTGCCTCCCAAGAACTGGGATTAAAGGTGTGTGCCACCACCGCCCAGCTACACTTCGATGTTTTAACTCTTAAGGATGAATTGTCTGGGTTTTCACAGAAGGTGACAGTGACAGTTTATTTCAAGTTTTTCATTGTGAAAAAGGAAGTACAACAGGTAGTGTGTGTGTGTGTGTGTGTGTGTGTGTGTGTGTATCATATGCCATGTACTTTATGTGTACAAACCAAACATAGCTGAAAGTTTTTTTCCTTTTCTTGGGCTTATGTAAGATCTATAGAAAGGTCTCATAGAGTAATGATAATTCCTACCCAACTACTCATGATGAGGCAAGGTGGTCCCCCTGCTTCCCTTTCTCCCCTTTTCACTTCCTTTCTTCCTCCCTTCTTCCTTCATATATTCTCTTCCTTCTTCAAGTTTTTGTTTTTTGAGTTGTAATTGATAAATAAAGCTAGCAATACTTAATGTCTAGAATTTTGTGAACTTGGACATAATTCTACATGTGAAAACAGCAGTAGAACTGAAGAACAGATCGAAGCAATGACAGATTGCTCAGCATCCAAGCATGCCACCACAGTATCAAATTTCCTATTCATTTATTCTTCACAACTACTCATGATGAGGCAAGGTGGTCACATGAAACTGTACATGGTGGTCGCACAAAGGCTATACCTCCCTATAGAGGACCTAGGCTCCTTAGAGAAAGGTATGGATTCCAGGCTGTTGCAGACAAAACACAAAGAAAGGCTGTACCTTGTTGCAGACACTCAGGAAGTGTGAAGGGGATAGGGGGTGGCTGGAGAACCCAGACTGGTGCAACTCAATCAGAACATACTGAAGATCAGAAGGAATTCATCAGTCCATAATAATTATACTACGCTAAAGATACATCAAAGAGGAGTAGGTTTGAATGGTCTTTTCCATAGAAGAATGCCAATCAAGCAATAGAAGTTCTAACAGAAGTGGAAAATCACAATCAACTAACAATTTCAGAGCTTTGACTCTCCAGAGAGACTGGGTATGGTTCAGTGGAGGGCATCTGTCTAACGATCAAGTTCAGGGCTCAATGCTATGAACAACAGGAAGTCATTAAACCACCGGGTCAAAGTGTGCCGGAGAACAGAACATTAACCCACAGGCTGATTATTAATTACAGCAAGTTGAGACACTGCTGCAATGGAACTGTCTTCAGTATCACTAACATAGGTGCAGACGACACAGCCCACAAGGACACCACGGGACTCGTGTGGGAGCTCTGCTGAAAATATCCAGTGTGACTCTTCACTGAGCAGACAGACACATGGGAATAAAGGATGTGAGCTTCTATGAAGATAACAAGTGAGGGGCCCAAAGTGTTAATATTGTGCAGGGTAAGAAAGGAAAGAGCTAGACAATGCTCCTAGTTTAAAGGAGATTAAAGAATTATCTATCTATCTATCTATCTATCTATCTATCTATCTATCTATCTATACATCATACATACAGAGTATGCATATACATATAGAATAACTCCAGTTTTGATATATATTTTTCAATTAAGTTTTAAAAGGGGTAAACATTTATGAATTCTTTATGATGCCCAAGGGAACACTCCAAATCTCTGATATAATGCCTGTGCCCTGTCTTATCTTACTGGAACCATTAACTTGTTTTCAGCTCCATATTAAGGTTAGAGGGCATGAAAAACAGTAAGAGAAGCATAGTGAGAAAAATGTCTTTAATAAGAAAATGAACCATGCATTGCTGATTGGGGAATGGGATGTGGACTGCCATCATTTTAAGTTTGTCCCCGAATGTTTAAAATTAAATAAACTAGTGTGATACTTAAAAGGCTCTTGAGTTTATAAGCATGAAAGCCATATTAGAGTTATTTGCATTGAGATAAGAAAAAGATACCTGACTTACTGGAAAAACACAACAATTCAACAAAACTCATAAATATAAATATTTACAGTATTTTTCAAACACAAATATATAATCATAGAAAAACATGAATATATATTGAGACATATTGACAAACTACAGATGGAATAACATGTATTTTCATTCTTTGAGTTCTTAGTAACAGTAAGAGAAAACTTGCTTGGATGGTATTTGTGAAAAAAAAATTACCTGAGGGAAGATATCAAAAGTAAAAGTGTGAAGTTCATAACAGTTATATGATTAGTACTTACTAGTAGTTTAGCCTATCAAATTAAATGTAATATATGGTTCTTAATTAGTCATCTTCATCACAAGAAAGGAAAATTATAGACATCATCCACTCTATTAAGGAAGGTGATATGTGAACTTTGGAAATTATAAAAAAATTTTAAACACGGACTTATATAATAAAAATGATAGAATTGATCCATAGTTATATGTATTAACTAATGCTTCATCTTTGTACTAATTTAGAATTATTGTGAACTTGTGCCATGACACTCACATTGAAATTGGAAGATAACTTCATAAAGTATGTACCTCCTAGACCCCACATATTGAACTTGGGACATTGGGTACACGACAAACTCCTTTACTTGCTGAGCAATCTCACCAGCCTCCAGTGTTTAATCCTGTATACACTGACTTCACAACACCATCTCTGAATTATTATTGCCTTAAAGACTTTTTGTTTTTATTTTATATGTATGAGTATTTGTCTGCAGGTATGTGTGCCATATGTATGCAGTGCCTGTGATAGCCAGAAGGGGGCACTGATTCTCTGGAAATGAAGCTACAGATGATTGTAAGTCACCATGTGGGTGCTGAGAACCAAACCTAGTTCCTTCTGCAGTCAGTCCTTTTAACCACCAAGCCATCTTTCCAGCCTCAGCTTCTTTCTGAAATATTTTAAAACAAATCACAGACATCCTTTTTAAATATTTATTCTTACAGTTTACAGCTAAAGCTTTAGAGACTTTGTAAGCATCAGTAAAATAATTAGAAACTATATTTCTACATTTATTTACCACAATGTCCTGGTACCGGTGGCGTGTTCCCCAATGGCTTAAACAGTCTCTTAGTACTTAAAAGCTTTTCTAATATGGTATTCAGAGATAATACCAATGGTGATTCTGAAAATGTTGTCTAAAGAAAAATGCCTGCTTGAGAAGCTCTAACTCTTTTGTACTGAATAGATTTATGCCAACTTTACACAAGCTAAAGCCATCTGAGAAAAGGAAACTTCAACTGAGAAAATGCATTCATAAGACCAGACTTCACTGAAGAAAGATGCTAAAAAGAAATCCCACAGTAGCTCAGAATTGAGTATAATAAAAGGTTATTTATTTAGGGGTAGACTCACAGATCACAGTCCTCTGCTGGAATGGGAAACAGCAACTGAAGCCCACAGCCAGAAAAGAAGCCAGATGCATGCTTTACATTGGCATAAATAGTAGAAGAGGCCATGCCCAAGTGGGTAGGTAGCTTAAAGTCTACTGGGGGTAGAAATTCCGACACTTCAAAAGTCTTCAGGGCCTTTTCTTAACCAGAGATTGATGGGGAGGCTCCAGCCCATTGGAGGTGGTGCCATCTCTTAGCTTGTGGTACTGGGTTCTACAAGAAAGTAGGTTGTACAAGTCATGATGAGCAAGCTAGTAGATCACACCTACTCCGTGGTCTCCACATCAGCTCTTGTGTCCAGATTTCTACACTGTGTCAGTTTCTGACCTGACTTGCTCTGTTTGGTGAACAGTGAGATAGAAGTATAAGACAAATAAACTCTTCCTCAACTTGCCCTTTGGTCATGATGTTTCATTGCAGCACAAATATGATACCTATGAACCAACATTTTACAAACAAAACAAAACAACCCCCACACAAAACTATGGTGTTATGAAACATGCATGAGTAGAAATATATACTATATTTAACTGCCTGATGGACCATAATGCCAAAAGCATGGTGAGAAGGAAGAAAAGAAAGCTACACACTATACAAATCCTGCCTCCTCCTCCTCCTCCTCCTCCTCCCAAATATTTTCCATCTGCCATTGATTGATATAGTGGTTTAATGAGAAACCAATCCCCCCATAGATTCATATATTTAAATGCTTAGTCCCCAGTTGGAGTATCTGTCTGTGAAGATTAGGAGGTGTGAACTTGTTGGAGGATGTGTGTCAATGGAGGAGGCTTTGAGGTTTTAAATGCCCACACCATTCCCAGTTAACTCTGCCTCAGGCTCCTCATGCTTGTGGATCAAGATGTAACCTCTCAGCTACAGCTCTCACACCATGTCTGCCTGACTGCTGCCAAGCTCCCTGCCTTGATGGTCATGGACTCTAACTCTCTGGAACCATGAGCCTCAAATTCAACATTTTCTTTTATAAATTGCTTTGGCCATGGTGTCTTGCAATGTGAAAGTAACTGTGACCGTTGAGTTCTGGGTACAGAGCTTGTACATCTGGAGGGTTGAGGGTCCATTGTTATTTTTTTAATAATTAAAAAGATTGAATTCCTTTTCTTCCTTACTTTATTCCTTAACAGTAATTGTTATTGTTTACGTCTTGAAATTGTTTGTCTTTGCTCTAAATGGCATACATGTAGTATAGGCTGGGGATTGTGTGTTTGAGGCTAGATGGGACTTCATAACAAAATCTTACTCTAAACAGAGAAAACCACAAACCAAGAAGAATAAAGCGAGTCCAGCTGAGACAGTGACATCAGTGAATACTCTGGAAATCTCTCTTCTCTTGACTTCTGCTTTTCTTTGCTCTCCTGAGTCTCTTCCCCTGCCCTGGATGCTACCTTTATCTCTTTATCAGCCCTTCCTCCTCTGCTTGACCCTGACAGCAGTGTCTGGCTGGAGCAGATGCTGTCTTCCTGGTCCTGCTCCCCACCTCTCCAAGTCCTACGGAATTAAATGCTACTGGTCAATTAATCTGATTGTATGTCTTAGATGAGATGCGCTCTCCCTTGAACCCCAACATTTTATACCCTGTAGGCTACTTGAAAGCAAGTGAAACATCTGATAGCCCGTGTCCAGAAATAGAGGGCTAGAAATCCTAATGTCCCCAACGTGCTTACCAGGCTGCTTAATTGAGTAGATGTGACTATTATCTATTCACTTCTGATAACAACACAAAATGAAACAAAGTAAAATGACAAAGAGAAAATCTAGAAGTCACCAACTTACAGGGTCCATAGCAAGTTCTGTTGGTTTTCACACAAAATTCTGCATCTTCTTCTTCCTCTTTCTGGCCTATAGTCACCTCCTTATTCCAAACCTCCATCCCCTCTCAGGAAGATGGCAAATACCTTGCAACAAAGCTCTGCTTCCCCTGTTAAGCCTCTTCCTTACCCCATATATCAATCATCCCATTTAAAAAGAAACCATGACTCTTTAAAACTCAAAAATTGTAATATAAAGTTTTAAAACTTTCTAGTGACTCAGAATAAAATTAAAAGCATTGACTGGAATCTTCTTCACACTTTTGGTTCTACTGCCCCAGACATTAAAAATGATCAACTAAGAAATGTTGGAGGAAAGTTTCTTGCCTTAAAAATTATCAATATTTTAAAATAAAAAGTTTTCATATTTCTTCTACAATCATTAGATTAATTATTAAATATGGCATGCAAAGTTATTTTGCAAAAATCATCTCCTAGTGAATTAAACAGAATTTTAAAAATTAGGCTCCATTAACAATTTTATAGCTAGAACAAGTCAGGGATCCAGGGTTAGCACACTTTCAAATGACACTGCACATTTTAGAGTTGCTTTGTTTACTTTTTTGTTTGCATTGTATAACCAAACTCTAATTATACTGGTTCTTTAGATATATCTCAATAGGATTACTATGGAGGTAAGCTTTAGGGGATTACTTTATATGATTGTTTTTAATTATGTTTTATCGGTAAATTCTATTAAATGTGCAATTGTGCACAGCACAGTCTAAATGAAAAGGAGAAGCTTGCCATTACTTGCTTGTGCTTTAGGAATTACATGCTAGGTGGTGTTTGGAGACCAAATCCACACCCACTTCCATTGCTGCGATAAAATATTCCTATAAAAGCAATGTCGATGTGAAAGGTGTCTACCTCAGCTCCCAGTTCTGGGTTAAGGTCCATCACAGCGGGAAAACCTCTCAGCTCTGCCATCTCTCTAGCCTTACATTTTTTATTTTATTTTAACAATATTGACTTTTATGACTAAATTTTTGCAGATATTTAGAAAGTGTAGACAATATATAGGTTCAAAACATTTGTTTGATCATGTCTTAGAACTTGGAAGTTCTAAGACCTCAGGTGGAAGCCACCGCTGCCTGTGAGAAGACACCCTGGAGACAGCTTTACTAGTTAGCTTTATCTGTCTGCTTGATAGAGTCAAGAGTCACTGGATTTAAGTTTCAGTTGAGGGACACCTGAGGACGTGTCCATGGGGACTGCAGGAGTGCTCACCCCGTTGTTGATAGTACCATTCCCTGGGGAAAAGCTCCTGGCTATAATCAGAAAGCTAGCTGAGTAGGATCCTGTGAGAGAGACAGTAAGAAACATTCCTCGACAGTTTCTTCTCTGAGTTCCTACTTCAGTTCCTGCCCAGCTTCTCCTGATGATGGATGTCACCTGGAAGTGTAAACCAAATAACTCATTTCCTGCTCTAAGTTGTTTTTGGTCAGAATGTCTTGTCACAGCGACAGAAGGAAGACAATCCTTACCAACAATGCATCTTCTGTGGATACTAGAAAGGCCTTCACACGCTAGCTGCTTCATTGAAAGATATACGTAAGGCAAAATCCATTGGCAACAGCCCCAGTTCCTCAATCCTCAGTTACTATCACTCTTCAGAATTAACTTCCTAGAAGCTGCCTGGGCAGACAGGGAGGTCTAGCACTCCGTGGAGCAGGAGCACCAGACATCACCTACATTTTTCCTGAGTGAGGAGGAATTCAGGGAGGTCGAATTTGTAATTAGGTGACTATATTGTCCTGTTCCACTCAGAGTAAAATAGGGAATCTCCCTCAATTTTTTTTTTATAGTTTAGTGTCATGCCATCAGGAAACATTTGAAGAACACCTACTGTGTGCCACAAATTGTTCAGGGTTCTGACACTTGTAAATAGCTCTTTAGAAACTTCAGTGCCATTGTCTGGCTTTGTGACATGGAACCATAATCCCAGCAATACTGAAAGCATAGGCAAGAGGGTCACAAGTTCAGTGTCTGCTCGGGATACAGATCCTGTCTCAAAAAAGTAGTCTAACCCTACAAACCTAAACAAACAAGGTAGCTGGGTGTGGTGGCTCACACTTTTAATCCCCAGGCTGGTCTCTATGAATTCAAGGTCAGCTTGGTTTACAAAGTGAGATTCTATCTCAAACAAACAAACAAAAACAACATTAAAAAACAAACAGAAAAACACAGACAGGGGAAAAGTCAGTGGGTAAAGATGCTTTCTGCCAAGTCCAATGAGCTGAGTTTGTCATCCAGGACCTACGTGCTAGGAGGAGAGAACCAACTCCCATAAATTGTCCTCTGATGTCAGAGGTCAATAGACATGCTAAGGAACACACATGACACTTGCAGAGCCACACACACACACACACAAATGCACACACACAAACACAATAGATAGATAGAGAGAGAGAGAGAGAGAGAGAGAGAGATAAATGTGATGAAAACTACTAAACAAGCAATAGATAAATTTTTCTGCACATGTATTGAATAATTTAGCACTCTAAAAGTCTTCCAATCAAGTCATTTTGAGGGTTCTCCTATTTTTCTCGAAAGATCAATAGAACTATTAAAGATATGAATCATTGTCATTTGGGTACATATGAACATTCGCATTTAACTAAATATGTCATGATCATTCAAAGTCAATCCTAAAGAAAAAGTCTATTCCAGTCTACATCCTGAGGCCCACGTTTGCCTTCCCAGCTTCTTCTCCACGCACAACAGAAGCGACAGGTGTCTGCGGTGGGCCATGTCAGAAAGCTTCTGCTTCTTTCTAGGGACACTGCTTTTCTCCTGTGATGGAGAGAACAGAACTCAGGACCCGTGCTTGTCAGGCAGACACTGCGCCCATCTGCATGCCCAGCCTGGGAGAATCCTGCTCATTGTCTCACTAGAGAAGTTTGTCTCTCCACAGCTGCTGGAATGGACCACATTCCAAAGCATGCTGATCCGCATCTGTCCAAACTGCCAGACCCAGGCGGTGCTGCAGAGAGAGCAGGCTGGTCTGCTCTGGGTGCCGGGAACAAAGGGACACATGACATTCCCTTTCTGTTAACGACAAGGTCCTGGGCCACTGTTGTTGGAAAATAAGCATTTTCAACCTTTTTCCTTTTCCCATTTGTGTGTATGTGTGTGTGTGTGTGTGTGTGTTGTGTGTGTGTTGTATACAAGTTTTCTCACGTGTGTGGGCACATGTTTGTGTGGGTTCTCATGCATTTGTATGGGTACATGTGTGTACATACATGTGGAAGTCTGGGGTTGATGTCTGGAATCCTCATTGCTCATCTACTATCTTCATCTCGGCAGGCTTTCTCCATAAACCCTGGAGCTCACCTAGATGGCTAATCTCCCTAGTCAGCTTGCCTGGGGAGCCCCTATCTCTGGCTTCCAAAGCTGGAATTACAGGCAGACTGCCACGTCACCTGACATTTACTGGGTTCTGGGGATGCTTCTGGCCCTCATGGTTGTGTGACAAGAGCTATAACTATCAAGCCATCTCTCCAGTCCTGAGTTAGCATTTTCAACTCGAACCTTTTTTTACATATCATCCTATACCCTCTATATAATATTTAAAAACAGAGAGACTTTTATAAAAAGAATCAAAAATGGGAAAAAATACATAGAAGTGTCTTGCAGTTACCTGCTGAGGCATTATTCTGTGTATCAGTTCCTGTACAATGAAGTTCTGTAGGTTTCTCAATGTCTTATGCACTGAAGCTTGTACCTGAATTAATGAAGACTAATGAGCTGGTCCTGAAAATACTAAGGGATGTAGGTTCCCAATGTAGGTTCCTAATGAATGCCAGTTGAATTGGATGTATATTCAATAATAATCTATCCGTTAAACAAATGGCACAATTATTGAGAAAGGCCACTTGTGTGGCCTGCTTCATAATTTGTTCATCTGTGAGCAGACAGAAAGGTTCTCATGGACTCCTAATGACAGCAATACAGGCATTCCACTCTTTCCAACAGGGACAATGACAGAGTACTTAAAGGGGCCTTAAATCCTGGCAGGTCTAAATAAAAACCTACAACTATCAGTTACTGGTAGCATAAAGTAAATTTGATTTCATTAGGGACCAATTGCCACCTATAAAATGTTCATAGTAATTGATCCTTCTTTGAAACTTTGACTGAGATCTGCTCTGGCCCCTGCCCCGAACCCTTTCTGTCTGTGTCCTTGACCATGACTCAGAGTTAGCAGAACTGAGGAGTCCTTGGGTGCCTTCTTTAGGTTCTAGGATCAGAATTACAGCCCCTGAACTGAAAATTCTGGATTTCAGATTCTCCAGTCTGGCCTGTAGATGATGATGATGATGATGATGATGATGATGATGATGATGATGATGATGATGATTACCGTTCGATGGGTACAACACTTTGCCCATGATAATTTTGATTTTTCTAGAAGAAATCTCCCTCACAGAGGCCTTTAGCGAAGAAGCCTGTGGGAGTGGACTTCAGTGGACTCCAGGAGCCCGTGGAAGGGCTGTGCTGAACATTCCTGCCTCTTGTTTCTGGAACAGGCTGATTGTCTGACCCGTACTGCTCAGTGCTCCAAGTTTACATATTGTCTGCTTAGTTCTTCTGTTCCTACTGTCTCTTCATCCATGTTTATAAACACAGGAAGATTAACCCTGAAGTAAGCGACATATATTAACAAAGCACCAAAGCAGCCTGAATAGCCATGGAGTTCACTGGCAGGTGGAAGGTATGACGTCAATCTCAAGAATCTCTAGAGATGTCTAGTTTTGGACTCTACTACAGGGATAGATTGCCTGGATCAAGGAGGCTAACAGTTGTTCCTATGGAGTAGCTGACGAAGAAAAAGGAAATGTTAGAACCTGTTAATAATAGGCAATATTAAAGAAGGACATGGAGCCATAGAAAGTATCGTGGGTGGGGTATTCAGTGCTGAGACATCCATGGGGTATCTTCAAGCTAAAAGAATAGCAGTGGAGACAGGGCTTGCAGATCTAGACCAGCCTCACATCTGTGCCTCCCGTAGCATCCCGCAGATGTTTGTGGCCCCCTCTGGGCTCCATGGCACAGGTAATACTCTGCCTCCTTTACCTGCACACTGCTGCGCAGCTGGTGACAGCGTTGGATCATGTGTGCCTTTTTTCCAGTCTTCTGGTTTCTAGGTCTCTGTGTTTTCACTAGTTGGTTGACTCCTTGCAGAAACCCAGATTTAAGTTTGGAGGGAAGCCAACATCCAAGGCAGCCAAATGCAGAGAAACCGTGAAAATAATTCCAGCCTGGCTCTAAAGACGACAATGCTTACACAGTATCATGAGGCTGGCTGTTCATTGATTTGGGTTATTATTTTTGATATAGACATGTTTGTTGTACGTTTTTAAGTTGTTATTAAATAAATGGCAAAACCTCCAAATTTTAACACAACGATTGCATACATATTGTGTATATTTGAAGAGAACATCATTTTAGGAGCATAATTATGTGGAATGGAAGAAAACCAAAGTCATGAAATCATATTTAAGAGCAGTTAATCTATTCTACTTCAGCTTTGGAAACCTTTTGATAGTGTGGCTTCTTAAAAAAGATTATTCATTTCTATTTTTTAGTACTTTTATATGCACATGCCTGTCCCTGCTTGTTTGTCTGTGCACTGCGTGTGTACAGTTCCCATGTTGGATAGAAGAGGATGATGGATCCTCTCGAACTGGGGTTACAGACCCTTGCGAGCCTCCCTGAGGGTTCCGGAGACTGAAGGTGGGTCCACCACCATAGCTGTCACTGCCCTTATCCACTGAGGGGCTTGTTCTCAGCCTTCCTAATGCTGTGACCCATTAGCACAGTTCCCCATGTTGTAAAACTATTTTTGTTGCTACTTTGTAATTTTGCTCCTGTTATGAATTACAATGCAGACATCTGATGTGCAGGATATATGATGTATTATGAATTACAATGCAGACATCTGATATGCAGGATATCTGATATATTATGAATTACAATGCAGACATCTGACCTGCAGGATATCTAATATATTATGGACTATAATTCAGACATCTGACATGCAAGGTATCTGATATATTATGGACTATAATTCAGACATCTGACATGCAGGGTATCTGATATATTATGGATTATAATTCAGACATCTGACATGCAGGGTATCTGATATATTATGGGTTATAATTCAGACATCTGACTGCAGGATATCTGTTATCTGACTGCTATGAAAGGATTGTTTGATCCCCCAAATGGGTCGAGACCCACAAGTTGAGAACCACTGCATTGGCATATTAAAAACAAAGAGTTCCTATTAATAAATAAATTAACTCAGTATTTTAATATGAAGAGAAAATTCACAATTGATAGTTTGAACTAATTTCAAAAATTTTATCTGTATATTTCCATCAAATTTTATTTATAAGAATTTGAAAGTAATATATAATGAAAAAAATCAAAACTAGAAAGTTAAAAACACCTGCCAGCCTCCTGCCTCTAACATTACCACCTGCATTTTTTGGTGAATTCTTTCAGATGATGTACATGTATGCACCTTCCATCAAAACATGTGTGATGCATGTTTTTTCTCCTCAAATCAAGATTATAGTGATTACATATTCTGCGTTTTCTAAATAATATACATCTGATATACTGAATACTTCTATATCTTAATAAAACAGAAGGTTCAATGATTAAATAATATCCCTTCACCTAAGAGTATAGTGATTGTCTACACAGCTTCCTGCTTGGGTTTTTTAAGTGGGTTTTTACCATAGTGAGACAGGAACTGGCAGTGACGTGGGCTTCTGCTCTTGGTGTCAGAGGGCACTGCTAAATACGTCTCTTCAGCTTGCCTGCTGCTTCCTGCACCTGCTGGTCTTGGGCTTCAGTGCATCAATTTTCTCACTTTTCCTCTGAGAATGTGGATCTTAGTGTGAGGCGAACATCCTATGAGCTGAGAGCGTGTCTGGAGCAAGGGCAGGCAGACCTGAGTTCAAATCTTAGCTTTTGTGCCTTCCAGTTCACAAACATTCCTTTCACAGGTTTAACATGGGGTTGCTGCATGAGAGAATTGAACTCATCCTGTCTGCTATTTTGTGGATAACGGTCTTGTCAATGATTGGTT
Organism: Myodes glareolus; assembly: GCF_982192425.1. Classification (NCBI taxonomy): domain Eukaryota; kingdom Metazoa; phylum Chordata; class Mammalia; order Rodentia; family Cricetidae; genus Myodes; species Myodes glareolus. The sequence continues at coordinate 32,918,766 of NC_142029.1, read as the reverse complement.
TTGTTTTCCAGATATAGTTGGTGAGCACTGTCGTATGGGAGGCTCTGGGCAAGGTGCTGAAGACAGAAGCCAGTCTTGCGCTGCCCACGACATCAGGTTAGAAGACAATTATCACTAGAGTCAGTGCTAGGGAGGAGAGAGGTCTGCTGCCATGGGAGCTGCTGTAGGTAACTCTGGCATTCTCATAACAATAAGTGCCTTTGCTTATTATTCAAGGCAAGCAGACAGGGCTGTAGGGAGATTGTTATCGACCCCAAAACACACTATGTGCTCAAATCTATCTTCTCTCCTAAATGAATAGAAACTACATGAATGAGACTTTGCAATAAAATGCTAAGGCTTAAGATGAGCAGAGAGTGTCTTTAACTCCTTCCTGCCCACTGTATGTAACTTTGCTGTACTTCCTTATTTATAACATTTTTGCTCCCTAGTCTTTTGTGGAGTCCTCAAGGCTATCTCTTTTCCCAAGTGTCCATAGCTTCCTGAATTTATTCTCCGTCACCTTGGCGCTATCCATATTTAGCAGGGCACAGGGCATTCAGAACATCCCATCATATGCAGAGCTGGATAACTTGATAACAAACTTAACACTTTAGGACAGAGAGGGCAACACTGGCTAGACAGAGGCAGATGGAAAGGAAGGACGGACCTCAGAAAGATGCGAACAGTGTATAGAGATCCCCAGGATCCCACTTCACCACCCCTCCCCGAGTCCTAATATGCACAACGTGCTGCCTGCTGGACCATGAATCTGCCCCCTCTCTGGCTCTGCTCTGTGCTCTGAAGACTCAGCCTGCTAGTGCTCACCAGAGCAGGCTGTTACCAAACTGAGGACTCTCATAAAGATTTTGACATCAAGAATTCCAATCTGATGCGATGTTTGGGGAAAGTATGATGTGAACCAGGTGCCATTTAATTCAACCGCACTTCAAAATAGGCAAGTTTTTCAAAACACAGGCACCCCTTGTGTAGAGCCTCAGGGGGTGTGACCAGAAAGACCCTGTACCTCTTGCTTCATCTCTGCAAATAGCAAGCTGTTCTTGTTCTGCTTCAGTATCCTTCAGTCCTTTAATTCCTGTAGACTCCATTCTTTCTTGTTCCTGGGAATCCATTCTGTATCATAGAATAGGAGTTGCCCTATTCTAGAGCCAAAAGTAAGCATCAAAGAGACTTCCAAACTCGGTTTGTCTTCCCTGCTTTTATGGAGATTGTCATTGGCTTTTTTTTTTTAATGGTGATTGTATTGAAACTTTAGATTTGGGGGAAGTGAAACCACTTCGCAATACTACTTCTGCGAAGTCAGAAGCATGGAATGGGCCGCCTTCCATTGACGTTGAATTTTAAGCTGTTCACTGAAGAAGTGCTTCACGTCCTTGGTGAGGCTAACTTCTAGACTAGGGGGTGGGGTAATTGTAAATACGTTATATAAAATTTCTTTCTCTGTAAGTTTGTTATTGATATACATGACAATTGATGGATTTTGTGTCTCGATGGCAGCATCATTGAAAGTGTTTATTAAAAATGCATTATTCCTAAATGGAACCATCAGGATGTTCATCAGCGGACTGAATGATTGATGAAAATACGGAGCATGTACACAGTGGCATTTTATTCAGATACAAAATAATAGAATTTTCCTGGAAGTGGGTGGACCTGGGAAGTATTATGTCAGATGAAACAACAAACTGGAGAAGACAAAACTCATGTTTTCTCTCGTGTATAGATATTAACCGTTATTGTTTATATGTACATAAATAAAGGGTGTGAGATTGGGTATAGACTATGATGTGAAGTAGTCCAGGAGAGGAAAACAAGAGGTGTTGAGACAAGGCAGGCTTAAGGGACACACAGAAGACAGGAAATCAGAAAAGGGCCTGTGGGGAAGGTGAGAAATGAGAGAGGGAAGGGGAATGGAGAAAGGAAAAGGGAACAAGTTTTGTTTGAAAAATGCCAAAGCGAAGCCTAATGATTTGTACCCTAATACATTTTTAAAACCTAACTTTGTTGTCATTTTGCCATTTTATAATGTCATTATCTATTTGGAAAATATATATGCCAATATCAGTTAATTAATATACAATTAAAACGGTTGAGGGTAAGGAATTAAATACTAAGGGAGATCTATTACTATGGAAGAATAAGATGCTGCAAAATCCGAGGCTTCTCTGGTTGGGATGCTTAAGACTGGACCTAGGGTCCTGGGCATGCTGACATGTGGCATGGTCTCTGCCAAACGCAGCCCAGTGTTCTCATGTAGGATACATGGTCTTTCTTGGGGAATAGTCAAAGAATAGGAGCAAGCTTTACTCTCTACTGAGTAAGCAACCCTGTTTATTTCTGGAGTGCACTCATTCTGCTCTCCCTGCTATATGTGCATATGTGTGCACGCCTCTCTCTCTCTCTCTCTCTCTCTCTCTCTCTCTCTGTGTGTGTGTGTGTGTGTGTGTGTGTGTGTGTGTGTGTGTGTGTGTGTGTGTGATTGGCTGCCCACCAGATCAGGAGTCTGTCTGTCTTCTTGGAAACCCCTGTGTTCACAGTGTTCTCTTAGTTTACTAAGTGATGTAACCTTTAGCTACATTAAACCACCCGCTCTGCCACTTCATGTTCACCTGATCCTCATTCTCCATGGTGATTCAGTATGCTAGGATTTCATTAGCCAAGTTGAATGTTGATGTGACTTCTGCAGGTGTGTTAAGTGACTGGCGCCTGGCAGTCCCGGCGAGCACACAGGCTGCAGTGGAAGCTCTCAGGAGAGAAAGGTAAAGTCTATGCTGAGATCTTAATGCTTCATTTTGTTTATATTCTTTATAGAGCTGGAGTTTGTTCCAGTCTGCAGTGTGGTGGAGGGATAAGATTTTGCTTTTAAAAACTTTGGTGTTTCTCCCCCAGCATTCAGGAAACAAACCAGGCTTTTCCCATTGGCTTACATTACCTCCAGCTAGACACCATGTTAATTAAGCAACTTGTGTGGGTGAGATTCTGAGCTCCCTAATGTTGGTCTATTAGAAATCAGTGCATTATTTGAAATCATTGCTTCACAGCCAGCTTTGAGGACTATGATAGCTTCATAAATCTGTCTATTTTGTTGGTCAATAATCTCTTGCTTATCAACTTTATCTAGTTTTAGTAGTTGTATAATAAAAATGAACTTATAATTCTCAATGAAAAAAATAAAACTTGTTACAATTTTGCCTGATGTTGAATAAATTTATAGGCCAATTTGGAAAGGATTGACATTTTTATCTTCCTACATAAAAATTAAATTTGTCCGTTAGTTACATCTTTTTAAAACTTTCAAAGTTCTCATGATTCTAGCTTATAAAATCACTACATATATTTTATTTCATTCATTGACTTATTATTTTATTTGGGAGGCTTTATATAATTAGTAAGTTTGTATTGATAAACATCTTTATTTTTAAGGGAACAATTTTACATAATTAACTATTACATTTGCATTTTGTAAATATATTTTTAACTGGTTGAGCAAAGTTCTTTTCAGATGTATCTCTTACTGTGAACAGATGTCCAACTTATTGAATTTTTATTCATCTGTTGAAGGTTACACAATGTGGATTTACACCAATTTTTGTTCTGATAGTAAATATCCTCATATCTCCAATATGTATTCAATGTAAAATATATTTTAGTACATTTAAACTTGGCTTAAGAATCTTTTTTATAGGACATATGTATCATTTTTTCAGATACAGGATGGATAATAGATGCTTAATTGATAGAAAGCTATGCGGGTGACAGAAGACATATGATAGATGACAGTGGATGAGAGATAGTTGATATATAGATAATGGATGGACAGATGGGCAGATACATGATCTATAGAACATTGAAGGTGATGATTGATAGGTAGGTAGATAGACGATAGACTTGTTAGGTGATAGATAGATACAAATAGAAATGGACACAGATGGTGTGGATAGAGATGACATCTCATTTTCCTTTGGATTGGCAGCAGTTACTGTATCCTTTTTTCCCTCCACATCCCACTCCCACAGCTGAAATGCACATCTCCCAGCTTTTGAAAATGGCAGACATTTCAAGGGATTTGTTACCTTTAATTTTAAAGGGATTTTAAAAAAGCAATGTCTCCAACTTCATAATTAGACACTCACACTGAATATTCAACTTTTTCAACAATATACAAATTAACAATCACCAATATTGTTTGTTATTAGTGACAAAGAACTGCTGCCTGTAATGAAATTACAGCCCTGAGAAGAATCCACTGCCATAGTTTAGTTGTGAGGAACCTGCTTGAGAGTGCCTGAAAATGTCTCATTTTACGTTTCTCAGAATTGTTCCTTAATGGAATCTCAGCTCTAGTAAAGGGAGATAATGGTCTACGGTAAATAATTCAGTGAAAGCCTTTGGTGAAGAAACTTGTCAGTCTTCTATAAGAAGCCATCATGATGAGATCTCTACTACCCCAGGGAATTAAACCCACAAATGGGAACTGAACAAGAGAAAAGACCTGGAGAGGCCTACAGGGGCTGAGAAGGACAAAAATTGAGGCTCTGTGCTAAAGCCCCGGGACAGAACTGAAACAGCACAGAGCAGCTAACGGTGAACTGTGACATCCCTTTGACCTGATACCTGAGTCTTGTGGCCCCTGTGTGATTTGTTGGTCATCCTTGAGGGTTCCTCTCATTTTATCCTTGAAAAGAGGGATAGAGGGATGCAATGTGAGTCTCAAGACTGGGGTGGAGAGACAAAGATATCCTCCACCTGAGAACAATCACTAACCTAGACAAAGCAGAACTGTGAGGCTGGGCATGCTCAGGAGAACCTGAACCTAGGTACCAGGATTCTGGACGTTAAGTGCTAAGTGTTATATTCAGAAGGGCAGTCCAGCTCAGAGCCACCAGGAGGAAGTGAAAGTCTGAAGTTCCAGTATTTTAAGCAGTGCACAGTCCCTTGGGTCTCTCTTTTGTTGTTATTGTAAAAGAAATTCATATACATTTTCTGTGGTGTTCTTAAGGTATCCTGAAAATATGAAGTGTTTGGTGAGTGTAATTTTTATGTTTAAAAATTAAATTAAATTATATTTAAAAACTTGAGCATTTTAAAACTAACAACCAGAGCAGCTAAGATTCAAAACCCAGTTTATTTGAGAATCCTGAGTCTGCTTTCTCCTCTGCAGATGATTCTCCCATTTGAGTCTTAAAAGAGACAGCCACAGGAGAGGCTGAGAAACATGTGTTTTCTTTCCTAGAAAGATAGCTTGGGTGGATTTTCTTTCTATGTCTTCTTATTTCTCATACTCTTTCCCAAGATGCATAGTATTTGTTAAGCACAACAGACATCTAATAGACACTGAAGGAGTGCAATCAAGGTTTAGGACAAATTAGCTAAGAACTAATGTATAAGTAATTCCGTACCCAACGTAATTACAAAAATGGTGTCTCATGTGGTACAGGGATACTGCCCCTGAAGGAGCTTAGGAACTAAGACTTTGTGATTGGTTGAGGCAAAAAATAATGTTTTCTTTCCATAGATGAGCAGTTTTATTTCCTGAAAATGGGCTTGGAGATTGTCAAGGGTCGTATCTGGATTGAAACAATTTGCCACAGATAGGAAAAGCAATTGTCATTGCTGTGGATTAATTTTCAGGACAAAATTTGCATCTCTTTCCTCTGGGGTTAGTGTTGCCATGGTGATGTCATGGCATCAGGTTTTGCACAGAGGGTTACAGCTTCTTACCTGTCAACTTTTCTGTGAGCTGGGTGGGAAGAATTCCTGGAACACTCCCGGGAAGAACTCTGTGTGTTTCAGTCGGAATAAAGGCTCAGTGGTGGGTTGGGGTATCAGACTCCATCCCCTCTATTTGAATGTCCATTCTAATATTCTGAACCTGAATGGGAAGGGGATCACTAAGGAACAGAGCCGGGGAGCCCCATCATTTGGAATGAGCAATCCATCCTTTATATTTACTTGGCAGCGCTGGCAACATCAAGATTTCTCAGGCAGGCAGTTACAGGGCCGGGGGACATCAGAGGAGGGGCCCAACCTTGGGCCAATGGAAGCTGTGTTAGTATTTGCTAAGGACAGTGTGATTGTTGCCAGTTTTATTCCTGTAAGTCGCGAGGAATTAGAAGCTGTCATCAGAAACCTCCCTACCAAAAAAGCCCTGGACCAGATGGTTTCAATGCAGAATTCTACCAGAACTTCCAAGAAGAGCTAATACCTATACTCCTTAATGTGTTTCACAAAATAGAAACAGAAGAGTCATTGCCAAACTCCTTTTATGAAGCTACAGTTATCCTTATACCAAAACCACACAAAGACTTAACCAAGAAAGAGAATTACAGACCAATCTCACTCATGAACATTGATGCAAAAATTCTCAATAAAATACTGGCAAACAGAATCCGAGAACACATCCAAAAAATTATACATTATGATCAAGTAAGCTTCATCTCAGAGAAGCAGGGCTGGTTCAACATATGAAAATCTATCAATGTAACCTATCATATAAATAAACTGAAGGAAAAAAACCATATGATCATTTCATTAGATGCTGAAAAAGCATTTTATTCAATTTTTCGTGACCATACCAATGATACATGCAAGTGATGACGCTTGAGTCTGAATTATGAGCTAAAGCTTGAGTAACCTTGGAGAAAACTGTAGATCAACTGTATACAAAATAACGGATTGTTCAGTTTAAAGCAATGTGAAAACAATTGACCCTAGTATCTTAAAAAATATACAACCACACCATTAGAACCACAAAATAGATGGCACCTGAATCAAACTGGACAGCCAGGCAGAGCCCACCCATTCCATCCATAGCTTTTAACACAACCCGTTTTGAGGTGGGAGTAAATCAGGAACCTGCTTCATTACTCACAAAATTTATTGAATGTGTGTGGCGTGTTGAGCACTGATTTGGGAATTCAAAGCTCAGTGTGGGCCTCGTGGTAGATGATTAACTGTGCACTGCATGGGCCTCATTGAACCACCAGGAGCTTGTCTGTGAGTTAGTGCATGAAGTAATAAGCTCTGTTAACTAGTTGTTTTGTTTCCCTTGATTTTATAAATTTGGGGTAGCATTTAGGTTTTACTAGTGAGGTATATTTGTACTGGGGCAGACACAACACCCCATTTCTATTGCTATGCAGAACTTTTATTATCAGGTTTGCTAATTTGTATTGTATAAGATGAAGTTTGCAACACCTGACTAGTGAGTATTAGAAATTAGGACTGCTCCATGCTTTCTTTCTCAAAAAACAAAAATCTGTGTGTGTGTGTGTGTGTGTGTGTGTGTGTGTGTGTGTGTGTGTGTTACATGCTTTGGGCAGTTGTTTTATTTTACTTAGTTTAAAAATAACTCATGGGCTCATGAGCTTATGGACACCACAGCCTTCCTTGGTTTGAATTTCAGTTATCTCTGCACTTTGGTATGTAGCTCGGTTTCTAGAGTTTTAGTATTTGTTTGAGGAGTCTTGTGGATGTTAAATAAAATAGGTGTTAAGTCACCCACAGTCACGAAGCTGAGCATAGGTATGTAGGCCAATGTGATATCGCTTTGCCTTAAGACATTCCAGATAGTTGTAATGACTGACAAATATTTGAGAATATTAAATGATATGGTACAGAAAAGATATTTTATCTTAAAACAGCTTATTTTCTGGAATGGTATATCTGGGGAGGTAAAATATTTTAAAGAATTGTTAGTTATCTCTAGGTACTGTGTCAAAACCAGATCATAAAGAAGAGTTGGCCTGTAATAAACTCACAGTGGTATCCAACTCATAGTTCAATAGCTATGGATGCTGCCCAACACAAAATCATCAACTCCATTAGGAATTTTTTCTTCTTCTTCTTCTTCTTCTTCTTCTTCTTCTTCTTCTTCTTCTTCTTCTTCTTCTTCTTCTTCTGCTGCTGCTGCTGCTGCTGCTGCTGCTGCTGCTTCTTTTGTAATAATCTTGTGATTCTCAAATGTGAAATTTATGGATGACAGTGTGCCACAGAGAAGCTAAAAGGTTGACTTCCCCTGTAAGCATGCCAACAGAAGGATTGTGAGAGTAACTTCAGAGACTCTCGGGCCCAGCAGGTAGACCTCTGGGTTGAGAAAAGGAGTCCTGAAGAGCTCAAGTTATGTGATCATAACTCATGCTCAGGCATGTGTGGAGAATGGAACCATGATGTCAAGAACAATAAAAATACCCAAGAAACAAACTTGGCTCATTGATCACAAAGACAGTTACCTGGAGAGTATTTTGCTTACATTTTATAAATTCTTAATTTTCAACTGGCCAAGTTCAGGATTGATCCTAAAATTCACACAAGAGCTTTACTGTCAGGTGTTCACTATCAAGATTTATTAATTTGTGTATAAAAATGATAGATGTCAACTAACCTTGGCAAAGAAGAAGAAAAGTATGATGGGATGTAACCAAGACAAGATCATTAGCTGACTTTCTATATTTGTCCTAAGCAGAAGCACACGACCTTTAGACCCGGGAGATTTGACTTCCAGACCATCATCACTCAATAGTACAAGTAAGTACCCATAATGAAATAGTAAGCTTAAACTTAGGCCATATAGTACAGCACGCATCTATTTTCTTTGCCCAATCACAATCTTTCATTAATAATTAACAAGGTTAAGGTGAATTTGAACTTCTAAAACAAAGCTAAATATGTGTTCAAACTTTCAGTTATCAAAGCCCTCCAGAATCTTGGCATGATTAGTCAAGATGAGCACACACATTTCATCCATTGGTCATTTAATGGCCACAGTTTGCCCTATTCACTTGCCACTCTTTCAATACCGGTAGAGTCTATAGTAATGGCTCCTCTTTTGTTCTAGGCATTGGTGGCTTGTTGGTATCCTTTCTCCTAGCCCCAAACTGTCTTTTCTTGGTTATCCGAGATACTGGCTTATACATTTAATTAATCTTTTCAGATAATTAGTTTGGAAGAGTTTTCTCTACTGTTTTTCATTTTCTAGGATTTATACTTTTGTTTTATTGTTTCCTTCTAATTAACTTCCATTCATCTTGTTCCCCATTTAAGAGCTTCTTTATATAGAAAGTTAGATTATTGCTTTTAGCACACATGGCTATGCCCATCAAATAAGGTATTTGATTGGTTTTTATTTTTATTTATTAAAAATGCTTTTAATTTTACTTACAATTTTTTTTCAGAATTACTCTAAAGAATCCCAAGAATTCAGAGGTTTTCAGGTCACATTATATGCTATTGCTATCTTTGATTATATTTAATTACATTTGCTTAGATAACATACTTTTGATAATTTTGCTCATTTTATGTTTATTAAGATTTGCTTTACAGGTCAGCATATGGTATTTACTAGTGGAAATTCAGTGCTTATTCGAAAAGAAAGTATATTTCTACAGCATTTGGTTGAGTGTTCATTCGCTGCATCAATTAGAGCGAGTTACTACTTGGGATTTTTTATGACTTGTATATCTCTCTTCATCTTTTTTCTACTCTGTTTTGTCAACTGCTGTAAGCATTAAATATAAATGCCACTAAACATAATTATAATTTTAACATAATTATGGTGTTATGCATTTTCCTCAGTAGGACTTTGACAATATACCATTAGTTTACAAATTTTTGTATTCTCATACCTCTTGATAAGCCAATGATAACTTTATTCTTTTTCTCTATTTTTATAGTATTTCTTGCAACAAAATCTATCTTGTCTCCCATTAAGGAGAATTTACATCTTTCTTATAAATAGAGTTTTATAATAAGCATTCCCTTTTGTACCTGTACTTTTAGCTTTAATATTAATTCACTGTGCCTAACATGCTATGGCTTAAAGATGGTTAGACTATTCTTCAGGGGCTCATGTGGTAGAAACTCTGTCTCTAGTGTGCCAGTGAGTGTGGAAATTTGAAAAAGGGAGACTCTGGATAGAAGTGATTAAGGCAAAGAAAGAAGCAGTTGGTTTGGAACCTTAAAGAAGCAGGTTATTTTTGCCAGAAAGTTCTTGTTATGAACCCTTTAAGAGAGTCTCTGAAAGGAAGTGCTTGATACGGAACCTTTAGCGGGTACCATGGAGAGAGTGGTTACGTCATTAGGGGGTACTATTCTCAGAGGAAATTCATGATTGGTTTTTGAAAGTGTTACTGTAAAGGGGCAGGTCTGTTCTCTCCTTTTTATAAGACCTTCAAACCTTGTGCTGTCTGCCATGATAAGTATGATTAAAGAGCCCTGGCAAAGCTAGTGTCATGACCTTTGGCCATACTACTCCTTAAAAGTTATATAAGCAAACTTCTTTCTTCATGTATGACATAGCCAAAGAATTTTCTAGAATAACAAAATATAGACTAATAGATGACACATAGTTGAATCTTTAATTTTCTGTCCTGATAGTTTCTGTCTTGTAATTTGAGCATTTAAAATTTTTGTGATGACCTGTGAGACCCAAGACTGTTCTTAATTTAATGGGGTGCAGGGAAGCCAAAAGGTTGAACACCCCTGATGACTTAGGGTTAAGTCTCCTATGTGGTTTAGTTTTCATGTGTAGTATTAGTTTTGCATGCTTGGTCTGTATTTTCTGTCTGTTTTTAAAATGAATTTTAATTATTATTATTACTTTATTTATCTCCAATATGCATAGTTATTTTATTGACAACTAGGATTTGAAGTATGAAATATTTAACTTTGATATAACTATTCAAATGTTATTATATACTCTACATAAAATATGACTCCTACAATATCCAGTCTGTTTTCAAATATTCTTTAGGTTATAAATTTCACATGCACTGTGACTATTGCTACTTTCACTTCTAATAAATTCTAGGAGGACAACAAAGCGAACAGCACGTACGTGCTTACCTGTGTGGAGTCAGGCAGTCCACACTGCAGGAACAGTGAGGAGGGGCCTCGCACGCTTTAGGATTAATGATGAATTTAGTGCACATTCAATCATTTACCACGTGCTCTCTCTCCCTTGTCAGATACTAGGTCCTCCTTAGCATCCTTAATGTGATGTTTCCTGTCTCATGAGAAACCTCCTTCATCATTTTTTCCAGCAGAGTACTAGCTTAATTTTCTATTTGATTTTTGTTTTGAAAGATTTTTTTTTCTAGATTGAATGGCAACACTCAATCCACTTTAGGTTCTTAAAAGAAGTTTCTAGTTCTTATTAGGCTGCTGGCAATTGTCTGTAACCCCAACTCTAAGGGGATCTGGCCCCCTCTTTTGGCCTTTTTGAAACCTGCACTCAAGTGCACATACACATGTTCACATGAAATTTTAAAAATTGTCTGTAGAAAGAATATTTTTAGTTATCTGTCTCTTATGTTGCAAAGCCATTTATGTCCATTAGTAGCTGTTTGTTATGCTGAAATAACTTTTACTGTTTTTTTTTATGTTTTCTCATTATCACTGGTTTTTAGAATTAAATTGTCTGTACTTGAAGTTGCTTTATCTATGGTCATTCTACTTGAAATTCATTCAAACCATTTTATCTGTGACATTATCATACTTATCAAATTTGAGTAAATTTTGCCATTGTTTCTTCATCTGTGGTCTCCATTTTTTCCTGTATGGTTTCCCCATATAATAAATATTGATATTTCCCACAGAGTTTGTATCACAGACTTCTGTTTAATTATATGTGTATGTGTGTGTCTGTAAATAGATATATATGTTCCTATGTGAGTGCAGGCACCGGTCAAGGCCAGAAGAAGCTCATCAGGTCCTCTTACCTGGCATTACAAATGGTTGTGAACTACTATACTTGGATGCTGGGAAATGAAGTAGGGTCCTCTGCAAAAGAAGAAAGCACTCTTAACCATTTCAGCCTCAAGACATAACATCTTTAAAGTCACAGATCTTCCAGGTGTCCAATAATCCATTGACTTTATCCCGTGTTTGCTGTGTCTTTGCAGTGTTGAGCATTGCATCCAGGTCCTTGCATATAGTTCTGAGTTCTGCACTGAGTTACATTTGCAACCCTCAGAGATGTTTTTATTTCAGATCATTTATTTTTTGTATCTCTTTAGGCTGTTTTATAGCCCCTAATTCTCTGATTATTTTCTTTTTATAACATCCCCGAGTAAATAGAGCATTTAAGCAAACTGTTTTAGCACCCTTGCCTATCTCATCATCACTGCCATGTCTCCGTAGTTTCCATGACCTGAATTCTTTCCTCTGGCCATTGGCTGTGACTCTCCCACTTACGTTACCTAGCTAGCTATTTTAGTTTGAATGCCAGGCATTTTCAGGCTTCTGTGTGTAGCACTAGATTTCGTTGTTGTCCTATGAAGAGCAAAGGATTTCGTTCTGGGTGGCAGTATATTTTACAGACATCGTCACTGTGATTGTTTTCAAACTTCTTTTAAAGCTCTCTTGGTTAGGATAAATATGAAGTAACCTTCATATTATCTGCAATTCTAATGCCTGTCTTTTGTGCAGTTTTTAATTAACACAGTTTGTGATCTCTGAGGCTTTTTACTCTGACTCCTGGGAACCTGACAGTTTCTAGGCCATACGGTTCTCTTGAATTTTTCATTTCCCAGATTTCTGGAATTGTTATTTACATGGGCATTTCCCCCTAGGTTGTCCTGCTAGGATTTATACATGCACAGATTGGTATTGGCCACTAGTTCACGGTTCCTGCTAGACACATTCCTTAGGTTCTGTGCATTCCCCATCTCAGGGTCTCTGCTCTGGAAATTGTGTGTATCCCTGAAATCTGTGTATTTTCTCTGGATTCAGAGTAGAAAATACCAGGAATTGTAAGGTTTGTGACATCCGCTTTCCCTCTGCATCAATTTGGAGCTGTACTGCCCACACTTTGATACACGAAAAGGATTTTTATTTTCTGCAGTATTTTTATGAGAGTAGTTTGATGTTAAGTGCTCTTTCTCTTTTGCAGTTGGAAGTCTTCCAAACTAACTGCTTTTTCAGCAGATCACGGTAATTTTTACAATTATTATATAGCTGAGTAAATTTCTGTAGAATTCGCTGGAACATTGAAGGGATTTCCTAATAAAGGAAAGCTGAGGATGTTTGTTTCAGATAACCACACACCCCACACAGAGCATAAGCACATTTAGCTAAGAAACCTTGACTTCTGCCCGCACACCGCACACCGTGCTGTGCCTGGGTGGAACCCTCCCATTCTCTGTGATAGGACCTGCTTAGCCATCCAAGTCATCTCTGGGAAGCCCTTCCCCACCATGGCCTATCAGCAGGAAGCCTCTGGGCCACATATAGCTTAAAGGGTACCAGCCCAGATAATTTTATATTTTACATGGAAAGCTTTAGTTTGAGGAACTCCTATGAATCCCAACACAGCAACATTTTGATGTGTTATGGGCAGCGTGAGAAGCGGTGTTGTTAAGAGTTCATAGTTTAATTTAGCAGAGTAAACTGTTCTTGACTGGAGAGAAGACTCAGTAATTAAGTGTGTTGGCCTCTCTTTTCGAGGACCTGAGTTCAGTTCCCAGCACCCACACAGAAGCTCACAACCTCTTGTAACTCCAGTTCCACCTCTTGTAGTTTTAGTTCCAGGGATCCAGCACCCTCCTCTGTCCTCCACGGCTACTGCGCATGAGTGGTTAACATAGGCACATGCATACAAACATTCATATACATACAATAAAAATAAATATTTTATGAAAGTGACCTACTTATAGTTTACTTCCTTTAGGAGCAAATGGGCTAAGTATAAAACATAGATTACAGAACAGGGTGCTAAAGTAGAGGATGAAAAAACTTGGAAGGAGAAGATATAAGTAGATAACCAGTAATATGAGTAGATATGATATAGGAGTTCTAAAAATAGATAACTGGTAATAAAACCAGACAATAATAAGCAAGGAGGATATTTATAGTATGCAATTTGTGGCATAAAGATTTCTAACGTCTCAAATTTTGAATGTGTTAAGATGGAAAATCTACTATAAACCAAGCTAGTATGAAGAGAGATGCTGAGAGTCGGACATGGGACTATAAACTCCTGAGGATTTCCAGAAATCTTAGGGAAGACATTTAAAAACACTCAAAGCCCAAGGAATAGAGATTTAGCAAAAGATTACTGCAGATCTACCCAGGTAAATGTGTTAACCCCAGGTCTATGCTGCCCGACACCATAACCACCATGCCAGTCACAGGGCACCAACTGTTATTAACCTATGCTTCTGGCAGTGATAGACTTCTGCAGGTAAATTGTACAGATAAAAGATCCTATTTTCCCCTTGATTTTTTTTTGGGCAAAGGATTAGGAAGAAAATTATATAAAAGGTGAGCAGATTTCATATGAATGCGTTGACAAACTAATATCTCTTCAGTGTGATTCACTCTGTGAGGATGGAACTGTTGTGAGCAGGAACTAAGCTTTTTATTGCTTAAAATCATGAACACGCTGTTATTTTTAAAACAATTCAATCACCCAAGTTCTATTTTATTCCCCAAGCTAGCTCATACATTAAGATTCATGCTGCACACACTGCTTTCCTAATTCGGAAAATCTGAGTATTAAGAAAATGTCTTGTCTTTGTGTATATTAAGATAAAGCTCCTGCAGAAGTAGTATTTCTACATTCTATATGAATGTCTCGTGCTGTGTTTAATTTCTTCAGTAGTTATATGTGCACCTGTAATGATGGTGGCTAGACAGAAGTGTGGGCAGGCAGCATGTCATCCAGCATCCTGTCCAGTCAACAGGTGCTTTTATCCTATGGCACATTTACATGGTGAAAATGAAATAAATAATGCATATACCTAGAAGGTATTAATAAATGTTCTGAACCATTTGCTGGTATGTGATTAATTTATATCTGGTCTTTTGTAAGAAAGGGGATGTGATTAATGCAATTTTCAACAATAGTATCTTCTCATTGCATCTACTGTCTCATTTTAACCCTAACAATGAAATTTAGAAACAGGCTTAAAATCTTTGGCTGCCTCTTAAAATGTCATAACTGTAAATATACATAGAACTAATATGTATGATTTATTTGAACTCTTCAGATTTATTTAAATTCTCCAAAGAATTGACCCATAGGTTATTTGAACTGTGAAGCAGAACACAGCAAAATTATATGGTTATCAATTTTAGAATTGAAATATTTTAGGAATTTTCCTGTGACCTAAAGATACCATTGGGTAATGACGCTTAACCTTTGAACTCTGCTGAAGTCAAATATTGTAAACCATTGTCTTCGATGTTTCCTTTCAAATTTACTTTTTATATTTATTTTATATATGTGTGTGTGTGTGTGTGTGTGTGTGTGTGTATTTTCCTACCTGTATGGTTGTGCACCACATGCATGTAGGAAGTTACAGAAGAGGCAAGAAGAGGGCACTGCATCCCCTAGAGCTAGAGTTACAGATGTTTGTGAGCCATCATGTGGTTGCTGGGAACCAAACCCAGGTCCTCTGTAATGGCAGCCAGTGCACTTAACCACTGGGCTTTCTCTCCAGGCCCTGATGTTTCCCTTTTATTTGCATTTGAAAATGATCACACACAGCTCAGAATTAGTTATCTGGCATTCATTAAAATCATTAGTAAATGACATAAAAACAATCAAAACAAAAAATACCACATAGTTTGTAGTTTTACAATGGGGCACTCATTGGTTGCTTTTCTCATTGCTAAGACAAAGCACCTGGCAAGAGCAACTTAAAGGAAGAAGGACTTCTTGTGGCTCACAGCCCATCATGGCAGGGAAGGCATGGCAGCAGGAGGGGGAGGTGGCTGGTCATACCGCATCCTCAGTCAGCAAACAGGGAGAGACAAACGCTGGTGCTCAGCTTGATTTCTCCTTCTCATTCAGTTCAGAGACTCAGACCACAAGCTGGTGCCAGCAACACTCATGGTGTGCAGTACCACCTCAGTTATTCCAGTCGAGATTCCCCCTCACAGGTGTGCCCTGGAGTGTACCCGTAGGAGATTCTAGATCCAGTAAAGACTACAATCACGATTAACCTTCATGTGGTAGAAGAACAGCTTGGTGAAGGAACACTACCAGTCCTAGAGATCGGGCTTTGATCCTTGGGACCACATGGCAGAAAGAGAGAATGGCCTCTCAATAAGTTGACCTCTGACCCCTACATACACACATACCTTTGCACGTGGGTACAAGCACTCTCCCCAACCCGCTCACAAACAAATGTAAAGCATGAACTATTAAACATGACTACATGTGTTAATATCATGTAAATTTAACTTATTTAGTTACTGATATTTTTATAATTTGAGTCTATTTTTGAGAAACTGTCTCCCTATACAGTACAGGCTGGCCTAGAACTCAATATGTAACCTGGGCTCTGAATTAGTTCCTTACACCATTTTCTTTTCTTTTCCTAAATTTATTTTGACTGTCTTGTAAACAAAAATTATGCACATGGTGGGATATTCTTGGCTTATTGTTTCCAGACTTTTAAATTTCACAGACTAGTGATATTAAAAAGAAAATGAACGTTGGGGTTGTTTGGGGTGTTTAGTATTTCCTGTTGCCAGTGAGAACGTTAAACCAAACAAACTTATTTAGAGTTATTTCAAAAACAAAAGAGAAGAGAGCCTACACACTCTGAAGGAGTCTTCTATAGACAAACTTCATAACACAGAGGCACACATGCACACAGTTTTTTTGTATTTCATCTTCTATGTGATGAGCTTCCAACCAAGATTTCAAGTGGGCACCCAGAGAACAGATGTTTCAGCTCTTACCCAGGCCTCGCCTTTATCTCCCTGGCCAGATTCTTTCCTCTGACACCTGCTTCTGCTGTCTTTCTATTGTTTACTCCTTCTCAGTCCACTCCTGGCTCCAGCGATGGAGGTTGGCTGTAATGGTTGAGGGATGCACTTAGCCCTTTGCTTCTGTCCATCGCCGGGGCTTCACAGTGAATGGCCTGTGAACCTTATCTATAAATCCTGAATGGATCCTGTATTGAGAAAACATAGATGCATTTTCCTCCAGCCGATTTCAGAGATGTTGGTTCCAGTAGTATCTGGTACCTTTTGCTTTCTGGATGTCAATGTACCCGTGTTGCTGCCGGCATTTATAAAAATGCACTATTCAGTAGTATAACATAGTTGTCTACAGTGATGTGTGGAGGAATAGCAAACACATTTGCCTAGTGTCCATAGAGGCCAGGAGAGGGTTTTGAATGCTCAGGAACTGGATCTACAAACAGTTGTGAGTTCTCATGTGGGTTCTGGGAATCAAACCTGGCTTCTCTGAAAAAACAGTGAGTGTTATCAATAGCTTAGCCATCTCTACAGCCCTGGATGAAAATTTTAACTTAAGTAATATAATTGAACTTGGGGAGTAGCTTAGTGGGGGAGCACCTGCCTAGCATGTGCATAGAGTTGGGTTCAATGAATAACACCACAAAAAGAAAAAAATAAGTGTTAATTAAAACATTACTAAGGTGAATTTGGAGAATAGTGTATTTCTAACAGGTGTATTTACAGTTTGATTCATAATCTGAAATTTTCAATATTTTATGAATGAAGAGGGCCTCTGAGTATTCTCCCTGTGGGAGGACAGCAGCCCCTGTTCCGCTATCCCCGCTGCCAGGTGTGGCGTGATGGCAGACGATATGGGTGGCCACCCAGCCTCGGCTCTGTGGTCATGGCTGCAGGGTTTCTCTTTCTGTTATTGCCCATCAGTGTTGGCAGTTTTTGTTCATATGTAAGTGTGTGTGTGTGTGTGTGCAGGTCGGAGAACAAATTTTTGGAAGTATGTTTCTTCCAACATGTGGGTTTCAAGGATTGAACTCAGGTTATCAGGTTTGGTAACAAGTGCCTTTACCTGATGAGCCATCTCTGAGTCATCTCGCTGACCCGAGAGGCAATTTTATTAAAATTATTTTCTATGTATGGGTATCTTGCCTGCATTTGTATCAGTGTGCTACGTGTGTGCCTGGTGCTCATAAAGGCCAGAAGATGGTGTTGGGTTCCCTGGGAATGTAGTTACAGATGGTTGTGAGCCATCATGTGAGTGCTAGAAATGAAACCTGGATCCGATGCAAGAGCTGGGTCATCTCTCCAGGCCTGAAGTTGATTATGTGCCTCTTGCTACAGCTCCTCCCTTTTCCTACTGGTTGACTCAATGTTCTTAAAGTGTTTTAAAAACCGAGCACAGGTCGTTGCTTCTGGCAGATCATTTAGGGAACCAACTCCTGTTAAGACATGGATTCTGTGATCAAATAATATCCCATGATTTGTTGCTGAAGTCAGCTCTTTCAACATAATTATCAAACATTTGAATTTCTGAACCAAAATGTGGTGCTTCAGATTGTTAAGAGCAACAGTCAATAAATATCAATATACATGCAGAGACAATGAAAATTTTTACAAAGGGCATAATTTAGACCTCCTTTTTCAATATATGTATTTATGCTAACATTCGCATAGTATATTTAACTTGGTAATTTTTTGTCTTCTGTTTTTTTTGTGAGTGTGTGTTATGTATGATGCATGTGTATATGTGATCTTGGTGTGGAGATCAGGGGACACTTCTGTGGAGTCAGTTCTCCTACCACTACCACAATGGGTTCTTCAGATTGAAGTTGTATCACCATGCTTGTGGACCAAGACCTTTTAGCTGCTTTGTCAAATTGCCATGCCCCTGTTGACAGGTTTTCTGTCCCACCAGGTCCCATATCCATTTAGTCCCAAATAAACACACAGAGGCCTACATTAATTATAAACTGATTGGCCTAGTAGCTCAGGCTTTTTATTAATTAATTCTTATAACTTATATTAGCCCATAGTTCTTGTCTGTGTTAGCCACGTGGCTTGGTACCTTTTTCGGTGAGGCAGTCACATCTTGCTTGCTCTGTGTCTGGCTTCCTCTGTGTCTGGGTGACAACTACAAACTGAAACCTTCCTCTTCCCATAATTCTCATCACCATGCCTCTACTTCCTGCCTGGTCAACACCGCCCCACCTATACTTTCTGCCTGGCTACTGGCCAATCAGCATTTTATTAAAGGTAATGCAAATGACAGGATAAAAGACTATTGTCCCACAGCATACCTCCATACATTTAGTTTTTAGATGATTTTATGTCAATGTTAAGCTTTAAAATGAATGCATGGAATGACTGTCTGTTCGAGACTTGCTGTCAAGGCAAACTGCCATTAAATCTTTTCATTTTGTTATAGTTGTAGAAAGACATAAACCCAGTTAAGCATGTTTTATTATTTGGCATATGATTTTCTACAAGGATATTATTGGGAAATATGTTACTTTAAAAATATGTAACAGTATCTGAAATACACATCAAATATAAAAGGACTCAGCTTTAACCTGTCATTTTGCTTTCTGTATGCCTATTAGAATTTCTCTGTTGTAATAAAAAAAATAATATCCTGGAGTTGAAATAGTGGTAGAGCACTTGCCTGGCATGGAAAGGGCTTTGGGTTCCATCCTCATCACACACACACACACACACACACACACACACACACACACACACACACGATGTGATGTGATGTGAATGTTGTCTGTTTACATAAAGTGTGTTTCTTGGCCTGGATCTGTAGGAAGCAGAGCCTTGGGTAATGAGCAAATTGTTATTACCTGGAGAGGTGTAAACACATGTTGTTGGGGGCTGGAGAGATGTCTCAGCGGTTAAGAGCATTGCCTGCTCTTCCAAAGGTCCTGTGTTCAATTCCCAGCAACCACATGGTGGCTCACAACCATCTGTAATGAGATGTGGTACCCTCTTCTGGCCTGCAGGCATACATGCAGACAGAATACTGAGAATATTGTACACACACACACACACAAAAAAAACATGTTGTCACTATGTTTAAAAAGGTAGAACAACACACACGAGAGACAGGGGGAGTGAACAGGTCCAGTAGACTGCTTGGAGGCATGCCACCTGGCAGCTGAAGGATCTGCAGAGGGTTGTGAGAGGAGTCATACCTCCAAATCGTCCATGGAGAAGTGTTAAAATGGATACAGATCCCTGCCTTCCTCCCTTGTTTCTCATCAGTCACAGTTCACCTGGGCTGACTTTCCACGCTCCCATCATCCCCGCTGTCCTTCCTCTTACCTTAGACCTGGCCTGGGGTGTTGGTATTGGCCTTGTACATAGTTATGCATGTTCAAAATGCAAATGTGCAATCGCACCAGGCAAAGCTTACTTCCTACAGTTGTAGTGGCTAACACCCACCACACCAAGGCAGAGCCTGGCCAGGTTTGGCTGAGAGCTCTATTTTTGCATTGCAGGGGACCACTTTGTTTCTTCTTCTTATAAAGTCATTAATTCCTTCCTGGTGGCTTTGTCCTTATAACCCCATCTTATGCCTAATTATCAAAGATCTCAGCTTCAAATACTACCACATTGGGGATTAGAACATGAAATCTGAAACAACCTTGGTCACTTGTTCCTTCTCCATATTCGCATCATCCGTGCATGTAAAATACATCAGTTCATTTCCAATAGTCTCCCATATTATAATTCAATCTAGTGTCGAGTCTAAAGACCAAAACACTGCCAGTTGTAGTGATGCATGGCTGTAATCCTAGCACCAAAGGGACTGAGGCAGGAAAATCATGAGTTTGACCAGCTCGGGCCACATAACAAGACTCTACCTTATTGAAAAAAAAAAATTCAAATTTATATAATATTCATATAAATATAACTAAGACATGGATGAGAGTAGAGGTAAGAATCACACAGAAGCAAAAGTACATTTTTGCTGAGAATCTGTGAAACCAGACAAGCACCCCCCCCACACACACACAATATAATCAACAAGCCTAAAGGAGATATTCCCATGCCACAGTGGGACATCAGAGAGACAACTTAGACTAAGCAGGTCCAAATTCTAGCTGGGCAAGTCCTATTAGATTTAAGACTCCAGAACATCCCTGCTGGCTCTGTGCTCTGCCACCTTACGTGCCTCTGGTAGTCACCTCCCTTCAAAGTCACCGCACCACGTTCTGTTCTTCTGCTCAATATCGTAAAGGATGAGACAGAAATGGTGTATGCAGCTAATTGTATAAATTAATTCAATCTGGAGAGCAGCTTGGCAATGCAAATTCAAAGCCATAAAATACTACTTATCTTTTGACTCGATATTTTGAGTGCTGGTTGTTCATCATTACGCTGTAGCCACAGGTGCACAGGTGATTGCACAGAAGGATGTGCATTCTGATTTGGATATTATAACAAAGAAGCGGAGATGCTGAAGGTCAGAACTCAGAGTTTTATGTTAATAGTCAATAAACTGGTGTGCAGCCAAAAGGAGTGGGAATACCTGCTTCAAGAGCTCAATAGCCCAGGAAAAGTTCAAGGTATATTAAAGGAACAGAGCAAGGCACCAAACCGTGGATGCAGGTGATTCAACTACCCAGACCAGAGGCACCTTCCTCTCTTGGCCTAACGTTTCTTTAAAGGGTAGAAGGGTTGGACAGTTTTGCCCATTGATAGGCACTTGCTATGCAGTCTACAAGAGTTCATCGACTAGCACCTGAGGGCATTCACCCCTCCATTGAGATAACTTTTGAGGTCCAACTTTGGTACTGGCTCTCACTGGGAGTACCTCCAGCTACCAACTGTGAACATTTCCCCAGGACTTTCCATTTTTATCTGCCTTTCTGTTTACATTTTCTCTGTCCCCCAGCTGTGGCTCCTGACATCACCTAATTAAACTTGAATCTTGATGCATTTGAATCTTGGTCTCAAGTCTCATCCTCTTTCCAGAAAATTCAACTTGGAACTCTGATTCAAACAGAATCCCATTTAATCATAATGTTTCTACTCATGGAAAATTGATGGAAATGGGAATACTGAATTAACTATGTCTATTTCTACTGGGGATGGTTGTTAGAGTTGATTATTTTCTTCCTCTTTGCTTATATTATATTAATTATCTTTAATGAGAAGTCAACTCATGCTTTCCCCCAATCATCCCCTCCCCACAAGCCCACTCTTCTTCTCTCGGTTTCTTTGAAGGAAAACTACTTGAAATGACTTCCATGATTTATGTCCCAAACCATATTGCATAATTACATAATGACTATCAGTGAAAGGAATACTAAAGGAAGTACAGGCCCAGGGCAGTTCCTGCCTCATGTGAATTTCAGTTTAAACTCCAATATTCTTTCTGCCTTGTTTGCATTCTTAAATATTTCAGACCTAAGAATTTTTCTTTTTTAACCAGTAAAATATTGGCCCGAGGAAAACAATGCTGTCCCTATACTCCCATATAGATTTCTTTGAAGAAATTCCTTTAAAATAATTAAGGGTATAGAAAGCCTGCTTGGTGGTTAAGAGTACTTGCACCTACTGCTTTGACAGAGGACCCAGGTCCAGTTCCCAGTGCTCGTATGGTCCCTCACTCCTGTCTGTTACTACAGTTCCCGGTGATCCAACATACTCTTCCTATCTCTGTGGGCAAATGTGTGAGAACAAAGCAAAGGAATGGGCGAGTGACATGTTTGGGGAAGAAACAGTGACATGATGTGGAGAGAGGTCTCATTAGATCATCTCTTATCATCAGTTTTTGGTGAAGACTCAGAGACTGAGTCCTTTTCAGCCTGATAGGCACGTCGGCTGAACACTGCAAGGCTGCCTGTGCTGGTCTGAGAGAAAGGTTGGTGTCCACAAAATGTCAGCCTGGCTGGCTTCAGAGAATTCACCAGTTTTCTCATGGCTCTGGAAGTTGAAAACCTACGATGAAGTCTCTCCAGGCTTCATTTCCCCTAACACCACCCTTTGTCTTTCTGATGGCCACCTTCTCACAGTGTCTGTCAGGCCTTTGTTTTGTGTAAACCCATGTGTTTCCCTGGTGTCTCTTCTTGTCAGGGTAACAGCGAATGTTCTGTTACAGCCTCACCCCAAAGACCTCAACTGAATTCAATCACCTTCTAAAATGCTTTTAAAATTCTTTCTTTTTTTTCCTCTCTCTCTCCCCCATATCCACTATGTAATCAAAGATGACCTTGGAACCCTGGTCCTTCTGTCTTCACCTCCCACATGAGGAATATTGACCTGGGTCATTATGATTAGAAGAGAAAAAATTTAGAAGATACTTCTAATAATTCAAGTCAAAGAAACATGTAGATCTGTAGATAGACAGGAGTAGTAAAGGAAAAATTCCAACTCTATTTTTCAGTACAGAAATTAATTTTAAAAGATTTATTTTTTATTTTAAATATTTATTTGCTTTATATGTGTGTCTTAGTTATGATTTCCATTGTTGTGATGAAACATCATGACCGACATCCAGTTGAGAAGGAAAGGTTTCAATTCATCTTACACTTGTAGTCCATCATCCAGGATCTCAAGGCAGGAACCCAAAGGCAGGAACTGATGTCGGCCATGGAGGGGTGTTGCTTACTGACTTGCTCCTCAAGGCTCACTCAGCCAGCTTTTATATACCGTCCAGGACCACCAGCCCAATGGTAGCACTACACACAGTTAGCTGAGCCCTCCTACATCGTCTATCAATTAAGAAAATGGTCCACAGGCTTGCCCTCAGGCCCCACCTTGTTCAGGCATTTTCTCAATTGAAGCTCCATCTTTTCAAATGACTAGCTTGTGTCAACTTGACATAAAACTGGCCAGTACAGTGTATGAGTGTCTGCCTGCATATATGTCTGTGCACAATAGGCATGTAGTGCCCACGGTGGCCAGGAGAGGACATCAGATCTCCTGAGACTGGAGTTAGGGATAGTTGTGAGTTGCCATGAGGGGCCTGGAAATTGAACCTGGTTCATCTAAAACGGCAATAAGTTCTCTACGTACCGGAAGCAGCTGGAGAAGTCATCATATGCCTTTGCTAAATCAACAATAAATGCAGGCAATAGACAAGCCATGAAAGATAACATAAAGCTAATTGTTTACTAGTTCTAATTCTGTCACGGATTTTTTGGTTTGGGTTGTGCGCAAGACACATTCAGCATTGAAAGAATGAAGTTTAATGTGAAGTTCCACAGCTTTCATCCCACATGCCAAAGCTAACTCTATAGAAGTTCACTGAATTGCGTAGACTTTGAGTCTTAATTTTGATGTGTGACTTTTTTTTTTAAAAAAAATCTATTTGCCAGGCTTTATAAATAAAGATTATACAATTAAAAAGTAATGAATATTTAAACTACATGGTATTGAAAATTCATTGTTTTCCAAAGAAGGTGATTTGAAAGTCCACGCTACCCATCTCGCTTTAGAAGACTGATAAATTGCAAAATAAAGAGATCAAAACATAAACGCAAGTAGGGATAAATAAAACAGAATGAGAATACTGTCTCCAGAGCGGTTACTTTGGAAAGCATCCCGTAGGCAATGCAAATGCACACCTCACTAAAGAACACTGATTGTACGATTAGATCAGTCAATTTCAAAAGGTAGTAAAATAGCTTTCCTGAGAAATCAGTTTGGATTGATGAATAGTAACCACAGCAATTTGTCCCCTGCTTCACCCATGACTGCAAGCTCTAGCCCCAAATATCTGGGCCATAAATTCAAAGCAATCTAAAATACACACAGGAAATTAAGATCTATAAGCTAAGGGAAGGTATGAATTGGTTATTAGCAATTTAGCCAATTCACACAAATTATCAATTCCGTCATAAAAGAGGTAGGTTACTAGTTCTGGGTATTTCAGAAGAAATTCATATGAATAGACAACCCAAGGAAATTTATATCTCTCTTGATTTATACAGTAGGCAGCTGAGGCCACAATAAAATGTGAGGTTTCCCATCACATAAAATAATTACAACATTTTGCTTTGATGAAAACTTTTCTGTATAGAAGGCCTTCTTTCCATATCCTGACTTCCCTCTTGCTCCTCACTTTCTCTATGGATCACTGAAAGAAATCTTATATCCAACTTTTCATTGATTTTGGCGCCTGGAGCCACTCCCTGGAAATCAATGGCTTTCTCTTCAGTAGGTGTGAAAGGGGCGGAGTAATTGACAGGATGCACCAGGGTTAGAGGAGAATGCTGGCCTTGGGGAGGGCTCTTTCTCTTAACTATCTCAGATGTCAAACTGTCTTGCCACTGTGAGGGTCAATCTTTTTTGCCTGGCTGGATCCTTCAGATTCTATTTCCTGTAAAGTAATGATCTCAGCATCCTTCTAAGACAGTGGTTCTCAACCTTCCTAAGGCTGTGACTCTTTGATACAGTTCCTCATGTGGTGGTGACACCCCAACCATAAAATTATTTCATTGCTACTTTAATTTTTTTAAAATTAATTTTAATTTTAATTAATTTTGCTACTATTGTGAGTCATAATGTAAATATATGATATGCAGGATATCTGAAATGAGACCCCTGTGAAAATGTCATTTGACCTCCCCAAAGGGGTCACAACCCACATGTTGAGAACCACTGTTCTAAAGCATAGTCATAATCTTCATAGTTATATTGCAAAGTTTTGTTACATCCCATTACCAAGGCATAGCAAAAGAGCCAGGATACTACTCTTTCTTCCAGAGAAGTTTCTACTGACCCCTGCACCTATTTCCAGGTAGACAGAGGGCCATGGAGGTCATTGCCATATGCTTTGAGCTCACGGCATGAGAAGGTGATAATCCAATCCCTGGGCAAGTCAACAGAAAACACAGCCAAGGGCCACTTGAAATGGTGTCTGCCTGTGGGGCTTTAAAAAATTATGAAGACTACTTTAAAGCGAGGAAATGTATGAACTGATCTACCTGGATTGCTCCTGGGTTGTCTTTCCTAGATCAGAGGGTGACTACTGGACAGTGGTACCTGCCACAAGGATGGAAAGAGGGGCACCATGAGACCTGGTGCCTTTGCAGCTTGTCAAAAAAAAAAAAGGAATTTTTTCTTTTTTGTACCCCTTAATGGACAAGGCTTTCCTACATGGAAAAATGTTACATATGCAGAAAACCACACATCTCTTTTTGTTTATACCTAGGAGTTTAATCTTTCTTTTGGCCAATCCTTAAAGAGATTTAAATACTAACATGATGTGGATAGATGGAAGTAACCTGGATACCATGACAAAACCCCATCATTGGGATTGCAGGGTTGCTATTGAGAGTTTTATAGAGTTCCTACTAGAAAACCTGTTTCAAAAACAAGAGTTATATGGATGAGGGCTGGAGAGACAGCT
The DNA here is from genome assembly GCF_982192425.1 of Myodes glareolus. Lineage (NCBI taxonomy): Eukaryota > Metazoa > Chordata > Mammalia > Rodentia > Cricetidae > Myodes > Myodes glareolus. The sequence continues at coordinate 32,892,695 of NC_142029.1, read as the reverse complement.
CAGTGGTTATCAGAACTTAACGTTCTAAAAAAAGATACAGGCTTGATTCTCAACACCCACAACACCCCCCCCCCCCCCCCCCCCCCGTGACGGCAGTTCCAGTTCTGACCTCCACGGCACCAGGCATGCACAGACAAACATGCAGGAAAAACACAAATACACATAAAATAAAATTAATAAATCTAATAAAAATAAAAAACAGTCGTTATGAAGATGAAAATCAAGTTCTGTTAGGTTGGCAAATTAATGGCCTGAAGTTAAGAAGATGACCACATGGGGGCAGCACTCAGCTGTGCTCAGTGCCGCTTGCTTCAAAAGTAACAAAGTAGTTCACACTATCCTAAGGCAAGTATTTGTACACCAGTATATTGGTTTCCAATTTTTTTTTCAGAAAATTTTATGACTGCGAAAAAATTATTAATATTTATCTCCGTAGTGTCAAGTCAATAAAAAGGGGAATTCGTCAATACTCCCTGCCAGCTTAATCATTTCCCCTCAATTTTAGAAGATATATATTTTTTTACCCCTTCATAACATTTAGGGATCCATGTAGATTTTTCTAAATGTCTTATTCACACAATATCTCTAGTTTTATGAAGATAAATCCTTTTGGATTTTTTATTATTATATTTGTATAATTTTTTTCTCCTAAATTCTTTTACTTTAGAAAAATTGGGAAAATTTTAAACTCAAAACTTCATGAGTTGGGGCCTGGATAAATGATTCTGTGGTTAAGAGCTGGTACTCTGCCTTTTCAGAGGGACCAAGTTCAGTTCCGAACATAGACCACCTGTAATGCCAGCCCAGAGAATCCGATGGCCTCTGTGTACGGACCTACACATACCCATAAATAAAAATAACATAAATCTTAAGTAAAGAAAACACTTCATGAAGGGTTGTGGATTAGCCAGTCTCACCTACCAAAAATACATTTTTCTTCTCTCCTTCCAGCAATGTCTACCGTTATGCAATAGTGACACCTGGGTGGGGCTTTGCTATGCGGTTTCAGTTCTGTATCTTTCTACTTTCCATTGGCTCCAGTAGAGATGTCCTGGCCACGCGTCTAAGGGCCAGGTGCCTCTCTGAAGGTGACAGCAAGAAGCAGAGTCCTTAGCCACCCAGGCCTGCCTTCCAGAGACTGCTCATTGCTGGTTATAAATGCAGCACGTTTTTCTTACTCCATGCCTGCAGTTCCAGCTTTCTGAGACATCAGAAACTAGTCCTGGCAGAAGCTCCTGTTATATTCTGGGCAGGAATTCAGTACCTTCTACACTTTATCACGTGGAATCTGCACAAACCCTCTATGTGAGGTAGATCTGATTCTTATTTCCATTTGATAGTGAGTTACACCAAAAGAGGTTTACTAAGCGGCCAAGGTCACACAAGATAGAGGCCGGCATCGTTCTCAGCCATAGTGTTGAAGCCTGCATTTCCCCCAACACCGACGCTACAAGCCCCTTGATTTTCTTTTCGCTGGTTAACCAGTTGCCCAAATGTTCCGTTCTAATTCTCATTTTTATTTAGCACTGAAAATTTCCTCCCCCACATATACAATTGCTCTGCTTTTCCTTTGATTTCCCTTTCAAATCCTTTTATACAAACCTTTATTTATGGTAAGACCTTAATGTCTTTTCTTTCTCTTCATTTTTCTCTCTTATCCCCTGTCAGTCTGGTTCAGGATCTCCAGGCTCCTGAGGCACTAACTGAGCCTCCATTTCCATGCCTGGGATCCCCATATTCTTACCGCTCTTTGCTTTGGATGTTGCTGGGATGTGTTCTCACTTCCAGGTTACACCTGAGCACCCCTCCGTTCATCTACAGAGCGTTCTCTATCCCCATCTTCAGTATGCTCCTCACAACAGCAAGCAACTTGATCCCCTAAAATAGCAGTGGTCTCGTGAACAGAGACGGTCTGCTTCTTATGCAGCCGTGTTTCAGCTGGTCTGGTGATGGACCCAGAGTATGTCTTCAATAAATGCCTTATCAATGAGAAAATAAACAGTCGAGGTGGAGAGGAGGGCTCCCTAGGCCAGCGCCTCACTCGGTTCAGCTCTAAAGATATGAATTCTAGAAAACGAAAGAATTCATTTGTCGTGACTTCTTTAAGTTCCCCTAGCATGTCTGTTCATCAAGGACAGATTGGTCCATTCCAACATGGCATGAGGTCTAGGAGAGGCATGGCAGCAGCAGGCTTTTGTGAAGGCAGGTGCTTGAGTCTGAAGACTTGAGCTTTCAATACACAACCTGCTCCTTCCCACAGGATATGAGTTTTTATAAGAAACAGGTCTTTCACAGCTGGTTTCTGTGAGTAGGGACATGGGGTGATGCGGGGGTGCTTGCCGCGAGTGGATGTACAGAGTGGGTGGGCGCAAAGACTCCTAACGTAGGTGAATTTACAGTGTGTGTTAGGATGAGCTGGGATGACTAAGAGATTGTGGGAACCTGGCTCACTGCATGTTTTCAGACTGAAGGCCCAAGTCCCTGAGACCCCCAGGCATCTCCTTGCCTCTGAGCTCAGTGTGAAAGAGCAGGAATCACAGCAGAAACAGTGTTAGGGAAGAAGACCATGGCTGGCTGGCTGGGGAGAAGGGGGTGCAAAGGGGAATTTTTAATGAGTTATAAGGGAGAAACAAGGGGAGTTGTGCCAATCTCTCTGAACCTTTTTAAAAAATGACTTTGCTTCACAAGTATTTTTAATTTATTTGCTAAACCAACACAAAAAATAATGGCTTTTATAGAAATTTCATGCATGTATGCTATTATGCCTTAAACATTTTCTTCTGGGAAATGGGCTGACGGAGTGCGGAAGTAGTAGCCCATGGCAAGGATGGCGTGGGTCTAAGAACTTCAAAGTGGGTTAGTGTCCTTCTTCATTCTTGCTTACCGGATGCAGACTGCTGTCAAGATCTTTAAGTCCTTCATGGGAAGCTCTGCTCTTTGTCCCTATATTCTATTTCAGTGATCTTCACTGTGGTGTGAGCTCCTGTGAGCACGAGTCATCAAACTTAGTGTGACAACTTCCTCTCCAACCTCCATGCTTTTAGGTTCAGCATCATCTGACCTCCCCTGCATGGTACAGCTTCTTAAACATCTCTGTTGAGCTGGCCCCAAGTTCTTCATCGCCCCCTGTCTTTCAGAGTGTTCTCTGGGTTCTAGTAGGTACAGATTCTCAGTATAGACTCGGTTTTCCTTCCTCATGTTGTCTTACGCTGTTCCTCTAAATTAATGTTCCTGTGACTGTGCCAAGGGGACACGTGGAAACTCTTCTTTCTCTGATCACTTTCTTCATCTGGTCAGACTTTCTAAAATGACAGCTTTGTCAGCCTTCTGGCCTTTGGCTTGCTCAAGATTTATAGTGTGGTACTTTACTCTTTTGGGGGCCCACCACCCAGCTTCCAAATAAATACATGGAAGCTTATTATTACTTATGAATGCCTGGGTTAGCTTGACTTGTTCTTACCAGCTTTTCTTAAATTACCCTGACTACCTTTTGTGTCGGGGTCTGAAGCCCCAACCTAAAAACTACTTTTCCCTAACTCAACTGGTACGGAGGCGCAGGAAATAGTGAGACACAGTTCACACAGCAATATCGAAAGGGCATCTCAGGCTTCCTTCATTCCTGAAGATCTACCCACATTTATTATTCAAACACCTTTTATTTCCCCAGGTAAACCAAGGTGGAAACTCATTAATATTCTCTTTTCTGGGGACGTGGGAGCACTGTCACACCTGCAACTAAGTCACCAGCTTGGAATCCGCACCTCTCCCCAGGCGATCTACATATTAACAAAAGAGAAGGAGCAATACATCCTGAGCCATTGTTAGGTGGCTACCAGTGGTCTGGCAGGATTTCAGCTGCCCTTGGAAACTAAGCATGGCCAGAGAACCTGGCTGCAAATATCTTGTATGAAATATGGGCCCACACTTTTGCCTCTGGGCTTTTTCCTTTTCTTACTTCATGTATCTTACTTTTACTCTACTCCCTAGCTAGCTGGGTGACTGGGTCCTGACATTCTCCTCCCCCTGTTCTCTCATTGCTCCCCCTGCTCTTTATTCTTTCTGCCTGCCATCTTTGCCTATCCTTGCTCCTACCTTGCTATTTGCTATTCAGCTATTTATTAAGACCATCAGGTGTCTTAGACAGGCAAAGAATCACAGCTTCACAGAGTTAAGCAAATACAGCATAAACAAAAGCATCATACCTTAAAATACCATTCCCCAATAAAGATTCTTCAAATATCTCATCTGGTTTTAATCTCTCCTCCCTTCCTCTCTGTAGGTCTCAACTCTTCCTGGCTTCTTGTAGGCAGGGTGGTCAGTGTTGCCTGGTGTCTCCTTCTTTGGTTCTGCATGCTTTGGTGTGTTGAGGAGGAGGAGGAGGAGGAGGAGGAGGAGAAGGAGGAGGAACACAGTCCAGCCTCTCTTCCTTGAGTCACAAATGCTATCATCTTCTCTTGGAGGTATTCCCTGTCTCTGCATGTAGCATCAGTTGTTAATAATGACCTCTGAAGTACAAGCTCCCAAGTGTTTGTTCTGAAGAAAGTGTGTGAGGCTTAGGTGTGCCCAAGGGAGAGATGTGGGTCCCTATGGAGGATGTGAGGTCCTGGGGTACTCTACAAGGGGATGCAGGATCCCTGGGTGTCCTCTGAAGGCTTGTGTTCTTACATGGGAACATTCCAAACATCTAGCTGCCTTCCTCTTCTATCAAGTCCCACTCATTGCTACTTTAGTGTCATTCCCTGTCACCTTCAAGATGGCTCAGTACATCTTCTCCAGAATGTCCAACTGACTAGCAGGAATCTCAAGGACATGAGGCACACTGCGGCAGTCTTGAGAGCTGACCCAGACCGCTTAGTCTGGTACTCCTTCTCTCTTTGTCCTTTTATTCTGCCTCAAAACACCCACAAGGCAAATACACTCACTGTTTGCATTATATCCCTCGACCCATGTGTTTCAGCGTCCCTTACCCTTGTGGCTTGAGTCCTCTGTTGAAGGTGAGACCTTTGTGTCCTGAGTTACTTAGGTGAAGTTGCCCTCATTTGCTTTGAGTTAGCTCAGGCACACACTCCTCCACGGAGATGAAAAGTGCACAGAATTCTCCTAATGATGCCTGTTTCCCTGGGACAGAGTGAGAGCTGCAGGGCAGCTGAGGTGCTCAGCTAACTCATAGCTCTTCAGTGGCTGCCTGACCTTCCGGTTCACAGACTGTGCTGTGGTCAAGTGTTGACTTTTAGCTTTAAATTTTAATTCTCACATTGGTGAAATGGTAAAAATCTAACCTCGCATTCTTAAACGTTCTAGAACAGCATATTCTTATAACAAGAACAACAGTTAGACTTCAGTACGCATTCCAAGGAAGTTAGTGCACAAAGCCCCTGACTGCATCTTGATCTAACCCTTCCATTAGTCAGTTGGTTGTACCTGGAGACTGTCGGCCTCATTTTACAAGTGAAAATGATGAAGGCTAGATAAGCAATCAGCTGTCCCAAGGGCATGACCCATGATTTCTATCTGTGCCCTCTCTGCCGCCGTGGAAGACAGTACACCCGCCCCCAATATACCACATAGTTTACTTCTATCCACCACGTTGAAATTGTTTTAAGAGTTTGTCCAATCAGATATGTCCTTCCCATACACGAGAAAACTTATGCCTACAAATGACCGGTAAATACTGTAATTTTTTTAGCCACCTGTAAGGCTGCACTTCCGGGTTCTGAAGCTGGCGCATGTGCCCCCTGTGTGTGCATACGTGGGTCGCCCCCCATCTGTTCCCCTCGTGCGCATGTTCTAGGAAGCCTTTAAAAGCTGGATGCGCCATTTCTACTTCCTTCTTCCCCTTCTTCCACACCGTTTCCTTGGGCCCGTGAGCACAACCCCCTCCCCCAATAAACTCCTACATGGATTCGTTTGCGTCTCGTGTCCTCTTCTCATTCCCTTCGGACATTTTTAAATACCAACATGTTTTTCTCAGCACTTCCCCCAAATACTGCACATCCAAAGCTTTGTAGGGTGCTTGTAGTCTCCTTCCGTCCAAGCCTTGGTTCTCTAGTGTCATGCCCGCTTGAAGTTTATACCAGTGCTGCCAACACAGCTGCTCAGCACCTTCCCATCCCCCATCTTGGCATTTCTTTAATCGCCTGTGGCTAATTTAAAAGGCAGTTTCACAGGCGTATGGCTTTACCCATCTTCTATCGTAAGTGCCTAGAGGAACACTTACGGTATTTTCTCACGTGGCATTTCAACTCAGTTTAGCATCTGCTGTTGCCATCCTTTCATTGCAAGAGGTAACCCACTAAATGGATGGCAAGAGAGGAGGCCGGGATTAGAACACAGGGCCTGGAGAGGTTGTGCAGTACTCTCCTCAGCTGGTAGAATGTCTGTGAGGATTGAGTGAGCACCCTGGCTGAAGGAGAAGTTTGGTCAGGTCTGAGAACTGGAACAGCCTGAGACAGCTGTATTATAGAGACAGAGGGAACCGGACTGCACATCAATACTATCACGGAACAAGATGGCCTCTTCATTTCCAAAGAAGTTAATTTGGATTGCAGCAATTTTGCAGTTGTTTACCCAAGGGGCGGAAGAAATGGCCCAGTACTGTGTCTAAATGACGTTCTTGGTTGCCAGAAGTGATTTTGTGTGTGTTTTGGGGCACAACCTTCTGCCACCACTCTGGTGACAGCTGGAAAAGTTCAGCTCAAAGAACCTTCCTGAGAGGTTCACCTGGAGCTCCCATGGGACAAAACCCAGCCTGGTCAGGACAACACACACTGCTCCTGACGTGAAAGGATTGCTAACACGAATTAACCAAGGCGTCTTTCTGTTCTCATTAAAGGCAAGCCATCACCTCTCCTCCTGCTCTCTCTTCTCCTTCCCCACTTTACTTTTCAAAACCATCACCACAAGGGGAGAGTCTGGGAGTCAATGGTTCTGCTGAGATGCTGCAGCAGATCTAGGACGTTGCTCCCTCCTGCCCTCCCCAATTCTGCCCTTACATGCCATTTACAGGATGCCCAAGTGAGTTTTAGGACAACAGTGGCTTGTATTTTATCTTCATGAGTAAGAGAAATAACTTGAAATGCTCTCAGCATGAGAATTGAAAACGACATATGAAGGGCTGGCGAGATGGGTCAACAGATACAGGTGACTGTGGCCAGCCTAGTTATTTAAACTTGGCCCCTGAGCTCCACATGGTAGATGGAGAGAACTGACCTTCACAAAGTTGTCCTCTGGGCTAACGTACACTAACACGGTATATGTGCACCCATGGACGTACATACACTCATGCAAAACAAGTCAAGGGAAAGTTCATATAAAGAACATGTCAAGAGTGAAAATCTCTGAATCGGATGGAGAGTAGAAAATCTGCATTTTTCTTTCTATGTGGCCCCAAAGAATACTGGCCTTATCAAACGCTTCCCAGAATCCTGTAGGGCCTGAGCACAGTGAGATTGTGTCACCAAAGGGTGATGGCACACCCTCCAAGACCACAAAGAAATTGTGAGTGTAAGTGTGTGAGTGCATATGATTTTGTGTGTGTGTGTGTGTAAAAGAGTGTATGAGTGGGTGCTTATTTATATCTAGTTTGCTTCTAGTGATGAAGAAGCACAATACCGAAGTTTTGTGTTGAGAGTCTTGTAACAGCCAAACCATTTGGTGAAATCGGTGTTTACCCAAGTTGCTGTGAGCTACCTGCCCACCATAGAACCAGCAACCTCTTCTTCACGGACAGAAAGGCAGCACCACACAGATATAAGGAAAACAAATACTAGCAATGAGGATCATGGGAGGTAGGGTAAGACCCTTAGATCCGAGGAGGTTAAGAACATAGAGGATAATGAGGCATTAAGCTTTGCCGAATGCATATAAACATCCAGCTGCGTGGGCTGTGTGGAGATTAGCCAGGGGATGCTTTGGGATATTGAGTGTAATGTCTGGCTCTTATGTTCGGCTATTGTTATTATGACACCAGTATTAAAAATTCAACATAATTGAATCTTGATTTGTGAACAGTGTCTGGAATCTTCCATTAGCTCAAGGCTCTTCTTTTATTCTTTTTCTTTTCCATGTATGTGTGTACGTGTATGTGTGTGCATTTGCAAGCAGGGTGCCTTAATTTTTACTGTACATTTCAATAAAAAAAATAAGTGATGATCTTTGTGATTTATGTATCTAGAAGTAATTTGTTCATGTTACCTTTGCTTAGAGTCGTATTATACTGTCCACAGCTTAGGGCTGTTGTATTATAATCAATCTGAGATACTTCCCCTGTTTGAGTTTGCATGAATATTCATGTATGTGCTTAATTCTATAATATCAGAATCCTGACAGAGCATGGAAAGTATTTATATTAGCAGGGCATAATCATGTGTGTGATCCTTTAAGGAGAGTCATTTAAACAGTTCTGGGATGCCACCTGAGAGGATAGATGTCGCAAGACTCTTGTCAGTTGAAGATGTTTTGTAATACCCTCCTGTCTTTACAAACTTGCTCCTATCATTAAATCAAGGAAATCAGTTTGGTGTCTTCCAGAAAAATCTTCCCAAGTTCTGACTGACAGTTTCTACAGAGGTACCTGGGAATTGAAGAGCTGACAACAGTAGGAAAAACACTATTCTGCTGTGATGATACATCATCTGTATTACTAGGTTTCTAGCCATTTGCTTTACATTGCCAATTGAATTTCAGAGCAACTATACAGCTATGACACACAAGAAAACTAACCTTTAAGGAAAAAAATAGGGATCCAGCAAATTACTGTTCTTTTTTTCTTTAAAAAAACCTCAAAATAACCCAAATTTAATATACTGCTATGATGCTGCAGCATCAGCCTTGAATAAAAGCAGAACAGCTAGAGGGAGATCATCTCAGGTCATCACTCTGGGAGCCTCAAATAAGAGGGTCAGCTTTAGCACATAGCTGTGACTGTTGGCTGCAAATGTTCCTCGTGGTGTTGGTCACCCTGCTGAAAATGCTGAGGGGTGGGGAATGGATTGCCTAGGTTTTTCAGTGTAGTTACAAGACCCTGCCTGATAACTGCTTCTTCATGTCATGCTCGAGAGTTACTTTAATTTTCTTATCCCAGAAAGAGTGAGCTGAGTGACAGTTCTGGTCTATCACTTGTCCTCTCATAGAACTGTTGGTAAAGCAATTAAATGCCTAAGTGATAGACATGCTAGATGCTGGCTACATTGCTGCTATTTAATGAGGCAGATTAAGCGATTCTCCAAGATTAGATTTTTATGACAAGCTGCCCCCCCATCATATCATACAGAACTATTTGTCAAAGAAGCCATATTTGATTTTGACTGTTGCAGAAATCTGAGAGGGAAAATCCCCAGATTCAATTCCATGTTTAAGAAGCACATAAGCCCGAGCGCTAGAAAGTTTTAGTATAGGTGTTTGTCCTGATGAGAAGTCTGGCTTCCTCCAAGTATTCTATTATTTCGAGTGAGTATATAAAACTTTAAGATATCTGTATTTGTCTTCCCCGCAAAATCTGGGAAATATCTCTAGGTAAAGTCTTTCTGTAGGTTTTTGTTTTGTTTTGTTTTGTTTCAGTTTTATAATTTTCTGTAATGTTGGGATTCGGAGAAGCAACCACCTAACTACCTAACTCTGAAAATAACCCTGAATGTAAATGGTTTTAACCTTCTAATTGAAATACTCATCTTGGCTAAATGACTTAAATACAACACCCAAGAATTTGTGCTTGAGAGAAACATGTCTCACCAACAAAGACACATACAACTAAAAGCAGAATATGGAAGATAATTTTCCAAGAAAATTAAAATTAAAAGTAAGCAGGAATATTCTACTAGAAAGACTTCAAGTCAAAACTAGTCAGAAAAGATGGAGACAGAACATTCTGAAAGGAAACCATCCCTCCAAAAAGTATGCAATGATGGTTTGTTTATGTCTGAATTTCAGTGTACATGTGTATATGCATGTGCATATATATGTATACATGTGTATATATGCATGAACATATGTGTATCTATAGAATGTGTATGAATGCTTATACGTGCATATTGCATGACTATATGTGTGTATGCTTTTATGTTTGTATGTGTGAATATTTATGTGCAATCAGAAGTTTCTTGTCCCAGCCGCCTGTTCCCAAATAACGACTCTGAGGCTTATATTAGTTGTAAATGCTCAGCCAATAGCTCAGGCTTATTGCTAACTAACTACTTTTAAAATTAGCCCGTTTTTTAATTTATTCTCTGCCACATGGTGGTATCTTTATTAGCATGATACTTTCACCCCTACTCCCCCTGCATCTGACTGGTGAATTCTGACTCTGTTCTTCTCCTTCCAATCATCCTTAGTTTGATCACCTCACCTATACTTCCTGCCTGGCTACTGGCCAATCAACATTTTTATTAAACCAATTTGAGTGACAAATATTTACAGCATGCAAGAGAATTATTCCACAGCAATATATTGTATGTGTGTTTATATGTATGTATGTGTGTGCATATATGTTTATATATGTATGTGTGTATGTATGTGTGTATAAATATATGAGGGCAGAGCCCCTACTATATAAACAATTCAATAAATTAATAATGGGAATAACATAGAAACCTCTTACCTAGAGAAGTCACTAGCTATTTGCAGACTCTCTATAGCAGATTTCTGTTCCTCACTGTGGACTGCACAGTGACTTCCTTTCAAAGAATGAAATATTGAAAAAGGAGGGGAAAGACAATTTTTCCAGGGGAGAAAGTAGATAAATAATAATCCAGCCAGGTGACAAAGGTGAATATCACCACTCATAAATCATACTGAGACTCTGTGCCTTTGATGACACCTGGTGAAACTGACAGCTCACCTTGGCGACTTTCCTTCCCCAAGATCATAATGCCAATGCATGAAACCCAGATAGGTTACAAAAAGAATAAATTCATCCACAGTATACCTCAACACTGCTTCTCCAAATCCTCAAGGTCAATAAAAAGCCAGAAAAGTGAGATAAATTGCCACAGCTAAAATGAGACCACTAAGTTATATAAATGAAATATCGCTCTATCCTGCATGGAATCCTGGGGAAGAAAACAGACATTGTGTGGTTAATACAGCTTGTCAACTTGACAAGATCCAGAATCACCTAGAAGATAAACCTCTGGGTGTATCTCTGAGGATTTCCCTGGACTGGGTTCATTACAGTGATGCATCCTACACTAATTGCAGGTGGCATTGCCTCATGGCTTGAGATCCTATGTAGAAGGGAGACGAGAACACGAACTGAGCATTCAGCTTTCTCTGCTTCCTGAATCCCTGATGCTGACTCCAGGTGCCTCAAGCTCCTACTGCTATGGCCCCTCGCGAAGATGGCCTGAACTCTCAAACCAGGAGTGAAAATAAACCTTTCCTTTCTCAAGTTGCATTTGCCAGGTATATTGTCATAGCAACAAGAGAACTAATAAACTATTGGCCAACACTGAGAAATCTGAGAAATGAATGGACCTCAGTTACTAACTCTATCCAACATTTGCTCATTCATCTCAATACATGTGCTATTCTAATGGAAGCTATAATAATGGACAAGGATGCAGGCAAGGCCAGTTCCAGAGGAACAGATTTCAATTGTCATCATTCACATCTGGCAGTTCACAGCTGTCTGTAACTACAGTTCCGGGAATTCATTGTTCTTTTCTGGCCTCTGTGGGCCCTCACACAGATGTGGCACACATTAATATAGACATACACATGTACACATAAAAAAAATTTTAAAATGCAGAATAATGGAAGAAGCTATAGAAAAAAAGTTACAGGGATTTTTTTTTTTTTGTACTGTCTTCCCAACTTTGTAAATCTAAAACCTGTGTCATGGTACAGTTTATTTAAATACTCCTTAAAATCATCTAAGCCATATATTACTTTATTATGGAATATGATTCTTTACATAATTGGAAATATGAGAAAAAAATAAACTTATGATGACCTAACCACTCACTCTGTTATATTAAACATCACACTGGTATAAGGATAATCAGCTGAACAAATATACCAAATGTTTTATCAAATATTACCTTAATATTTGTTTTTATTATTTGTATATAAGCATTTTGCCAATATCTGTGTGCACCATGTGCACGCAGTACTTGAAGAGACCAGAAGAGGGCATTGAATCCCCTGAAACTAGAATTACAGGGTGGTTATGAGCTGCCATGTGGATGCTGGGAACCAAACTCAGATCTTCAGAAAGAGCTGCTAGTGTGAGAAACCACTAAACCACTTCTCCAGCCCCCCACTTAAATATTTTTAGTACTTTTTGACAAACATCATAGATTTGCTCACCTAAAATCCAAACCCAAGTTCTTTCTCCTTTTCCTTACTATGACAGAGAGCACAAACTTCAAAGACTCTATCCCACAATTTTCCTTATAGTAAGGGTGTGACTATGTATTTGGCCCTGAGCTGTGAGCACAGTGTATTCATTGTTTTCTTATCCTTGCAGTAGGAATATGACAGCCAAAATGGTTAAACTTTCCTAGACATCTAGGAAGGAGGTGCTGGCCCCCTGAGTATCCTGAGATAGGCTCCAGTTATAGAAACAGACTTCCCTTTCTTTAAATCACTGGGCTGTGCTTTGTTTTATCACTAAAAGATCCCTTCCTAAAAGCATTGGATATTTATTCATTCATATGTTTGATTGCAATTATTTGTAAACTCTTTATGTTAGAAAACTAATACTTGTCAAAGAGATTAGTACAAATTAACCTGAGAACCCGTCACCAGACTTAGTGATAATCAACTTGCAGCAATCTGGTTTCATTTAAGTATGTTCTTGAACCTGGAGTCTTGGGGAGATGCTGATGCTACTGAAAAATGTAAGGAATGTGTGCTTCAGGATTGTTGTGGAAGGACAGAGAATTGAAGGAAGCCGCTGAAGACAGGACAGCCATGTGTGAGTAACGATACAAATCTACCCATCAACTCATGCTTAACAGAATGCCCATCAAGAAAGGCTGACCACACAACACTGGGGACCACGAAAAGCAAGCTCATTGACTTCAAAAGAGCTATGCTTCAGCAGGCACAGAGAGTAAAAAGGGTAGAATGGCCTGCAGACACCAGACAGAACACAGAAATCTAATGGGTCAACAAAGTGAGGGACCAAATGAGAATTTGTCTTTCTGTTCAGGGGTAAGGCTGCTGTATGACACAAGGATCTCTCAAAACTTTAAAGAATTTGAAATTATTATTATAAAACTGGTAGAGAAATTGAAGATTGTCACGAGTTTAGAGATGGATGAATCCTTCTTGTCTTAGCTCCCAAGAAAAACAAAGGCATCATTGCTTTCTGAACTGTCTGCATACATTCAATCTTACCAACAGCTGCAGAATGCCAAACTCAATTATACAGGATTATGTGGATTGTGAGTTAGATTTACAGATTGCACACACTGCATATACTTTAATTATGTTTATAAAAGATTTCTGAACCCTACAGATTATATAAAGTCTGTTTGGTTTTGGCAATTTATGAACATTCAATTATCTCTAAGCTGAGGGTTCACCAGAATGAGATAATGCCTGAGTCCTTTAGAGTTCATTTTCCAAAAAAGGCACTCGCCACTACTTATTGATTTAATGATTTCATAGAGAAGGAATATTCTTAATGAGGAAGAGTATTACTCATCAGATACTTGTGTATCTGTGATGATAAATATCTACATGTAGCAGTTATACTTGGAAGTAGTATTATGTCAATATAATGCTTGGTGGAGAAGGATGCAAGAATGTATATTCCTTTACTGCATTTTAAGGTGGCCATGTTTCTCTGCACATTCTTCTCACATCAACTTGTTGGCGACTATTTTCTAAAATAAAACTGTGGAGACTTTTTTATTCAACTGTAGCTTTCCTAGTTGTCACACTCATTTTCAGATGTTTTAGTAGGTTTTTATTTTTAAAAATAGGCAGAGAAGTGGGTATTGTTATGGAATTTCCATAATCTGTTTGATGTTGTTCCTCACCCCTCCTCTCCCTCTCTTCCCTATGCTACCCTCCAGTCTCCGCCTTTCCCACAGCAGCCCCGGCTTTGATATCTCATGTGCTCTCTTTGCTCCTTACACAGCCCTGAGGCTTTTCCTTCTCGTGGAAAGGAAACCTTTCTAGCCTTCTAGCTTCATGGCATATACTCCCTCTTATATGCATATAAACACACACATACACTAAAATCCTGGATTCAGATATGAACAAAAATATATGGCATTGGTTTTTCTAAGTCTGGATTACTTCCATTAATACAATAATTTCTAGCTGCATCCATTTTTCTTCAATGTCAATGCATCATTTTTCTATACAGCCAAACAAAATTCCATCGCACCATGCTCTATTCCTCATCTATTGGTGGACATGGAAGAATGACGGCCTTTCTTCTAGTAAAAAACCTTTTATCAGCTCAGTCCTGCTAGGGAATCTCACAAAGTCTCACCAGGTCCAACTTCCCTCAGTTTCTGCTTGGGGATAGTGCTTCATCTTCCCTCATGCACATCTTAAATTGCATATAGCTATGTAATATGCAACATAGATATGCATAACTTATTTCGTCTGAGGATAGGAAAGCCTGAAAATAAAGATGAACACTAATATTAAAAAGCTCCTAAGTCTAGCACAGTGCTCCGGCATATTTCATGTAAATCTGACTCACTATGGGCGCAGTAGTAATTTGTTATTTTATGTTGTATCAGCCACGCTTATTTATGGTATTGGTAAAAAATATCCCATATGGCCTATTTGGATGCATAGATCATGTATGGGCGTTTTCCAATTTAGAGAAGCATGCTTTGTTTGTAAATATCAAACAGGGATAAATGCTCTAAAAATAGCTATGGTCTCAGCTTTTCTCAAAACCAAACTTCTGGGTAATGTTTTTAAACATAGTAAACTTAGAGACTAATGTGTACCTTCTGTGAATATAAGAAAGCAAGGGTGCTAGTGCGGCGAACTGACCTTTGTCTCGTGGCTGAGTGATGGGAATTGGTGATCTAGTTGTCAGGAGAAAGTAAACTGTGGAGGTAATACACTCTAGAAGTCACACAGTCTTTCTCAGGGGTCACTCAAAGCCTATGCCTGAGTTGTTGCTGTATGAAAAAGGAGGCCATGGATCACTGAGCTTGTATTTGTCTTCAAGATGGTCCGGGGAAGTGTAGAATCTGTGTTGTCAGTCAGTTTTAAGATGCTCAACATACCCAGAACAATCTTCAGCTTTGACTTTGGGCCTTTGCAAAGTTCACTCTGAACACCTCCTTCACCGTGAACTGAAGGAGCAACAAGTGTCAACACCTTCATCTCTCACATTACCTCTGTTTCTGCCCATTGACTCTTTCCTTTCGGTTCCTCTCCAACATTTGCCTATAAAAAACATTCTTGAGGTGCTTCAGAAGACTGATGTGGCTTTCCTGATGACAAACACTATATATACTGCTAGGGTCTTAGAAGCTGCTGAAAACCAAGAATTAGAACAGACAGACAACTCCGTCATTGCGAATGTAAGCAATGGCATATTTAATAAACATAATGAAAAAGTTATTTTGCTTTGACAGAAAGACCAGCATTAAATTTTACACTCTTGACAAGCCTCATTGGAATGCAACTTCAGGGTAGCTATACTGTGCTGCATTTAGTCACCATCATTAGACAGGTGGCTTCCGATTTTTGCTTTTTTCTCATAAAGAATGGTATAACATTTTTTTATGTTCACTTCTGCCCACATTTTGAATTATTTTCTTAGAAATAGAGCCATATATTTCAATTTATGTATATTTGTACTGACAAAGTGGTTTCCCAAAACATTTTACTAGTTTCTGATATTGCCAGAAATTTGGGAGTGTGTGCTTACTGCATGCAGAGTGTCTCAAAATTCTCATGTAAGAAAACTGTAACTGGATCTCCCATGTCTTCCACTGTCTTACCTTCTCCTTCTCCTATATCTCAGCAGGTAAGCCTCATTTCTGTGTAAAGGGGAAAATCCAAATTCAATCTGTCTATCTGCAAAATTATTCAGAGCTATTGTCATTTTGACTCCTTCCCATTTGCCTTAGTGTTTGAGATCACCATGCGCTGTTGGCTCTCACTGCATCTGACTTTCTAATGCAGGCTTCTTCTTCAGTTTTGTAACTGCCTCCCACTCTTTGTCTTTTCCTCTTTGCTTATAATGACTCTTTCTTATAAAGAATTTCATCACTAAAACTATAATCTAGAGCTGATAAGATGTCTCAGTGGGTAAAGGCACTTGTAGCCAAACTTGGTGACTTGAGCTCGCTCTCTAGAACCTACATGGGGTAAGGAGAGAATTGGCTCACAAGCTGTTCTCTGACATGCACGTGTATGCAGGCACATACGCACACACACACACGCACACACGCACACACACACACACACACACACATACATGTACTAAAGGTAGTTCCTTTTTTTAATGCTCATTTTGTTCATTCTCATTTAGCTTTGTTTGCTTTGTTCTCAAAACTCTTCTTGCAAGTCCCACGCCCCAGGACCAGGAACTGAACCCAGGGACTTGTACTTGTTAGCAGGTACTCTATTAGCCAGCTATCTTCCTGGGTTTCTTTTCACTTTGTATTTCAAGAAAGGGTCTCACCAAGTTTCTTTGGGTAGCACTGGACTCCCGTCTTACTCAAGGGAGGCCTTGTGCTTTTCCTGTCCCCGTGCCAGTCTCTCTAATAGCTGTGAAAACAGAACTGTGCACCTGAGCCCAGTCTGCTTGTGTTCCTCGTTCTCTTCATTTCTTTTTAGACGATGGTGTTCATTCACTGCCTTTGCTTTTCCACTCCCAACATCTTCCAGAACATTAAAAACCTTATTCCTCTGAAAGGGTTTTCCTCAGCTCACCAGTGAAGAACTACTTATAAGTTAAAGACTCTTTCTGGGATCCAATACACACACACACACACACACACACACATGTAGTTATAGTAGGGGAAATGCTATATAGGGAAGAGTGGGGAGAGCAGCTGACTGCGATGATCACCAGTTGATCATCAGCAAGTATCAGATACTAAGTCTCCTTTTTAGTTAATTTATTAAGTTAGCTTTTAGGAGGAGGGCCCACTTGTTTGTCCTGGCCGCCCAGCTAACTTAACCCAAAAATAGCCACATAGAAACTGTATTAATTAAATCACTGCTTGGTCCATTAGCTCTAGTTTCTTATTGGTTAATTCTTACATCTTAATTTAACCCATTCTATTAATCTGTGTATCACCACATGGCAGTGACTTACCGGGTAAAATTCCCAGTGTCTATCTCCGGCAGATTCATAGCATCTCTCCCTGGCTCTGCCCTTCTTTCTTCCAGTATTTAGTTTTGTCTTTCCTGCCTACCTATGTTTTGTCCTATCAACAGGCCAAGGCAGTTTTTTTATTCATTAACCAAGAAAAGCAAGACACAGAGAGACCTCCCACATCATTAGCTCACATCAAACACCCTTATGTGTTGAAGTCAACATGGTTGATGAGATGAATGATGCATCATTATCAGCAGAAACCAAAGACTTATGACAGTAAGAGCCAGGTCTGAACAGGTAGGCAAAGGGTCTTCATGGGGTTTAAGGGCAACAGTGCATTGTGGGTATGGCATCAAATAAAATCAAAAGCAGCAGAAGCTTCATAGAGTTGATTCCTAACACAGGGAGGCAACATGGCTGGGGCAGGGTCTTGGCAAGACATGAATGATGGTCCCAGAGTCAATAGGAATTCTGATTATGTTTTTGATATTTAAAAATAAGGCTGATATAATAGTTTGTCTAAACAGTATCTGTCAACATAGGATAAAATATTCCTCCAAACACTATAATTTGTCAATCTATAAATATTAGTCTGTTTATATTGGAGCTGTATAGCCAATGTAAACTGAATGACATCAGATCAATTCAGGTTTCAAGTGGTCTTGACCACAACAGATGTAAGCATCACAATTTCCTAGAATAGTAAAATGACTCAGCCACTGTTCTCCATACTTTGTGGACCTCATGGGAAGAAATCAGAAGCACATCTATCAAACACTTTCTAAACATTGCAGAGGATAGTCTCTAAAGAGAAAATTACTTCCATTCTAATTAAGTTGCCAGACTCTGAAATCTAGACAGAGCAAGACAAACCCAAAGAGAACCTTCTTCATTAATGTAAGATTATCATGACAGCCCCCAAGGAACTGGCAGCCACAAGGCTGACCACGTTATTCTGTTCTTTTTGTACCTTCACGCTCAACCAAATCAATACAGCAGTGAATCCTGTCTGTCTGCAAGCTGTCCTTAATAATCGGGCCAGCACATCTTTTCCGGAAATGTGGGTGGAGAGTAGGTATAAAGAGAGCAGGCAGCAGACAGGATCAAATGTCTAAAAATTGAAAGTTTCAATGGGCCTGAGTTTGGGCAGGAAGTCATGTGTGTGACCTACTTTGGTACGAGTGATGGGCAGCTCTAAGAGGGACCTTGAAGTGTGTGTTTGCGAAAGAAACACTGGAACTTCCAGTAAGGATAGCTTGGTGTTAAGCTCCCAAGAGCACATCAAGGATAGAAAATACAATGTACAGTGGAGATGGCAAGATGGAAGAAAAAGAAAGATGAAAACAAACCTTGAACTCAGTGTGTCTTTATCATGAATATCACACATTCCTAATAATCCTGTCTTGGGTGATTGGTTAATTTAGATGGTCAGATGCAGTCTTTGGAATTATGAGTTCACTACAGAAGTCTTTTCTCTGAAAGGAAACTGAACTCTCCCACCGAGACAAAGACTCAGCTTGTTTCTGCTTTCATTCCACAGCAATTCCTCCAGTCAGATTTTCAGGAATGGATGGACTTATAGCTTTTCATTTGATTTTTAATAATTAAGAATGTGTATTTATTTTTATGTACATAAGTGCTTTGTTGGTATGTATGGTATGTCTATGAACCATTTGTGTGTCTGGTGTCCAATGGGGCCTGAAGAGTACGTCAGCTCTTCTGAAATTGGCCTTACAGAGGGTTATGAGCCATCCTGTAGGTGTTGAACCTGGGTCTTCTGCAAGAATGGTTAAGCACTCTTAATCACTGAGACATCTCTCCAGCCTTTGCTTTTCTCACTTATACATGATGTACTATTTGACATAGACAAAATACTTTCTATAAACATTTATTATAAAAATTTAGAAACCTAATATAATAGAACAATTTCATTCTCAGTTCAGAGCAATGCATAATATGCTCTTGAAATACTATGGATAAAAATGAACAAGATCACCACTATATATAGTTCATGCCTCAAGTCTGAAGTCCCTTCTGTTTGTCCTCAGTCTATGAGGCTTGCTGTCTGCTACATTTAGTAGGTAATATTCTAATTTTTGTGGCACTCTACACATATTTGCAAAGTAGGTTATCCTGAACTTGGCAGTAAAGCAGATAATCCTGAAATTCAGAGTCTTATGTAAGATGTCCCTTTCACAAGCCTAAAGTGATCACAAAGTCATGACCATAAATTCTGAAGTGAACTTTTGGGTTCATGCCCACTCTGCTCTTTTTTGGTTATACTTAGGGACATTGCATAACTCCTGTGATGCCTCATTCAGTTCATTCAAAGAAAGAGTGATTAGAATAATAGTTCTGTGACAATAATGTGGCAATCAGATAAACAAATTAAACTGTAAACTTTACATATTGTTAAATTTATTTTTTGAATTTTTAAAAATGGTTTTACTTTTATTTTTCTGTATGTGTGACTGTCTGTGTGTGAGTATGCCCAGGTGTGTGCCAGTGCCTAGGAAGGCCAGAAGTCCATCTCAGATCCCCAGGAGCTGAGTTTACAAATGGTTGTAAACTGTCTGTTGTGGGAGCTGGGAACATAACTCAGGTCCTCTGCAAGAGCAACGAGCTCTTAATCTCTGAGCCATTTTTCCAGCACCAATTTAAAAACTGTGTGTGAGTGTGGGGGCGGGGGGTGTGGGTGTGGATGTTCACGTGCACATATATGCATTTGGAGGCCAGAGATTAAAGCTGGATATCTTATCCAGTTGTTCTTCACCTTACTTTCTGGCCTGGATCTCTCACTGGCCTGGGACTGAGCTGACTGACTGAGCTAGGCTGGCTGGCCAGCAAACCCTAGAGATCTTGAGATCTCTGGCTTCCTACCTTTGGGATTACAGGGACGTGCTGCTGGGCCCAGATTTTGATGAGGGTTCTATGGACTGAACATGGATTCTTGTGCTGACATGGTAAGTAAGTCACAGCCTGCGCCATCTTCCCCATCCTCCAAAGTCTCTTTAATGGTAATAGATTTTTTTTTCAAAGTCTTTGGGGTTGGTGCATTTCCAGAAAGGAAATTGGTAACAGATTTTTTATAGTTTGGGGGTAATGAATGCATTTAATGTGAAGCTTCTTGTTTCAGTGTATGTGTTAAAAGTCAAGTACACATAGCACAGACATTATGGAATCAGGATGGAGTTTCCTTTAAAACAGAGCCGTCCTGCAAACCTGTCCCGCAGTAGCTGACATCTATGCGGATGATACTCTGTCAAATATGTGGAGAAGGTTCCGTTTTGTTATTTTAGGCTAAGAAAATGCTCCTACGCTTTGCAAGTTCTGCCCGGAAACTCATAACTGTTTCCCACAAAGCAGCCAAACTTCTCATTGGTGGGCAGGTTCCTGACCTATTGTTAACACAGCACATTTATGTGAACTGCACACTCCTGTGAGCACAGTCATATGCCACTCGGACAAGGGAATGCTATATTTATTGAAATTATTAATACATTGGGAGCAGATAGTAAAGCTAGCAGATCTTAGCTTCGACTCTGAAAATATGGTTTTGTGCTCATGCTCAGCATATGTAGGGCATTCTAGACTCTTCTATTACTGTTTT
Organism: Myodes glareolus; assembly: GCF_982192425.1. Taxonomy (NCBI): domain Eukaryota; kingdom Metazoa; phylum Chordata; class Mammalia; order Rodentia; family Cricetidae; genus Myodes; species Myodes glareolus. The sequence goes on along the minus strand of NC_142029.1, from coordinate 32,871,831 downwards.
CTGAACTGCCCAGTCCAGTCCATTGCTCCTTGACACCAAAATCAACCCTGCCCAATCTATCAAGTTTAGTGGTGTGATTGGGCAGGGCAAGTGGTCAGCATAATGTAGTCCCACCCATACTCAAAGAGCAATAGCACAGAGTAAATGTACCTCATCACCATTTATGCCTTGTGAGTTTGAGAAGGGATGAGATGGCCAGGAGAGAAAGATTCCCCAGATTACACGGGCTGAAAGAGAAGCTGGAGACAAGCAGCTATGATTCTAATTTACACTTTAGGAAATTCGATCTGGGGAGACATTGAATGGGTAAGAGGGGGGACCTGAGCTGCATCTCCAGTACCCATGGAAAAGGTTGGGCATGGTGATCACCTCTGTAATCCCAATGCTGAAAGGTAGAAACAAGAGGACTTTGGGGCCCCACTGGCTAGACGGTCTCTCCAGTCAGTGAACACCAAGTTCAGGGAAAGCTGTATCTCAAAAGAGGAGGCTGCTGAGCATCCTTCTACGGCGCCACACTCAGCGGTGCATGCACACACATGCACATGCATAGAAACGAAAGAGAACAAACTCTAGTAACTTAGACAGTTAATTAACACTGTAGCAATTGTAGCCAATGAACAATCAATGCATTTGACATAGTAACTTTTCATATTAATAACTCAAAAGACAAATGACAGATTGACAATAGGTACAGATTGATGACATACAAGAGATGACAACAGATTTGAGGGAACATTTCACAAGTAAATAAATATAAGAGATATTTGAAAACCATGTCCAACTTGCTGGCAAAAAGTTGGACAAATGAAACATGCTTGTATCCTACTTTGCATAGTACATCATTAAATGAGTTGCAGAAATGTCCTAAAAAGTAACATCTCATAAGAGTGAATAATTATTGTGTATCTATTTGAGATAAAGCAAAGCTAAAATTAAAAATAAAAATCAATTATGACCTAATGTGTTATACTAGTAAGTACTTTTTGGATAAAAAAGTAGATGAGTTTATGACCATTAGAAAAATACACACATTATTTTATACCATAACTGGAACCTAGGCTATGCCAATTTCTCTTTATTTAGCCTTTTTAACTGTCCAATGGGAAATGAGTGTTCTTTTTAAGATCCTTTTAAAAAATGTTATTTTCCAAATTGTTTTTCACCAAGTATTCATTACAGTATTGTGTTTCTTATAATTCTAACACAAACATCTGTTAAATATTTATACGATAAAATAGAGCTATCTTGGTGGTGGGGAAATTAGCTCCTAATCAGGAAAACATTTAATAGCATAGGTAGGCACTGTAGGTGGAGGAAGGAGAATCAAGTTCAAGGCCAGCATGGACTATATAGGGAGACCCTATTGCAAACAAGCAGAGCAATGGAGTTCTCCAAGCAGGGGACCATGGCATGGTCCCTTATCCATACATTCTCATTCTATTTAGAGGGCAGGCTGCAAGGACTTGCCCAAAGACAAGTCTGGGACCAAGGCCAATCCAGTGTAACTCCTCATCATCTGCTTGAAAGGGACATTCCGTGCTATGAGAGCTCTACATCCCTATTTCTGAAACATGTTTAATTTTGGGGTTTCTTCCTGTGTTTCTTGAGTATCATTAAAGAACATGTTTACACATCATTTACTACCTCTGTCTCATTGACTGTGACTGCTTGCTGAAGTCAGGCACAGCCTTGGATTCCACCCTGGAGCACCCACTGCTTTTCAGTCAGGGAGGCAAAGATTCTGCACTTTTAAGTTGTATTTGTGTGTGTGTGTGTGTGTGTGTGTGTGTGTGTGTATGCACGTGCATGCATGCATATACATGTATGTATGTTGTGTGAGTCTGCCCACAGAGTTGAGAAGAGGGTGTCAGACACCCTGGAACTAGAGTGACAGGTGGCTATGAATCTCCAGGGTGTGGGCGCTGAGAACTGAAATATGCTCTTCTGCAGGAGCACTTACAATTGCTGAGCCCTCCCTCTAGCTCCAAGAATCCGAATTTTACACTAGCTCCTTGGGTCTTCAAGACAAAGAGTCCACAAACTACATTAAACACATGTTGTCACTTCTTTGAATGGCATTAAGAGAGAAAACAAAGACTCTAGTGGCCACTCTGTGGTTAGACTAAGGACAATGTGGGTCGGGGTGTAGAGGTTCCTCTTCCACTCATTTATTTTTATAATGGTCTAGTCAACAAGAATGGGAAGTCAGTGACAGAATCTTGTCTCTTTCTATACCCCACACGATCACTACCTGTTCTAAGACAGTCAGAAAATAGGAAGGAAAGATTTTCTGAGTTCATCTTGTGTAGAGTGACTTTGTGAAACCTCCCAGAATTCCTTAGAATTGGTTGTAGTTGAAGCCTGAGCTACGAGATGCCTCCCATGCAGCAGGTTCAGCCTTGCAGGTTGGAAATTGGCAGCGAGGCACTAGGCTCCTGAGAGAAGGCAGCTGGGTTGCATTGCCGGCTCCAGAAGGAACGTGGAAGCGTAAGCATTAGTATGACAGTTCTTGGAGGGACCATGTTGTTATCAGTGGTTGCCTGATAAAACCTTGATATTGCTGGCAAAACAGAAACGGGTACCCAAGAACTCATAAGAGAAAGGGTTAGATTAAGAGATGTATGACCCAGGGGTAAAGAGGCCACAGAAGGGAATGACACAGTGTAGGACTCGCCCTGTCCCTCTTCCATCTGATGTCACTCCTCCATACGCTTTAACCATTCTTCTGTTTTTCCCTAGAGGGTAAAACAGTAGATCAACAGAGCATATTCAAAATGAAGCTAGTGTTTAGTAAACTCGTCTATTTTCACTGACTTTGAGAAAGAGTACTTCTTAAAACTATTTTCGCTGTTAAAGGAAGTCATCCATGCTTCTCTGAGATCGTGTACAGAAGGAAAGGTTCCTGTCCAAGGTTGATCAGCTTGGCATGTTCTAAGTAAGTGATCGCTGTTCCTAAGCAGTAGGAGCAGCTGGGCCAGGAGACTTCCTGATGCACACTGGGGCTCCGGGGGAAAAAATCTCCAGTAGGATTTTATTGGCTCAAGGTGGAGATAGTTTTCACATCATTTTTTATAAGAACCATGGATGTCTTGCTTTCAGTACTGACTTTCGTTTGTTTATTTGCTTGTTTTGTTTTGCTTCTCGAAGGCCCTCAGGTGCAGAGGCAGCAGGGATTTCAGGAGCTGTGCACGGGGCTGTGCATGCGCTCTCCCTGGCTAAGCAGCAGCTCCAGGGAGACCTGCAGGTATTTGGCTGCAAGCCCAGTTGTCTCCCTTGCTGTCAACAAACTCCACAAACTGCTTATTTCGCCATCTAGTTTTTTTTTTTTTAATTCATCCTCTTGTCACAAGTCACACATAGTCACAGTTTTTTAACAGCGGTTTTGGTTAAATCAGAGCTAGGATATTAAGCCCACCTACACCTGCACGTTGGTTTTAAATTTTCCCCCTCTCTCTCTGCATCAGTCCACGACCTTGATATTTTTGTCCCTGCCTGGGTGAGTCATTTTATGTCTGTCCTCTGAGATGACAGCCAAGTCAAGGCTGAGCTCGGGGAAGGTCTCTGTCCTTGTGGCTGATGTTATATGTGGACTGGGGCTCCAGGAAGCCCTACACTCCCTTGGCTTAGTGACTGCTGGTCTCTTGGGAACTCCAGAACTGGCTGTTCTCCCAGGCAAAACTGGTGAAGTATGGATGGAGACACTGGAGGCTCTCCCTACACATGCCTGCAGCGGACATGCTCTCTACCCCACATCGCGGAGTCTGTCTGGTACTGTCTGTCCATCCTGGGTTTGGGAATGGCGGTTGGTGCTTGGCAAGGCTGCAGTGCATTTTATAGAGATGAGATGTGAGCAGATTTTCGAGTCACAGAACAAGCATCTCCTCTGCTCTGCAGAAGGGACGGGCAGACAATGGCTGCCTTTCTGCTGCTTGTTTGTTCTGATATACAGAAGCAGAAGAACTTAATTGTGCAAACACTCCAAAGCTAGCTGGGTGTTAGTGTTTGTTCATTTGCCAACTTCCCTCTGAGGTTTGGCAAATCCCACATTCTCAAAGCAGCCTAGAGTGATGATTAAATGCTTGAGTCCCAGGTTGATTTCCATGCTTTGGACATAGGCTCCATAGTCACTTTTCCTCCATTTCTTTCACTAAAAATTGGGACTAGTATCACAGTTTCACCAGGGGGGCAATGTGAGGATGAACTAGAGTGGACTGTCAAGGAGCGTTGGGTGTACCCAACGTCATCAGTGAGTATGTCGGGCACGGGAATGGAGAGAAGAAGCCTGTGAGGGCTCCTGGGGACCACGTAGGTCTCAGAGAAACCCAGCTCTGTGGGCGGGTAAAGAATTAACTCCCTGATAAGATCCAGAGCAGAGTCCTCACAAGGCAGCTTCCTGGTGCTAGGACAGTGTTAATTTCTAAATTTAATGAAACTGAATTCCCTTAACTCTAGGTCCACATATGCCACGATGAATAGAGGCATGGTGGACTATCCAAGAACCCACTTAGTTGCTAATCATGGTTTCCAAGTCTAAAAGTAGGGCTCTATGATTTGCTTTTATTTCAAAGGACAACCCAGTAGGTCTTTACACTGGAAAGCATGCTACATTGTAGCAGGGTCCTGTGTTCTCAAGGTAGAAACTTCAAGTTTAATTTCAGAAAATTCTGCATGGGGCCAGGGAGATGGCTCAGTGGGTAAGAACACTTAAGGTGCAGGCCCAAGGGTGTGAATTTGAATCCCCAGAACCCAGCTAAAAGTCGAGGTAGATCTTCCACCCCAGCACAGGTGAAAGACTCATGGGTTCAGAAAACTTGTTGGCAGCCAGCCTCACCCAGACCCCTAGCTTCCAGTTCGGTGAGCAAGTGTCTCCCAAGGAAATTTGCAGAAGTCTATCTGTAGAAGACATGCTTTCTTCTCTGGTCTCTGCAGATGTGTACATGGGTGTATACAGCAGTATGTTCTAATGCATTGCACACATCACACACAAGCGAATTCAGCATTCGAGTACCACTCTATGCTTTAGAATGACAAAAGAAGGTTGAAATACTCAATGTCTTCCGAATACACTACTTTGTCAACCAACTTTTCTGTTTCTGGGCAATCCATGTTCATGTGGCCCCACGTGCCTGTATGTTAGAAGGCCAGGCTAGTTTTATTCTTACCCATTTATTCTTAGTTTGATACATTTTCTTTTTATAACAAAACTTGCCCGTTTATTCATCTTGATGCATATGTAGGATTCTACCTTCTGACAGACCGTCTGAGCACTTGTGGACTTCTATCCGAGTTACCCACCCCAGTCACTGCTTTTTCTTCCCGTAACATACATTTCTTATTTATTCTTATTACTGATTAGATAACATTCTATGAAAAACATTCACCTCATCTTTTTCATTTCTTCTTTGGCTTTTGAGTTGTCTTCATATTATGATCCCACTAAAGCCTGAAACTTGGCATGGAATTCCTTTATATTTATTTTCTTGACTTCTTTTCTTAGGCAATATTTTTCTTCTTTTTGGATTTTTCTTTCATTTTTTTTTTGCTTTTCCTGTTTTTTCTTTTATTTACTCATTTTAATATTTCTTTTCTTGTCTTTTTTCAGTGTCTGAGACTATTTCTAAAGCTTAATTCTAGAGCACACCAGCTGTCAGTAGCTTTTTACAGTAGAGTTTATAACTGTTGGGCTCACCACGCTTTTCTATTAGACCATTAGCTCATTGGTATTTATGGCACTTTAAGTACCTAGCCTCAGAAACAAGCTCAAAGGAGGAGAGGACTCCGAAGCAGTGACTACACATTTGACTTAGCCTGCTCTATATACTCCAGGCCCCGGGAATGGGAAAACAAGCCAAAGGGCATGGCTCCTGTGCTCTTAGAGTTCAGTTCTTGAGAGGGGGTATTTTAAGTGAACATTTGTGAACATATAAAGAGATAAATCACACTTCTAACAGTAATGCAACACAAACTCTGCATATGCCAGAAGTAGGTAACCACGGGAGGGAGGAGGCGAGAAGCCCAAAAAGTGTTTCAGAGGCATGAATGCTGGAGGGGAAGCTTGAAGGATAAATAGGAATTCCATCCCAGCACTGAGTATCTTCTTGGCGATGGTAATATTAAGTTCCTTGTGGCAGGAGGAGGAACCCTCTTTGGAAATGAGGAAATTGCTACATCTGTGACAGAAAAAGAGATGGCTCTAGCCCAGTGTTTCTCAACCTTCCTAATGCTGTGACCGTTTAATACAGTTCCTCATATTGTGGTGACATCAACCATAAAATTATTCTCATTGCTACCCCATAGCTGTAATTTGGCTACTGTTATGACTGACTCATGTAAATATTTTTTGGAAGTAGAGATTTGTCAAAGGGGCTACAGCTCACAGGTTGAGAATGACTGATCTATATAGTGTTTAGTCTGGGTTTGAGTGGGAATTGACTCTGTGTTTTCAGTTTTATTCCCAAAACTTCCTGGTCCTACTGTAAGAACTGGTTCTAATACAAAAACAAAACAAAACAAAACAAAGGAAAACAAAAAGCAAATACAAAAAAAAAAACCAACAACAAACAAACTCCGAGCCACAGGGCAGTGTTTATTCATATTTGAAACAATAGTCTATCTACTGAAAATGTGGAAATGCTGTGTTATTTACAGAGCTCTTTTCAGTGGATAACTTACACCTGCAGCTGTCGATGAAAGACATCCATGTTCAAGGTAGCTTCTCAACCATGCAAGCCAAATATAAATATTGCAGAGGACACTGAAGTTGGCTAATTCTTCATGAAGTCTACGTATCACACAACAAAGAAGTCAGATTACTTAAGTATTGATTTTTCTTAGATCTCTGTGATCAAATAGTTCCTTTAATGAGATATCAACTTTCCAAATGTCAGGGCAGATTACAACTGTTTATGACAGACAGGACTCTGGGCCAGATTCTCCAGCATACAGCTGGTGATAGATGGCTTTGAGGAGATCTAGTCCATACAAATATACACAGTTCATGGGTGCATTATACCCACCCCACTGTAATGAGGGCCTGCTTGTTGGGGTTTCTGTCCTGCCTCCTGGTCCCACAGTCATTTTGCCCCCCAAAAAAATCACACAGAGGTCTACATAAGTTATAAACTGATTGGCCTATTAGCTCAGGCTTCTTATTAACTCTTATAACTTGTATTACCATTATTCTAGTATATGTTAGCCACATGGCTTGGTACCTTTTTCAGCAGGGCAGGTCACATCTTCCTTCTTCAGTATCTGGGCAGGACTGGGGAGGAATGGGCTTCCTCCTTCCCAGAATTCTCTTGTTCTCATTGACCCACCTCTACTTCCTATCTGGTTGTCCTGCCTATACTTCCTGCCTGGCTACTGGCCAATCGGTGTTTATTTCAAACATGATTGACAGAATATAGACAATTGTCCCACACTACCCCACAGTTCAATGAGAGCTTAAGTTTTATAAGGCACTTTTGTGTTTCTTATGTGGCACTGAAAGTCTAGTTTTAGAACCTAAAGGACTTGAAGTATCATTTGACATACAAGTAATTTGAATGGGATGGCATGTGAGCCACAGAGCATAAGACTGTTTGAGAACAGTCATAGGATTAATTCAGTACCAAGCCAATTCTTTGGATTGTGACTAACATTAAAAAGAATATATGAATAACATAGAATGGCTCAGAACACATTAAAATAATTAATTTTCATTTATGTGTGTACCTGCATATAAACAACATGTAAGCTATGGCTGCAGAGACCAGAACGGGTCATTGGATCCCTAAACTGTAACATGAGGGGGCTTGTTTGTTGGGATTTCTGTCCCACCAAGTACCCCACAGCCTGCAAACCCCAAAGAAAATCACACAGAAGACTCCATAATATTATAAACTGATTGGCCCATTAGCTCAGGCTACTTATTAGCTCTTATAACTTACATTAGCCCATTATTTTTACCTATGTTAGCCACACGGCTCAGTACCTTTCACTGGGCAGATTACATCTTGCTTTTCTGTGGTATGGGCAGGAATGCGGAGGGAGCTTCCTACTTCCCAGAATACTCCTGTTCTCATCGCCCCGCCTCTACTTCCTGCCTGACCAATCAGCATTTATTTAAAATTTGATTGACAAAATACAGACAATTCTCCCGCACCACTAAACCTGGAGTCATAGTTAGGTGTAAACCACTTCATGGAGATGCTGAGAATGGAACGCAGTTCCTCTGCCAGAACAGCATCTTTCCAGCCACTAGAATAAGGCAGCTGTAACAAGCATTTGTTTCGAGAGCATTTAGGATTACAGGAAGAAAGCATAATGCTAGATGATGTAAACAATGTCGATTTTACAAAAGACTCAGCTAGCAGTGCTGAAACTGCAGCTCAGTCACCTGACAACCAAGCTTGGAACAAGTCACCTACATCCCCCAAAAGACAGCCATACCATTACTAATATGAAGCTGTTCCAAATAAGGGGCTCCTCCCTAAATATTCACTAGCAGCAAGCAGGAGGCAGGGTCCCAGGACAATTCAGTGCATACAAATGCTTTCAGAAATGAACACAGGTTCATACACAAATAGAACAGGAGGACAACGACCAAATGAAAGGCAGGCTTGATTTTAATTTTATATGTGATGAAATGCAAAGCTGGTGGGAACCAGTGAGCATTTTGTCACCTTCATGCAAGTGTGAGGTTCAACTTAGGGGAAAAGCAATTGATGTTTGAAAAATGCAAGGGGTCTGCAGACACCTCTCTTGTTGATTGATACATGATTTTCACCAATAACACGATGTCACCACCATTAAGCATCCAGCTATGGGTAAAGAGAAAACTCAATTTCTGATTGTACTTTATGTATAGTTTTAAATAATTATTTTTCTTTAGTTTTTGTTCATTTGATTGTTTTCTGTGCCTTGTGGGTACATCCTTGCTTTTTAGTCAGAAATAAATCAAAATGCAACAGATATCTTCCTAATCCCAAAGAGTGCACATCATGATTGAAATCAGAGCCCTCAGGATGCCATCACCTGGCTAAGGTCAAAATCAAAAGTCACTTGCTCATGAAAAACAAAACAAAACAAACAAATGAACAAAATCCTTTCACTGATTTTGAATGTCAGTGCAACTGGAGCAGGCCTCAGAAACTGCTGAGAACTGGGCTTTCCGTCCTTTTAGCCTGCCTGTAGTGAAGCACCCAGGTGAGAGAAGAAGGGAGCTGTACTTTGGAAATGGTGTTTTTACATCTGTTCTGAGCCAGACGTTGAATCGGAATACGACTTCAGTTAATAGTTTTTACAAAGAAAGAGTAACATTTAGTTTCAAGAGAGAATGTTCCAGAAAGAAGGGAATTTGTTTGCACTCTACCTTTCTTTCAGTGCAGGGCCTAAATGTCACCAGGGGACTGGGAGGATCCACAACTGTTCAGGCGGCTTGAGCCATTTGGTTCTGATCTCTGTCCTGGGCAGCTTTCTAATAAAAACATGCACCTTGCCCCAGCAATTCTTTTTATGGTGTAGAGGGTGAGACACATAAGCTACACCAAGGAAAAGTACTCTAGACACTTTCGTTTGGGCTCTGTCAAGATTTCAAATCCCCAAAGGGTCTATGTTTGGCACTCAGCCTCCTTCCCCAGAGAGAGGCCTGTTTTCAAGGTGGTTGTTAGAGCAGCTGAACAGCCGACTCTGGGAGGAGTCTGGAGGTGAGAGGAATCACACTCGAGAGGTTTGGCATAAAGCCCCTTGCTTCTGTCACCCAGAAACACACCGGCCTTCTGTCTGCTGGTTGTTCTTTAAGTTCCTGCTCAGGCAGGTAAGGCCTTTTGTCTGTTGTTTTAAAACATACACCTTTCCCAACCTGTGCTGTCTCAGGCTCTGGGAGTCTGGCTGCCTCATTTAATTTACGGCGTCAGGAGAAACAGTCCCCAGCGCACACGTGAATGGCAGACTACTATTTACCAGGGACTCTGGCTCAGTGCCTAATCTTCAGGTGTTTCTAAAAACTATTTTGTAAGGGAGGATTTTCCTTGTTCAGTGGCATGAAAAAGATCTTCGAACCTGGACAGGCACTTTATATTCACGGATGTTCCTGTGTCTCTGAAAAACAGTGTCTCAGGTAAGGCCTGGCTAAGTGGCTCCAAGGTTTTGGTGCCCTTGAATCGTGTGTGTGTTGGCCACAATCCAGTGGGACAGTTGTCTGAGAGTTTTTGAGACACTTGCAGGTAATGCTGTGTTGACCAGGGACGATGGTATGCTATGATTGTTAGTTCAAACTGGACAACTTAGCTCTTTCCCTGCCTTTTCTAATGAAAGAAGCTATGACAAACAGTGCTGCTATGGGAGAAGCAAGCATTTTTCAAAAATATTGAAGTACAGATGTTTATTCAAGGTGAGCGGGATGCAACGGCACCCATTTTCTTGTGTAATATAAAATTATATGTTTGGAAAAGAGGGTCTGTGGAGATGGAAAATGTGTTACATGCCATTTGCACTTGAACGCTTTAATAACATCTGTGTTGTCCTAGCGAGGGGACCAGTCAAGTACTTACAATATTTTCCTTTTATTCTGTGAATCAAAATAAAAGTGTATATATTTCATAGTGCTCCCTGTTCATTGGAGCAATGTGGTATGGTCACTACATTAGGAGGAGACAGAAAGGTTGGTATAATTACATATACATAATTATATATGATTATCTGTTGTAGGGTCAGAATATAGTTCTCAGTGGTAAACACTTGCCTCAGATAGGTCCCAACACTGAAGAAAAGAAGGGAAAATATCCACTATGTTTTACCTTCTCTGGTAGACAATATACCTAAGATATAGGAATACAGAAAATAGCCCTGCCTTCATAAAGCATGCCTGATGGAGAGGGTAAAGCTTGTCAGTCACAGACATGGGGGAATGTGGTGGCCGGAACACAGACCTCAAAAATCAGGAGCAGGGAGGGGTAGCCTGGATTGAGTGAGACCAGAAGGACTTTATCAAGAAGAGGCTCCTCGCCATTCTGTGGCTCAAAGGAGTGAGGAGCATTCAGCCTGCACTCCAGAGGGAAGGGCAGCATGCCTGGAATGGCATGGCAGGGAGAGTGGGCCAGTAGCCACTGGGCACTGTTCTGCTGTGTTGGGTAAGGAACCCCAAAAGCTTAGGGAAGCAGCTTCCGTGGTCTGGTGGGTTGGTTGGATGAGCAGTGTTCCCTGGAGAAATGATGCCTGGCAGACACCACAGCCCTTCAACATACACTTATGCTTCGCTTTCTGTGTTCCAGTTCTCAGAGCTTTCACAACATTACTGCTGACTCATCTTATCGCTATAACAACCAGGTCAGGTCGATTATGGCTCTTTATCTCGAGAGGAAGGCGAGGCAGAGAGATGAACCAGCGCTCACGAGCATGCACAGCTGCCAGCGAGGGAACCAGGGTCCAACCCAGACTCTGGATTTCATGTTCCGAACCACACAGAGGTTCTGGATCCCAGAACAGTCCTTATTTGCAAAGATTGTGCTGGCTAACAGGCAGAGAATGAATCTGAGAGGCTAGAAGGCTCCCTGCAGTCAGGGGGAAATGGAGAAGTGAGTGCAAGAGTCAGAAAAGAAAGACTCAGAGAGGTGGGAGGAAAAGGAGAGGCGTGAAGAAAAATTAATGGATAGAAGTGTGACAACTGCAGATCCAGGAAGAGGAGAAACTGGGGTCTTGGGTCAGAATGTGGGACTCAGGAAAAGAGGAGGTGAGGGCCTCAGTTTTCAGGGTCGCTGGGGGGCAAGAAGAAATGAGTAAAAAGGGAAAAGAGGCAGATGGAATGTTGACGTGTCTGTGGAATCTGCAGTTGCCTGCGTAGAGGAGAGACATTATACAGATATCTAGTTCAAAGGTAGCGCCTGAGCCTGGCACTGACTTCTGAGAGTCCTGTCTAGAAGTTGTGGTTCTGTGTGTGATCCACCAGAGCAACAAACTCTTACCAGTTTAGGCCACTTTCAAAACACAGACATTGGATTCACATCATTTAGCATAAAGTGAGAACTAGAGAGAGGTTTGAAGAGAACTCCAGAGAAACCAGCTGCCCAGGCAGTCTTTAAGAGTAAAGCAGGAAGAAGCACAATAAAGGAGAAAGTGGGTGGAAGCTCCTTTGCCTGTCTGCAGCCAATGACCTAAGACAACCAAGTGCAACCAGCTAAGGATGGAAAAACTCGGTGGAGAATTTTATAAACTGTAAGGATAAAGGCTGCCCATGAACTTAGAACTTGAGCAGCTAGAGAACAAGGGGACATTAATTGTGGGGTGAGGGTAAGTAGGGACAGGGTACATTACAAAAGTACACACGAGTTACCTCATGCAACCCTGTGTTATAAGTTTATAAATTGCTTAGAAAGTATGTAAACACAGAGAGCAATGGGAGGAGAAGCCATAGATATGAGTTTCAAAGGCTTGGACATGTGCTCTTAGTTTGGGGTTTATCCTGCAGGAAAGGCCATTGGTTAAAGACCTTTTCCATTGATTCCTATCTACTTCTTGTGCTATGTGCTACTCTAGCAGGTGCGTGGCAATTGGTGAGATCCAGTGCTTTCCCTTAAGGGACACTACAGTGTGTGTGTGTGTGGGGGGCAGTCAAGAGCAATGGAATCAGCACTTCACTACTGACTACCAAGCAGAAGGTTGGTGTCTTGCTAAAGAGTTTCCAGTGCTTTAGCTTGATGACTCTTGGTTCAGTTTGGGGGATGGCCACAGGCTGTCTTAATATGAGATCCTTTAGTTGAGTTATAAGCTAACATTTGTCCATCTTTACAAATTCTGGGCCACTTCCTTCTTGTTGGAAGGGAAGATAGACATGTTTTTAAAATATTCTCTTAAGTGATTAAGAAGTCTTTAAAAGTTTCCCTTGGATTTCTGATACGTTTACTGTTTTAAGGAAGAAATGGAAATCAAGACATAAATCACTGTAATTTTGTAGAATAGTTTCTCAATTTTGCTATTTATGATCTAGGAGACCTTTTCCATACTCCCCACCACACCCTGTGTATACCATTAGTGCTTCTCCCTGTGCAATAGACATCAGCTCACATGGCCCAGGTTTGCAGACCTGTGAGGACTCCTTATTCTGAACTAAATCCTGAGCAGAGGGCTTGGGGCATTGAGACATTTATACATAAGCATATATTGTACAAAATAAAGACTCTTATGACATTTTCATGCAGGTATCTCATGTGCTTTGACTATGCATTCCATAATTTTTTCTCAGAGCACCTTCTCAAGCTAAATCAGTTTGTGAAAATCGCAGAGCTGTGCTCCAAGTATATCCAATCAGATTTAGAGGGCTTGAGAACTGCATGTAAATCGACTCCTCGAAGGATTTTTATGTACTCCAAAATCTAACAAGTATGTAATGAAGCCTGGGTAGAAGATCCTTTGTTGACCTTACATCAAAAACTTAATTATATTTTTGGTGGAGCATTACAACAAAGTTAGGTTTAACAAACATTGTATTTGACTTTAAAAGGTCTCCACAATCATTTTTGTTCTTTTTGTATTTTTGGAAATCCTCTCCTCAATGTCAAAAGCACAAGCAGGAAGAAGATGGAAATGTCAACACACAGGAAATGTGTCTAAGGAAACACTGGCTGTGCTCTAACCCTGGCACATCATCTCAGAATACACCAGGGAAAGAAATCCATGTGAACTCAGGAAGGTGACTCAAAGCCAGCAAGATTGTTTCTTGTCAGTTAAACTTAGACTGTTCACACAGTAGCAAGCACATTATGTCCTAAGAGAATGGTTCTCAATCTGTGGGTCACAACCCCTTTGGGGGTTGAATGATTCTTTTTCACAGGAGTGCCTAAAACTACCAGAAAATACAGCTATTTACATTATGATTCACAACAGTAGTAAAATTATAGGTATGAAATAGCAGCAAAAACAATTATATGGTTGGGGGCCACCACAACATGAAGAAATGTATTAAAGGGTTACAGCATTAGGAAGGTTGAAAACCACTGTCCCAAGTGATTTCAAGGCTTATTAATCTGGCTGTGAGGTCCAGAAAAAGTTTGGTCTCTAAATACAAGAGATATTTTTATAAAATTGTATTACTAAAACTTTTAGCTTTCACACATACGAGTACGCACATGTACATGCATGCACTCCCATTGCATACACACACACACACACACACACACACACACACACACAGTATCAGCAGTAACAAAAACCAAAGCTGACAAAGTTTTCTGTGTCTGTGGATAGTATTGATGCTTGCTAGATGATTAGTATCTAATTTAATGCTAGTTTTTTGAAGCATAGTTTTTCACCATTCTACTTTTGTGGTAATTTCTTGCGTCTAGCAAACAAAGACAATAGTTTGTTGGGCGCCACTCTGTTAAAGGAATGGTGGGCCGCTTCCTGCTGCCCACCTCCTAGCTAGCTTTACCTGAAATAATTACACGGAAACTGTATTCTTTTAAACACTGCCTGACCCATTATCTGTAGCCTCTTATTGGCTAATTCTCACATCTTGACTTCAACCCATTTCTAATAATTTGTATGTCACCATGAGCTCGTGGCTTACCGGGAAAGATTCAACATGTCTGACTTGGCAGCTTCATGGCAGCGGCTCTCCTGACCCTGCTTTCTTCCTCCCAGAATTCAGTTCTGTCTACTCTGCCTACCTATGTTCTGACCTATCAGGTCAAGCAGTTTCTTTATTAATTAACCAACGAAAGCAATACATAGACAGATGACCCTCCTCCATCAATAGTTCGGAAATCAAAGATGTGACTGACACTACACAGATGTTTTTAAGATTAAAAAAATGTACATGCATGTGAAAGTGTTTATATGGGTGTATACCACATGTGTGCAGGTGACCTTGGAAGCCAGAAAAGGGCTTCTGATTCATCTTCAATAAGGCCACACCTACTCCAACAAGGCCACAACTCCTGCTTGTGTTGCTCCTTCTGAGCCTACGAGGACCATTTTCATTCAAATCACCACAGATACTAATACAGTTAGTAAATAACCCAGCCGTTTCTTGAATGCTCAGCATGTGAGCTATCTTGAGTTTGCTTGACAGATCTAGTAATCTCCATTATAGAATCACCAAAAAGTATTCACGATGATGCTGTTATTTATAATCATTCTCACTCACAGAAGTGATCTGATTAGAAGAACAAATTTATTCCCCTACAAAGCCATTTTGAAATGTGCATTCATCTTTCCATCCTGCAGATAAGTCATGGTCTCTTATAGGTTGATCACCTGCTTCAAGTAGCACATGGCAAAACCAGAATGCAAACTCTCAGTTCCATTTGATGCCCAAACCCATGTTTTTGTTCTTTATTTTAATTCCTAATTTTTTTTCCTTTATGTGGGGTGGGGGCTCATGCATGGTATGACATCTGCGTGGCAGACAGATGACAACTTGCAGAAGTTGCTTCTCTCCTTCTGTCATGTGCATCCCAGGGATCCAACCTGGATCCTCAGACTTGGTTGTAAGCACATTGACTTATTGGTCCATCTCACCAGCCACAACTTGGGTTCTTTTATCTTTAATGTTGTTTTTAATTTAATGTATATGAATATATTGCCTGCATGTATGTATGTGCACCACATCCTTACAGTGTGTTTGGAGACCAGAAGAGGTCATTAAATCTCCCAGAACTGAAGTTTATAGCAACCAGACGCTGTGTGGTTTCTGGGACTGAGACCTGGATCCTCTGGAATAGCAGCTGTTAAACTTAACCACTGAACAACCTCTCCAACATGTCACAAACTCATGTTCTCTATGAACACCCTTCACATTCTCCTTCCTTTATCAATGAAGGGAACAATGACTTAATTTTTTAAATGTCTATGACACCTTAATTTTTAAATGCAGATACCCTTCAATCCTAGAACACTGTCCTTATGCTAACTCAAATCTATTGTGCTGCAAGTCAAAGTGATTCCTTTGGCTCTGTCCCAGCTGAGCTAGAGACCAGCTGGTCACAAGATTTTATTTTTGTTCAAGGTATGCTCATCCCCTAAGACTCTGAAAATGGAAAACCTTGACCACAAAGGGCAAAATCTGGAGGCTGCACAGGACAGTGAGTGTCTCTGGCTTCTCTGGGTCCTGCTGAAGGGTGTGAGAGTTCACCAATGCTGAGCCTTTTGTGATGGAGTCAGCTGGTGTCTTAGGTAAATGACATGGGGGATCACCTTTTGAGAAATAACTAAACTGGGAAGACAGCAGGACTCTTTTCTAGAGAATCGGGGCACTGGAACTAGAGAGATGGTCCATTGGTTAAGAGTATGTCCTGCTCTTTCAGAGGATCCAACTTCAGTTCCCATAACCCATGTCAGGATGATCATATCAGCCTGTAACTCCAGTGACAGGGGACCTGACACCCTCTTCTGGCTTCCACAGGCACTTCCTTTAGATGTGCATACCCCTCTTCCACATACATATACACATAATTAAAAATGAAAATAAATATATCTTAGCTTCTCCTGGTGGCACACACCTCTAATCCCAATTCTCGGGAGTTTGAGGCAGGCAGATCTTTGTGAGTTCATGGCCAGCTCGGTATATATAATGAGTTCTAGGATAGCCAGAGCTATATAGGGCTGTGTCAAAAGCCCAGATTTTTAAAAGGGAGGATTCTGAAGAGCCTGGACTTATAGTCTGGAGCTATAGAGTCAGTAGACTGTTTAAGAAATGAAGGTACCCTGTTGGGTAAGATGGCGATGTTGCTTGTTATGGCAGCCACGTCTTTATTGCACAGCGAAGAGACCAGATCCATGCAGCATTTGCCTTCCATGTTCATTGTCAAGCAGGAGTCAGCTAGACCTTGAACTCAGAGTTTCTAAGTGAACATAATCCACTCATCATCTCACCCATATTATCAAACACTTAAATCCAGTTGACTAGGCCAGTCACTTCCAAATGTGAATGCCCATTTGAAAGACCTTGAAATCTTAAAACACCAGCCTAGATACTGTGGTTTAACTGGTCCAGCCTGTCACCTGGACTTCAGGAAGGTTCAGATCATTTCAGAGTGTAATCACTTCAGTAATATAGGATGCTAGCTCTGGTTGGGAGGTAGAAGATCAAAGCAAAATTATGCCCTCTAAAGGTGACAATGAAGGGCTGGAGAGATGGCTCAGCAGTAACAGACTCTTACTTAATCATAGGTCTGTACTTTGGATCCCAGAACCCACAAGGAGGGACTCCCAAAGGCCTGTAACTCCAGTTACAAGAGATCCAATGCTCTCTTTTGGCATCTGTGGGTACCCGCATATATATGCACACATGCATATGTAGTACAGACAGCACATGCTCACACACAAAAGAATATTTGGTTGAGCATTGGCAATGAAGCCAAGGGTCTAAAGTCCATTCAAAAGAAACAAATGACACACAATATACAGGTGTCCAGGGACTATGCCATAAAAAAATTTCTAAGAGTTGCTAAATTTTAGAGTTTGGATGTCTGATTTTTTTTAAGAAGATTAGGAAAGACCATGGCAAAATAGAATAAGTTTTTTCCCCCTGGGGTACCTTGCATTTCTCTGAAGAATAACATATTGAATGCAGGCCTCCTTATGTTTAAACGTTAAGCACAAAGTGGCTATGAGCAGCCTGGCTGTCACTAAATTAGCTCCTCCCAGCAGGCTTCCCATTATATCATGCTTTGGTTTCAGATTTAGGAGAGAACCTGAAGATGTGCTTTGATTTTTCTTTCTCCTTGATGTTTGTGTCTAAATGACCACAGATTGTAATTTACGTCTACATGGAGAGGTAGAGAGGTATCTATTAGCTTGCTACAGAACAGAGGCCCCTGACTCCCAGGGGACTAGGGAAACGATGCCTTCCTCTAAGCCTGTGGTAAGTGAGATAGGCTTTTCTGGAAGATAACTTTGCCTGGCATTCTGTGTGTCTTCCCTCAGGAGTGCCCACAAATGTCAAGGCACATTAACATTGGTCCCTGACTTCTGTCCTCAACCTTAAGGAATATTTAGACCTGGATATATTTATGGAACAGCAAAATGAAAGCATCACCCAAGAGTATCACAAGACAAGCAATATAAAGATCTCTCCCAAGGACTCACATAAAGCCTAAATAAATTTGCTCTAAAAATGGATGCATTATAAATTGAGGACAGTTGCCCAGTGGCAGCAACCAGAGGCAATGACTCAGAGGCAGAACTGATATTTGGATGGAGTTCGCATGTCCAGTGACATTTGTCATTAGGCATGCCACCACATTATATATTAATATCATCTAGGAAAGCATCGTTGAATGGAATTTGGAGAGACCCCAGGGCTTTCCACTAAATTGCCAGTAAGTCATATAGGATTGATCGGCCTGGTCATCACATGTCTGTTTTCATTCTTATATTCCCTGGAAAGGGTGTCAGTGCAGTGTCCACAGATGTTTAGTAGTACACAGATGCCATGACAGAAGGAGACTTGCATGGTGGACACATTGGAGCCAGATGAGAGTGTGTGGCTCTGGAGTCCAACTGACTGAGCCACTGGGCAACACAGCTCTCTTGTCTCCGTGTCCATCCTTTCTCTTTCTGTATTTCCTACCAAAACTTGAAAAACCCTAAATTTCTCCTAATCACGTTTTGGGAGAAGTGGCTGACATATGACTTATACACATACATCTTACATAACTAAGCCATCATCACCCTGTAGCCAATGCCTGCCCTATATACATGACTGCTTCATGCTTATACTGTATGCTACACCTGAATTTATAATAAATCTTTATGTTGTCTTTCTTAATTAAACTGTGGACTTCCTTCTTTAGTCAATGAGTAATTTATTTGAACTGAAACTACTAAGCATCCATTTTCACACACCAGAGACTATTATTAAGAATTTGTTTAGACATGTAATGTGTCATGCTTGCCAAGGGAGTAAATGCAGAGAAATGCTGGAAGTTAGTTCACATCCGGCACATGCATTGGTAAGTTGTCCAGCCTAGCAATCTACACTCAAGGCTCTAACTTCAGGCCCAGGGCTGTTCCTGTCATCATAGTCCCTTTTGATGGTGAAGACTGGATGCCGCAGTAGATACTGGCATACTTCTTCACAGCTTGCTACTGATACCTAAAATCTATCTTCTTGCTCTAGGGTTCAAATGAAAGCTACAGATTTTATTCGTCTGTGGCAGAGCTAATAATTTGTATAGTTCCCCCAAACAAGTTTAGGTTAGATTGGGAGATTTCCCATCAGGTTGGTTTATTTGAAAGAGGGAATTCTCAGTGTGAAAACCAGAGGAAGGCTATATGAATAAGTATAAAAATGTAATGGATTTGTTCATGATTCACAGTTGTAATAAAAAGCATACTTGCAGTGCAGGCACATACAGAAAGACTGTAAGCATATTCTTTGTCATGTTCATAATTCACGTTGATAGTAAAGTTAAGATTAAAGGCCATATTGATATTATCAGTTAATATTACTGAGAAACTAGCCCATTTATAGTGCTAATAGCTGATTGGGCTGAAGCATTTGACAGTTTAGTCATGGTTTTGTTTACAATAATGGTGAGTATGTGATTAAACCAGGAACATGCATATGTTTTATAGGAATGTATATCCAGTCACAAATAAACCAAAGTATTAGTCCACTTAAGTAAAGATAACTTTTAGATAGTTGTATGAATGTGAGTTGTTTAAATAATATCTTTGAGCTCTCTGGGTAGCACAGATAAATGGTACTAAGTGGCATTTGAGGATTTCTGCCTTATGGTCTACATCCGAAATGAATGAATTTTCTACAAAAGGTATACATATGATTATATATTCATCCTCACTAGTAGAAAAGTCATAATGAGAAAAGAAACCTATAAATAATTTAAAATGAGAATCTCAAGATAGCACACAATTCTAGGAGAAAAGTTTATTAAGAGGCACAACTTTTCAGATGACATTTTTTTGTTATTTTATTGCAATGAAAGAAAATAGAAAATGTGAAGAATTGCTGTGGTAATAGGAGCAAGGACATTTGGCCAGAGCACAGAGTAATGTACCACTGGAATGCCAGCCTCAGAATATCTAGGTACACCTCGAGAATCCTCTGCAGAAGTCTCGAGAAACATGGTGTGATGTTGGCCACAGTTACAACTACAGGGGGTGTAGAGTACCAGACGGAGGGGATACTTTGGGCCTTAAAGATCCAGAGGCTTTAAGTGCCTAATCAGTAGTGGCTGGCTCTTTTTGTTCATCCTGACATGCCTCATGCTGGTCCCTGTGATTTGATTTCACCCATTGCAGAACATAGTAGAGAACTGGGGAGGTAGGTCAGGTGTAGCGACTTGTAATCCCAGTTTTGGGGAGACAGAGACAAGTAGGGCTCCTTGACAGTCAGCATAGAGAAATAAGCATGTTCCAGGCTAATAAGAGGCTATCTCAGAAACAGGATAGACAACGCCTGAGGAATGACACCCAAGGCTGCCCCCTGGCCTCCACATTTATATATCCCACCCACACAAAAGAATGTAGAGGAGTGGTTTAAGAGCAAGCCACAATTTGATGCTTACAATGCTAGGTGCTCAGTATGCTCTGTGATCAAAGATTGATGTGTACCATCATGATCAAATTAACTAATATGTGATGATGACTTAGGTGGGCTAGAGAGATGAAGAATGGGCTGTTGTCAATGACACTACTAGGATAAATAAGCTTGAAACCTCCGCTGTAAATGTTGGCAAGTTGAGGACAAAATAAGTGTATGAACTGGGATAAAGTATGAGGTTCAAGAGGCGAGAAGTTTATTGAGTCTGCAAATTTACTATACAGGACTCTTCTGCATGTACATAAGTGTGGGTCTAGTGAGAAGAAACATCAATAAATACCTTCTTGTGAAGCAAAACATAGTAATAATTATACCTTGACTCAAACAGTTTGTTTTGGTGAAGGAGATAGACCAAGGGAGATCTTGTTACTCAATCTCAAAGAACTTGAAGAGGCAGACAGTTGAATGGGACTAAGGGACATACTTCATCTAAATTAGGGACAAGAGACTATGAAGATACCTTTGAACAATAGTCAGCCAATTCTCTTTCTTCACCTTCAGTCTAAAAATGTTTGAAGAATTGTGGTCAAGTGGACAGAGTCAGAGTGGCCTCATCTGAGAGCATTCTGCAGATATATTGCAATATTTTTTTCTCCAAATATTGTTTCCTGACTCAGTTTGCTTTCTATTGCTATGATAAAGATTTTGAACCCAAGCAACTTGGGAAAGAAAAGGGTTATTTCAGCTTGTAGTTATAATCCATCACAGAGGGAAGTCAGGAAAGGAATTAAAGGCAGGAACTGAAGCAGAGGTCATGGAGGAATGCTGCTTGCTTGCTTGCTTGCTCTCCATAGCTTGCTTAGTGATGAAGAGGTTTTGATGCACTCAGGATTATCTTTACCTTGCTATGGCAAGGTAATGACATGGTTTGGATTTTCCAATATCCAGATTTTCCTAGCTTCCTCTGCCTGCTCCCCTACCTTTGCTGGTGCTCACGCGAGTAGCCTAGGTAGTTCAACTGCTTGCTGTTGATATTCCTCCCAGATACTCTAGCTTGGTCAGTTCTGTAAGTCTCTGTCTGTTTCAATTAGTTGAGGGTGGGACTCAGATGAAGACTTTCTAGGTTTCATCATTTATTGTTTGCAGGGTTATTTGATGGATTGGATGGAAATGTTTGTAAATTAAGTTTCATGATGAGAAACAGATACAAGGTGCAATAGCAGAGTGACTCAATAATATACAGGAGATCATGGTAAATAGAATACATTCTGTGGTCTTTTTCCATAAAGTGAATTTCTATTTACATTTTCCTGTGGACTTTTTTTTTGCAATATCTGAGCTTGATATCATTGTAATAAAATAAAGCCGAAGAAGCAAATCTTTACAAATTACGTTTTAGAAGAGAAAAGCTCATGACATTTTAATAAACGGAGTAGAGTTGCTGGAAGGCAACACTTGGGACTCTCTGGGTATGTATTAGTTTTCTGTTTTAAAAAGTTTGCAGTTTATACTTAAAGAGAACAATGAAGTCACTCTGTTACCCTGGTTCCTATGAACAGCTAGGAAGGGGACAGCCTCTGTGGACTTGGCCATTGTGTCCCATTTCATGCAGGGACTAGTCACACTTTCATCTTTCTGTGTTCCTAGACAGTGTAATGGTTAAGATGTCAGTTTAAATTGTCAACTTGACCCAATGTAGAACCACCTGGGAAGAGTGTTAATGGAGCAATATCTAGACTAGGTTGGGCTGTGAGGAATTTCCTGTCAGGTTAATTGGCATGAGAGTATCACCCACTCTAGGCAGCACCATTTCCTAGGCTTGGGATTCCTAGGCTTACACTGTGTAAGGGTGGAGCAAGGAGCTGAGACTAACCCATGGACATTCTTTCCTCTCTGCTCTTAACTATGGATGTAATGTACATAGCTGCTTCAAATTCCTTCCACCTTTTCTACCCCACAGTGATGGACTATAGCCTGGAATAGTGAGCCAAATAAATTCTTCCTTCCTTCCTTACATTGCTTCAGTCTGGTATTTTATCAATGTGAAATGGAACCAAGAAGGCAAGGTCTCTAAGTCTTGGTTTCTTTATTTGTGTAACATTATACTCCTGCCTTTAAGACTTGTGTGAGAGTCTTATATGACTCTCTAATAGGCTAACCAAGGACAGAACACAATTTACTATTTCTTTCCTCTGAATGGTACCTTGGGTTCTACAGGATCTCAGGGATGGAACCAAACATCATTATTCTCCAGAAGATTGTAATTTTTTTTATGTTTAAAGTTTAGCTAATCTTTTAAGTTTCTTAGTTCACCATTTAATAGAAGTCTTTTGAAATCATAGGCCCAAAGCTTTCTTGGAACTTAGCTATAAACTAATGCCAATAAAATTTCTTATTTAAAATTATCAAGAGCATGTGCTGTGCAAATGTGAAGTAAGAACGTGGTCTAGAAATGATAGATTAGTTACTCAATAGCAGCTAATCACTCTTATGGTCTCATTGCTGTGTAGACTGTCTTTGGAGAGCAGAATATAAGTTGGTCACTATAAACATCTAAGAATTCAACTCTCTGACATGACATTATTTATTCACAATATACCAGATTTCCCATCAAATTAGAGTTAATATTTTGTCTTCTTAATAGTGCCCTTTCTTTTCTTTGCATATTGAATTTCCATTCCCATATATGATCTCCCTAGCTTGCATTATGTAATTAACCAAAATAATCACTAAAATAATAAAAAGTGTATATCAAGTGATAAATTACAAAATGACAATTTTAAAAATGTGTTTACGGTGTGTGCTCAAGGCTCTATGTGTATTCTTATACAATGAGTAGATGTGTAGAAATCTACCTTCTGAGTAACTGCCTGTTTTTTATGGTGTTTGGGCCCCTTTTCCATGCCTGAAGATTCCATGCAGATGAAAACTTGCCTAGAACTCTCGAGGATCACCCCAGACAATGGAGCATCAAGGGTTGGAAGATCTACTTGGCCTAAGCCTTGAATTTCCCAGCTCCCTGCCATCCTTGGTGTGGTCACCCCTTCTCCAGGAAACTCCTCCTTCCCTACATGGGGAAGGACTCTGTTTTCAGAGGACTGCACAAGACCATAACTTCATGGTGAAGGATAAACTATCCCAGCACTTTAGAACATTGGAGTCACTGTGCACAGTTGTTAAGAGCAGGTTTGAATCAAAATGAGCAGCAGGCAGGGGTTCACAGTTTAGAAGCTTGTCTATCATCTCGAAACCTTCATTTTCCTAACAGTAAAAGCAGAAAAAAGGTGAGGTTATTGAGAATATATTAAGTCAATTGGTATATATGAGTATCTAGGGTGAAGGGTGATTTTTATCTTTAGTGGTCTTACTGCCATAACAAAATAGACATCCCTAGAAAAAAGAACTTGCCTCTACTTCCTGTCTTCCATATACATGAGGCATTCCATCTGCTGAAATGCCTGCCCAAGTACTTGCTATTTGCAGAGTCTTCCTCCTAGATCAGCAGCACAAGGAACCTACACTCCAACCCAATACCGAAAATGGGCGTGTCAGATTTCTTTCATACCATTTTTTTCCTGAAATGCCTTAGTAAACTTTCTGCACAAATTTTCAAATTTTAGAAGTCACTGAAGCATCAGGCTATATGTTTCTCTAGAAGACTGCTCTTTATTTTTTTTCTCCCTTTAGACATTTAGGAACTTGGACTTAGAAGGCTTATGTTATTTTAATAGCTGACATTGATACATCAGTAAATTAGATTTCTGCTCATATTTTCATTAAAATCTTTGTTAATACTGGACAAAGTGCAGCAATTTTCTGGCTTAATGAATTTTATTTTTTTCACACTGACAATTTTATGAGAACATCAGACTAGCCGATGCACATCTCTTTGAAAAATAGAAGATGAAGTATGCATTTAATGATACTACTTTGGTAATAATTTTCAGCTTTTGCAGTTTTAATATCCTGGCCATATTGTATTAACTGATACTTTATATATTTTCTCTCATTATAAAATTATTATTTGTTCAAGTCAACTTGGAATTATATGTATATATGTATATATATATGCCAAACCTATATATATGTACACACATGCACACGTACATATATAGGTGCATGTATGTATGTATGTTTGTATATCCACAAACACGATCCCCTTAGCGCCAGTGGACGTGTAACTGATGGTGACACTCTTTCTGTGTCAGGAAGCAGGTGAACCAATGTGCTGAAACTCTTCTCCTTGTTGTACAGGCATCTGACTGTGGAGGAGAGTCCCACACCGTCAAAGAGGAGAGGGGCATAGTCTGCCAAAAATGTCAACATTTTCAGCGTCTTTTTACCCTTCAGATATAAGATGCAATCACAGAGGTAGACCTTCTGCTCCATTTAATTCTTTCCTCTACTAGAATGCCATTGTTCTCCCCTGCCCTCCTCAGAACCACCTGGTCACAAACAGCCAGCACTCCCCTGCCTACTCTTGTACATGACGTAACCCCAAGTCCTTAGGAATCACACCCAGTTGGAAGGAAAGCATGGCAGGTGTAGTTGTATCTTTCTTGGTATTGTGTTCTCCAATGTTGTCTTGTCTTCTGGACGTCGGAAAGTCTATTTTCTAAAGAACTGTCTTATATTTCTATTGTGGTGAAAAGACAACATTGCCGAGGAAACTTAAAAAAGAAAGAATTTAGCTGGGGGCTTGTTTACAGTTCTAGAGGGGGTGGTCCATGACCATCATGGCAGGAATCATGGCAGCAGGCAGGCAGGCAGGCAAGTGTGGCTGGAGCGGTATCTGATCCCACCTCCTTCAACAAGGCCACACCTCCTAATCCTTCACATACAGCTCCACCAAGGGGAGGACCAAGAATTCAAGCATATGAGTTTGTGAGGGTCATCCTCATTCAAACCATAAGAAAAAAAAATGAGTTATGTTTTGGTGTTTCTACTGTAGGGTTCTGGCCTTGGACAGAATGTGTCCCTGTGTTTTTATTGACTTGACACATGGTTTACATGTAGTGAGTACAACATGATGTTATTCAGTATAGAGCAGAGTACAATCCACAGATTCCACACTGCTGAAGTCAAACTATCACCAACTGCAAATATTTAAGAGAAAAATAAGCAATAATTGCAAATATTTGAGAGGAAAAATAAGAAACAGTCTATATGAATATCTTCATACCCCTTTCTCCTAATTATCTCATAAGCAATGCAATATGATGCCTATTTCTATGTCATTTCATTGTGTGAGGTGTGATAAGTCAACCAGAGATGTTTTCTATAAAGCATGTAAGCATAGGTCCTATGAAACACTGAGCCATGTTATCTCTAAGAAATTGGAGCAAATGAAACTTTTGGTGCCTGTGTGATGCTGTTCTGACCCCAGCTCTGGGCATGTGTGCAGGATGTGTCCACATATGTACTGCAGGCTGAATAAATACAGTCAGTAAACGATACACTTTGCCTGGATTAGCTGTATTTTTTTATCAATAACTCCTTGCTTATGATATTTTTCAAAAGAAAAATAAAGTATTTGCTGCAGCCAAGCTATAAGACAATTTTCTTGAGCTTATTTCCTCTAATGATCATATTGTATTCTTTGGCCACAAATGTCCTGACATTTCCCATCAGTGATCCCAGTCCTTGATAATCACCATTTAACTCTCTCCTTCTGGGCTCGGATTTCTTAGATTCTGTATCTGAATGGCATCGTGCAGCCCTTGTTTTTCTGTGCCAGGGCTATTTTATTGCACGTCCGGTTCACCCATGTGGTGACAGAGGACAGGATTTTATTCAGAAACAGCAATTAGATTTACCAGCAGGGGGCAGGCTTTAGCCACAAGAAAGGATTAGCCTTACAGATCTACACAGAAGCAAGCACACATCCACCCCATGGGAATATATTTTAAAGTTCTCAAAATGATCTTGCGTATAGGTCTTCTGTTCCATATAGACCCTCAAAAACTATCTTCATGACTTACTGATATTACAATCAGACTTCTTTCGTTGAAAAAGAAAAAGAAAAGAAGAGATAACTTTCAGCTCGGGAGAGGCAACCTGTTGTAATGCAATGAGTTCACTTTTGCCCTGAGTCCAGCCTTCTTAGGTTTGAACCCATGGAGATGAATGACATGATGTATGAAGTGAACATCTTGATGCCTATGAACTTCAGCGTCATTAGTGAATTGGGAGGGTGAAGGGTGTTCCCTGCCGCATGCTATAGAGATGGCTTTAGGAGATGGCATGCTATCTATAGGCAGCAGGCAGAGAGAGAGATTGGGCCTCAACTACTGCTCTAGAGCCATATCTACCCCATGCTCCCCACAATGATGGTTATGGACTCACCCTCTAAAGCCATAAGCAACTCCCCAATTAAATACTTTCTGTTATTAAAATAATAATAATAAAAATAATAACAATATCGCATAGACTGAACTGATTCGCTGACAGCCATATGGAAAATGTGATTATATTGTCACCTATCACTAACTCTAAATACAAATCCTAGGGAAGAATATGCATTCAGAGAGTGGTGATACCTAGTGCAGGAACCCTGCTTGGGTGCAGCCCTAGCCCCTTATCACAGGAAGACCCTGAGGAGATGAAGGGTATGAGACTCAGGAGGGGTCCTGTTCATTCAGACAGTGGAGGTGAGCCTGTGAAAGAAGAAGCCAATGGCTGAAGCTCATGGCTCACAACCCTAAAATAGCTAAAAAATAAAAAATCAGGGGAACTGACTCTTTCACTCGGGACTGGAAATAAAATAAAACAGGGTGGATAGTTTTATATCCAGAAACATGACTTAGAGTCAAGCAAGGGAGAAGACTTCTCTACATCTGTCTTGTACATATGTCCCAGCGGTTTGATTTGGGAAAGATCCTGCCTACAGGGTCTACAGGCTCATATACAGTGAAAAGTCATCTTGAGCCAGTGTGTATATCTTGGAGGCTTGGAGATTTGGGCTTGGTTGAGCAAAACACGGGTTACAAGTTGAGGAAAGAAAGGATGCCAAGGGTTAGAATAAGTACTGAGAAGTCTTGTGGGGAAGGCTGTCTGTTTCCACTTACAGAACTGTCTATCGAGGGACTTTCAAATCAAACAGCTTGGCAAAGAGGCTTTCACAACACACCAACAGTGCACGGGAGCCCCTCTGGATAGTAAGAAGAGTCAGTGTGACTGTTCTGATTTCAAAGTAAATCCCAAGATACTGTGGAGACGATGTTTCACAGATTTATTTATTATTTTATATGTATATTTAGTTTGCACACATACTATAATATAGTATAATATAGTGTAATGCGTGCATGCCTGATGCCAACAGGGCTCAGAAGAGAGCATCAGATCCTCTGGAACTAGAGCTGCACACAGTTGTGAACCACTGTATGCTGCTGGGAGTTGAGTCAGGGTCCTCTGGAAGAGTAACCAGGGCTCTTAGCAGTGGCGCCATCTCTCCAGCCCCAAAGGAAGAGTTTTAAATCTGAGACTGTCACCCAGGAAAACCTTGTGGACTTTAGAGAGTTCCTCCTGTGAGTATCTGTGAGAAGTGAGAACGACCTCTTTTTTGAAGTGTATATTTTACATTCTCCAAGGACGTGAGGACACTTACTACATGTGAGTAGGGCAGATTCTACAGTGATGCTCATGTATAACACAGAGGTGTTTAAATCGACATCAAAGATGACCAACATCACTTTCATTTAACCCAGAGCTCTGTCACCCCTGGCCAAGACTGTACCTTCATTGTTAAAGATGATTGATGAGGTGCCATAGAGAGGAAAGAAATTCTGAGAAATGTGGTGGGAATTGCAACTCAGCAAACAAGCTTAGCCTTTTGGCACCTTGAGGAGTTGCTGTTAGTGGAGGGAGCCATGCTGCCTACCACAGTCAGCCATGTACAAGACACAGAGATGCTTCTGAGTTCCATGAGTTCTGTGACGGGATCTTCTTGCAAAAGCTATTCTCCTCAATCAATGGTAGAAACACACCGGTCCTTAACAATGTAGCTGTCATTGTAGAGTCGGCAAGATTTGTGTTTGGTTGACTTGGTAAACTACATCTGCCATCAGTCACGTCTTGGCAAACATATTTAGAAATAGTCTCTAATAGTTTGTGTGTGTGTGTGTGTGTGTGTACTTGTACACGTGGAGAGGTTATGTGTGTCTGTGTACATGTATTGCACGCTCATGTTATGATAGCTAGAGGTCAATGATGTATTATTTCTCTATCACTGTACACCTTATGTATTTTATTTAGACAGAGTCTCTCACTAAACCTGAAATTCATGGATTTTGGTAGAGTGGTCAGCCAATAAGCCCCAGGGATTCTACTTTCTCTGCTTCCCCAGTGCTGGGGGATCAAACTTGGGTCCTCAGTAGTATGCAGCAAGCGGTTTACTGACTGAGCCACCTCCCCAGCCAGTCTCTGATCTTTTAAAGGCTGAGACGGCTTTGGCTCAGCTCTGCTCCCTAGATGTACAGTCTTTTAGGTAAGAAAACTCGACTGTACAGGAAAGTGATGTTAATGAGATAAGCTTTCTTCTTGGAGTCTGCTCTGGAACCCCAGATGACTTATATTTATAACGGCTTAGAAATAGCTGTGCACTACAATCCCAGGCAGCACAGCATGAGATAATCTGATTTATTATATATAGCATGATGCATATAGGAGGTAGACAGGTTATTATAAGGAAGTTGGGAGATTTTTGAGATGATCACCCCAACACCAACCATTTCTCTGTACCTCTCTTCCCTTCTCAGTAGCCTGTGCTAATTTGAAAGCAAACTGCAATTACCATTTCACTAGTAAATACTTCAGCGTGCATTTTTAAATATTTCTTATTTAATGAAACCTTCTACACAATTACTTCATAATCAGCAATGATTCTATAATCCTTAGATATCCATTTGAATACACAACTACTTGATAATCAGCAATGATTCTCTAATTCTTAAAGAGCCATCTGAATGTTTACCTTCCCAGGATCTCATCACAATACCTCCACCCCCTTAATGAGATTTTATATAATTTCTGTGATGTGTTCTCTAAGTGTATTTTTATCGAAAGGTTCCCATTATTCATCCCTTACTCATTTCCATCCCCAGGTCTCTCTGTCTCTGTCTCTGTCTCTGTCTCTGTCTCTCATCTTTGTCTCTCCTGAAATGCTGGTGGAGGACCTGGAAGGGTCACCTGCTGTATAAAGTCCCTGCATTCTGGGTTTTGCTGAACAGAATGTTCAACACGTTCTCTTAGATAACTGTTTTTTGACTCAAGCAGTGGACTCCACCACTGGGTTAGACTTGACTTGATATTCTTTGACTACATCCCCTGTAACTCTGTGTTCTGGTCCGAAGGCACATGATGTCTGACCGCTTCTCTTCCTTGTGACATTGACAGCCATTGGCTCTCAAAGCGACCAGTTCTCATGCCAGTGTGCCCTCATAGCATTGACTTCTGAATTTTTATAGTATAATCCCCAGGAAAAGATTGCTGGAAACATCTGTGTATTTAAAACTGGTTCTATTTGCAATCCTTTGACGTCTGGTCATGTGAGGTTATTTTTCTTTGAGTAACTACATTAATATTGTCATTTTCTTGCCTTCAGGCATCAACTTTGTGAAAAGTCTGAAAACTTTTATTTTTCCCTTCTTCTCAACAGCTTCCTCTTTCTCTCTAGCTGTCGAGATGACTGGAGTGACCCTGGCACTGCTGTGATATTCCAAGGCATGCAGGGCACTCTCTCACAGAGTCTTTCAAAGACTTCAGTTTTTTGTTTTGTCTTAATTTCAGTAAATGTCCCCAAATGGAAATTTCCATATTTCTTTCTCCCTGAGAGTTTCCATTTGTTTTGTTTTCTTTGCCTAGCATCCAGAACTGTCATTTTATTATAAAATATTTCAACTACCTTCTGTGTTTTCCATTTAAATGTTTTACTTAATTTCTTCTAAAGCACTGTTATTTTTATAAACCATCTTTTTACTTCTGAATCAATGTTCTTTTTATTTGTAATTTCTTTCTGAATTCTCTAATTTTCTAGTTTTTTAATTTGAATCATTACAATATTTACTTTTATTTATCTATTATTTATTTTATTACAATACTCACTTTTAATTTAAGCTATTAAAATATTTATTGTATTTCATTTTATCTATCTTTAAAATTTTAATATATTTGAAAGAGTAGGTACAGTGTCTTAGAACTCTATTCCATGAACTTGCCTTTATATTGTTGGTTTTTTTCATTATGTTTTGGTACACTGTTTGTTTCTGTTAATAACTTTGCATATAACTTGAGCACATTCCTCTCTCTTTCTCTCTCTATATATAATGTAATCCAACAAAATATGTAAATTTAGGAAAGATATAATTCATTTGTGTATTATATACTTCTGTAATCTGTTACAAAATATATATTTATAGATATTATTTATAAATATTATATATATCCATAGCTATATAGACTCCCTGAAAGTGTTCTCATACTGAAGTATCCGTTGTTGTTCTCCAGGCTTCTTGGTGGCTGTTGTTAACTTGGGGCTAATCAGTTCAAGTCTTTCCCTTGCTGATTCCTCTTTCCAGTCTTCATCAGTTTGGATACTGTGGTCTTGGAGGTGTCGTTTGTATGTTCCTCTCATCAGGAATCCTGTCAAGTGCTTCCATGTGCTGTCTGTGGGCAACTGCTGTTGCTCTCCCACTTTATCTACCCAGCTCTACAGATGTTTCCTCGAACTGTTCAAGACAGTTCTTCACACAGGTCAACATATGTGGAGAAGTGCCTTCCCCTGTTTGCAAAGAAACAATTACACACACATGTCCTGATCTAGACCATGGGTGCTTTATTGAATTTCTCAGTATCAATGTATTTCTTAAAATAACCTAGGTTAGCATTAGAAACTCAGCATAAAAGCAATGACCACCTCCAATTACAGCGTCGAATCACTGATTGTCTGGAAGCTAAAACTGGCCTGGGGGAATAAATTGATAGTTCTCTTTTGACATTGTATGTGGAATATTATTTCAAAAAAGTAATTTAAAAGATATTAAAGGCTTCCAAGCAAGCACATTTGCCAAATAGTCCATAGATCATGGGTCTAATATCTTTCAAAGTATGGAAAAAGATAATCCAAGCTTGATTGACATCATTCATACTGACAGTGTAGGTAAGAACATGAAATAGGAAATTAGGCAATTAGTTCTGTGCCTTGAGGGTAAGTTAGCAAAATGAGGCTAGGGTTGGTTTTAGTTCATTATAATTTCTTCCTTTCTAAACCAGTTGTGAGAGATGAAGGCTGTCTTGAAATCCCACACCCAAGCTTCATATTTCCTTATGAAAATGGAAACAAGCTTGGTCTCTTGCGAGGACCCTTGGGAATCTTATTCTGATACATGGAAGTTTTGCCTTCGGATTGATTCTTATTTACCAAAGCAGTCATTAGCTACCAGGTCATGATGCAAGTGAGATCATTACAAGAATTTAGCTGCTCAACAGATTTGCAGGGGTGCTGTGTCTAATGTTCTTTGATTATATCTTTTGTTGGACAGAAAGGGGGTAGAGGTTTATCCTTTGGTAAGAATCCAGAGTCTTGGGAGAGGTAGGTGGATAGATGCCTCAGTCTATCTAAAGCTTTAGAGTCTTTCTTGCTCCTGCAGAAGACCAGAGTTAGTTAGTTAGTTAGTTAGTTAGTTAGTTAGTTAGTTAGTTAGTTTATTTGAGAGAATGTCTCACTGTGCAGACATGGCTATGCTGGAAATTCTTAAGTAGATCAGGCTGGTCTCAGATTCAGAGTTCTGCCTTCTCTGTCTCCTGAGTGCTAGTATTAAAGGCCCACACCACTACATCTGACCCACTGTTATAATTTTCACTTCTCTACTAACTAATCATATCCATATTACTAACTAATCATTTTCATATTACTGTTGGCTATTAGTGAATCTTTGCAAAAATATGTATTTGAATCCCTTGTCCACTTTATTCAATTATCATAGCTGTTTTGCTGTAGTCTCATTTGTTCCTCTGTTTTCTAAACACTGATTCCCATCATAAACAGTGCTTATGGGAGAATCAGTAGTTCAAGAAAAGCAAAACCTAGTGCCCACACCATCCAATGAGTGCCTTAGTCTTCAAAGAAAAAAACCAAGATGTCATTGCTCATTTTGGAAGGAAAGAAAACCCAGGGACCATTTATCTTTCATTGTGTCGAAATTTTATCGGAGACATTGATTCCTTTCCTTCCTGGACAAAATAGCGCAGTTTATAAATGAGCCTTATTTTCAAGTATGTTAAATGTCTGCTGCAGGGATATCTCATGAGCAAATCTAAAACCATTCAGAGTATAGATTTTTTTTTCTCCAGGAGTGGTGCCGAAGATGACACAAAACAAAATGTAAAACACAAGCTCCCTGTAGTTAAGGCAACAGGAAAGGCCTTAGATGAAGTTCACTGTCCTCTGAGCACATCAGGATCTATTGCATCAGCCTACAGTGCTCGCCTTCAACTCAGGAGGTTTGTGAATCCTTAAGTCATTGCACCAGTGACATTAGAAAAGCTGGGAAGACTGGCTTACTCTTAGCTTAAAAAGCAACCAGACCCAACTTTTCAGGTTGGGTTGTTTTATCCCCACTTGTTAGAGTTGAAGACTTTGATCTCTTCCAGAAATAGGGGGTTTGATGAGTAGTTTTGGGGGTTTGATGAGTGAGTCCTAGGGACTTGAGCCCGTTACTAGTAGAACCATCGCTTGTGCTTAACTCAACCCAGATATTTTCAGATATCCAGCAGGATCACAGCCAGAAGTGCTAGAAAAGGACCCTAAGAACTTCACCTTTCATCCAGGTACCAATCTTCCTTCCCCAGGCCCTCTTCTGGCCTGCAGGCATACACACAGACATAATATTGTATACACACAGACTTAATATTGTATACAAAATAAATAGATAAATATTTAAAAAAAACCAAGAGCCTAAGGTATCAGAGAATGGAGGTTTAATTTATTTTTCTCTTAACTTTGTAGTGTCCAAATGTTCTTTGTAAAAACTCAAAAGCTCTTGCTAAACACCTGTCAATTTTCTGAAAAATAGTGCGGACACTAATTTTATAAAGGGAAATACAAGAGAGTGAAGAGTGCAGATGCTATCAACCAAGGAGCATTAACTCCCTAATAACAGTACTCAAGGTCTCATGACCACTTCCCAAGGAGAAAAATATTCTAGAAGAGTATCTTTCTTCATCAACTCACTCCTTTTAATCATTAATTTTAAAAACTTTTAAATTCTGCCATCTAGAATGATGACAGCCTCATAATGGAACCAGTTTAGAAGTGGAGGTTGAAGTTCCAAGTTTTAATCCGGTCTCCAGTGTCACTAATTCTGAGAATCAGGCTCACCAAGTAGCCTTCCTATGTTTATTTGTTTAATAAGGGAATAGTGATCTTCAAGGATTGATAGGTAAATATCGGATAAAATCTCCCTAACACTTGGATGAAAGTTTGACATTGGTCACTGTGATGTAGGCACAGCTTTTGAAATACTTTGCTAGAGGGTTTAATCATACAGACCTTAGTGGAGCTGGTTTTGAGGATCAAGTGGTACCATTTGAACTAAGAACTAGAACTGATTTGTCACAAGGAGACTCAAATTGGGTCTAAAGCTTATTAGCTATGTACTTTGCTAAACACACTGATGATCATTAAAGTATCCCCCCCCCCCGGGGCAGGGTTTCTCTGTGTAACAGCTATGGCTATCCTGGAGCCCACTTTGTAGACCAGGCTGTCCTCAAACTCACAGAGATCTGCCTGCTTCCCAAGTACTGGGAACAGCCTTTGATAAGCTTGGCCTTCAGTAGAACACTAGTGACATAAAGATGGTGTGCTCTCTGCTCTCCAGAGGATCACTGTCTAGCAAAAGCAGGTAGGCAGATGGGCAAATAGCTAGCTACACTCATTGATAAGCCAATGCTACAACAAAGACTTCATAAAGCAGCTGAGAGTACAGATGCTCTTACAGCTGTCATGGCAGACTTACCTTGTGACTGGATTTGTTGAGCCTAGGATTTTTCTACTTAAAACAAATTGATCCACTGAAATTACAAAACTTAATAATAGAGGATATAATCACCATTTTTAAATTTTGAAAGGTTTATTAATTTATCTAATTTATCTTCCAATGCTCAGAAATTCAGGCATAGCACACTGAGGTGTTTAGCTCAGGGTTCAGGCAGTTCATGGAGCCTGTTAGTCATGGTTGTAGTCCGTGGACCATGGTTAAGTTTCAACGTGGCTCCTTTGGGTACGAGGTCCCCATTTCTGCCCAGATGTAGCAGAGACCTTATTTTCTAGCCAGTCATTTCCTTCTGGGCTGCTTGAGTATCCCCAGGACATGGCAGCATGCTTGGATCCCAGTAAAACCAAGAATGAGGGTGAAAATGGAGTTGCAGTATTTCTTGACTCCAGCTCTGCAGTTACACTCCCAATCCAGCTCAGAGTTCACTGGTGCAACGACCCAGACTCTTTTGGGAAGTGTCAAGTATAGAATTTAATGTATGCATTAATTGCCACCATGCAACTTACACAAAACAAATCTTTTTAAACTATGCCTTTTCAGGCAGTTCTTCCAAACACTTATTTTTCTCTACATTATTCTCTTGCTTAGAGCTAGAAACATCAACTTCCTACTTTAAAATTGCTTTTGCCCTCAATCAGTTTGCCAATAAATCATTTTGCAACTTCATTTGTGTAGACACCAAATGCCGTTACCTGGCCTTGAGGACTGGTTGTATGTGTGTGGTTTGTTATTTTACTTTTTGGCAGCTATGATTGTTTTACTGTTCCCCAGATGGGGAGCTTCTAGACAGATGAAGGCATGATTCAGTGTGCACAGGGCCTATTGATGCTTTCTCTAGACTTCCTCTTTTAAGATGTGACTGGGCCTTGTGCCCCATGCCTGTAATCCCAACTATTTGGGAATCTGAGACAAGAGGATCAGAAGTTAGTGAACAGCTTGGACAGCTTACCAGGTCCCTCCCTGCCTTAGAGATACAGCTCCTTGCAGAGCCCTTATCTATTATGTGTGAGGTCTGTGGTTCAGTCTCTTGTTCCACAATCAATCAATAATTGTCACAATGAGATAAATAATCCAGGTACCTAGGAGGGAAGACTGTTATCCCAGAATATCTTCATCCTTTTGATTTAGTGAGGCTTTATTGATAATAAAAATAACTAATAACTAGGCATCTTGTCTTTTATGCCCCCAAACCATAAATAAAATCAGTTAGTTGGTTCAACATGTCTTAGGAGAAGGGAATTTGTTGGTGCCTTAAAGGTTTTATTTCTGAAATTACTGCTAGACTCTTGAGAGCAGAAACAGCTTCACTATTGAATCAATTTGGGGGTAAGTTTGGGGTCATGTACCCGTTGATCAACCAACTGGCAGTTAGTTAGTCATTTCCTGTGCTGTAGTAATATTCCATTTAACTTCTCTCAGGGCCCAAAAGGCACTCTGCAAACTTGGAATATGTAGAAGGAGCGGTGGTCTGCGTCCCGCCTGGTTTCCGCATGGCTAGCTTTACACCCAGAAATAACAACACACAAACTGTATTCATTTAAACACTGCCTGGCCCATTAGTTTCAGCCTCTTATTGGCTAATTCTAACATCTTGCTTTAATCCATATTTAGTAATATGTGTAGCATCACGAGGTAGTGGCTTACTGGGAAAGATCCTAACCTGCATCTGTCTCAGAAGGGAGAGTCATGGCGACTGCCTCACTGCCTTCTTCCTCCCAGCGTCCTGTTCTGTCTACTCCGCCTACCTAATTTTCTGTCCTATCAAAGGACCAAGGCAGTTTCTTTATTAACCAATGAAAGTAACACATAGACAGATGACCCTACTCCATCAGGAATACATGTTAATAAGAATTCTTAGGACTCTAAACTTACCATTGGACTCACATCCTTGTTATATGTTATCCATAGCAGACATCCAGCAGGTTTAAACTGCCCAGTAAGAGCCAAGGAAGTTCTGCCAGGGAACTTCCTTGCAGACTGATAAAGTCACAGAGCTCCAATCATTCTTTGCATAAGTGGTATAGTTTATTAACATCCTATGTCCCTCAAATCCATGACTCCTGACACATGTAGAGATGTGAACCACTTTCATTTTGACTTTGGCCTGGCATCACGATCACTGGTCAGGTTGTATATATCAGCTTTGCAACAGCCTCAAATCCTAACTTCTTCCCACCACCATAGTCATGACCCTGGTGCCTATCCTCTAGAAGTAAATTTGTGGTGTAGCGGTATTTTCTGGGCACTTTACTGTGCCTGCATGCACATTCTATAGACCACACACAGTCAGCATCATCTTGTATTTCCAGGTTTAAATGCTTAATGGCATCGTGTCGCAATCGGCCGAGGACATGCATTCATTATATCACGCTGGGTGCTGAGTGTTCTCAGCTCAGCTTAACTGCAGCATTTTGGTTTGGTTATTGTACAAAAAAAGAAAAGTAGTCTGAACACGCATTTCTCCTTTGTGTCAAAGGACAACCTTCAAGACAATGTGTTGTCAAGCTTGAATGCTTAGATATTAAAAAGTCAAGTTTTGCCCTGTCATGCATGCACGGTTAGAATTCACCAGCTTCCCCTTGCTGCTCTCAAGTGCTTACAGCCGAGGGCAGCAGAGCTTTGTCCTGTCCGCCTCTCTGATGAGCGCTGCTGGAGGAGAGTCCAAGGCCCCCGCGTTTGCCCCTTATGCGGTTCATTAGACCTTGAGCAGCTGCTCGTGTCCATTAACAGTCACTTAAGCAGCAGGTTGGGGAAGCTGTGTTGCTATGAGCTAGCGGTGAGGCTGAGAGCTAAGAAGAGAGAGGGCCACCTGCCAAGACCTGGCATAGTACTATGTCAAACTGGGGAACATTTGTTTTCAAATCCCACAGTGTTATTTACTGGCTGATATATACGGTAGGGGCAATATGCATGTGTGTCTGTGTGTATGTTTATGTGTGCTGGTGTATGTGTGGCTGCGGGTGGGTGCATTGCATGTTTGCGTGTGCATGAGGAAATCAGAGGACAACCTGGGATGCTGTTCTTCAAATGCTTTCCAAATTTTGTTTGAGGTAGGGTCTCTCAGTGGCTTGGAACTTCACCAAACAGACTAGGCCTATTGGTCAGTGAGCTCCAGGGATTCTCCTGTATCCACTTTGTATCTTGCCTTTCCTGGGATCACAAGATCACATCACCAGTCCTGGCCTTCTGTGTGGATTTGGAGGATCTGAGCTCAGATCCTACGGCTTGCAAGGCCTTTTTCTGCGCTGTGCCATTTTCTCAGCCCAAGAATGTGCCTATATATATATATATATATATATATATATATATATATATATATATACACACACATATATATACATATATATATACACATATGTCCAAAATTGTTTAAATGGCCTTAATGGATCCCTTTGCTGATGCTATTGCATGCCAAAAGTTGCTGGGAGAGTCTCTTCTAGGGTTTGACACCTTCCCTTACATGGACTGAAATAATGGCCTGTAATCAAATAGGCACTTCCTACACTACATCTCAGCCACTGGTGAATAGGTTCATCGGTTGAGAAAACATCATCCTATTCTCTTTTGTGTGCGTGGCTGTTCACATCTGTGCACCGACCCCTGAAAATGTGTGCCCTTATGTGTGTGCATGTGCGGACCAGAGAGTGATGACAGGTGTGTCTACCTTACTCTTGAGGCAGGATCTTCACTCAGCATGGAACTAGAAGATTCAGCTAGGCTGGCTGGCCCGTGAGCTTCAGATACTCTCCTGCCTCCGAGTCCCCTGCACTGAGGTCGCAGATGCATGCATTTTTTGTGTGAATGTGCCAGGGATCTGACCTTAGCTCCCAGGGCATGTGTGGCCAATACTTTAGGGATTTAGCCGTCCCCCAGCCCCCACCCTCCCATTTTCTACAAAGCAAAGAAAATAAAATAAGTAAGCCAGAACACCAGATGCAGCTTAAAGTCTACAAATTATTCCCAGACTTGAGCTTCTTTCAGGCTCTATTTTAAGACGCAGCACTTTTTTATGTTTGTTTCAACAGGAGGGTTAGAGGATTAAAAAATGCTTAATTGATGGAAAGTAGGAGTGGTTACTCCCCCCACCTCCTCTACTCAGCTAAGCTAAAAAGGAAAGCAAGCCCATTCAATTCTCAGTCAGATCTGGAAGACATTATTGCCTGGGAAAGAAAATCCTTGGAGCCATCGTGTTCCTCCCTTGCCTACTTTGATGTGTGTATCTAATTCTAATTATTGAGGAATCAGCCTTCAAATCTACAGCACCACTAAAGAAAATAAAAACAAAACAAAACAGAACAAACAAACAAACAAACAAAAAACCCTGGGACGAGGCCAGCATATTGCCTCTCTCTAAACAAGGGTCCTATTAAGGGGCTCTTGTTGCCAGCTAGGATAAGGGACTTTGTATGATCCCAAGCACAGCCAACAGCATCTGAAATAATAATAATTAAATAGAATGATTAGTGCAATAATTGTCTGTTTTACTACGGCAAGCAGCAACTTGACCCTAAGATGGTCACCAGTGTTGCCCCCCGGGATGCAGGGAACACGGGGTGTGTGGGGTGGCATCCAGAACCATGCATTTCTTCGGCAGGAAGCTGTGACCCTGCTAGTGAGGTGTGGGTGAGGTGGTGATGACCACACCTGGCAGCAGAACATCTCTAGGGGACCGGGGCTGAGGCGCCTTCTCACAGAGCGGCTCTGTGCAGCTGGCGCAGCAGAGGAGCCTGGACTCCAATGGAGGAGGCTGGGAGCTCAGGTCTCTGCTGCATTCAGAGAAGCCCGGGCTGCAGCCGCTATGTGAAGTTCCCAGCACACACTCAGCCGCCACTCTGCACCGCCAATTGTGGGTGAGCCAGGACAACAAGGAGAGAGATCCCATTTTGCTTTCTTAGAGAAAGGGCTGAGAAATGAGCCGCCCAAGGAATCTGGCAAGAAGAGTGAGAGGCAGATTCCTGCCAGCAGCTAAGTTGTAAAATTGCTTTGGAGGCTGCCCAGGGAGCCAGATAGAATTGATAAGAGCAGCGCAAGCCGGGTTTCTGAGCAAAGGCATGCCCGGCTGCACTTGAGTCGCGGCGCAGGAACGCTGCCTGTGCCTTCTGCAACTATCTGTAGCTGAATGAAGGAATAAAGCCTAGAAACACAATTGCAAGGGGGATTCCTGAAAGGAAAACACATCCACCCCCCAAAGAAGGGGAGCAACAACCCAGCTGACCTGTGCATCTTAAAAAGGAGACTCCCTCAGGTATGTTTTGTCTACCTCCCGCTGAGCTGCCTCATCTGCATGAGATTTAGCCTCTGCCTTTATTTCCGGGGTTCTTCCTCTCTGCACTTTGAATCACGATCGTGCGGTTCTCTCAGCTGGAAGATGCCCCTGTAAAGGCTGGCTCTTCTAGGTTCATAATCGATATGATTATTGGGGGATCATGGTCTTCTGGAGTCTTACTTTATTTTGATGCGGCATGATAACTGTTTGCTTACTTCGCGGTCAACTTTCAGAGGAATTACTGCATAGGAAGAAGCAAGGTTGGGATAAAGTCGGGGTTCCCTTTAGTACCTTGAGGTTTGGGGATGGGTGAAAATGAAATGCAAATAGAGGTGAAAAGTTGAAAGCTGCTAGGAAAGGGTTAAAAGCTAAGCCTGGTGTCACTTAAGTGGTCAGGTCGGGGCCAATCGAGCTTTGGGATGGTTCTGCCTTCTCAAGGCTGTACCCAGTCCCTTGGGTGATGATCCCAAGGATTTACTATCAAGAGATGAGACTGCTTGGTTCTGTTTTACAACTGTTCTATGGCACTGAATGAGGCAGTCTTTAAAAAAAAAAAATCCTGAGATCCAGCTGCATGAGTAGAACCAACTTCTGCAATTACGTCATCACAGACTTGTATAATAAGGAGAAAGACCCAGCACCAATCACACCTAGGCGAAGCTGAAATTCTTCTTTCCCCGGGAGGGTTTTAGAGAACAACACGAAAGA
The DNA here is from genome assembly GCF_982192425.1 of Myodes glareolus. NCBI lineage: Eukaryota > Metazoa > Chordata > Mammalia > Rodentia > Cricetidae > Myodes > Myodes glareolus. The sequence continues at coordinate 32,831,324 of NC_142029.1, read as the reverse complement.
GGTGGGTGGAAAATGTGCAGAAAGATGAGTTTTAAAAAACCTTCTGTGTTTTGGAGTTCATAAATGAAATGTTCCTAAGGAAAGAATTTTGCCGTCTTTGACTCTTTAATACTTTCAAAAAAGTGGCTGAAACTGACAGCAAATTGTATATGTGCATGCGCCTTTACATGAGCTTTTCCAGAGAGAAGGGGGGGAAAAGAAGGAAAAGTTTTATCTTGCGTATATAAAATGTTTTCTAGACTTTCTGCATCCTTTTGTTAATGTGACTATTGTCTTCTGAAGCTTGAGGGTGTTGACTCTGAATTGTTGTTCCTACTTTTTTATGATATGTCAGCTGCTGTAGATTAGAGTCCAGTGGGACTCAAATGGTCAGTTATGTACCTTTTGCCATTAAGGAAACCATCGCTTGACTTTTCTGAAACTCAAAGTTCTTCTTGCTAGGTGGCAGTGGTCTGGGGTACTGAGCTGGGCTCTACACCCAGGTCATGAGTTGGTGTGAGGTGCTCGTGGCTTTACTAGAATATACAAGAATAGGGTGGATATCTCCAGGCAGTCGTTGAGATAATACAGACAGAAAATGGACAAAGTGTTCTTCTGTGGGGGTGAAAAGCACAGTGTATTTCTTCTATGCGGACATGCGTGTGGCACAGGTTATCCATCTGTAGATGAGCTGTCCCAGAAGAAATGTAATACTATGCAGAGCATCCTATAAAGAACTATTTTTGAAACTAATAAACTGATGTCAAAATGGCTAAAGATTGTTTGAGCCTCATAGGTACGTGAGAACTACCTTTCCAAACTGAAAAAGTTAATTTGCTTCCAAACTACATGGAATTTGGTGGGGAGGCCTGTGCTACGGAATAATCCTATTTATTGTTTCTGAAGTATTTTTCTTTGCCGGATTCTTCTGAGCCTTTTACCACTCAAGCCTAGTTCCAACACATGACTTAGGAGGCTGCTGACCACCAACAGGAATTACACCTGTTTGTAGGAGTTAATATAACATTTTTCCCACAACACTTCCTTGGTCTCATTTCAGCAGAATTATGGGCTTAGACCTGATGGTGGCTAAGAAGATGAAACTTTGTCTTCTCGGTAGTTCTTTGTGGTTGGGTTTTCATTAAAGAAATTTGGAAACATTGCTCACAAGTGTTTACCCCTGTACACCTGGACAAGTTGATGAGCAGGCAGATGAAGAAGAGATGTATGTGTTAAGTAAGCCTGGGGAAGTCACTTTTCATTGCTTCTTATTAACCACATCAAACAGTTTCTTCCTACACCCTATGATACCCTCTAGGGTTGCTATTCTTCCAGTATCTAACAATGAAGCATACAGCAAACAGAATGAGTTGCTTAAAAACACATGGATCATTGCAGACAGGTGCAAGTGTGGAGGTTCATCTTGCAAAGACAAATTGCTCTAAGCATGTTTGTGTGAGGTGAAGAGTGATGGATGGTGGGGTCAGTGGAAGAGAGAACACTTGGATGTTTCTGCTCATTTAGAGTCAGCCAGTGTCTTTGAACACCAGAACACGATGTTCCAGCACCTTCATCTCCTTCCTCCTCTTCAGCCACTGTAGTACACACAAGCTCCCTGAGATCTCAGAGGCATGGTGCTCCCTGTATTTTGTGTTCTAGTTTTAATGCCCTCTGCTTTCTGGTGTGTATTTAACGTTTGCTACACAAGGACTTTCTCAAAATTATTAAAATTATCTTGCCACGTGATAATATGTGTGGGGGATCCTTGAACATGGAAATTTGGGGAACTTTAAGAACATGCTCATTTTATTTCTAGGATACACTTTTACAGAGAGGAAGCTTCTGTCTGGCTGTACTGTAACTGCCACCAATACCAACTTACTCGGTCATGTCTGTTTATAACACTATCACTCAACACTATCACTCAAGTGCTAATTGTGGATTCAAAAGCTTGAATTTGTATCTTTTGCTACTGTTATAAATCATTTCTAGACCTCCAGTTATCTGTGCTTGGATAAAAAGACTCTAATTCTTTTCCAGCTGTTTTTAAAAGAGGGTTTATTAATAGCCCGATCAGCCTGTAGCGTTGGAGCCTGCAGAAAACTGAATACCCGGTGCTGGAACTCCGCAGAGATAACAAATAGCACAGCGGTGTTTGTTCTGCTTCTGAACTGTTAAAAAAAAAAAAAAAAGAGGAAGAGTCGTCAAGATGGCTCTGCAGGTACATGTGCTTGCCAGGAAGCCTGAAGACTTGAGTTTGATCCCTGGAACTCACATGATGGAAAGAAAGAACTGACTCCCAGAAGCTGTCCTCTATGGACATGCGACGGTATACACAAGTCCCTCCTCCCACGCACAAATAAAGATAATAAAAGCTGTTATATAAAGAAGTAGTGAGGAAGACAGGAGAAAGTCTCCTAACCTCTAGAGTAGAAGTTTCCCAAAGGAAACGTAAGCACCATGAGGGCACCCAGCGTAGTCCCTCCTTTACTTGTAAAGTTGACTGTGAGCCAAGAGACATATACACTTCCTGCCTCCTGCATATTTTAATTATGTTGCATGTGTTCGGCTCAGCAAGCAAAACCTCATTATAGGCTACATACACGACATGCTTTATATTGCTGTTCCTTCATAGAGTTAGAAACTGTTTTGTCGGGATAAATCCCAGATTATAAGATCAATTCAATATAATAAAGTATAGTGTGTTTTTATGCTCAAAGGTAACTGTGCTATGTGAGTTGCCTTCTCACATGGTTTCTTTCCCCTGGGAAATCTGAAGACCCACCTTGTGTCGCACAGTCAGTCTCTGCTGGCTCCTATCCTGTTCTGGTAAAACACAATTTATTTCTGAGCATTGGGAATCCTAGAATCTGGATGCAATCTGTCTTTTTTTTTTTTGATAGAGAGAAAGTGATTTGCGTGAAACTGCTTTGTTTAGCTTGTTTATACCAGGAAGCAATATTCACCAGGAATAGTTTTTCTAGACACATGCACACATACAACACTCATACACAGGCACACACCCACACACGGTGGGGGCCAGTATTGGCAGAGATGACTGTGGGTGTTAAATTTTATTTATTTTTTTTATTTACATGTATACAAGTACCTGCTTGTCCTGGTGTGTACCAAATGAAAGCAAGAGCAGGCCAGAGAAGGTATCAGATCCCTGGACCTGAAGTTATAGGTGGGTTTTGATCAGGCTGCTGTGGGGCCTGGGAGCTGATCTTGAGTCTTTGCAAGAGCAGTAAATGCTCCTAACTGCTGGGCCATTTCCAGCCCCAGCTGTATTGTTTTACATGTAGGAAAAGCTGGTAATTAGGTGTGGTCAGCAAGGGCAGTTTTCAAGGGGGAACACTATGGACACAGCCTCAGGACTTCTAGCAGATGGTCACTTGTGTTTTGAATCCTGTCATTGTTAACTAGCATATACTTTTAAAAACTAAAAAAAGAAAATTGTGTTATTTATCAATAAGAAACCTCCCATAGCAGTTTCAAGTGGGACATTCTTAGATGACTAATTACAAACTGTTTGACCTATTGTTCAAGCTTATTACTAGCTAGTTCTTCCAGCCCAAATTAACCCATAATTCTTATCTGTGATCAGCCATGTGGCTTGGTACCTTTTCTCAGTAAGGAATTTTTATCCTGCTTCTTCTGCGCCTGGTTCGCAACTTCTGATTCTGCTCTTCCTTTTCCCAAAATGTTGCTAGTCTGGTCTTCCCACCTATATCCTTCCTGCCTGGGTACTGGCCAACCAGAATTTTATTAAACCAATACAAGTGACAGATATTTATAGTGTACAAGAGCATTCTCCCACTATAAGCTCGTCCTTGCGCAGGTTCTGTAAGGTGGACTTCATAGGATCAGGTAGCTATGGAGCTTCTTCAATCTGGTTTGAGCTCCCTAATAGGCTGGAGATAGGTAACTAGCACATGCTTGTCAGGTAGAGTAAGGAAATGCTATTATTCTATTGAGGTTTGGGTTGAAAGTTTATCAAATTATTTTCCTTCAAACAACTGGGCAAAAATATTGGATTACAATATAATAAACCCCATGAAGTTAGCGTCTGAGGAGGAGAGTTTCAGTGACCCAGCTGGCTCCACCAAAATCTACAGGTGTGCAATCTCATGCAAAATGCTGTTGTATTTTTCTATAACCAAAATACATCTCAAGACTGTCATGATAGGTAGTTTTATAATATGACATGCTAGAATATAAATATCATAGGAACTGTGGTCCCACAAGATTGTTTAGGAAGCCATGAGAGGAAATCAATTGTGCCTGCTCATTCCAGGCAAAAAGTTGAAATGCTTTTGGTCTGTAGTCAGTTGAGTCTATTGACAGAGAAGCTGTGGATGCAGACAGCCAGCTGTGTTTTGAAGAAAACTCTGTATCTGTGAGTCAGAATACATTTGCTACATCTTCAGCTGATGCTGAAATGCTTCTTTTGGTCAACAAATGAATGGTAAGCCTGGTGTGCTGGTGCGTGCTGTGATCTCAGCACTTGGGTGGTGGGGTCAGTAGGATCAGGAGTTCAAAGTCAGTCTCAGTTATATAGTAAGTCCATGGGTTGTGAAAATAAAAAGAAATATTGGTAGGACACTTTGCTAGTTACTTTTAGAGTCATTCATAGAAAACTACTTCTAGAACTGAAGTATAATAATGTATATTCTGTACAGTCTTCCTTCTGCGTGTACACACTCCAGGATAGTACACAAGAAAAACCATGTTGCAGAGTCTTGTGGCTAAGGAGGCAAACTTAGCTAGAAACCTGAAATCTAAGGAGAATTCATATTTCCTATCAGTTTTAGAGGAGGTCGACGGCAGGACACAAAATACATCGATCACTTTATACATGTAAAAACTAAAATACAACTCTTGGAGAGTAGCCTGTGAAATGGGAAAACGTGCTTAATTATCCAGTAGCGTGCTGATCTGTCCTCGGAAGATAATTGTTGACTATAACGGCACAAGTATTAGCTGCTAAATATCCTGTTTAGTTCCACACAACTTAGAGTCACTACGTTTGATTTCTGTCTGTGTCCATTTCATCTTGAACCTCGTTCAAGCATTCCCGGCTTGTCCTTTCTAGACTGGGTGGCCTAAATTTCACAGTTGGCTGCCCATTTCTTTCTACTGACAGTATCTTCAGAAGTCAAGAGATGGCGACTGCTTCTCCTTAATGATCCCTTTTCCCAGTTTCCTCCTTTCTGCAGGCTCCAGTTTCCTTGTTCTTGGGACTCTGTTCTTCCTTGTGGCTGGCGTAGCCCTCATCAACTTGTACTTTCCCTGTTACTCTTCATTTTTGCTGTCACCACCCTGGTCCATGTCCTCATCACTTTATTCTTAGAACACTGCCCCAATCTCTCAGTCTCTCTGTCTGCAACGGTACCTCTTTTGAGCATCTGCTCTGTGTGTGCCTGCCAAGTTCATTGTCCTAAAAAATGTCATGACACACATCACTGTCCTCAAAAGTTTCCATGGACACCTCTGTGTCTTTAAAATAAATCTCAAAGGCTAGATAAAAGGGACAGCGATTAAAGTACTTGGTGCAAAGTCATGGGATGGGAGTTCAGATCCACAGAGCCTAGGTAAATGCTGGGTGAATGTGGAAGTTTACGTGTAATTACAGACTTCAAGGAGGAGACAAGGGATCCCCAAGTCTGGATTTTATTGAAAGATCTTGCCTCATTCACTAATGTGGAAGAGTAAAAAAAGATGTTTCTGGGCAGCTCCCTGGGGCCTCCAAATACAGAGAAACTCTTTGCCCACCCACCCACAAAACATGCTCTCTCTCTCTCTCTCTCTCTCTCTCTCTCTCTCTCTCTCTGTGTGTGTGTGTGTGTGTGTGTGTGTGTGTATGAGAGAGAGAGAGAGAATAGAAAAATGAAATAAATCTAAAATCCTTAGTTTTTTCAAGAAACCCCTTTTACAAGCTTGCCCTCCCAGACTGATTTTCTTCCATTCTTTTCCTAATCCCTGCCCCAATTATACAGATTATCACAGATTCCAAATACTGGTATGCTGTAAAATTTCATGCTACTAAGTGACTCATCTACTTTATAACCAATCAAATACTTTATCATGAGGTTTTTGCGTAGTTTTGACTTGAAGTTCAAACTTGTATGTATTCATGCCATCTTCATAAATATAGTAGTGGCTTTATTGCAAACCCCTTCAGTGTAGAGTTTATGGAAAATTTGGTCATTCATCTGTTTGTTTTGCCAACATAGAAATCATTGATCCTCATAGTGTTCATGAGAAACAATTAAAATGAATAGTCAGTGTTCAATGAATACCAGCCAGAATTCAGTTTTCTTCATGTCTTTAAACATCTTTATATAGAGTGGTCTACTCATAGATGTGTTTGATTTCATATTTAATTTACATTATGTATTATTGTCTGTTATTAGCAAGAAAAAGCAGTAAAGGAAGGGGAACCCTGAACAAAGAGTAGGAGATGGTAAGAAATGAAGTCAGCAGTATAACTCAAGTTGTACTGTGTCCCAAGATAGTCATGACCTCAGAAGCTGCAGTTAGGCCAAATTGGAATCGTTTTGAACAGCCTGCTTTTGAGGAAATCTATGGCCCTGAGATCCTTATAGAAGTTTCTATATGCTTTTCATATGAAAGCAGTAAATCCCAATGGCAGTATAGTAACAGCTGATGGGGAAAAGTCAATCCTGTAAGCTGCCTTTGCAAACAGGAAGGATATGAACAGCAGTCCTGATCCGATCACATTGTTTGGAGCACCTGACTTCAGGAGGCACAAAGTAACAATGGTCTCCTGAACACAGCTGCTGGACATATAAGAGGTACAGCTGTAGTGGTGCGGGAAAATTGTCTGTATTCTGTCAATCATGTTTTAAATAAACGCTGATTGGCCAGGCAGGAGGTGTAGGCGAAAAAAACCAGACGGGAAGTAAAAATGATGCAAGGAGAGCAGGAGAATTCTGGGGAGGAGGAAGTTGATTCCCTCTCTCCTGCCCAGATCACCAAAGCAGCATGTGATCTGCCCCACTGAAAAAGGTACTGAGCCACATGGCTAAAATAGATTAAAAAAAAAAAATGGGTTAATCAAGATGTGAGAGTTAGCTAATAAGTAGCCTGACCTAATGGGCCAATCAGCATTATAACTTATAGAGATCACTGTGTGGTTGATTTTCTTTGGGCTTGCCGGCTGTGGGGTACTGGGTGGGACAGAAAACCCCAACAAACAGGTCCGGCCCTTCATGTCACACCGTGTGATGGGTGGAAGCTGGCTGAATAATAAGGGATGTTTACTTAGCTCTGTCTAGGTCAGAACCACACCACCTTAGAGACCCACTAACCCTATGGTGTTCATTCTCCTCTGCTCTTTATTCCATTTTCAGATTGATTTTTATAGCAGTAGAGTTTTCCTAACGATTCATCCTGAATGCCCCACCACCTCTGAATCTAGCTGGCGATGTCAACTGTAGTCTAACTACTGTTCTGTTTACTTTCACATCACACCTCCCCTTGATGGCTCCTGCTTTACAGCACACGTTTCCCCGTGTATCCATCAAGAGCCACAGTTACAAAAAACATCCAGGAATCCCCCAGTACTCTGCTTTATTTTTCTGGAAGAAATTCTGAGAGCGTCTGCTTGTTCTAAAATAGGAAGCAGTGATCCTAATAATGAATACATGAAGTTTCCTCTGGTATTTCCATTCGGGAAGAATTTTTTTTTTTTAAAGGCAACTGAAGAGGTTGAGAAGGATGAGATCTGAATTCCTCACCGGAGCTTGAATTCCAGTCAGGAAGATCTAGGACTAAAAACTACTGGGACAAAACTTGATCACATCAGTCTAAAAGTTTTCTTGTGTCTGAATTTCAGAGTCCTTGTATCTCAGACACTTGGCCAGGCTGACCCTCAGGTTCTCTAATGATTGGTTGTTTTTGCCTCTATTTCTCCCTTTACCTACAGCATACACCTTGCTGGTTGTTTGTGTTCAGAATCTAAAATCTATTTCTATGAGAGCAAAAAGTATACTTTTCCTTTTAGAATTCAGAAAAAAAGGAAATTCCACAAAATGTGGAACAAATTTCAAATCCTGTTAGAATTATAAATTCTAGACACAGTGTTTATTTTTTCACATAATTTGAAATTTAATGGAGCAATGTTGTGAACTAATAAGGACTTCAAACTCAGTGAACTGCTAACCATTTTGCACCAGGAAATTCAAAAGAAAGATAAAATTAATAGGTATTTATGGGGAGGTTACTATTAACAAAATAAGACCCAAGGATTGCCCATATGGTTCAATGGGTAATGGTGTTTGTTGATAAGTCTATTGTTATAAATTTGTTCCCCAGATTCCACATGTAACATGAGAGAACTGATTCCTTCAAGTTGTTTTCCGACCTCTGTGCACAAGCACAAACAGTAAAGAAATAATTTGAAAAGATTTGGTAGCTTACATGTAATGTAATATTGAGTTCTCTGTATGAATGTGAATATATATATGTATATGTATATATATAGTTTTGATGGCATAGATTATTCTCAAGACTTCTCCTTAGTGCTACATTGTAAAATATCACTTTATTCAAAATTAATAACAGTCTGTTCAATATTTCTCGTACTCTGAAATTGATTGGCAAATACTTTGGATAAGTTAAGCATTCCCTATGCTGTTCAGTAATTACACTGTCAGTGATCAGGTGTTGGGTGGTGGTGGCAATTCTCTTTCATTTGGGAGCTAATAGTGATGATCCTTTAGAAAGTAATTTGTCATATACGGATTGGATGTCAGCACTGAGGAAAATACTCTGTCTAAGAACCCACAGCTGGGTTCACACATATCCTTAAAGTAGATTGTAGTTGTGCCAAATCCATCATTTCCCCCGAAAAGCAGTTCATAACGAGTGTACTACTTAGGGGAAACTAGAGCTGAAAGCCTTCACTTCTCATATTCTTGAGTGGCAGTGGCAGCAGTTCTGAGAATTCAGCAGTTGGCTTAGGGAGTAGATGTGGCAGATCAATCATGGACCATGATAGGAAATCATGGGTGTGAAACATGACCACACAATCCATAGAGTGGAGACCCCAGCAAGTTAAAGGGACAGTATTCAAATTTCCTCTTCTTGCTATAAGCCTTAGGTTGGTAGAGAAGTATCTCTGTACATTTCCAACTGAGAAATGTATCTCTGGTCTCCAGGGAATGAAGTTCTCTCTTCTAACCCAGAAGCTTACAGTCACATGAAAGGAAGAAAACACGGATTTCAGGTCTGGTCTCAGTGAAACATCATAAGATAAACTGAGCTGTTTCTGTGATCAAAAACTGCTCAATATTTTGGAATCTGTTGAATTCACTATCTCTGAATTGTCATTAGATATTTCCTATCTGAATGCTGGATTTTGATTTGCACTCATCAATAAAGGCAAGGTGATATGACCTCAATTACAATCCTGAAAAACTGTCCGCAGCATCTGATTGATGAGCATTGCTTAATTGCTTAGAAAGAAAGAGCTATGCAATCATTCTTGATTCTACCCCAAAGAATAACTTGATAAGAAATTCAGAAATAAAATAGGGGAAATACCCCCCCCCAAGAAGTCCTAAATGTACCCACTGGTTCAGTACCCTTAAATTAAAATGATGGTCCCTCACATTTGTCCTTGGTTCATGATGCCTTGCAGAGCCATTTTTGTTTGTTTGATATGAAATAGTCAACTAAACATTGGACAGTGAAGCATTTTTGTTGTTATTGTTAAGACATTTCTTAATTTACATTAAGAAATGTATTCTCAATTTATTTCTTAACTGTAAAGATTTGCAAAGCATCTCCAACTTAACACTGTTGTCAAATTTCCTGGAAATATGTCTTCTTCCAAATTGGATAAAATGCATTTTTAAGTCGGTAACCTTATGTTAATTTACAAGTTTGCAATAATATAACCTTTCTCAGATTAACCCATACCTGAGCAGGTCTGTTCTGCAATGGGCAGCATGGCTTTGCAGTTAAGGCCTGGTGAGGGAGCTGTCCTTGGTGCTGATAAGAAGCACCGCTGGGGTCTTTGGCTTCATCTTCTATGGATGTGATAAAATGCCATGACTACAATAACAGCTTGGGGGATAAAGTGGATTTATTTGGCCTATACAGTAAGTTCACTGAGGGCAGCCATAAAAGGAACTCAAAGAGGGCAGAAACCTGGAGGCAGGAGCTGATGTGGAGACCATGGGGGAGTGCTAGTTACTGGCTTGTTCATCATGACATGCTGAGCCTGCTTTCTGATAGAACCCAGAACCAAGAGCCCAATTAAGAAATGCCCTACATGCTTGTCTACAGCCTGATCTTATAGAGGCATTTTCTATGGAGATTCCCTCCTCTCTGATGATTCTGGATTGTGTCAAGTTAACATTAAGACTAGTCAGAATGATTTTATATCAGAATTGTGGCACACATGACTTGCCTTTTGCCAATAAGAAACTCAGAGGGAGCACTGGGCTTCAGAGTTTTGCCACACTCTGTCTCTATTCATGTGTCATTCTATGAGCAGGGAAATAAGGCAATGGTTACTTAGCCATGGTGGAACTCATTCAAAAGTTTAGCAGACATGACAGCCATGATATGGTTGATCCTCATGTAGACTTAACCCTCATATAGACTTGTCTTTTCATCTCAAAGCAATTCTCTATGCTTTAAAAAAGTTGTTTTTCTACTAAAATGCTTCGTTAAGCCTTCTTCTATCCCACATGTCAGTGAGCTGCTATTCTCAAAATCTTACAAATATCTCAGAAAAGTAGCAGACCACATTGTAGTAGCAGGGCACATGGACTGTTTGCATGCCATTAATCACATTCTTGCCTTACTTTTGCAGTAGACTGGGTAATACCTGAGTACCCTGAGCACTTGGGGCAAAGAAAGGAGTTACTAAGTAGGACAGGAAAAGCATACCTGGGAGATAAAGGTTTGGAGATGAAATGTCTTGAAATGTGTTTCGCGAACCCATCCTCTTCACTCCCAGCTATTAGATCAGGGAATAAGAGAGCCACTAGTGGCTTGTGGACATTTTATTCAAGATGTTCACCCACAGATAGAGCACAGCTGTGAGTTGGTGGGTCTACAATGGAGAAATAATTTTTAATAGATATTTAAGAATGCTGAAAACTGAATAGGGAGGGTATGCCTAAGAATTAAATTAAATGATACATTTGCATAAAAATATAAAAATGAAACTCATTACTCTGATGATTAAAAGAAAACACTGGATCTAGAGAGATGGGCCAGTGGTTAAGAGTGCTTCCTGCTTTTGTGGAGGACCTGGGTTCCGTTCCCAGAATTTACATCTGAGGCAGCTCACAACTGTCTATAACATCAGTACCAGAAGATCTAAAAGTCTTTTCTGGCATCCACATGCACATGTACTCACATGCACATACGCACTCACAGGCACATAGGTACACACATAATTGAAATTAATATTAAAAAATAAAAAGTTATAAAATTATAAAATAAAGAATTTTTAAATTGAAGCTATGGTAATATCTACTCACAATATGAAGAGCCTTTTCATTATGATATTTATTATGTTTTTACTTCATGATTTAATAGTCTATAAAGTGGAGAATTAGCCATTTTAGAGCCACATTATTCATCTGTAGATAATACCAGTTGACTCATCTTTGGAAATAGGTATTATCATGTTAGTGCTGGGGAAGCTGTTTAATGATGCTTGGCCACAGTTCCTTCCTGTCCACAACAGGAATAACTACAGCATACTCCCCTACACTTCCACACACTACATATACATAGACCTTACTGTTGCGGGGAGGGTTATGTAGCACAACCAGTAAGTATACCGTGGCAGCTTCCAAGTCTACTTCGTAAGCCTGGAGTCAAACAGCCTCAAGCTCAAACTCGGATATGATCAATACCAGGAATGGAGAAGCTATGAACTAAGTCTGTGCTTGATGGGGAATGAAAATTCTCCCAGAGAAATGACCCAGAAGAATGAGAATGAGGACTGTTTTCTCCTCTCTCTCTCTCTCTCTCTCTTTCTCTCTCTCTCTCTCTCTCTCTCTCTCTGTGTGTGTGTGTGTGTGTGTGTGTGTGTGTGTGTGTGTGGTTTCTTGAACTCTCTGCCTCATTTATGCAAAATTTGTTGAACCAGATTAATGACTCTGTAATTACAGTTGCCATCAAAGCCACAACTATAGACACCCTGGGCACGCATGTGGCTTTCATCTTTATTGTGTTTTTTTAGCTCCCAATGGAGTGACACAACCTACAAACTCCGGAGGATCTCAACCTTGGGCCATCCTGCTGTTCTTTTCCTCTTAGGTTCAAATTAGGCAAGGGGAATATAGAGTTAATGGCTGATCTGAGTATGCATTTTCCTGTGTTATTTTGTTATCCCAACATTGTCCAATTGATCAGAGCCAATACTTCCTGTAATAAGTCTAAAGTGAAGAGGTTCAAACATTCCAAGAGAGCATGGGTTGTTCTCTGTGTCTCCTAGTAGAAGTGGTTTGTCCCTGGAATCCAAGTCCTGTGTAATCACAAGAAAGAAAGTTGTGGGTCTGGGAAATGCAAATAAATGTGAGATACTGAGGGTGGTAATGGCTAGGGTGAACCTTGTTTCTGCTTATGGTGCCTAGACTGTCATTCTGTCCACTGGATGTACCATGGTCACACTCTTAGGGCATGAGATGCATTCTCAGCTATGATACTCTATGCTAGCAGGGTGTCTGCAGTAAAGTTGCTCCCTTGGGTGTACCTGCAAAGGCTGTTTAGCAATCTGGTCTCTGACATCATGTAACCCCCACTACTACAAAGTAGACTCCTAGATCCAAACTGAAATTTTATGGCTGGAGAAGGGGAAAAACTCATATTTGGAATTAGGCTTGTCTAAATTTTAATGATTCAGTGTCTTTATCTGAGTAGACATTGTCCAATGTGGCAAAATAGCTGGAAATCTTCTGGAAGTCTATGATTGGGTCTCAGTTTCTGCAGGATATTTGGCAGTAGCATGGATATCTAAGACTGCTTTATGAATCTTATTAGAAAAGCTATTTATTTTTATTTACTCATTTATTTATTATTTATTTTGGTGTTGAAGATTGAAGTTATAGCTTCACACATGCTAAGCAAGTATTCTCCTACTGAGCTATATCCCTAGTTCAAGGCTGCTCTTGATCATCTATTATTTCTTGTGCTTCTATACATTAAATAATATAAGCCAATACAGAAATAATTTTTCAGTATTTAAAATTATATCCTTTCCCATTCATCCAGAAACAACAGAATTCAGTTTCCCTTTCCACACATGTTGGTGAGACACTAAAACTTTTTCATGTTGTCTCTTGCCTCAATTAACAGGCCCTGTGAATTGTTGAATAATTATGGGTTCAAAAAGGCAAGTACAATCAGTAGGGATAAATTCTGATCTCATTGCCAGTGGCCCCACATACATCCCCAGCTATATCCACATTCAAAGGGCCTAGTTTGGTTCTATGATGGTTTCCCCACTGTCAGGCCAGAGTTAGTGAGTTCCATTAGCTCAGGTAAGCTGTTTCAGGGGGTATCCCCACCATGGTCTTGACCCCTTTGCGCATATTACTGCTCTTCCCTCTTTTCAACTGGATTTGGGGAGCTCAACCCAGGACTCTGCTGTGAATCTCTGTCTCTACTTCCATCAGTTGCTGGATGAAGTTTCTATGATGATATTAAGGTAGTCATCACTCTGACTATCAGGCAAGGCCAGTTCAGGCACCCTCTCCACAATTGTTTAGGGTTTTAGCTGGAATCCTTGTGGATTCCTGGGAATTTCTCTAGTGCCAGATTTCTTGCTAGCCCAATAAAAACTCCCTCAATCAAGATATTGCTTTCCTTGGGAATGAAAGCTATTGAATTGGACTAAAGTTTCTATAATGATAGCTGCCCTCAAATGTAGGAAATTGAAATTAATTAACAGAGATGTTTACCCCCATGACTTAGGACCCACCTGTGGCATGGTCAATCTGCTTAAGTTGAGAATTAAACCTTACCTGAGGTCTTGTCTTTCCTAATGGTGAATTACTTTGCTGGATGCTTAGCTTCTCCAATATCTGCTGCAAGAGGTGGGGATTTATTTATTTGGTGACAAAGATGGCTTTAGAATTTTCCTTTAATTGGGAAGAAATTGCTTCTAGCTATTCATTGTCTTTCTGCTCTGTATCGAGAGACTCCAGCAATAGTCATTCTATCTCACAGTGCCAATCACTGTTTCCCTTGAGCCTTTCAAACAGTCAGGATACTGTGTGTACTGAATAACTCCCTCCTGCTGAAGTAACATTGATGTCTATAGCTGTAAGAATGGTAATTTTGCCTATGATACACCATGGGGTGTGTTATTTTACAAAGCATCCATTGTTGGATCCTTATAGATGTATACTATCTCACGCAGAGCCATCACTTCAGAACTCCCTTGGTACCAACTTTCTACAGCTAGATTCCCTGGGGCATAGACAGAAGCAAATAAGCACAGAGTAGCTCTTGACTTGTAAACATGAAACCCGATCTGCAAAGCGTTTACAAGAGAGGTCTAAACAATCCTATAGGAGGTGCTGGTGTAGGGAGTTTACCTGTATTGAAGAAAGAGAGCCGGGCATATGAACCCCCACACTCGTTAGTCACTGGTGACAGGCAGCCTAAAGGAGAGAGAATGACCACCCCATACAACTCATGCCAGGAGGCGACATTCTCAGAGAGTGACTCAGATGAGCCTAGGGGCCTAGCTAGCAGGCTGGAAAGCAAAAGAGAGGAGTAACAATCTTGAAGGACTGTCCGAGTGACCCAACTTAATGATGCCAGGCATCCCTGCAGTGACTCTGGGGGACAGGTGGGTCGAGGCTGGGCTGAAAATGACTGACTATCATAACAGTGTTCAGAAAAGTATGTCCGTGCTCAAGGATGTCACTTGTCTATACTTCCTTCGGAACCAGAGAAATTTATACAGAGGATAGTCTGATATGCCTGTGAAAATCTGGGGTGTTCAGAAGATCATCAAGTTGTGGTCCCTCGGGAAAAATGCTGTGTTGGTTGTGGTTATTCTCAGGTATCTCTGAGGCAAAATTTGGCTGATGCTAAGTGTGTCTTAGTTTTGAACTGAAGAAACTTTGCCTGTAAATGCAAGTAGTCCATAATAAGAGTATTACCAATTCCCAAACACCTGAATTGGATGCTTGAATTCTTCATCAGGGACTGTGTTAATCATCTTATATAGAATCTGGTATCTTTACTGAAAATTTTAAAGGAAGTTTTGCTACTAGGCATTTTGAAGTAATGCCTTTGGGGATTTACTTTAAAAGCATCTCGTAATTTAGGAAAATAGTGAAATTGCCACTTTGAGTAGTGACACTAATCTAAATTTTCATAATGAGCGGCACACCCATTTTTGCTTGAGTGCTTTGAAGCATAAATATTTGGCTTTCATCCAAGAACTAGAACCAACTGAAGTTCTTTTGTGTGAAGAGAATTGCAGTGGACTTAATACTCTAAAGAGGAAGCTGGGAGCGGACATTGTAATTATGCAAGCCTTTAAATTCTGTGCTGTGCAACAGTCATTAAAATTTAAAATTCTTACTTTTAATACAGAACAGGCCACATCCAGAGTTACACACGGGAAGGTGGGAGGAGCCTTAGGAAGTCACATCAGAGCCAAGGGCGGAAGCCTGTAATGATGATCAAATGAACTTAGGGTTTTCTTTTAAGTCTTCATTTAGTATCACTTATTTCTCCTAAACAATAGGTTTATCTGGATCACAATCCTAAATTACAGCCATTACTGCAGGGAAATCAAGATGGGATCTCAAGGCAGAGTCATCACATCTGAGCAGGGAGAGAATCAATGAATGGTAAGTCTAGTGCTTAGCCAGCTTTCTCTAACCATCTCTACTCCTAGATGCTTCACAGTCTCCTGCCCAGGCAGGGGTACCACCCTCAGTACATGGGTCTCCCTAAACCAATTAACAATCAAGACAGTCCCTCCTAGACATGCCCATAAGGACAGCCTGAGCCAGACAATCCCTCACTGAATCTGTCTGCCAGGTGATTCTAGACCATGTGTAGTTGGTGATTAAAACCAACCTTCACACCCTTCTAGTCCCATTCCTGTTTGATCATTTTAGTATCTATCATCTATTGATTGTGATTTTAGAAAGACACAAAGTCAATATCTTCCTAAGCATGTGACACTGTGGGGCGGGGAGGTCATCAAGGTTTCTGTTACTATAACAAAGCAATTGAAATAGTCAAGTTTGTAAAGAGAAAAGATCTGTTTGTCTTTTGGCTATTTTAGTCTTTGTCAGTTGTTTCCTGAGCTTTGGGTCTATGAGAAAGTGCTTTTTGTCAGGAAGACACAGAGAAACACAAAGGGCAAAGACAGAGGAAGGAATTAGGCCTTGTAATTCCATTCAAGATCATACGCTGAATGACCCTCTACTATACATCTCCCTTTTCAGTAGTGTCACCCCAGGGACCAAGCCTGGAACACGTGGGCCTTGGGGACACTGACTAAGTCACAGCACAGTGTTCTATGCTCTCACCATGGTTGTCCCTGTTACTTGGTCACTTCACACATATAGTTCTTTTGCCCATTCTTATGAAAGCATTTTTTAAACAAATATAAATCCTTATCAACTATATAAAAAACATTCTAGATTGTTTGGACACTTGCTCTTTGATTTTATCCTATTTACTCACTATCTGCCTTGTCCCAGCTCATGCAAGTTCTGCTTCCTCTCTGTTCAACCATGTGGCTCTCTTTTTGCTATTGGCAATGGTAGCTCACATTCCCATCCCCAGATGCCCTGTTTTTCTCCTATGTAGTGATTCAAGGACCTTACTTATGAAGTTACCTAGGCAACATGCTGGTTAAGTTTACCTCTTCATGGAGATTTCTCTTTAGATGGACATGGTAAAAGTCCCCTCTTCTCACTTCTGTCATTCCACCAGACAGGAAGTGCCTTTGAGTCAACTACTTTCTAAGTCACCCCAAACTTTACTGTTAAACAGATATTTGTAGGATGAGGATGCTAGTTAGTTATCGGTCACTTAGCCCTGAAATAATCACACAGAAACTGTATTGTTTAAATCACTGCTTGTCCCATTAGCTCTATCTTTTTATTGGCTAACTCTTACATATTAATTTAACCCATCTCCATTAATCTGTACATCACCACAAGTTGTGGGCTACCATCAAAGTTTCAGCACATTTGTCTCTGGCAGTGGCTCATGGCTTCTCTCTAACTCCTCCTTTCTCCCAGCCTTCCATTTAGTTTTCCATGCCTAGCTTCTGTTCCACGAAAACTCTGCTATAGGCCCAAAGCAATTCCTTTATTCACTACTGATATTCACAGCATACAGAGGAAATCCCACATCACCTCTCTTTTCTGCTTAAATGAAAATGCAGATTTTAACTTTAGCATAGTAAAATTACATATATCTACTTTATCTTTTCTCATAACTAAGGAAAACTATATTATTACTATATATTCTTCAGTGCCAGCAAAGACTCCAGAAGGGTATAACATTACCTAAGAAAAGAAGAAGTGCATTGTAAGTTACTTACAGAACTCTAGAATTGACAGAGACATCTTGCTGCCTGGACAGTCACCCAAAGTTTTTTTTTTGTACCATTGGGTCATCCTTCTTCAGCCTACAGGCCCATATTATCCAGCAGACTTTTCCACGAAGCAGGAAATTTCAAAGACAGTTCTGCCTATATTGGCAGTTTGTCAGTCACATTTTTCTGTGTCCTGCAGAATGTCTAGCAGACTCTTTCATGAAGAAGGACAGTCTCACTTTTAGGCATGTTCAGCAGTCATTTCTCTATGGGTCCTGCATGTCCACTTTATGCAACATACCATAAACCAGTCCAAGCAAGAGCAGTTTCTTGCCCAAATGGCTAACAAACTCCATAAGGAGCCTCTTCGATGTCCATCTTCCTCTTGAATTAGCTTGGTGCTGCCAGGAGAAGATGTATTTCACTGTCATGAAAAGTCCTAAATTCTTAAAACACTTTAAATGCCATATTCTGAAGGTCTCTAAAAGATTTGAAGAATATATATCCATTTGAAATGCAACTCTGTACATCTAGAAAATGTAACTAACATGACTACAGTAGCTTGACTATTGCAGATGATTCTCTATTAACCTGTATTTCTTTTTTTTTAATTTTGACAATTCTTTATTTATTGAAAAGAAATTGTATTTTGTATAACACATTGTGACAACTCTTTTAGTCTTTTCCAACTCTTTCTACACTCCCTCCACACCTCGCCATGCAGCAAGCTAAATGTCCTTTATTTCTATCTCTCTCTTTTTTCAAAGTTTATTAAATTATGAAAGTTTCCATTTCCGCCCTTCCTCCCAACACCCTCCCACTCCCCCCCCTCCTCCCTCTCCATCCCTAAGAGCAGTCAGGGCTTCCAGCCCTGTGGGAAGTTCAAGTTCCTCCCCCCTCCCTCCAGGTCCAGGAAGGTGAGTATCCAAACAGACTGGATCCCAAAAATCCAGTATATGCAAAGGAAACAAGTCTCAGTGTCATTATCAATGGCTTTTCAGAAAGGCTCCAGGCCAGCCACATTCAGAGAATCTGGCCACATTCAGAAAATCTGGTTGGATCATATGCTCGTTCAGTCCCAGTCCAACTGGCCTTGGTGAACTCTCATTAGATCAGTCCCCTTGTATCAGTGGGTGATCGCACCCCTCGCGGTCCTGAGTTTTTTTTTCATGTTCTTCCTCCTTCTGCTCCTCATTTGGACCATGGGGGGCTCAGTCCGGTGCTCCAATGTGGGTCTCCGTCTGTATTGCCATCCATTGTATCACTATAACCTGTATTTCTTAATTATATATTACATTTTAAAAGAACTGCACAAACACAATACCATAATCAAGAGAAGAAATAAACATATATACAGTGTAACAAAATTGTCCTTTGTTTATTTGTATCAATAAACCAAAATCCATACCAATGCAAATCATTATAGCATGTCCCCCTTTAAATGTAAACAAACATTTATAAGCAATATTTGGGAATGTGGGCCTAGTTCTTTTCCCAACTGCTTCCTGCTGTTTATTGGGCAAAGTAATTTTTTGAAGGGTGTTCAAGGCAACCTTTCAGGGGTTCTTGGTCCATCAAACCATATTAGTATGGAAGCAATCCACAGGTTCTCATCTTCTGTGGAAACAAAAGGAGAACCTCTTTTTTAAAGCAACATATCCTTAGACCCCAAATTCTGAAGTCAAGATACATTTATAATATACATACTGGTTTAGCTTAGCAATCCCCAGGATCAAATGTCTCTCTGTAGCCAAAAAATTATAGAAAACACAATAGTATACATAATCCAGGCTCTCTTTGCATATTCCATCTTTACATAGCTTATTTTTCTTTATTCCTTTTAATTTATGACTGTCTGTACTCTGTCTCTTTAAAGACTTTGTTTTATTTTTTATAAACCATTTACTTCTTTTTATAACTCTCTATACTCTTTTTCTTCTTTCTCCCAAGCCTACTACATTCATCCAACACTGTGACCCATTTTGAGGTCTTTTATATATGGATCTGTCCTATTGTGTATCTGTAATTCTTTACTGTCTTGAAGAGCTCTTAAAATGGTTAAGCAGCTTGGTGGCAGTGGCTCTGGATCCTGGCTCTGCTTATTTCCACTTTCAAAATGGTGGAGTTACCATTCCCACCAGCTCTGGGACCACCAAGTAGGAACCACACCTAGCATTTTAACTATGAGAATGAACATGAAACACATAAACCCTTTTTATTCGAGTAATAGCTAAATATGCCATGCAGAGTATTGCATGGCCTGGGAATGTTTCTGTGTATGGTGGCAGGAATCTGCCATGCTCTCCTGCCTGTGCACTCCAGGCAGTCCTGATCCCGCCACCTGCCCAGGCCATGGGGTGGTGGTGCTGGGCTGAAGGAATGGTCTCAGCTACTTTCCCAAGTGGGCAAACAAACACCCAGGCCCACAAACCCTATTCAAGTGCTCCATAGTCGGACCTCCAGAAAGAGTCAGAGTTCGTGCCAGCAGCAAGGAACAGAAATAAAATCAACATATCTGTCTAAAATTAAACAGATAATAGAATATTAATTAGAATATCTGAAAATCAGGTGATATGCTTGAGGTTCCTAAGCCAGGGTCAAGATCAGAATCGAGTCAGCTTTATGTTCAAACTCTGAGACTGGGACTTGTAGAGGCAGTTGGTCTGAACCATGACCAGCCCCACCTCTTTGTCTTCCCTCATGCCTATGAAAGTTAACTCTGAATTCTCAGTTCTCTGACTTGAATACTTTTGGTAAGAACCATAAAATCAAGTCTTGACCAGAAAATGCTGCAACTCAGTTCAGGTAATAATCTCACAGTGATCTGCTATTTTTTAAAAAACATTGATTAACTTTTTAGTCCACTAGGATTATCCAACTTGAATCACATTGAACAGTTCGCTTATAAAATGACTCTATTAACCAATAAAAATGATTTCTTATTTATTATTAAAGCTAGTTTCAGAGCTTTCATATCTTAATCCAAATCTGGCGCTCAGAGCCAAATGGGATATTTCTTATTAATTGCATGGTCTAGCACAAAGTTCCCAAAGCTCAACACCTCAGCTTCTTTAATACAAATATTATAGAGATGAAAAATAAGATAAGTTTTCTAGTGGTTGGTATATAGTAAGTAATAAGTAAATGTTATCATTAAGACCTCCCACAGCAACAGTCCAGTGTTTTAATCTTCAAAGGCTTGCCTTCCTAAATCTTAATTCTTACTCTCAAATTTTATTCTATAATATAATGTGTGCTGCAAAATTAAACATAACAAAAGCAGAGACTATAGGGGAGTCCTTAAATAGTAGTAACTGAGAATTAGATGACTACATGCTGACTTTGTTTCCTGATCCCCAGCTTCCCCAGCTTCCCTTTCATTCTGTTGATTTTTGTCCTGACCAGAATGTATTTTCATTTTGCCATTAAAATTCAACACACACACACACACACACAAACACGCATATACTCTTATCTGCTGAGCCATTTCTCCATCACACACACACATACATACACACACATATGTGTGTGTGTGTATATATATATATATATATATATATATATATATATGTATGTATGTATGTATATGGGCTGGAGAGATGACTCGGTGGTTAAGAGCACTGCCTGTTTTTCCATAGGTCCTGAGTCCAATTCCCAGAAACTACATGGTGGCTCGCAACCATCTGTAATAAGATCTGGTCCCCTCTTGAGGAAGAGACACATACACACAGTGGTCACTGGTCAGTGGTCTTCATCAACTTAGACCATGAAATCCAATATGGAAGAGTTCGACAGAACCACCATATACAGGTTGCCATGTATGCGTCAGCATTTCCAGAGCATAAATTTTATTTCATTCATATATATATACATACACACACACACATACACACGCGAGCATGTGTGTGTGTGTGTGTGTGTGTGTGTGTGTGTGTGTTGATCCTAAGGGCTGGGTCAGTACCACAGGTACTGTTTATATTAGCTGAAAAGTGTATCTAGTGTGAATTGCTGTGATCATTTAAGTTTCTAGACTATAACACATGGTCATTATCAGTTTTCTTTCCAACCCTGGCCCCATGTCTCAAATGAGTCTCATGGTTGATATGTTGGATTCAGGAGCACTATTCCTGAGGCGGCTATGGTCTGTGATGGGCTTGTGACAGAAGAAAATAGGGGAGAGGGAGTGGGAACGTAGTAACTGGGAAGGTGAAACCTCAGGAACCAGAACGGACACTGGCAAAAGAAGGTATAAGGATTTCCTTCCATATGCTCATCCGGAGTGTCTTTATCCTTCATCTCACTTTTTAGTTGAGAAGGACTCTGGAGCTGCATCTCACCCCTGCCTCGGTCTCAGCCAGTACCCATGTAATCTGATTGTTTCAGCTCTCTTGTCTCCACCCTTCATTCTCTGGGTTGGGCTATGTGTTCAGACACCATTCTCAGAACTCCACCTTACAGTTCCCTCAGAGATGATGTTTCCACCCCAATATCCTAAATGGATAAACTCAGGCAGAGAAACCTGGCCACTTTCTCAGGATCAAACAGTGGGTGTCTAAACGGGGATAACCATGCTGGAAGTATCTATCCAAGGGCAGTGCAGGAAGCAATTGACGATTAGCGCCTCCTCACCAAGTGGAACTTAATCTATATTTAAGACTGTCAAGATCCTGTCTTGGTTTCTCCACCCACTGGTCCCTGTTATAAGCATTTCTCCCAGGCCAAGGAAAATACTCTTCCATCTTTGGACACAGCCTCTGTGGCTCTGGTAATTGGGCTTCAGATCAAAGTTGGTGTTTTTTTTTTTTAAATTTTTATCATCATACTGGTTGCTTTTTAAATTTTGACAGCTTCTCACTTGTGTACAATATAATGTTTTTATAACCCCATTATCTCATTGCCCTTCCATTCCTACTGACCCCTTTCTTCTTCCTAATCTAGTCCCCATCCTGCTCTCAAGTCTCTCTGTGTGTATGCTTGCACACACACACACACACACACACACACACACGTGCACTCATGGCAGTCTTGTGCAGTAGGTCACAGCTACTGTGTGTTCATGATGGTAACAACCACATCACACCCAGAAGACAACATTTCTTAGTACTCTCCTTATGTTCCTGCTTATAGTCCTGTTACCCCATTTTCTACAAAGTCCTGTGGACCTTAGAGTGAGTAATAGAGATATCACATTTTTTACCGAGCACAGACAATTATCAAATCAGTGACTCTGGAGCCATCAAAATGCTTTTATTTTTTAGACAGATTCTCACTTTTTTTCCAGGCTTTTCTGGATGGAGATCATTATGTATCACAGCCTGGTTTCATATAATGCTTCTACTGCCTCAACCTTCCATGTTCTGGAGTTTTAGGCATGACCCACCATGACCGTCTTTCACATTGCATCTTCTCTAGATTGTCTGGGTCAAGTTCAGTCACTTCTGCCTTCTTTGAAACTTTATTCAACTTATGAGTTTCTTATTAGTGAATGAGTTTTCCTATTTATGTTTTCATTCATTTAACTGATAAGTATTGGGAAATACGATGTGGCAAACAATATGAATATTTAAAGCTAAATAGAACATGACCCTTGCTTGTCAGCAGTTCACAGTCAAATTGGAAAGGCAGATACACAGGTAGAATATTTCATGTAAGTTGTTGTGAGACTCTCTTACTGCTAATGCAGTCAAGGTATCATGGGAGAACAGAGGCCTAAGTGTCAAAGTCCAGGGATAACCAGACTGAAGCTGAACTTTTTAAGGTCTAAGAAACATGGGGAATTTATAGATATTCACAAGAAATGTGGTGGGAAGTGCAAGGAGAAGGAATTGAGGACAATTTAATGTTAGGAAGATATATTAGAGTGTTGTGGGAGGCTACTTGTTTGTTTTCCAGCTGCCCAGACTCCTGAAATAATCACACGGAAACTAAATTAGTTGAATCACTACTCGACCCATTAGCTCTAGCTTCTTTTTGGCTAACTCTTACATCCTAGCTTAGCCCATTTCTAGTAATCTGTGTATCGCGTTGTGGCTGTGGCTTACTGGGTAAAATTCCTAGCATCTGTCTCATGGCAGGGTCTATGTGGCTGTTCTCTGATTCCTCCTCCTTTCTCCCAGCATTCAGTTTAGTTTTCCCCACCTACCTCTATTCCCTATGTAGACACAAGACAGTTTCTTTATTCTCCAATGGTAATCACAGCGTACAGAGGGATATCCCACATCATTGGAGTTTTGTACCCCTGGGATAAATATCTGACATCAATACCTGGATGGCGGAAGCATTAGCAGTTCAGTCTATGATTACTTGGCTCTGTTTCTAGCCTTGTAAGTGAGGTATGACACCATGGAGGTGGGAGCTGAGGGAGGAAGAAAGGGGGTCACATCATGACTGCCAGGAAATGATATTCGGAGGGGGCCAGGAAACCAGATAGTCACCAAAATTATATTTTCCACTGACCTGCTTTCTCCTGCTAAGTCCTACTTCCCATTATTCTAACATGAAATTATGCAAGCTTTGTGTCCATCAATAGATTACACCGTGTAATATGTCTGAGCCCTCAGAGTATTGAACTCTTAAGGTACAGATGAATGTTAGGCTACAGCAACTAAGTCACTCTGTGTGGGTGGAGTACAGAGCAAAGGGACCCCTCTGGGCAGTTACAGACTCTTGCTCTTGGGTTGTGTCTAGTGGGACAGGATTTTCCTTTGGAGAGTACTTCTTCTATGTATTCTCATCCATAATGACAATTTGGAACTAGCAATGAAGGTCATGCAGACCAAACATGAGAACATCAACCATATTCACAGAACTACTGCTTTTATTTCAGCAAAACCCAGACATCCATGTGTGGGCTTAGAAAACAATATTTTAGATTGACGAGATTGGTAGAACACTTCATTCTACTGAAACTCACTGAAAATGATTCATCTACCCAAGTATAGTTTAGCTTTCCAAAGTCTTTCTTTATAAGGAAGGATCACAGACATGCATAATAAAGTTTTTAGCACATTTAATTCAGGAGTCAACAGCTTAGCACCATTTATTAGTAAAATAAGGAGTCCTGGCTTGTAAATGAGTCAGAAATCTTCTCAGACAAGGGCACCTGCATTCTCAAGGCGCGAGTCCGGTAAGGCTTGGACGTTTATGGCTTCTTTTCCTGCATCTGCTCTCCTGCCTTGCTCAATTCCATACCCTTTCCCTTGAGAAGCTTGGCTTCCTGCCACAGCGTGTATTCCCAAGTCCCTGCAGAGCCTGAATGAAGTGAGACTGGCAGGTTTCCAAGTGGAGGGAGACAGACAAAGAGTCAGTAGACTCCAAAAACTATACGAAGATTATGATGTATCCTTTAGTGAATTATGGAGACTGTTTATCTATCCAAATACATTCTTCAAAACCAGCAAAGGCTTCCGTGTTACTGTTATCCTGGCATGAATTCCAGTGATAAAATATTTCACAAATCATTTGAGTGTCTAGCATATACAAGTCAGTGTGCCATGCAGCCGGTGGCTCAAAATACAAACTCTGTCTTCCTCTTGTCTAAGAAGGAATGTCATGAAGGTGCCATAGTTGTCTCTCAGTCCTACTTCAATCAACAAATCACAGGAATAACTCTGGTCCATCATTGGTTGATCACCTATATGCTTGTTCCATCTGTGGGACAATTTGATTTGGCGATTTGAGACTTCATCTCTGGTGATATTCCTAATGAATCCGAAGGATGAGTTTTCAGTCACGTGTCAGCAGGCTGCACCAGTGATTTAAACTGGCGCTGCTCTTTCAAGCCATGAACATGTACATTTTGCTTTTGTCATCTCAAGTTTCAAAGCTGTTTTACTATTCTTCTGATTGTTTTGCACTGCTTAATCTAATACAACCTCCAAATGTGTTTCAACTCACGAGAGTCCATTTGGTGTCTACATTACTCTCTTAGCTTTCATTCATCATTGAAAATATTTATTAAGTTCGGTTATTTTAATGTTTGTTTAAGGAATGTCCAATCATTGAACTCCTACAAGAGCAAGAGGTTGTTTCTATTGAAAAAGAATTACCACCATGGAAAAAGTCTTAACACACATGGATTATATGAATGTGATGAATTCGAAGAGTCTAGGGAAAATATGCTTATATCCTTATAGTTCGATTAGTGAATAAGAATTTAGAAAAAGATATAGTGTGGGGATGGCATAATGGCCATGTTTAAGTCGTCGTTTTATCGATGCTTAAAAGTAATCTTACCACCTTCTGTCACTATTTCAATAGAAACAAGTGATTTAGGAAAAGGCATTATAATTCGTAACGAATGCATCTTTTATTTAGACTCAAGAGAATCACATTTGCCTTGGGCAATTTTGCACACTTCGTATACCACAAATGCCTTGGGAAATGTAAATGGGTAGAGTGGGGAGCTGCATTCTGGTGCTCATTATACCTTTCCTTTCTTTTCAGACACACCATGAAGTTAGATGGACACGAAGCACTCATGAACTCCCCCTTCCAGAAAAGCATGCCTTTCACAAGTGAAAGTGCTTGGCTAGTGGACTCCACAGAACCTTGACTCCCTAGTGGGGCATCATCTGCCTTTGCGGCTCTGTCTGGCGGTGGATGGCACCTCTGAACAGTGATGCTGGCCTCGGCTTTACAGACTGCCATCCCAGTGCCTTGTCTACTCCCTTGGATTAGAAAAGCTCTCACTCATTGCTCTCCATGGTGGCCAGCCTCTTCAAGAGCTTGATTTTAGCTTACCTACAGAAGCTTTGCAAAGGAATGTTTACAAAGAAATTGGGAA
The DNA here is from genome assembly GCF_982192425.1 of Myodes glareolus. Taxonomy (NCBI): domain Eukaryota; kingdom Metazoa; phylum Chordata; class Mammalia; order Rodentia; family Cricetidae; genus Myodes; species Myodes glareolus. Next base: position 32,804,985 of record NC_142029.1, on the reverse strand, counting down.
ATACAACCAAAAAGAAAGAGAATCGTCAGCAGAAAAAAGATCAAGATTTTTCTACTGCTGGCCACACTAAACCCCCTAAATTGTCGAATACCCTGAAAAGCACTGTAAAAAAGATTGCAAAGTGCTCATCCACTCGTAACTTCTCCATAGAAGACGACGAAGGTCAAAAGGACTTCTCCCTGTCACCCACGTTCAGTTACCGAGTCGCTATCGCCAATGGCCTGCAAACAGCTGTGACCAACAGTGATGAGGACCTGCCGCAGGAGCTGTCCTCCGTTGAGAGCTCCTACTCTGAATCCTTCAGTGAGCTAAGGAGCAGCGCCGAAAACCAGGCCCAGTCAACACACACCATGCCTGTCAGACGTAACAGGAAAAGCTCAAGCAGCTTGGCACCGTCCGAGGGCAGCTCAGATGGGGAGCGCACCCTCCACACCTTAAAACTGGGCGCTTTACGGAAACTGAGGAAATGGAAGAAGAGTCAAGAGTGTGTCTCTTCAGACTCTGAGTTGAGCACCGTGAAGAAAACCTGGGGCATAAGAAGCAAATCTTTAGATAGAACCGCCCGGAACCCAAAGACAAATGTCTTGGAGCCAGGGTTCAGCTCCTCTGGGTGCATTAGCCAAACCCACGATGTTATGGAAATGATCTTTAAAGAGCTTCAGGGAATAAGTCAGATTGAAAGTGAACTTTCCGAACTCCGAGGGCACGTGAATGCTCTCAAGTACTCTATCGATGAAATCTCCAGCAGCGTGGAGGTTGTCCAGAGTGAGATTGAGCAGCTCCGCACAGGCTTTGTCCAGGCACGGAGGGAAACTAGGGACATCCACGATTACATTAAACATTTGGGTCACATGGGGAGTAAGGTAAGCCTGAGGTTTTTAAACGTGCCCGAAGAAAGATTTGAATACGTTGAAAGTGTGGTGTACCAAATTCTTGTAGATAAAATGGGCTTCTCAGATGTACTGAATACTATTAAAATTGAATTTGCCCAGAGGATAGGACAACAAAGGGATTGCCCAAACGCAAAACCTCGACCCATCCTAGTGTACTTTGAAACCCCTCAGCAAAGGGATTCTGTCTTAAAGAAATCTTATAAGCTCAAAGGCACGGGCATTGGGATCTCCACAGATATTCTGACTTATGACGTCAGAGAAAGGAAAGAGAAGGGGGGCTTACCTTCTTCCCAGACATACGAGAGCATGGACATGAAGCTATCCATGCCAGAGCCCAAAGCCAAGAAGAATGCTTGGCTGTCACCCAACGACAGTGACAGAGATCTGGAGTCTGACGTCAGCAGAAGCAGCTATGCAGACTCTCCCGCAAAAGGAAGCACATCTAAGTCCAGCTCAAAGTCACACAGTGCTCGTTCTAAGAACAAAGCGATTAACAACAGAACATCACATAAGTCAGACTCCGATAAACAGCCCTCACAGCTACCGGCATCAAATACCCCTGAAAAGCAAACAGCCCACTATGTGGAAGCCACGCCACTCTGGCACTCACAGAGTGACTTTTTCACACCTAAACTTAGTCGTTCTGAATCAGATTTTTCCAAATTGTGCCAGTCTTATTCAGAGGATTTTTCTGAAAGTCAGTTTTTTTGTAGAACTAATGGGAGCTCCCTCCTTTCCTCTTCCGACCGGGAACTTTGGCAGAGGAAGCAGGAGGGCATGTCTGCCTTGTACCACAGTCCTCAGGACCAGGGCTTGGACGGGAGGGTCCCAGCAGTGCAAGGGCAGAGTGAAATTGAGAACACAGAAACAGTGGACAGCGGAATGAGTAACAGCATGGTATGTGCGTCTGGAGACCGCAGCAATTACAGCGGGTCCCAGCTGTCCCTGCATGAGGACCTGTCTCCGTGGAAGGAGTGGAATCAAGCCGAACAAGTCACTGATGTTGGTTTAGATTCCTCCACTCAAGAAGCTTTTGACTACGACACCAATAGTTTGTCTGACCAACAACTGGATGGCTTCAGCAGAGACCTAGATGACCCGGGAAAGTGCCACAGTGACCTGCAAGATGACTCGGAAAGCTATGATTTAACCCAGGATGACAACTCCTCTCCGTGCCCTGGGTTGGATAATGAACCCCAAGGCCAGTGGATTGGCCCATACGATTCTTATGAAAAAACCAATTCAAACGAGCCATACCCCAACCAAAACCAGCCATCTATGATGTACCGAAGCCAAAGTGAATTGCAAAGTGATGATTCAGAGGGTGCCCCGCCTAAGTCCTGGCACAGTCGGTTAAGCATTGACCTTTCTGATAAGACCTTCAAGTTCCCCAAATTTGGATCTACACTTCAGAGAGCAAAGTCAGCCCTGGAAGTGGTGTGGAATAAGAGCACACAGAGTCTCAGTGGGTGTGAGGACAGTGGCTCTTCCTTAATGGGGAGATTTCGGACACTCTCTCAATCCACGGCAAATGAGTCGAGTACCACCCTTGACTCTGATATCTACACAGAACCCTATTACTACAAAGCTGAGGAAGAGGAGGACTACAGTGAGCCAGTGGCAGACAGTGAGACGGATTATGTTGAAGTGATGGAGCAAGTCCTAGCTAAACTAGAAAACAGGACTAGTGTCACAGACGTAGATGAACACATGAAAGACTATGACCACCCTTCCTATGAAACTCCTTATGAGACCCCACAAGACGAGGGCTATGATGGGCAGGCAGATGACATCATTAGTGAAGGAGAACTAGAAACCTTGAATGAACCAGCAGTTGAAATGGAATTAGCGGAAGATGAAAACCAAAACCTCCCTGTGGAGCCCCCGGAGGTCATGAAGCCAAAGAGAATCCGACCCTCCTTCAAAGAAGCAGCTCTAAGGGCCTATAAGAAGCAGATGGCAGAGCTGGAAGAGAAGATCCTGGCTGGAGGTACTCGAGTTTAAATGCTAAGTTATGCGATATGTCTTAATTCTTATTGGTACGGTTGGACAGGATGGTCTCAGTTTTCCTGGGAGAAGGAATTTACCTAGAGTGAATTTGTGAGTGAGTGAGTGTGTGTGTGTGTGTGTGTGTGTGTGTGTGTGTGTGTGTGTGCTCTGAGAAGAAATTTATTTTATTCAGGTAGCTCTCTCAACAAGGTGGAATTCATAAGGAAAGGGAAAATAGATTTCAGATAGTTCATATTGAAATGAGCTCAACTCTAGCCCTGTACATGGTGAATCAAGATTCTTGTCCTAGGTGCAAGATTCATTGTAGGGAAAAGGACAGGCCCTTGACTGAGCAGCCTTGCACCCATGCCCTGGTTCCACTAGGTTCACAGGGTAGAGGAGAAAGTAGTATTTCATTTTACAATTTGGAGAAGACAAAGGGTCAAATATAAGCATTTCTTTGTAGAGCTACAGTTTGGAGCTTGATGTAGGAAAAGGTGGGCCTACAGAGCTAATCTCAGCCAGACCTGTGGATGACTGCCAACTTCCCTTATGCAGAATAAATAAACTGAAAAAAAATGCAACAGAGTCAGGAACCCAGGGTACCCAGAGCAGACAAATGTCTGCTTGGTGTTAGCAGAAGTCAGAGTGGGGGAGCTTCCTCAGGAGTGGTTGAGAAGTTGCTTCTTTTGTGTGAAAAGCAGAAGAACTGATCTATTCTTTTAAATTTCCTAGGGGAACAATTTTAGATGTGGGATTTAGTAACTGTGCACAGATATGAGTTCAATGATTTTGCTTATTAACTAAACCTCATTTGTAATCACCTCAATTATTTTCATTTTATTTGCATGTCTATAGTATCTTGGGATAGTATTTTTAAAATCTCTTTTAAATGCAATTTTGATATTTTCATGTGGTCTCGGATTACAGTGTTGACATCTTCCATTAAAATATATATTCTGTATAATATTTTCTAGAGGCATATGTGTATGTGATTGAGATTAATCTGCTATTCTGAAATTTTATTATAGAATAATTTGTGTAATTGGTAGCTTATTGTGGCTTCCCTGCCTCAAAACCTCCTAACTCCCACTTTCTCACTGAAAAGGCAGGGTGCTGAGTCAGCAGTCTTCTTACCATCAAATGGTACAAGACCTAAGACTGTTAGCTCTCTCTCCTCCAAAAATCTTACCCATAGGAAACAACTCAGCCCGTGTACTTAAAGGAGAGATGTCTTGGGGTGGGTGCTGGTACATTGCCTGTGACTCTGTAATGATTTATAACAGAGACAGCTCTCAACTACTTAGAACTGATTTGAAAATGCAAAACAGTCTAGTTTATTGTTATATAAATATAATTATATTAGAATAATAATATCTTTCATCAAAGTAAGGTTTGGAAGTCCTTGTCAGTAACATTCAGCTGACTGTTTTTTATGTAGACTCTGGAAATCAGATTCTTTTAAAATTTACTGTAGATTCAGCATATTACTTAAAAGATTAAAATGTGTTTGTGTGTGTGTGTGTGTGTGTGTGTTAGAATATTATTTTAAGATGTGTTACATTTGTTTATGCTGTGGAATATTTGCTTGATGATGAAGAAACGTGTTGCTTTCCTTTTTGTTTAACTCTGTGAAGCTGTGTTAATTTGCCTGTCTAAAACATCCGATTGGTCTAATAAAGAGCTGAACAACCAATAGCAAGGTAGGATAAAGGATAGGTGGGATTGGCAGGCAGAGAGGATAAACAGAAGAACATTAGAAGGATCAAAAGAAGGAGCAAGAGAACAAGAAGAGGAGGAGAACGCTAGGGGCAGGCACTTAGCCACACAGCTGTGGAGTAAGAGTGAAAGTAAGGTACACAGAAGAAAAGGGAAAAGCCCAGAGGTAAAAGGTAGTCAGGGTAATTAAAGTTAAGGAAAGGTGGATAGAAACAAGCCAAGCTAACACTGGGCATTTATAAGAAAGAATAAGCCCCCATGTGTATTTATTTGGGAACTGGGTGGCAATCATCCCAAAGAGTAAAGAGTAGAAAAACAGCCAACAACGTGTGTGTGTGTGTGTGTTTAATGTGATATAATGGATATCTGTTTACAGTCAATACATTAAAGGTATCAGTTTGAAATATTAGACAACAAAAATATGGCAAGTCCTTATATTTCAGAAGAAAAATGTGGATCTTCAATTTAAAAACTAGAGTTATTTTATATGTTTATCAATGATATTCATGCACATACATTTGTGTACCACCAGTGTGTCTGGTATCCTCAGAGGCCAGAAGAGAGCATTTACAGGGGTTGTGAGCTGTCATGTGGGTGCCAGGAACAAATCTGGGTCCTCTGCAAGAGCAGTCAGTGCCTCTAGTTTTTAAAGAAGAAAACTGATGTATAGAAACAGGGAATATTGTTTGGCTTTCTGAAAGGGATAGCTTTCCATTTGTTACAGCATGGATGGGCCTTTAGGTTGTCATTTATCAAGTGATGCAAGAAACAAGAATATCACAGGACACAATTTATACGAAATAGCCTAACAAAAGCAGTCAGGGCTTGAGTATAGCTCATTACCAGAGCAATAAACTACCATGTGAGAGAGGCTCGGGGTTCCCTCTTGAGTACTTACAAAGGAAATCAAATTTGAAGAGAAAGACAGTAAAGCAGCGGTAAACAGGAGCAGGGAGTGTGGAGGAGAGAACCAGACATATGAGGGAGAGGAAACAAATGATAGACACATGAGATGAACCAAGTCTGGGTCTGGGATCCAATGGCCCAGTGCTGACTACAGAGGACTATAGTGATTACTTTTTATATGTGTGTTCTTGACACACACCAAAGGATGACCATGTGAGGTAATGAATATGCTAATTTGTTTCACTATAATCATTTTACCCTCTATACCTATCTCATTATGTCTTAGAAACATATACAATATGTTTATTTAAAAATTAAATTTAAAATGAAAATTCTACAATAGCTGGGCCCTACAAGTTAGATTGCTATGATAATGACCCTTTCACCCCATCATCAGTGGTACTTTTCAGAAAACAGATTGGTGTGCCTGCAATGATAAATAAAAAAGTAAGATGAAGTGGGTACCTGGGTACCTTTCATTATGCCCTGCCAAGGTATGCCACTAAGCAAACACGCCAAGGCAACAGAGGTAGTGCAAGAGGTTTACTGGGGAGCAGGGAAGGGGAGAGTGAAAGAGGGAAAGGCCATGTTGGAGTGGGTACATGAAAGAGGCAGGCAGAGACAGAGGGAGAGAGAGAGAGAGAGAGAGAGAGAGAGAGAAAGAGAGAGAGAGAGAGAGAGAGAGAGCAGGAAAGGGACAAGTGGAAAAAGAGACGCAATAAAAGAGCAAGAGGCAAGAGAGGCAAGTAGCCTGGCGGACACTTTTTAAAGGGTGCATATGTCCCATAGTTGACAGCAGAAAGGCACCTGGCAGCGGGTGATGATGTAACTTAAAGCCGCTTTGGTGGCAGAGGCAGGCTGCTGCACGGTCAGAAGCTAACAGTGCCTCAATCACCAACATGAGTATTCTGAATCGGAGGAAGCTGTGTCATGTACTGCAGGCAGATCTGCAGAGGACTCAGAACCCTCTGTGATCTTGTCTTAGTGTCATCCTGTGAGGCGGCTTTGAGTGGAACCTGAGGGGATGCACTATACCACAGGAAATCTGCACACTCTTCCTTAAGATCCTCTCTGGTTCTGAGAGGCAGCAGCTTGACGCCCCAGGAGGCTGCAGTAGCCTAGATTTCAAAGGGCAGCTCAGCTCTGCTTGGCAGTGACCAGGCATTTTCCCCATCCTGTGCTCCCAATATGCTTCTGAGGGAAGGGCAGCCAGAGAAGGACTTTTCCAGGCCCTTTCCTGCTTCAGGCATCCAACAAGGTGCCAATCGCTATGGTGGTTTTGTGCCCACGGCCATCTGCTCCCTGAGCCTTGGGTAGGTGCCTGCAGGCTTGCTCTCCATGGCTGCCTGGTTCTCATTAGGCAGCATCTCTGTCGTTTTTTTACAAACCAGGCCAGAAAGATCTTGCTGGAAATCTCTGTGGAATGTAGAACCCTAAACATAGGATTATAAAATTACATGTTCAGACATTTGAATGATTTCAAGTTTTCTCTTCAGAGCCTAGAAGACAAGAAACTTTTAATGATTGTGCCTACTTGGGGATGATATTGTGGGAAAAAAAATTAACTTCACACCATCAACATTCCAATAGTATAAGTTCTCTCAGACTCTATATGGCAAAAGAAATAAAGAAACAAACAAAAAACCTGGCCCCATGGAGTCCAAATCTTCCCTATCATTGGGCCCTGCTGGGTGATGTCATTTGCACAGCTCGCTCAAACTCTGTGTCATACTATGAATGTTTTGATTTCTCCCTCCAGCCCAGAACTAACCAGATTCACTCCAGTCTCCTTTAAATTCCCCTCTATCTGTCTCTGTGGTCCTAGAGTGCACCTTGTATTTGAACATGCTTCTTGTTTCTCTTCCTAGCCCAAAACCAGAATCTCAGCTATGCTTGACACAGAAAGACATGAGTTAGGTGTTGGCTTCATGCTTACATGAAAAAGAAAAAGAAAAAAAAACCCTGAATAGCAAGGACAATCTCCAAAGTAGAACTTGACTTCAAATCTCCAAGGCAGTCAATGGCTAAGGTCATGACTTTGTGGAATGGTTCATGGTGAAACTCACCACCCCATATTATTGCATATGTATATGTATGCTTATATGGATAAACACATACATACACCTATATAAATATTTAATTGGGTCAATGAGATGAAGTCTTACAAGCTCATTTTCTTTTTTCAATAAAATTTAGTATTTCTTGGTCATATATACTTCAAGATAGTAAACGATAATTACTTAGCTTCTTCTATGGAAACCCCAATCAAATGATGAGTCTCTCCATTTTAGCTTGGAACCTCTTATCTTTAAGAAGATTGGATGTGTAGGATGTTCCTTCCGTGATGACCTGGCCCACATATCACCAAAACTGTGCTATTTTACCTAAAGCCCAGCTTAGTATCTAAAAAGAATTAGTATGTCTGTCTTGTCTCCATGACTTTCTGTCCCCACTTGTTAAGTCCCCAAGGCCCCACCATGGAGTCCAGGCCAGAACTGGGCCTCACATCTCACCCATAGAGTCCAGGCCAGAGCTGGACTTTTAATAAGCTCTTGCTGATTGTGAGGCAGGTGGTTATCAGGCCCATTTGAAGAGCACCATTGAATGTTGTACTACACATAGTATGCTCTCTAGTTTCCTATTCCTTTTAAACTAGTAGAGAATCATCTAAAGAAATATGTTAATGACTTTCTAAACTTATAAAGAAAAGAAACAGCAAAACAAGTGATTTTTCTAGAGTAACATTTTTAAATTTCATGAAAAGCATTTGATAATATCTATACACTAAACTATAGAGAAGTTATAGAATTGCTCCTTAAAATTGTGTGTAAATTGAGAAGTTTATAAATTATCTACTTTGGGAGCTGGAGAGTTGGCTTGGTTGTTAAGAGCACTTGCTGTTCTTGCTTAGGACCTGGGTTCAGTTCCCAGTGCAAACATGGCAACTCACAACTTCCTGCAATTCCAGTTCCAGAAAATCCTATACCCTCTTCTTGCTTCTTCAGACACTACATCCATACAGTACACATACATACACTCAGGAGTACCAATATGCATAAACAATAAATGGTTTTTAATAAATTATTTTCTAAAAATTACTGAGAAAGCTTTCTTTAGAATGGAGTGCAAACTTGTACAGCCACTTTGGAAATCAGTATGGCAGTTTCTCAGAAAATCTGGAATCAATCTACCTCAAGCAATACTTGCTTGGGTGCAGTATTAGGCTGCTTGTTCATCCCAGCTGCCCAGAACCAAAATAATCACACAGAAACTGTATTAATTAAATAACTGCTTGGCCCATTAGCTCTAGCCTCTTATTGGCTAACTCTTATATTATTAACTTAACCCATTTTTATTCATCTGTGTATGGCCACATAACAGTGGCTTACCAGCTAAAGTTCCTAGTGTCTGTCTCTGGTGGCTCCATGGCTTCTCCTCACTCTGCCCTTCTTTCTCCCAGCATACAGCATAGCTTTCCCGGCATGGTTCTGTTCTTTCCTGCCATAGGCTCAAAGCAGTTCTTTATTCATTTACCAATAAAACAACACATAGACAGAAGGACCTCCCACAATGTTTAAACAAAAAGGAAGGCTTTAACTTTAAGATAGTAAAATTACACATAACAAACAGTTATCAAGCAATAATTACAGTTACAATATTTATATCTACTTTATCTTTTATCATAACTAAGAAAAACTATAATAATACCTATTGTTCAACTCCATCAAAGACTCCAGAAGGATATAATATTACTTAAGTAAACAGAAAGTACATTGTAAGCAACTTCCAAAACTCTAGATTTGACAGAGACATCTCACTGCCTGGACAGTCACCCAAAGTTCTTCTGTATTGTTGGGCCATCCATCTTCAACCTACAGACCCATAGTATCCAGCAGACTTTTTCATGAGGCAGGGAATTTCAAAGACAGTTCCGCCTATATTAGCAGCTTATCAGTCACATTTTTTTGTGTGTCCTGCAGAATGTCTGGCAGTCTCTTTCATGAAGCAGAAATCCCAAAAGATCATCTTACCTTTAGGCAAGTTCAGCAGTCATTTCTTTGTGGGTCCTGCATGTCCAGTTCATCAAGCAGTCCAGGCAAGAGCAATCTCTTGCCCAAATGGCTAGCAAACTCCCTCAGGAGCCTCGTCAATGACAGTTTCCTCTTGAAGTAGATTGGTGTTACCAGGAGCAGATGTGTCTCATTGTCATGAAAAGTCCTAAGTTCTTAAAACATTTTAAATACCATATTCTGTAGTCTTTGAAAGATTTGAAGAATCCCTATCCTTCTGAAATATATCTCTGTACATCTAGAAAACCTAACTAACATAACTACAAGCTTGACTATCATAGGTTATTATCCATTAGCCTATATTTAAATTATACATTACATTTTTAAATGAGTTGTACAAACACAATGCCTTAATCAAGAGCAAATATATATATATATATATATAAAATAGTATAACAAAATTGATCTTAACTTTGTATCAATAAAGCAAGAGCCATATCAATGCAAATTACCAATCTCTATAGCATATCCCCCTTTAAATGTAAAGAAACATTTACAAACAATATTTGGGAATGTGAGAATAGTTTTTCTCCAAACTGCTTTCTGCTGTTTATTGGGTGAAGTAATTTTTGAGGGGTGTTCAAGGTAACCTTTCAGGGGATCTTGGTCCATCAAACCACGCTAGTCTAGAAATATTGCACAATTTCTCATCCTCTGTAGAAACAAAAGAACTTCTTTTCCAAAACAATATATCCTTAGTTCCATATTTTGAAATCAAGATACCTTTAAGATATATATGTCAGTTTACCTTAGCAACCCATACAATGAAATGTCTCTCTGTACTTAGCTCCTTCACAGTCAAAAAATTCAAATAAAACACAATAATATACATAATCCAGACCTCTGTAAATTTTCTATCTTTACGTGGTTTATTTTTTTTCTCCTTTTAAATCTATGACTGTCTGTATTCTGTCTCTTTGAAGACTTTGTTTTATTTTATTTTATTGGTAAACCATTTACTTAACTTTTTATACTATTTTCTTCTCTCTCCCAAGCCTATGTATATTTATTCAACACTGTGATTCATTTAGAGTTCTTTTTCTGGATTTATTGCATATTTGCAATTCTTTACTGTCCAGGAGCGCTTTTTAAAATGCTAAGTGCTTCTTAAAACTTAAGTTGCTACATTACTAAAGTATATATGGTACTTCCTGTTTGCCCTGCCCAGTCTAGCATGGTGAAACTGACTGCTGCTTCCCTTCCAAGAGACACACACACGGCCCCACTTCCAGGCACACAGCCAGTCAAAGTTGCCATTGAGCAAGCTGTAGCAGTCTAACTCACAAACCTCACTCAAATGCTTTGTAGTTGGGAGCAAGCAGGTTGTTGATTTCTGGCCACCCAGCTAGCTTAGACCTGAAGTAATCACACAGAAACTGTATTAATTAAATCAATGTTTGACCCATTAGCTCTAGCTTCTTATTGGCTAACTCTTATTAACTTAACCCATTTCTATTAATCTGTATGTTGCCACATGCTTGTGGCTTACTGGCTTAAGTTCCCAGTGTCTGTCTGTCTCCAATAGCTCACTGGCTTCTCCTCACTCTGCCCTTCTTTCTCCCAGCATAAAGCATAGCTTTCCCCATCTAGTTCTGTTCTTCCCTGCCATAGACTCAAAGCAGTTCTTTATTCATTAATCAATAAAAGCAACACATAGACAGAAGGACCTCCCACACCACTTGGTCATATACCCAAGGATACACACTAGCACTACAAGGGCATTTTCTCAACTGTCTTCATAGTAGCATTATTTGAATAGACAGAACCCAGAAACAACCTAGGTGCCCCTCAACTAAAGAATGGATAAAGAAAGTGTGGTACATTTACACAATGGAGTACTACTCAGTGGTAAAACAAAACAATGGCATTTTGAAATTTGAGGTCAAATGGATAGAACTAGAAAAAAAACATTCTGAGTGAGGTAGCCGAGATACAGAAAGACAAACACAATATGTATTCACTCATAAGTGGCTATTAGATATAAAGCAAAGAATAACTAGTCTTCTGTCCACAACTCCAGAGAAAACAGGAAACTAGGAGAACCCTAAGAGGGCCATACATGGATCCCCCAATGAAGGGGAAATAGACAAGATCTCCTTAGTAAGTTGGCATCATGGGGGGAGGGGGAGGATAGTAGGGTGGTGGGGAGGGGAAAAGGGGAGCAGCTAGGAGAACATGAGAGATTGAGAAGGTCAAGTTGGGTGAAGGACCGAGAGGGAGAGTAAGAAAAGAGATACCTTGAAAGAGGGAGCCATTATGGGATTAACCAGAAACCAGGCACTAGGGAAATTCCCAAGAATCTGCAAGGATGATCCCAGCTAAGCATCTAAGCAATAATAGAGATGATACCTTAACTGTCCTTCCCCTGTAATCAGATTGATGACTACCTTAATTGTCATCATAGAACCTTCATCCAGTAACTGATGGAAGCAGAGGTAGAGATCTATAGCTCAAGCACTTGGCCAAGCTCCCAGAATCCAGTCATAGAGAGGGAGGAGTGATAATATAAGCAAAGGGACAAAGACCATAATGGGGAAATCCACAAAAACAGCTGACCTAAGCAAGTGGGAGCTCACAAACTAATGTGGGAGGTGATGTATGCTGTGAATATATTTTATTGCCATTGGTTAATAAAGAATCTGCTTTAGTCCAATGGCTTAACAGAGCAAAGTCAGGTAGAAAATCCGAACAAAGATTTAGATGGAGTCCGAGAGATGCCATGTAGCCGCTGAAGGAGACAGATGCCACCAGAATCTTACCAGTAAACCACAATCTTTGTGGTATTATAGAATATAATAGGAATGAGTTCATTTAAGATATAAGAGTTAGTCAATAAAAATCCTGAGCTAATAGGTCAAGCAGTGTTTTAATAATACAGCTTCTGTCTGGGAAGCTGGGAAATGAACAAATGGCCTCAGCCTACAACTGACTCCAGACTGATGGTTGGGGAACCTGCATAAGACTGAACTAGTCCCCTCTGAAGGTGGGTGACAGCTGGGTGAGTTGTGCAGTTTGTGAGGTCACTAACAGTAGAGCCAGTATTTATCCCAAATGCATGAAATGGCAATTTGAAGTCCATTTACTATGGAGGGATATTTTGCTCAGCTTAGATGCAGAGAGGAGGATCTTGGTCCTATCTCAAAAGTGATGTGACAGACTCTGTTGACTCCCCCTGGGAAGACTCAACCTCTCTGAGGAGTAGATGGGAGGTGGGTTGGGGAGAAGGTGGAGGTAGTGGGAAGATGGGAGGGAGAGAGAAGGAAAAAGAGCTGGAATCGGTATGTAAAATAAGATTGTTTTAAAAATAAAAAAGAAATTATTCAGTACATAATGTTGTCCAAAAATACCTCCTATTCTTTCCAACTTCTACTTTCTGAAAACTCCCCTTACATACATATACACTTTCATCTCTCTCTCCATTCTCTTCTCTTCCCCATTCCCTGAATCTTCCTCCAAACCAAGCATATCCATTTTGGGAATAGTAGATGTCAACTAACTCCAGTATGAAGTGTAGAATGAATTTTGGCCTAGAATCACTTGCTCTTAATATTTTAGAATTGTCTATAGTGTAATTATCCTTTCAGATGTTTCTAGTTAGCAGTACTGTATCTATGGAATTCATCATGATATTTTGATCTAGGCACAGCAGTCAAGCTAATTAGCATATCATTCATCCTATTGACTTATCCTTTCTGTGAGAAGAATATTAAAAATACATTTCTTTAACATCTTTGAAAGTCACACTGTCTCTGTGGTCATCTTGCAACATCACATTCCTGAAGCATCCTACCCTTTCTGCAACATCTTTTCTCTGTTGTTTTTCCTCCTTGGTCCCTTCAGCATCTGATCTTAAGCTTTCTGCTCTTTGTCTCTATGAGATGTACATTTGTGGAGTTCAAATACATGGAATAATACAGCTCTCATTTTTCTGTACCTGGCTTATTTTACTCTGTATAATGTCCCCAATATCTACTCATCTTATTATCATTGACTGAATTTGATTTTTATGGTAATTGCTGTTCAATTCTATAGAGTTAGTATAGTGTCTTACTTTTAAGTTTTCCTTTGATTTTTAATTCTCTCTCTCTCTCTCTCTCTCTCTCTCTCTCTCTCTGTGTGTGTGTGTGTGTGTGTGTGTGTGTGTGTGTGTGTGTGTGTGTATGTGATTGCCACCAGAAGAGGGTGTTGCATCCTCTGGAAATGGAGTTACAAGCAGTTGTGAGTGGAAGGCTGCCTGAACACAGGACTTCAGATAATTTTTAATATGCTGATTTTAATCCTTTCACATGTCTCCAGAATGGGACTACTAGAAGCCAAGCTCTTCTATTTGATGTTTTCCCCACTATTTTCCAATGTGGCTACCTGTTTCCCATTGGTAATGGACAATGTGTTTTTTTTCATGTCCTCTTTAATGCTTATCGTTCATCTCTCTGATAACAGATCCTGTAACAGGCAGAGGGTTTCAGCGGATCTTCTGCTGATGGTTAGGAAATTGAGCAGTGTTACTTTTGGCCATTTGTATCTCTTCTTTTTTGAAGTGTGTGTGTGTGGGTTGTGTGTGTGAGAGAGTTTGAATGTAGTTGAGTGCATATGTGCTTGTACATGTGGAGACTAGAGACTGATGGACAGGTGGTTCTCCTCTATCATTTCCTGGTTTTCTTTCTGAGGAAGGGTCTCTACTAAACTTGGAGCTCACCATATGTTCTAAACTGTTTAGCCAGCAAGCTCCCAGGACTTGCCCGTTTCTACCTCTCTGTGCTAGGAATAGAGGCACACACTACTGACATGGCTTTTATATGAGTGGTGGATATTCAAACTCAGGCACTTATGCTCACGTGGCAATTACTTTATCCACTAATTGTTCTCCCCCAGCCACCTAGGACAAACATCTGTTAAAGGAAATAGTATGTATAGCATAGGAACTTGTTGTATGTTCCATTCATCAGGTCTGGTTCCTTCTCGATGTTAGCTAATCTAAAAAAAAAAAAAATCCTCTGAATGCAAAAAAAAGTGCATATTAAAAATCCACTCATGTCTCTGGAGGTAGGTATTACCAACAGGCCCAAAGACAGTATGAGAAATGTTATTTCCTCTCTGGCTTCAACTGTCTTCCCTACCTTCATCTTATCACTCAGTTCTTTCTTGCCTGGACTTGGTGTGATCCACTCAACTTCCTGTCTCCATGACTTACCCTTTCCCAATCTGCCACTTCCCTGTAGTAGAGGTTAGAGATACACGCAAAATTTGTAAAACTGTCAAGATATCAGGTTCTTTTGTACTATTTTTAGCATGGGGTCCACAGTACTGGCAAACCAACCATCCCTGCTCCCTGCTGCCTCCCTAATCAGGCTATAAGGCCCTGTCCCTTTATTATTTTTTTCTAGTGATTCCCCAGTAGCCAACACTGAGGCAGCCATATGTGGTGGTTGAGGGCACAGTGCCTGCAATCACCCTACAGGTTGTGTGATTGTTGGCAAGTTGATTAACTTCTGTGTAGCCCAGGCTCCATATTTTAAATGCAGATAAGCCACGCTTTCTGTGAAATAAAGAAAATACGTACTTAACAGCGAGATAAGCTTTTGTTCAGACCATAAATTAGCAGCAGAAGCCAACCTACCAAACAAGCATGATGATTTCTATTTCAGATCATAAACTGTTTCTGAGAACTATGAGGCAGAAACCAATGCTCTGGTTATCTTCCAGTGAATTCTCCTATAAGTTAAAATAATGGCCCACAATGCACTTGGGAATGTGATCAATTATATGATTACTTCTGGTATTTCAATCTCAGAACAGCTCTATGTTCAAGCAGCTTTGGGGACGTAGACTGGGCCTAATAGCTATATTCCTAAATGTTTTCATAAGACACAGGAGCACACACCTGCCTGACCCATCCAGGTTGTTAATATCCCTGAGGGTGGAGGGTGCAGTAGCAACAAAGATAACCCAAGCCAAATGAAGGATTACTCAGTGAGTCCCCAGGAGTGTGTTGAACTCTGGGTAGGTGGATGGGGAAACACAAGATAAAAGAATATGCATCTTGAGCTAGGGAGATGGCTCAGCCAGGAGAGAGCTTGCTGCACAAACCTGTGGGGCTGAGTTGGGATCTTCAACACTCATTGAATATCTGGATGTGGTGGTTTTACCACTGTAAGTTCAAAACTAGGGAGTCAGAGGGTGGAGGATGCCTGGATCTTGGTGGTCAGCCAGTCTAGCTGAATCAGCAAGTTCTGTGTGCAGTAAGAGATCCTGTGTCAAAAAACTAAGGTTAAAAGTAGCTGAGAAAACATCTGATACTGGCCTCTGGCCTTCACAATACATACCCATGCATGTATGCATTTGAACACACACACACACACACACACACACACACAAACTTATACTCAGAATTTAATATGAATTCTCTACTTGATACAATCAAAGTCCAAGTGAAGGTTATACAAAAACATTTCCTGGGCTTCCTGTTATGGGAAGCAAGTGGCTCTTCAAACTGTAATTCAACGGTCTCAAAAGTCGCTTGTTAGTACCAAGCTGAATGTATAGTGTGGTGACATTGTGGTTAGAAATAAAAGGAAAACCACCACCGGAAAAAAAGTCATTAACTAACTGGATGGCTTGTAGCATGGTCATTTAGTTATTGTTGTTTAATAATTAGATAGTACTAACAATAAGGTCATAATAGAAAGTCAGAAAATCACTCACAATTAAATCACTCTGAACTCTGCAACAGTGTCAGGTACTTTGAATTTTGTGACCCAACTCTGTGCCCCAGCTCAGGAGGTATTGAAAATATCTCCAGAACCCCAAGAGGGTTCCTCAGCCATCCTCAGCCTTCCTCTGCCCTCCTCAGCCCTCTTCAGCACTCCTCAGCCCTCCTCCACCCTCCTCAGCCCTTCTCAGCCCTCCTCCACCCTCCTCAACCCTCCTTAGCCCTCCTCAGCCCTTCTCCAGCCCTTCTCAGCCCTCCTCAACCCTCCTCAGCCCTCCTCCACCCTCCTCAGCCCTCCTCCACCCTCCTCAGCCCTCCTCCACCCTCCTCCACCCTCCTCAACCGTCCTTAGCCCTCCTCAGCCCTTCTCCAGCCCTTCTCAGCCCTCCTCCACCCTCCTCAGCCCTCCTTAGCCCTCCTCAGCCCTTCTCCAGCCCTTCTCAGCCCTCCTCAACC
Organism: Myodes glareolus; assembly: GCF_982192425.1. NCBI lineage: Eukaryota > Metazoa > Chordata > Mammalia > Rodentia > Cricetidae > Myodes > Myodes glareolus. Next base: position 32,788,243 of record NC_142029.1, on the reverse strand, counting down.
CTCCTCAGCCCTCCTCCACCCTCCTCAGCCCTCCTCCACCCTCCTCAGCCCTCCTTCACCCTCCTCAGCCCTCCTCCACCCTCCTCAGCCCTCCTCCACCCTCCTCAGCCCTCCTCCACCCTCCTCAGCCCTCCTCAGCCCTCCTCTACCTTCCTCCACCCTCCTCCACCCTCCTCAACCCTCCTTAGCCCTCCTCAGCCCTTCTCCAGCCCTCCTCAGCCCTCCTCCACCCTCCTCAGCCCTCCTCCACCCTCCTCAGCCCTCCTCCACCCTCCTCAGCCCTCCTCCACCCTCCTCAGCCCTCCTCCACCCTCCTCAGCCCTCCTCAGCCCTCCTCTACCTTCCTCCACCCTCCTCCACCCTCCTCAACCCTCCTTAGCCCTCCTCAGCCCTTCTCCAGCCCTTCTCAGCCCTCCTCAACCCTCCTCAGCCCTCCTCCACCCTCCTCAGCCCTCCTCCACCCTCCTCAGCCCTCCTCCACCCTCCTCAGCCCTCCTCCACCCTCCTCAGCCCTCCTCAGCCCTCCTCTACCTTCCTCCACCCTCCTCCACCCTCCTCAACCCTCCTTAGCCCTCCTCAGCCCTTCTCCAGCCCTTCTCAGCCCTCCTCAACCCTCCTCAGCCCTCCTCCACTCTCCTCAGCCCTCCTCCACCCTCCTCAGCCCTCCTCCACCCTCCTCAGCCCTCCTCCACCCTCCTCAGCCCTCCTCTGACTGCAGCCACAGCTGCTGTGCACCTTAGCCCACATCCATGCTCCACCCTGCCTTTCACTCAGGTAGGCACCTTTATCCTTGTGGAGCTCTGCTTCAGTCTCTCTGATGTCAGGCAGCCCTCCCACCTTGGCACTATTCGTTCAGCAAAGGTCAGCAGATTCTGCACAGCTGCAGTTCCCCACCCTTCATTGTAATCAGAGCTGTTTGGGGAGCCTGGGCAGTCATGGCCAGGCCAGCTCCACTCTTTGCTACAGCCATCCCAGGAACACTACTTACCCTACCTCTTCCTCATGCTTTGTATCCCAACTCCCCACACCTCCTCACCCCTTATCCCTGCTTCCAGGGACTATGTACACACACACACACACACACACACACACACACACACACACACACACACACTAATTAATTAATATCATGCCCGTGCCTTATTTCTGCCTTTGCTGTATAACAGGTTCAAAATTAAGGTCACTCGCCAAGACTACCAATGCCCTCATTTTGTTAATAAAAGAACAGATCTTTGGGCTGTGAAGCAGAGTGTAGCCTGTCTGGTGACCTCACCTAAAGGGGAGCCAGGGTGCAAATATCTCTCCCTGCTGTGGTTTTTATAGAGCCTCTCCTGAACAATGGGAATATGACTGAAAAAGATGAAGCTAATTGCAGTCCGGATCAAAGCGGACTTTAAACTGGTCTAAGGCAGGAAGGTCAGTTGGATTAGAAATTATTAGTGGGCCTAGAGGGATGGTTCAGCAGGGTTCTAGAGAGAGAGAGAGAGAGAGAGAGAGAGAGAGAGAGAGAGAGAGAGAGGTGACTCAGTTATTAATAAAGAGCACATACTGCTTTTGCAGAGGACCCAGGACCCTGTACAGGGAGAGTTACAATTTACACATGTAAATTCTATGAGACCCACGGTCCTCTTCTGACCTCGGCACTACATGCATATGGTGCACAGACACATGTAGGAAAGACATTCATATACACAAAATAAATATAATAAATACATTAGTAGTAGCAGCAGTAGTGAGGAAATCCCCATTTGTTTGTATCCAAAGCATTAGGGCAAAAGGAGTGGATGTAAGTGGGGCTTCTAGCATCTTCTTATCCTTGGGATTAGTCTTTCACATTGCTGAGAATAAAAAGTTCTTGAGTCTGGTTAATTTATAAGGAGCAGAGATTAATTTCTCTCAATCCCAAAGGCTTGGCATGCTAAGAAAAGGTGCCAGAAGATCTCACTCCCTGGGGAGGGCTATATTTTATTTCCATGATAGAACTGGATGCATCCACCAGATGATGGGATTACTCACTTATCACATGGCCAAAGGGCAGGACGAGGGAGGAGAAAGCCACTCTCTGGAAGTCTTTAGTAAGGGTGACTAGTGTCACCCTGACAAGGGCAGATCCCTCATGGTCCAATTACACATGGAAGACTACACCTTAGTCTTATTGCATTGGGAATGAAGCTCCAATATGAATTTTATTGTTTTGATATACTTACTTGGTTTTTGTATTTTATTTGCATGGCTCTGTTGCCATGAATGTCTGTGTACCACATGCATCCAGTACCTGAGGAGCCCAGAAGTGGGACTAGAGTTAGCTGGCATTTGTAAGCTTCCATGTGGGTGCTGGGTCCTCTGGAAGGGCAACCAGTGCTCTCAACCGTAGAGTCATTTCCCCAGTCCCCCCCCCCCCAGCACAGACTTTAAAGGAGCCAAAGACACAAGTCAATAGCATCTCCTAGATATGATCCCCTTGACCAAAGTGCTATGTCTGGTATAGTCGACTACGTTGTTCACCCCTCGAAAGCAACATTTGTTTCAATATTGTGGGCTAAGCTGTTGCTCTCAATTTCCACTGTCCCCTGCCGCACCAGCCTTCTCACCCTTGCTTTGTAGAATGTATGTATTTGTCACACTTACCTTTTGTTTATGAGCTACATTTCCTTGGAGATTCTTTCTGCTTTATGCTTTTTTTCTTCCTGTGTGGAATAAAGGGTTTCCTGTGGTACAACCATGTTAGACCTGGAGGAATCTTTAGGGTATGGTTTTTGGATGTCTGACCTTGTCCAGATACCCCCAAATCACTCCATTTTTAGCAGCTGAATGCATATAAGAGTAGAATTGAATAAAATGCAAATTGAACAATTTGGAGTATCTACATTCTGGGGCATAGTGTGGGGCTCAGAAAGAAACAGGATGTCGGTTCTGTACCACATATTCAAAAAGAGCTATGAGAGATGTGCCCCCTGTACGTACCTGTGTTCATAATAACCTAAATCTGCAGGGATCTTAGGCAAATGGTTTTCCTTGATGTTTCTAGAAACAAGAGTAACAATACAATGAAACTTCGATTATTTTAATTTAAAACTAGCCATAATTCAGTCATGTGTATTAGGTGGTTGACCAAGTTGCATTACTATAAAAGCCAGTTACTATTAAAAATAATTGTATGTAATAAGTGAACTTTTTATGTGTGCTATGACACAGATGCTGACTGCTGTTTAATAAAATAACTCAGTTCTCTTTATCTCCAGGTCTGTTCACTAGAAGTATTTGCTTTTCTCTTGACAAAGACTTGAATGTGTGCATCCCAGAGACGAATAATGATTATAGAATTAAAAAAAATGCATCTATTTCCCAGTTCAGGGTCACGTGGTTGCTATATCTTGCCTGCTATTACACTATCATGAGTGTAATTGTTCTTAATGCAATTTAATTCTGCAATTTGTTTTTCTTCTCTGTCATGGTTCAGTTTTAGTACATATAATTTAGAAAGAAGTACAGTTTGTATGGAAGGCAATCATGTTCATGTCAAGAAAACAACCAAGTCGACTGATCAGAAGGCAGTCTGTTGGTTACAGGGCCAACCAACACGAGGGAAGCTGGGATGAGCAATTCTCAAAGGAGGGTTTCCCATGCTCTTGATGTCCTCCTTGCAAGGGGGAACTCAAGCTCAAGTGTGTTGTGTGGATAACTACTAGGGAACTATTTGTTCATAACTTGATACTTGCCAGAAGACTCCTGTAATAGGGCAGAAACAGCCTGCAAGGGGCTACAGATGCATTCAGTGTTGGGTGACTTCAGGTCAGTGATTCTTAGGGTGCATGGACCTTCTAAATAATTTATATTAGCATTGTTGAGGGAAATGAGGGCCCAAAGGGTGAATATCGCACAGGTCTTTGTTCTGGACAATTTACTAGGAAAGGATTGCTGAGCAGGAAGGTAGGGGCTGGAGGGCGATTCAACAGTGAGGAGCATTTGCTGTTCTTTCAGGGGGCATGAGTTTGGTTCTCAGCACTGACGCTGGATGGTACACAATCTCTTATAACTCTAGCTCCAAGGAATAAGATGCCTCTGACTTCCTGTCTTTATTAGGTTTTAGTCACTAGGATAAACACCGTAACCAAAAGCAACTTGGGGGTAAAAGAGCTTATTTGTCTTCCATGCCCCAGGTCACAGTCCATCTCTAAGCGAAGTCAGGGCAGCAACCTGGAGGCAGGGACTGAAGCAGAGACCATAGAAGAATGCTGTTTAATGACGTACTCCCCAGACTCATATTCACCTACCTTTCATATACCTGCCAGAACCACCTGCTGGGGGGAGAGGGCACTGACCACCGTGGGATGGTTCTCCTGCATTCATCATAGACTTGAAAACTCCACCATAGACTTGTTTACAGGCCAACGTGAAAGGAGGAATTTTCTCAATTGAGATATTCTCTAGCCTGTGTCAAGCTGACATGAACTAAACTATTACTCCCTCATAGACATTGCACTTATATTAATACACATACGCACATACACGCACACACACACACACACACACACACACACAAATAGACACTGAAAAAAATTTTCAAAGAATCTTTAAAAATAAAAGGATTACTGGCACAAAATAGCATTCTTAATGATAGTATAAAAGCAACGGGAAAAAGAGCTTGCTTTCTCAGAATCCAGCTTCTAATATGAACCACGAAACACAAGTTCATATTTTGTCTATTTCTGCTTCCTCATACTGGCTTGAAAACACAAACATAAAGGACTAAGGTTAAAACGTTTTGCTAAAGGTTAGCGGGTCACCATCGCCAGATGATGGGACCATAATTCTTTAAGCTGTCTTCCCCCTTTCTCCCCTTATCTTGCATTGTGTACGTGGGGTGGGTCTTAGTAATCGTGAAGACTCGCTGCATTTGCTGCTCTTGCAGAGGGCATGAGTTTGGTTCTCAGCACTGATATTGGAAGGTCCATAGTCTCTTATAACTCCAGCTCCAAGGAATACGATGCATCAATCAGTTAGTTAGGTGAGGACTTCTGTGAGAATGTTCTGTGTTCTGAAGACTGAGATATTGAGGACCCAAGGACGCATGTGGTTGGAGGGATCTCTGGGACTTTTGCCAACTGGAAAAACTGGAGACTTCAGTCTAACCCGCTCCTCCTGCTTCACAAATAAAAAAAGCCCGAACCTAGAGATACGCCATTCCCAGGCTCCCGTTGCTTTTACGTATGTAACAGCATATAAAGAGGGAGGTTGTACACCTTAGGAAATAGATCCCAGCATGAACAGCATGAAAAGTGAAGACTTTTCCTGATCACTCGGTTGAATACAAACACTTGTATGCCCTTCCGGTCTTTATTTTCTGTCTGCTCAGAACAGCATGCAACTACAGCAAGCATTCCAGCACGACCCTCCTTTATGCTGTGGAATCTCATCAAAAGGTCCTGGAATTTAGCTGAACTCTACTGGCAGAGAGGGAAAGACACAGAGAATAATTGAGACAGTGCCACCAACTCCTCACCAATCCGTTCACTGAGCTTTTGTTCCAGAGCGTGCTTGTTTGGCTCACTCTCTGCCCCTTCAGATTGACCTTTGCGTGCTTATTGCATTGTCCAGGTTCCTGTGCCAGCAGGCTGCCAGTGCATTTGCAGTTGTTATCTGTCAGAGCGGGGCGGTCATGGTGTCTTTCCTCACTCCCTGTTTTGCTGTGCTTGCTGTAGCTTTAACTCCCTCTTTCTGGCAGCCACTAAAGTAGCTTATCCTGAGTGCATAGTCTTTTTCTCTCTGTCCTTACCTTAAGTGCTAGGTGCAATGATCATTATTGGGTAAAGGTTCTGGACCTTACCATCCATTTGGGTTCCCTTCCTTCTTTCCTTCTCCTTTATTTATTTATTTATTTATTTATTTATTTATTTATTGTGTGTGTGTGTGTGTGTGTGTGTGTGTGTGTGTGTGTGTGTGTGTGTGTGTTTTCGGGGGGGGGGTGTCTTTTGGTTTTTGGTTTTTCCAAAACAGAGTTTCTTTGTGTAGCCCTGACTGTCCTGGAACTTGCTCTGTAGACCAGGCTGGCTTTGAACTCACAGAGATCCATTTGCCTCTGCCTTCCAAGTGCTGGGATTAAAGGTGTGCATCACCACTACCCAGCTCTTTTTGGGTTTCTTTTGCAACTCACACTTCTGCAGTTTGTGTCTTTCTTAAGAAAATCCTTCTGAACTTTGCTTTAATTCTGTTTCATTTGAACATCAAGATTGCAACAAGGAATGTTATTATTTGTCTCAGTAATTTTAAACTCTCTAGGTCTTTTTAAGAACAAGCATCTCTTTGAGCCAAAGAAACCACTGGTTTCTAAGAATACACTGATACAAAATTCCATTCTTTGTGGTCACATGGTTTGCATTGCATATTACTATATGCCTAATCAATTTTATACAGAACTGGATATGTGCATTTGTTAGATAAAACTATATACAATGTAGTTTGTGAGCAACTTAAGACATTCTCTAATGTAATTTGACAGTATGGGCTTTCACTCCATAAAAACTGACTTCAAAATCTTTTTTTTTAATGTCTGAGTACAGCCTGTATTTCTCACAAAAGATGTTAAAGTTAGGAGAGAGACTGTAGAACAGCAAGAATAAGCTAGAAAAAAAGCTCAATTGATCTAGTTCCTGTGATGTGAAATTTGCTATGGCCTAGGAGTCTGAAACTTTTCTTCATGACTATTTCAAACTGCCCCAAAGAATATAAATTGCTGTAACTGTCTTTACAAACAACGTAATGGTAATGACCAGTTTTTATTGGAAACACCTTTGCTTTCACATATGCATGGATGCGACTCTTCTTGCTACAGTGTCCTGAGAAATATAGATTGTGCTCTAAATTCATAAAGAACACTTGCTAAAAGTGTATAAGAGGACTGAGGGGATGGCTCAGTCAGTTAAGTGCTTGCAAGCATGAGAACCTAGGTTCAAGACCCACAACCCTCATTAAAGGGGTCAGCATGACCCTCCCCTTCCTGTATCCTTCCCAGCCAGACTAATCCAGACTTGGTTTCCCATCCACTACACTGGCTAGTCTGGCCCACCCTACCTTTGCCACAACCAATCTCTAGGCTTCTGCCAGGACCTTCCCACCATACACACAGGCCCCTTCCACACCATTTCCAACCTCTCCACTTGGTCAGAGCAAGCTTGGACCCGGATGCATATCCAACATACCAGTCCAATCCCTTCATCTACCGTATTCTACCTAAGTCATTTCCAACCTTGAGTCCTAACCTGCCCAAATATCCCCATTTCTGCTTCAATCATAAGAAGAGTAAACCTTTGAGTTAAAGACATAAATGAGAAAGAATTCCCAAATCAGTGGCATAAACCAGATATTCAGCAAGATCATAGAGAAAACAAAAACCTCCTCAAACTAAGGAAATAATGCCTATACAAATAAAGAACACAGAACATCAAATAGACAAAACCAGAAAAGAAAATCCCCACAATATATCCTAATTAAAACACTAAGAATACAAAACAAAGAGAATATATTGAAAGCTGCAAGAGTAAAAGCAGAGTCATATATAAAGGAAAATTCATCAGAATTACAACTGATTTCTCAGTGGAAACTTTCAAAGACAGAGGGCCTGGAGTAGTGCATTCCGAGCCCTCAAAGACCAAGATGACCAACTTAGGCTACTATACCCAGCAGAATTACCTACCATAATCAGAGGAAAAACAAAAACTTCTCATGACATAAGCAGCCTAAAAAATTATATTCAACTACTCAAATCTAAAGAAAACACTAACACAGTATATTGGACTGGAGAGAGCAGTGAGCGCAACAGCCAAGAGAATGTGGAAAGAAATTCAAAGGCACAAATATGAAAACACAACGTACTTCTGAGAACACACACAAATGGACTAAATAAAAATGAGAACAGCCCAGCAAAACCTCCGGGACATAAAGTAAGCAGTTCTATGAGGGAAATTTATAGCTCCCAGGACATGCATGAAAACAAATCCAAAAGAGCACAAATAAATGACTTAATGGTGCAACTCAACAATTTGGGAAAGCTAGACCAATCTAAATCCAAACACAGTCAATAGTAGTAAGTAATAAAAACCAGAGCAAAAATTAATAAAATAGAAACAAAGTAAAAAAATACCAAGAGTCAACCAATCTAAGAAGCGATCCTTTGAGACAATGGACAAGATTGACATACTCTTGGTCCAACTGACCAGAACAAAAAAAAAGAGAGAGGACCCAAATTAGCAGAAGCAGAAATGACAGGGAAATGTTACAACAGACATAAAGCAAAACCAAATTCAGAATATTATATAAAAAACTGGCACTGCCATAAACCAGAAAGCATGAAAGAACTGAGCAGATTTCTAGTTTCAATCAAGCCATCAAAAATAAACCAAGAAGTCAGCCATCTAAACAGACCTATAACTGAGAAAATTAAAATAGTAAAAACAAACAAACAAACAAAGCCTTCCAACTTTAAAAATTCTTTCAAAGATCAACATCCAATCCTTCTTCAACTACACAACAGAAGCATCTCTCACTCCCAATCTCCTTCTATGGAGACAATATCACTTTAATACCAAAACCCAGTAAAGACACAACAATGCCAAGAGAAAACTACTGCAGGCCAACAAAGATTAGAAATGCTCAATAAAATAATTTCAAACAGAATAAATGCATATATCAAGAAGATTATTCACTGTCACTGAGTTGAATTTGTCCCTGGAATGCATGAATGGTTAAACATATGCAAGTCAATAAATTTAACAATCCACATACAAGGATTGAAAGGCAAAACTCATATGATCTTCTCAATAGGCACAGAAAAATCCTTTGACAAAATCTAACATGCTTTCATGATAAAAGTCCTAGAGAATGTGGGACTAGAGGGAACCCATCTCCACAAAATAAAAACTATATCTGAGAAATCCATTGCCAACATCATCCTAAATGGAGAAATCTTGAAGCAAGCAGACTGAAGTCACAAAGGAGACAGAACTGTCTACTTTCACCGCTCATTTTCAAAACTCTGCTCAAGGTATTGGCTGGAGAAGGAAATTAAAGGGATACAAATAGGAAAAGAGAAAGTCAAACTATCCCTATTCACAGATGACATTATGTTACACATTAGGGATCCCAAAAATTGTATTAGAAATCTCCTAGAAATGATGAACAACGTTATCAGTGTGGCAGGATACAGAATCAACTTGTAAAAATCAGTAGCCTTTCTATGCAAAAGTAGCAAACAGGCAGAGAAAGTGGACGCAAACACACTCCCATTCACAAGAGTCCCAAAGAAAAGAAAATATTTAGAAATAATCTAACCAAGAAAGTTAAGGATTTCTACAATGAAAACTTCAGAGAAATATCTAGAGAAAGACACTAGAAAATGGAAAACCCCTCTAAGAGCATGGATTGTCAGAATGAGTTCTGTGACCCATGTACCAAAAGCTTTTTACAGATTTGGTGGGGTCCCCGTTAAAATTACCATCTCTTTCTTCACAGGAATTGAGAGAGCTATCCTAAGACTCATATGGAACCATAAAAGACTCCAGAGAGCCAAAACAATCCTGAGCAGACAAAACGATGGAGGAATTAACATTTACGGGGCCATAGTAATAAAACCAAAGCAGCACAAAAACAGACATGTAGACCAATGTAACAAAAATGAAGACCCAAACATGTGACTTCAGCCATTTAATACTTGAGAAAGATGCCAGAAACATATGCTAGAAAAATCAAAACACCTTCAACAAAAGGTGGGAGGGGGACTAGATGTCCACATGCAAAAAAAAAAAAAAAAAATGCAGTTAGACCTATATTTATCACCTTGCATAAAAACTGACTCCAAATAGATCAAACGCCCCTGAAACACTAAAACTGCTAGAAGCAAACATAAACAATGCCCTTCATGGTTATGTGTAGAAAAGGACTTCTGAAAAAGACTCCATCTGCCAAGAATTAAGAGCAACAATTGACAACTGGGATTTCATAAAACTATAAAGCTTCTGTACACCAAATGAAACAACAATTGGATGAAAAGGAAGCTCACAAAATGGAAGACAGTCTTTGACAGTTGTGTATGTATGTGACAGGGGAATTAATATTCAGAATATATAAAGAGCTCAAAAAACAATAAAAAAGTAATATAAAGCAAATGACCCATTCAAAAAAAAATGGACCTGAGACCTGAACAGACAATGCTCAAGAAAAGGAAAAAAAAATGACTATGAAATATCTCAAAATATTTAATCATCTCTAGCTGGGGAAATGGAAATCACAACTTTGAAAGTTTGTCTTACTCCAGTCAGAATGCCAAAGTTCAACAAAACAACTGACAACCAATGTTGCAAGGGATGTGAAGAAAACAGAACCTTCATTTGCTGTCGGTGGAATTGCAAGCTGGTACGGCTACTCTGGAAACCACTGTAGAGAATTCTCAAGAAGCTAAAACCAAATCCATCATGTGACTCAGCTATAGCTCTCCTTGGCGTTTGCCCGAAGGACCCTGCATCAGACTCTATAGATACTTGCTTAGTCACCTTCATTGTTGCTCGATTCCCAATAACTAGGAAATGGAAAAAATCTACATGCCCTTCAGCTGACCAATGAATTCATCAATAAAGAGAAATGAATCATGAATTTTTCAGGTAAATGGGTGGAACTAGAAAAGATTCTATTGATTGAGGAAACCCAGACTCAGAAGGACAAATGTCACACTTATTTTTTCCCACGAGGCTCCTATATCCAAATCTTCAGCTGTGAGTTCATATCCTGGAGTAACAGCGGAAACCAAGAAAATAAAAAGGGACCATTGTTTGGGGGGCAGTGGGGAGCATAGAGAGGAGAACAGCAGGGTACAAGTGACCTGATGGGAGAAACAGGACACAGACAGATGCTGATTAAGGAGGGAAGAGGGATAAATGCAGAATTAGGATAAAATGACAGTAAGGACGTCTGAAAAAGTCATGGGATCATACTATTAACAACCTTCCTAGAAATGCCTATAATACACATTAGTCTGTGTTTAAGCATACATATATAGTTTAAATAAATATTTCCTCTCTGGGCTGACAAGGCTCTCTCTAAGACTCAAAGACCATCTAATGAAAATCTCAACAACAGGTGTGAGAAAACTTCTTTTTAATGGTTGTTAAAGGTTGTTCAAGAGACTCTCAAAGCGTTGTAGACTATTACAGTTGCTCTTGGTTGTCTCCAGAGGTGGAAGGCAGTCCCTATCGCTGAAGACACCATGCACTTCAAGTGCAGGATTCAAACTCCACTGAGCTGGAACTGACTTGAAAGCCTCTTCCCTGAGTACTAATATTCATGGTTCCAGAAGGCACCATGCAAGCTTCTAAAAGAAGACAGCAGCCAATAGTCCTACCCAGCTTTGATGCCTATGAAGCACAACAATGACTACCACAGTATAAGCCCAAGGGAGCAGTAGTGGCATGTATACCCTGGCAGTAACCAATAGCTCTCTAATTGAACTTAATATCTGCTCAACAAAAGGGAAACCATGAACTAGTATAGTCATGGACCTTAAAAGAAAAACCATAACTGTCTCTTTACCAAACCATTATAATCCTTAATTGCCTTTTAAATATTTATTCTTATATCCTCAAGTAAGAGTGGTACTCACCCTAAGCAAAAACAAAACAACAACAACAAAACACTTTTCTTTTACAACAGACAGAAACTATTACAGAAATACACAAACAATCAAAATTTAGAGTTGTATAGCCTAGTCTCAAAGGATACATCGACAATAGAACCTCTGCACTTAAGGCTCAGGGAACACTGATTGTAAAAGAAAAGGCAGAAAGATTGTAAGAGCCAGAGGAACAGGAAGTTTGCTCTGGGATTGCGTCTCCTAAGAATGACAGAAACTACATGCATAGTATCTCACCAACATAACTGCCTAAACATGAGCTGAACAGGGATAGCAACAATAGGCGTGAAAACTCGGATTTGTGGAGCTTAGGAAGACTAAACCTCACACAAAGAACTGCAAGCAAGCAATGAATGCTGAGAGCGAGCAGGATAAAAAGTCTTCCCTGGGTAAGTCAGCCAACTGGTTAGCAGAGTCAGCCCTGAAAGTGTACTACAAATGATATTATGCAGACTAACAAGGTTATATTATTTATTTAGTAATATATATGCATATATGTACACATCATATGTGCATGTAAGAAAGAGTAATAAAAAAGGTGTCATGAGTTTGACAAAGAACAAGAATATAGGGAAAGGTTTAGGATCTAGGGAAAGGGAAGGAGAAAATTATGGAATTCCATCATAATCTCAAAAAATACAGGAAATAATTTTTTCAAAATAATGTCTGGCATAGTGGTGCACACATGTAATCACAGCACCAGGGAGGTGGAGACAGGTAGAACCCTGGTGCATCTTGGTCTGTCAGTCAGTAGGAGACCATGTCTCAAAAAAAGAAGAATGGATAGACGGCAGTAGAACACCCAAGGTCGACCTCTGGTCTCCACACACACTCACATGAAATGAATGAATGAATAGATAAGGATAGGGAATTCATTCACACAGTGGGTCACTCCATTGTCATCACCAAGAGTAGTCAGTATCTACCGAGAGCTTGCTTTGAAATGAGGTCAAGGAGTTCAGTAGAATGTCTTGTCACAGTATCGCATGTACTTACACACACACATATGTATATGCATATGTTCTTTATCTAAGCAAATTTTCATGCTTTCTTTCAGTTTCTTTAAAATAACGTAGGCTCTGATGGCTTGTATAACAACAGCAAACCATATCCTCTAGTGGGGGTAGTAAAACTTTAACAATCATAGTAAAGGAACTGACTTTCCAAGGCTCAGCCCCTCCCCCTGAAACTTCTATGTGGGGTGCCTCCTTCAAATGTCACTGAAATTCTCCTAAACAACTTTATATCTTAAGCCAACTGCTGGATGAATGCATCTTTGTCACTTGGTGGTATTCCATGCTCTGACATTATTATAGAGAGATAAATGTGGGTTCCCTAGCACCATCACTCAGAGAGGAATGTGGAGCCAATTTCCACGACTGATGAGAAACTTTCCATCATCCATGATGGCATCAACACAAATGAGGATGGATGAGGGTGGAGTTATAGGAAGCAGAGAGTCCAGGATGAGGCTTCTATAGCCAAGGCATGTGAAGGTTCCACACAGCAGAAAGGTGTCAGATTAAACAGAAGACATTTTAGTTTCCTGCATGAAGATGATAGATGTTAGACAGAGGGAGGAAAGATGAGATGTCGTCATAAATCCTTCTACCTTGCAAATGTGCATCAGGGACTTTGGAGTCTGGTAATCTGTGACTTGTTATAAAGAATTATCATCGTTCATGGAACAGGGAAGATAGTTCAGTGAGCAAAGTGCTTGCCACACAAGCATGACACCCAGAGTTCAATCCCCAGAATGTGCATAAATAGTGAACATGGTAGGCTATGTTTATAGTATTGCCACTGAGGAGGTAGAGATGGAAAATCCCCAAAACTCACATGACGTGGGACGTTCTTCTCTATGCTGCAAATACGAGTTGCTTTTATTGGTTGATAAATAAAGCTGCTTTGGCCTATGGCAGGGAAGAACATATCAAGATGGAAAATCCAAGCAGAGATACAGAGAGAAAGAGAGGAGAGTCAGGGAGATGCCAGCAGTCACCAGAGAAATAAGATGTGAGGTAGCACCACAGTCATGTGACAATACATAGATTAATAGAAATGGGTTAATTTAAGATGGAGAAGCTAGTTAGTAATAGGCCTAAGCCATTGGCCAGACAGTTTGTAATTAATATTAAGTCTTAGAGTGGATATTTGAGATCTGGTGGGCCAGAGAGAAACTTCCAGTTATATTCATGTTCCAGGGTGCCTGTGATACCTGCTCAGCCAACTCTTTAAGTTCTAGTTTCAACACATGTAATAAAAGGAATGCAAAAGATGTTTAGTCACACTGTCTTGCTCTGGGCTAGGCCCACTTCTTGCTTCTCTGGTCTATTGCAACTCTCCTTGACACTCACAATGTGAGTTAATCCCACCTATCAGGCTTAAGATGGCTGTCCTTTGATGGAGTTAGAAAAGTTTACTAACCTGTAGTGAAGTTAGGACTGCTAGAAATACAGAGCAGTCCAGAGGACTCCCATGCTTGATGCTTACACTTTGACTTTCTGTGACAGTTTGGACTTGGACAGTCTCCAGTGACTCTTTTGACAAGACCCTGGGTACAGTATGTAGAGATGGGAAGATAATGAGGCTTCTGTCTTATCAGGCTCTGGCCACCCTGGCCACTTAGGGGCTAGAACTGCAAGAAACAGGATGTACGAATTCTCACTTTACTTTATCATTCTGATATCAGTTGTCATAATTATTTATTTCATGCTGTCTAAAGTAGTAGGACCATCATGACATAGAAAGCAAGTCATTGAGGCTGAATGTCCACTGGATCTTTAACTCAACAGACATAATGCTAATGACAGGAAACACAATTGCAAGGACTTGAAATCTCTGAATGTGGGCACAGATACTGTTGACTTCAAGCATAATCAACTTCTGGTTTCATATGGTTGACCCAGTCTGGGACCGAGTACTTAGATTCTTTCTTTCATTTGCACTTAAACTTCTAATGGATTTCTTAGACTTTACACATGACACATGTATGTGCTGATGACCACATTTATACTTCCCAGCATCAGATTCTTCTCCAAGCTGCTATAATACAACTGTCCACTTCATAGTTTCATATATATATATATATATATATATATATATATATATATATATATATATATATACACACATACATAGTCTGAGTCCTTTTTGGAGTTCACATATCTGATTCCTTACAACCCCTAACAATGTTCCTCTATCATCAGTGTCCTGTGTCTGCATTGACCTCTGATTGCTCTGTTTCTGTCCTTAACCCTACCAACACCCAGACTAAAATCATTAATTTACCTGAGCATATTATTCTCCACTCAAGACTATAACCACCTTTAAGTTTTTAAATTTTATTCTGAAAATAAACCAGACACCATACAGCAGTTTTGTATGTTCCTCCTATCTCTGAAGTGTTTTTCTTCTCCTCTATTGACCCTATTTGTTGTAAGGAGGCTGCTTGTTGGTTCCTGGCTGCTTAGCCCCAAAATAATCACACAGAAACTGTATTAATTAAATCACTGCTTGTCCAATTAGCTCTAGCTTCTTATTGGCTAACACTTATATCTTAATTTAACCCATTTCTAGCAATCTGTGTATCTCCACATGGCTGTGGCTTACCAAGTAAAGTTCTGTGTGGCTCCAGTGGGATACATGGCTTCTCTCTTGATTCAGCCTTCCTTCTCCCAGCATTCAGTTTAGTTTTCCCTGCCTACCTAAGTTCTGCCCTATCAACAGGTCAAGGCAGTTTCTTTATTCAATAATGGCATTTACAGCATACAGAGGGGAAGTCCACACGACTCATGCATTCAGGCACAGGCAAAACAGGATTCTTTAATTTCAACAAGCTCAACACAGATGTTGCTATGATGAGGTCTCTGCTAGAAGCAGATTCTCAGCTTCCATGAATGGAACTCGTTTTTTTATGGGTAACTCTGGAATAGCACTGTGTGGACAAGAGGAAATGAGTCATTGACCCCCAGGAAACTGGTCGATGTGTACGCTGTGTGTGGGTGGTACCAATCCCACAGAACAATTCTACAACCTTGATATTTAAGGTATAGCCTAAAGGTCCCCTGCGTTGGCTTTGCTTACGAGTTTGTTAGAGAATTCCAAGACTCCCCTGAGATTTACCAGCTCAGAATGTGCACCTGAACAAGCATTTCAGAGGTTCCTTGCCCTTGCCAGTATTTGAGAAGCATGCTCCCACAGGCAGCGAAAAATTTGAGTTATGCTAGCCAAAGGTAGGCAACCCAGGGTGCTTGCTCAATGATTCCTTAGCTGATTAGGTGATTCCTGTTTGGGGCGGGGGGGGGGGGCATTAGAGTATGCAAAATGTAGGGCTTGGTGTGATCTCTGGTTCAGAAACAAAGGCCTGCAGGATTTGGGCCACAGGTGTTACAGCAGCCACCTTCAGAGTTGTGGAGGTTTTATACTCAGGACCAATAGCATTTACTGCTGAGCTTAACTCTCTTTCATTGGCTGATCTTCTCACCTAAAACACCCTTCCCTCTGGTATTCATGTTCTAAATGGCACCTCTTTTCAGTCTTTCTGAAAGTTCACAGTCTTGGTGAGATTTACCAGTACTTGATTTTGCTAGTGAACTGTGTGTGCCTACTCAGTATTCCCCAGTCCTCATCACTCTGCTCTTCACTTGCCTTACTTAAATGTGCTTGGACTTTCTGATTCATGTGTAATCTGTTTATTTAATGTGCTAGCTACCTGCCACAGAGTTCGTTTAGCTTTCTCTGCATCAGAAGGGAATACAGATAACCAGAGTTTGGTTTCCAGCACACATATGCTAGCTCACAACCTCCTGTAACGCTAGTTCCAGGGAATATGTGTCCTCTTATGGCCCCCATGAGTACTACACTCATATGTGCACGCGCGTGCGCGCGCACACACACACACACACATAAACACACACACACACAGACAATCAATAAATCTTTAAATAAACATGTATTTGCAGGTCATGAATATCTTACCTGTGATTTTTTAAAATTCTTTTTAATGCAAAGTATGTCTTTACTTACAAATGTATTTAACATTTACTTGGCATTTAGATTGTTTTCTGGTTTCTGCTTCTCTCTTTAAGTCAATTTTATTTGAGGTATTTTAAGATAGATTCCTAGAAATCAAAATGCTAAAATATGGGCTCAAAATACAATTGCCAAGACTCTTTTAGTAATTTGTTTCTCATTCTTCGAGAATTTTGTCTGCACAGGTGATAAGCTTCTATTAGATTCATCTTTCACTTCTCACTTCCACATCTTCAGGAGTTTGCTCTCTCCATCCCCACTCCATGTCATCGTTTTTTTCTTTTAAAACTCACCAAGTCCAATTAGTGCTCATATAGTGAGAGGGAGCACACACTGTAACATGTCAACATACCAGTGGCCAAACTCCTAAAGACAACCTACTCTCCCAGCTCTAGCAGCCATCAACTGTCAATTACTCCTCTGATGTAGTTGGAGGAACTTGAGATCCTCCCACACCATGCTGGAATGTTAACTGACTTGATCTTCTGCACACTTTGTGCAGGCAGCCATAACTTCTGTGAGTTCTTCACAGATACTTACAGCATATGTTCAACAGATTTTGCAAGTACGTACCTCTAGCCAGGCATAAGCAAATCTCCCAGACCTTCTCCCCACTAGAACAATGTTGCAAAGATAGAGTGGTTCTACAGTAAACTATCTACAATCATGGCTTTTGGACACATAATTCTGTAACTGTGAAGAGGATACTCATCTGCATTTCTCCTTCTTTATTTGTTAAAGGGGTGATGACAGTAATTGTTAATGTTATAGGATTATTTTGAGGGTATAATTACCTAATATAGATTGAAAATTAAGATGGGAAAATGTGATTTAATAAATACCCTCTAATTTCTAGCTCTTAAGCCATTGAGATCATTTTTAATTTGGTGAGTAAGTAAAGGATATCTTGACTTTCATTTACTTTTCACTCTTAAATTTTCACTTGTTGAAATTTTGTCTTTATATTTGACTTTTGTATGTTATCTTGGACAATTTTTTCTATTTGAGTTTTCTCATGGAACAATATATTAATAATCTTTATTTTGTAGAAATATTTTCCTAATTTAATGCTTTCTATTTATTTATTATTGGTGTCTTTAAATTATTTGTTCTATTTAAATTTTACATATTATGTTTATATAGACATATATATGTATATATATAATACTTAACTGTAAATTGTTCTCATTTTTGAGTTTTTTATTTATTTAGAAGATTTTTTTATTTAAAAGGAGCTTATCATAATAAGGTATATATCAGAGCAGCATATGCCAGTAATATACCTCACTATTTTAAATAATACATGTTTTAAAAAATTCTGAATATAAAAATCATGTATTAATATATCACTCAACTCCTCAGAATGAGAAAATGAGTTATGTTTTTTATTCTTTCTGCTATGGTTGCCTGTGGCATTTTTACATATGGGTCATGGCTAGCTTGTATACATTTAAAAATAAATATCAGTGACATTGAATAAAAATAAGCTCTGCTTTTGGAAGTTTGAAGATTTTTTTTAAACATTGCTAACTATTCTTTTTTATTTTTATTTTTGAATTTCATTTTACATTTCAATCACAGTTCTCTCTCCCACCCCACCTCCTGCCCATCCGCTCATCTCACACCCAGTCCACCCCCATCTACTCCTCCCAGAGGGTAAGGGCGCCCATAGGGAATCAACAAAGCTAGGTAACAAGGAGGACCCTAAGAGGGACACATGGATCGCCCTGGAAAGGGGAATTAGATGAGATCTCCTGGGTAAACTGGGGGCAGGAGGAAGTGGTAAAGGGGAGGGGATGGTGGGGGGATGAGAACATGAGGAAACGGAATGATCAAGTTGGGGGAGGGACTGGGTTTAGAAGACTTTTTTATTAAGATAATCAGAGAAAGGGTTACCTATATTTTAGATTTTGTTTTTATTTTGATGGTTTATTTTGCTGCTTTATCTCCTTAAAATGGATTATGGTATATGTGGAGGCCCAAAAATGTGAGCCTTGTCTGAAGGTCAGAGAGTTTCAACTTGCTCAAAGTTGTTGCTTTTCCACCCTGAGCAAAGTTCACTGAGTTGGAGCTTACTTCTATTTCTTCAAGGTTAGCATCTGTTTCTACCTCAAACAAAGGTCCAATCTAGATTGAGGTCAGCGAGTTCTGCTCTTTCAAGGTTATTGTCAATAGGTGTGGCTAATATCCAGACCTTGTATTTCAGGTACAGAGAAGTAGATCTGTTTCTACCTCAAACAAAAGCCTAAGGATCCTATTAAGTTCTTACTCTCTTAGGGAGATAACAGTGGATTCCACCCAGGCAGTGGTTTGCCTCCAGAATGTTTTGGTCTAGGGTGTGAGCATTACTTGTCTTGTTATCACAACAGAATGTTTGACTAAGGATGTAGCCCATAATCTTCAACTGGTCTGTTCATTTTCTTGTATCATGTTAATGCAGTTTTTTTATCTTACTCCTGCCTTTTGGGGGTCAGGGTATTTTTAAGCAACTAGAAATTAAATGCAGGCGATTTCAGTCTTCACTGGAACTCCCTCCTGGTACAATCCTCTGCTTTCTGCTTTATCATTTTCACTCGTATCTTCGTTTTCTATTTATTTTTCTAATCCCCATGCCCCTACCCTGGTAAGTGGTATTTTAATCATAGCTGGTCTCTAAAAGGTATACTTCTGATATTTATCTGTGAATGATATCTTGCCTACATATATGTAACCACACACCATGTATATGCCTGATGCTTAAGGTCAGAAAAAGGCATCAGATACCCTTGAAGTTACAGTTGCTTGTTAGATGCCATGTGGTTCTAGGACCCAAACCCTGGTGCTATTAACTGCTGAGCAATCTCTCCAGCTCCTGTATAGAACAATTATAATACCTAAATTCTAACTCAGTCTATGCCTCCACATTAGCCTATGCTTTTGAGGGAAATTTTACTAAGAGAGAGAAAGAAATCAAATGAATTTTCTAAGACAGCCTGCAAGAGCTGTGGAGACTCAGAAGGCACATCTCAAAATGCTTTTCAAGAGTACTATGATGCTGCACAGAGTTCCTCCAGACGGTTCTAATTGCCGGGGGGATTATCTCTGGCTCCTAATATAGTTTTACTTTGAAGGCAGGCTATGAGGGAGGATGTGCAATAAGTGTCTCAAATAAGCAGGCAACATCTGTTCCATGTGAATTACTTGATGTCATCTGTGGAGGGAGGCTGTGCTGGGCACAATTCTGAGAGTTGCAACATTTCTAGCACTTATTCTCACTGAAGCATGTCTGTGTCTGTCCTGCGGGCATACTACTGTCAGTGTGAAGAGGACTAGCCACCAAGATTTATGGACATGGTGATGTTTTCACAGTCCGATCTTGTACATGTCAATTTAGTGTGATGGAGCTGAGGCTGAGCATAGGAAGAAACAATGGTATTGCTGCCATGTGTTAAAGCCCTGGATCCAGATCTTTCCCAGAACATTTTTCTTATTTTCTGAAATTTTTATTTTTTGACAGTAAAACACCCAATGGAAATAAACGAGAATTTTTCATTGCCAAGTTCTGAACTTGCCCCTGAAAACTGCCATTTTGTAGGCTTGAGTCTAACCGTGATTGTTGAATCTCAGGACACCGGCTTTAAACAAGTGGTTAAATATGCTATGAAACTTGGGACCAGAGTTATCCTTTTGGAAACAGAAAGATACAAATATATTATATCCCAGCATGTGGCAATAGGTGCATATCCTCTCTTCATTCATTGACTTATAAGCTGCTTAGTGAGAGCCCCCACTGCAGGGGTAAGGCATCAGCCCCACAGTGAGCCCTTCAAGGCCGTGCCCCAGGGAGCCCCCTGGACTCTGCCCCTTTAGACCAGGAGGCTGACCCTTCCTCCTCTGAATGGGGAAAGCTTGCACTTTGCATTTGCTTCTCAGTGGCTTCCCAACTGCTGCTCAAGGGTGAGCCTTTGGGGATTTCACTTTATATGTGGAGCAATACACAGTCAGTGTCTTTCTCTATTTATTTTTCAGTTTCATTCTGTTTCTAACTGTTGAGTTGTAACTGGTTTCTATCTATTTTAATTAGAAGTCCTTTTTTAAAGATTCACGATTTGAACTATTTTCTCCCAGTGTGCGAGTTGTTGTTTTGCCTTTTGGATGGTGTCCTTGGAGATGTGGGAACTTTAATTTTGATAACATCTGATTTATCTTCCAGCCTGCCTTTTGTTGGTGCTTTGGACCTGGGGACAGGGCCGTTTACTCGGTTGTTTAGTCCGCTCTGCATCTTATTTAGGGGTGTTACCTATTCTCGATCAACTTTGCACGTGGTGTGAGATACTGGTCCAACTTCATTCTTTGGCATATGAATACCTTATTTTCTCTACAGCAGTTTTAGTTATTTTTTATTTGATTTTTTTTATTTACTGTGTGTTTTGTGTCTGCTTGTCCGTATGGACACCAAATGCATGTAGACATCTGAGCAAGTCAGAAGGGGGTTTAGTAACCCTGGAACTGGAGTGTTACAAGTGGTTGTGAGTCGTCTCCTGTGGGTGCAGGGAAGCAAAACCAAGTCCTCTGCAATAGTAGCAAGCACTCTGAACCACCAGACCATCTCCCCAACCCTGTATCCATGTAATTTTTAAAGAAATTTGTCCCCCCTGCCTCATTTAATTATCTCGGAAACTTTATTGAAACCACAGGATGCTTTTACCTTGCATTCTTTTATAACAGATATTTATGGGTAAATTTTTATCTCTTTTCAATTGACTGATCCATTGTTTTCTCTACTATGAATTTTATATGCAAGCATTCATACTAATGAAAAATATCTTCAGGACACTGCTTCAGAAGGCACAGCAGAGAGCATAGCCCAACAAGAGGCTGTGCTGGCTTCCTTCCTACACTCCAGCTGAACTGACAATTCTGCAGTGAGTCACACTGAGGATGAGGGTGTCATAAAATGTGGAGCCAACGCAACCCAATTTCCTAGCTAAGCACACACATGAGCCTTTTCCTGGAAAAAAAAGCAAAAAACTGTCCCTAATAAACAATCTCTGGAGAAATATTTTGAGCTTCTGAAACTATCCTATTTTGCTCCTAAACTGTTTATCATCCATTAGAAATTCTCCCTTGAATTGCTCAGTACCATCACGTTTGCAGACTGATCTTTTCTGCCAATCTTTTCATATGTACTGATTGTCACCTTTTTCTCCAGAAACATGACTTTTTTTCTAACTCTTTTTTTTTTAAAAAAAAAAAGCAATTCAACTATCAATACGGACATTAGATCCATTTTTTATTTAGTGTTATTATCCATTTCTTCATTTCCCTTATCCCTTCTTTGATTTTTGTCCCAAGTTTGGAGTGTTTGTTTTTGCTTTTTCCCTTCTTTTTACCTAATAGTCTTCCTTGGAGATTCCCCAGGTTCTTTTTCGTAGTTCAGTACTCTTCTCAGATAGTTGTGCTACAGGGTACTTCTGCCTGTTTCTCACATGTGGGTGTCTTAGTTACTTCCTGCATCTACTATTATGAGGGAAGCATGGCATTGTGGGTGTATTTTTCTACCATAGATGTAAATCTTGGTAATTCCCTGAGGAGGGATTTGGAAATCCGTCTGGTAAGTTACCCTTCTTAGGGCTAGTATCACATTGGACTCCTTGAATGTTATATTAATATGTCTGCTTATCCTGAGCCTCGCCAATAGTGTATGTAGTCAAACTTTTATTTCTCTGCCAATCAGTGGGTATATCTCAATATAGTTTTAGGTAAGAAAAACAAGTAAATATTCATTCAACTTATTGTCATCTACCCACTCATGGTTTTGGGTCATTTCCAAAACAATCTTATTTTAGATACCGATCCTAGTTCCCCCTCCCTCCTGTCTTTTTTTGTCTCTCTCCTGTTATTTTGGGTCTGAGCTGCTGGGTGGTAGGGAAATGAACTAGTGGCCTCCTACAACATATCTAGGCTGAGCAAGGTGTCCTTCCGTAGGGAATGGACTCCAAAGAGCCATTCCATGCACTCGGAATAAAGACTGCCAGTGGTCTCACAAGCTGCCCAAGTCACATCTGTCACCCATACTCAGAGGGCCTAGGTCTTGTGCTGGTTCCCCTTATCTAATAGTTCTAATTTTAAATATTATGAGGGTTTTTATATCAATTATTAGACCTTTGGTTAATTTCAGAGATCCTTCTCTTAGCCTTTTTACCAGTGATTTTAAAAAATTGCATTCGCATATTTGTGTGTGTGCGCACGTGTTCATGTGTATACGCACAATATGCATATGTGACTACACCATTCCTATGTGTGAAGGTCAGAAGACAACTGAGAGAGTCAGTTCAGCTCTCCAGGACTGAACTCAAGTCATCACCAGCCCCGCCCCCTATTTTTTGAGGGAAGGGAGGGTGGTGTGTTTGGCTTTTGTAGTCATGAAAAGCCATTGTACTCAGATACTCCCACATGCCAATATCTCCCTGCTCCTGGACTTCCCTCATAGCAAGTTTGCTCACACTGAGTCCTTTCCCCTAAGGAAAAAGACTCCTTTCCTCTAAGCTTTTATGATTTCATGTGGTTCATTGGTAATCTTGACTCGTTTGCAGTTTACTGCACTGTGTGGCAGGAAATCCAATTTTATCGGTTTCCAAGTGACTATCCAGTGTGCTGGCACTATTAAAACCCTCGTTTTCACTCCAGAAATCAAGCTGACACTGTTATAGCACAGGAAGTTTTTATACCTTATTTTTTTTTCTGGACTTTTCCACACTGCTTCTCTGTCTATCGTAGCAGGCTATATCCCTGTTTTTCAAATGCAAACCTTCTCAGGCGTTTTAGCATCCGGAGAAGCTGGAAGTTAGGGTTTCGTTTTCTCTACCCATTCACAGCACAGTGCATCAATTCATCAAATATTTTTGCATACTTATTTTGCTTCTTTAGGATTATAGTCTACCTAGGGACAGATCCTGGGTTTGTTTTGTTTTGTTTTGTTTTTTGAGACAGGGTTTCTCTGTATAGCCCTGATGGTCTTGTAACTCACTTTGGATATTAGGCTTGTTTTGAACTCGCAGAGATTGGCCTGCCTCCACCTCCCAAGGTCTGCGATTAATGGCAGGCACCACCACCGCTGCCTTGATGTTGCTTTAAATGTGGATTTTCTTTGTGCTGCCATAGTGATTCCTCTGTCTACGCGGGCAAACTGAAGTGGAGAACAGCAGGAATGACAGCAAAATGTAGTGATCCGTGTGAATGGAAACGCCACAGGGAGAGCAGTTACGACTGCTAACTTTAAAAATGAGAGAAAAAAAAACAGAAGAATTTTTAAAAGCAGAATTATTTAATTAATCTTAGTATGGACCAATGCCACATAATAGTTTTTTGTTTTGTTCTGTTTAGTTTTGTTTTATAAGCAAGAAAAGTTTTTTAGAATGTAAGAGAAATAGCTACCTGTAGTAGCGAGGGGGTCTCAAAAGTTAGTTGCCTGAAAACACGTTCATGATAATAAAACACTCAGTGCCTCATTTAGAAAATGATTCTAGAAACTCATTTGCGGCATGGGAACATGCTCCTGGTGACATCACCCTTCACTCCCAACTTTGCACCCTTCGTTCCCTTTGGTGGTCCGGTTTGGTCCTGTCTTTGCTTCTGGTAGATGTATAGAACTAACCCTTGACGTGTAGTTCAGTGAACACACATTTCTAAGATCCTATTTTCATTGTGATGCCCTTTCCTAATGTGACCTGCCACACAGCATACAAACAAGTGCCATTGTGTGTTGTCTGAGATTTACTTCATGCCTTCAGCTAAACAGCTGAGGGAGTTTTGGTGCGGAACAGTGTCTACACTAAATGCAAACGTGGGAGTCTGGTTTATTTCCTGTCGATGTATACTTGTGAAATTTTTAGCATAGCCCTATGAGGTCCTGTTTCAAAGAACTAATTATTGAGACTTTTGAAGGGACCCTGAAGCCTTTCGGATGACACCTCTCAAATTTATGACAGGTCTTTGCTTAAATTTTAATTCTCTCCAGGCAGGCTGTAACTGACACACCCAGAAATGTGAAATATGAATCCCCTAGGGGCTCTTTAATCAGATGAAGCTGACAAGCAGGACTGGGTAGCATGGGACTAATATTTTGGGAATAAGTGTATCACTATGTCTTCTAGGAAGATCCTGTCAGGGTTTGTCTTCTAAGATGGATCAGAATGAATGAATGTGATAGGAACAGAAAGTGAAAGCTCGTGTTACTTGAAACACATATTGCTTTTAGTGGGTTCCATTCTTACTGACACCTTTGAATTTTATTAGGACAATTAAATAAATGGTTGAAGAGCAGTCCCCAAGATCTCTGTCAGAGAGCTGTGAATACTCTCCCCATAGACACAAGACATCCCTAGCTTCTGGGTGTATGATGTCGCCTTCTAAGGATCGCTCAGAAACGCCGTAAAAGGGAGCGCTCCATCAGCATCTGCCAGCTGATGACTAGAGAGAAATTGTTTGTCCTCTACACCTAGCTAGAGCAAGTCAAGGTGTGCTCTGTGCCATTTTCCACGGTGCAGCCCCCAGCTCCCCATGGGAGTAGTTTTTCTTCCCTGACTTCCCTTTTCTCTCTTCCCAACACCTTTAGCTATCTGCCTCCTTTCTCTTGAGTAAACTAACTGTATTACAGCCTGTTTCTAAATCTGATTCTGGAGGGATACAATCTCAAATGGTGACCAATGAGTACAGTCTCCCAGAATGTAGGTCACTAGAAAGAAGTCCTCTGTTCAGTATAGTTTGGAACACATCTTTGCTCTTGGAAACCCGCCTACCCAATCTTCCTTCAGCCATGCTCCCCACCCGCTTTGGTTGGATTGCTGCCTAAATTTGCTTCAAACAGAGCTTGCAGGTTGCCCACAGAGCTTTAAAGTCTTCTTGGAAAAAGTTCAGTTTGCAGCTCTCTGTGACTTTCTGGGACTTGAACTAAAGCCAGGTAAAAAGAATTGAGGAAAAACATCAAACTCATCCCTTGCCTCAATTTTTCTTCTGTCTAGATTTTTTTAGGTGTGAGGCTTTTGGTGTTCAATATCATCTTTTGGCTATGGCTTCACCCTTCTATTTCTGTCTACAAACAGATGAATTGGCTTTGCATGTGCATAGTCAATTCTTCCTTAAGCATTTTTAAAGAAATGGTCACAACTTTCAAATGTGAGAAATGTCCATAGTTCCTTTAATAAGGGGACAGGATGTTGAAATCTTCCCTCATGGTATGAGACTAGTATATAAGTATCTCAGATGTTCACCATTCCTCTTAGGACCAGAAGATAATAAATGCATGCTGCATCATGTAGATGGGAGCAGAGACACCAATGCAGAGCTACTGGTTTCCTAGTAGAGTCTGCTAATGAGCAGGAGCTCGTTCTAAAGAATCAGACAAATTTCTTCAAATACGTGTCTGCTCATACCTATCCTTCCCCTTCTGCTCACACCCGTCCTTCCCCTTCCCCACTTTCTGTCCTTCTCCCTGAACATTTCTAAGAATTTTGGAGACTCCTGTGTTTAGTTGTGAAAATTGGAGTGGGCAGGCAGACAATAAAGTGAAGTTTTGTTCTTCAAGGATTTCTTGCCTACTCCTATAACCTTAGTGTCTCTCTCTCTCTCTCTCTCTCTCTCTCTCTCTCACACACACACACACACACACACACACACACACACTAGCTTAGATCAGTGCTTCTCAACCTTCCTAATGCTGCTACCCTTTAATATAGTTCCTCATATTGCAATGACTCACAACAATAAACTTATTTTCCATGCTACTTTATAACTGTAATTTTGCTACTGTTATAAGTCGTAATATAAATATCTATTTTTCGAATGGTCTTAGGCAACCCCTGTAAAAGGGTCATTCAACACCCCCCCAAAAGGGTCACCACTCACAGGTTGAGAACTGCTGGTCTAGATGGACAATTCATTCGCTCCAGCTCCTTGGTACCTTTAGAGTGAATATCTAGACTCCAAATTAGATATGCAGTTCACGTAGCTTGTCTCGGAGCCCCTGCTGCACTATGCATTCCAAGAAGTCTGGCTAGCTGGAGCTCAGCTTCTAACCTGGAGCCCAGAGATAAGCACAGGTGCAGCCTGGGAGCTCCTCCAGGCCTTCCTCCCTGTTGGTGGCCTTCCTTGCCACCCTAACAAAGGAGCCAGCTCCGGTTCTGCCTTAGCCCTCTGCTGCCCCTGTAATTGCAGGCACTTTCTGTTTTGTTGAACTGTATTGTTTCATCTCTGCTGCCAACCATGCAATTCACCACCTCCCCTAGTTCCCTGTGGGATCAGAGACTGTCTTCCAGGGAGAATGAGCCATGCTAAAGGACTAGGTCCTTTTTTATGTCAGGGTCATGCTGGCACGTTCTTAACAAAAGACTCTACAATCACATGGGCTTTCTACAACAAAGATTTTCTGACTACACAATAGCCCAGTGCAGGCTCAGGGGTATGACTCCCATGTGAGGGTATGAGCATGTAGGCGTCTGGATTTTCATTAGGATGGTGCTGTTCATCTTAGACTTCTGATAAAAGTGGGTCTTCTACCTATCTGTTGTTTCATTGGTTAATTAATAAAAAAAAATTGCTCGGCCTGATAGGTCAGAACAAAGGTAGGCAGGGAAGACAGAACAGAATGCTGGGAAGAAGGGAAGTGAGTTAGACGCTATAGCTCTCCTCTCCAAGATGGACACAGGTTAAGATCCTTCCTGGTAAGCCACCACCTCGTGGTGCTACATACATTAGTAGAAATGGGTTAATCAAGATGTGAGAGTTAGCCAATAAGAGGCTGGAACTAATGGGCCAAGCAGTGTTTAAAATGAATACAGTTTCCATATAGCTATTTTGGGTAAAGCTAATTGGGAGCCAGGCTGAAGCCTGCCGATCCCATCACTACAGAGTTTTTTATTTCTTCAAGCTAGTGAGGTAAATGTCAGTACCTAAGAGGAAGTCTAGACGGCCAGGCCTCTGCATGGGCTGGACTGAGTCCTATCTCTCTAATCTTATTGCCGTCGCCACGTGTTGGAGCACACCTGGATCTGCTCTATAGCATATATCATTAAATGACAAATCGGACTGGCTTCCAGTAAAGGTGGTAATTGTCATCCCTGCACTGGGCCTTTAACAGGTCCCCCAAAATT
The DNA here is from genome assembly GCF_982192425.1 of Myodes glareolus. Taxonomy (NCBI): domain Eukaryota; kingdom Metazoa; phylum Chordata; class Mammalia; order Rodentia; family Cricetidae; genus Myodes; species Myodes glareolus. The sequence goes on along the minus strand of NC_142029.1, from coordinate 32,760,403 downwards.
TCAAATGTTGGGACTATAGTCCTCAATTTTATATATGGGTGGTGTTTGAAGGTAGGGCATTTGGCTTGTTAATGGTTAATGGTTGTTAATAAGGTTAATGGGGTCATGTGGGTCGGGATCCCATACCATCACTGGTAGCTTCAGGAAAGGATTGAGGGAGACCTGCTTTTGCTCTCACACTGTTCCCTCCCCCTACCATGAATCTTCTCCCTGTGTCTGGATGCAACGCCAAGGCCCTACAGATACCAGTGCCTTGATACTTCATCACTCTAGAACTCCAAGGTAGAAATTATTTTGTCAAATCCACCAGTCTTTGGTGTTTGGTTATAGCAACACAAAATATACTTAGGCACCTGACACAGAGAAATCAAAGTAAGTGTGAATTCTTCAATAAGTAATTCACCACACCACAAGGGTCACCCTTTGTCAGTGGGAACAATCCCACAATTCTGGACGTCTAAGTTGCTTTAGTCTTCAGTGTGGCGCTCCGACAGTCTCTCTCAGTGCTGTTTGAGCAGATTTAAGCAAATAGAAAGTAAACACTCTCTTAGTCCAATTAGCAAACTCAAATCTTAAGTACCTTCTAGGAATAGTTTATCTTACTTATGTGATTCGTGCCAAAGAAAAATACTTGTGGGCCATCTAAATTAATCAGTATGCAATTGTAGATGAATTAAGGCTCTGTCTAGGGTGCTTTTTACTTCCTGTTATTATGGTAGCCTAGCACCTACTGGGCTTTGAATAAAAGTTTGTCTTTGTCCCTGATCCAGTAAGTCATTTCTCTGTGAGTCTGAAGGTGGGGCTTTTATATCCTCTGTTAGGGATTTCAGGGTTGATGCTTGTTTAGTGGTGGCCCATACTGTACCTGATGTTTATAGACATTTTTCTAGGCTTAAAACATCTACCTATACTCGGTGTCCTCTGCTCATTTCCTTAAAAGGATGCAGAGATCAGATTTGTGAGGCCAGAATTCACTTAGCCTCAGGTCATAGCCTTCCAGGGTTCTTCGAGTGCTTCTCAGTGGAGGAAACCGGGGTTCCTCAAGAGTTATTCTTCATCACAAGTTGTAATTTATCTAAAACTCACATTTTTCTGTTTTTAGCATTCTAAATTACATACATTTACTAATTTAATGTAGTTTGTGAGGAACGTGTTCCACGGTGCACATATAAGAGAATAACTTGTAGGGGCTGGTTCTCCCCTTCACCCTGTGGGTCCCAGAGAGCCAAGTCCGCTCACCCAGTCTGGCAGCGAGCGCGTTTGTTCACTGAGTATTCTTGTCCCATCAAAGGACGGTTTCTAGGAAGTAAATGACTAAACTCAACAGAGCGCTCCCCGCGTCCGAATAGAAACCAGAAATGAAGCCAGTGGGTTCTGTCAACACCGATCACTAAGGAATCCAGGGCAACAGTCCTAGGAAGGGCCAGCTAATGTGTTCATGGGATATGTTGAAAACTGTCCAGGAAACAAGGCCCTCGCCATGGAAGTACCCAGAGCTGGCTAGCTTGTTAGGTCAGTGCTGACATGGAAACGGGAGCTGGACTTGTTGGTTTTAAGTGCAGCCAGGTTGTTCCCCACGCCAGTGTGAGTGCTGACACACTCATTCTTCCTCAAGCTTGGCTGGCTTTGACAGTCATTGAGCCTGAAGTCCTTGTCTAATGCTGGCATTTTTCAAACTAAATGAATTTCTTGGATTATTAGGGTGGCAATTCCTTCCAACCCCCTGCCTAGTTCAACTTGATGGCTATTTTCTTGATTGCGTAGGAGTATTCCTGGAAGCGACACTGTCTTCAGGAACACTGGGCTGTTTCACTGAAGACACTATTGTGTATTTAGGCCAAAGTCAAGTATAATGCACACTTTTTTTTTACTCCTTCGCTTTCCCTCCCAAAAGTACAATTGAATCTGTTACGCAGTCTTTTGGGAAAAAACACTTTTTCCCTATCTCTAGATTTTATGTTCTCATATTTAATTGGTATCCCTATAAAATTGTTAATTATTTAACCTCAAATTGATATTTTTAAGGCCTCTTTCTCTGGAGGAAGACTCGTTGCTTCCACCGCTAAGTCGTTCGACGGCTGCTGAGGACGCCTTTACAATCCGTTCGAATGACTGGGCGATAGACAGCTGTAAATAGAACAGTGTGAAAATAAAACAGAATGGCAGCAGGAGTTCAGACTTCTGATGTGTATATCTTTCTTTATGAGTGATGGTTGTAGAACACAGATAGCACTTCCACAATGAACTCAGCATTAAATATCGCTCCGGTGTGACTGCCGAACATTTAGGGCCATTTATCAGCGATCTGCTAGGCTTGAATAATTCATAAATCCTGGAAGTCCAGCCTTTTTGTGATCAAAGGAAAGTAATGCATTCTGTGCTCAACCAATGTAACGCTGTGCAACAATCATTACATGTGCACAAACCCTTGTGTGAAGATGCACGCAGTCTGACTTCCCCTAATTCAGAAGCTAGACAAGTACTTCCCACAAGATAAGTATTTATATCGAACCACAAGCGACTCTTATTTGGTTCATCTAGGATTTGTACATTGGGGTTCTTGGCAATCTCTGTCACTTTCCAAAACAAAGAGGTCGTTCCTGCCACATGTTACCTACATTGATGACATTTTTCAGGAGGCATTTTTGAAAGCCCATTAATTCCATATTCTTCCAAAACTCCTTGATTAACATTTCCAAACAGAATGGTAGTGTGGTCTGATGAGCACACCCATGGTCATGAGAGGTTTCCAGTGTTGACTCACAGATGTGGAAGATCAACTAAAGACTGTGTAGTCTAGGTAGCAAGGAAGAGTCTGGGGCAGCATTGCAATGTGACTTGTTGCCGCCATAGAGTTAGGCAAACGAGAGCCTCATTCTCCCTACCTCCTTTGCTGTGCTATACCTGGGAATTATAACAGGTCATCTCCTGCTTCTGTTGTTGAGATGTTATTGGGAACATAACCATGTGCCTCTATTTATGTATTGTCTAAGGCTGCCTTGAGTGTACAGTGGCAACACTCAGTAGTTGCATAAGAGACAGTGAGATTGTCAAAACCTATACTTAGCCATTTGACAAGTTATTCAAAGCATCCTTCATCCACCGCTGTTTCCCTTCATAGTTGTAGGGTCATGACTGGCTTCCCTCCTCTCATTGTCACAGCCAGAACTGGGCTAAATATATAATTTCTTTTTCAGAAATATCAAAGCATGAAATGCACAAAACCCAGAATGAGTTTGTAGATCCCATGAATGAACCAGTCATTGACAGTATTGTGAATGAACATGTAAATCACCACGAATGAAAACAGTTACTGGAAACCAGCAATCATCAGGATGGATTACCTCTTCCCATTACATTTTCCGTCCCATAATGAGAGCGAATTCTACAATTAGAGCACAGTGCTTATGCAGAGAATGTGTTGCTGAGCATTCTGCCTGCCTTAGTCTCACATAAGGTCCCACGCATGGGTTCATCAGATACACGCTGTATTGCCTAGTATTTATCAGATAATTCCAGGAACTTGGTGAGATATTTAGTACTTACCGATGCAGTGGGAAGCTTATACACTAACGTGTTTGAAAACAATGAAGCAGCTCCTGTATGATGAGGAAGCTGCAGAGGTAAGGGCAGGACCCGATGGCATTTAGGCTCTTTCTGCTACAGGAGTCGGTGATTGGCACTGCGATGTGTTGTGAGACCTGTTCCCATGCTTGGAGCATACGTTTCTAACATCACAAGTATGTTGGCAAATACTCTATCCCAGAACGTTCTTCCCTAAGGAGTCTGTTTGTTTCATGAATTTAGTACTTCCATATAAAATAATCGTGGGGACCACACTCTTGACTACAGTGTCCAGATGCACATTCAGTTCTGCATTTTGCTTAATTTTCTTCTATCTCTTTTCAGTTTGTGTTTTATTTCTTGTATTGTTGACTGCAAGAGTCCTTTTCCTTTTCTTTACTACAGAAGCAAGGAAGAGAATCTGTAGTGGCCAACATCCATGTCATATAGTGCATTTAATCTAAACAGGAGCTAAGTGTTGATACTCTTCCATTTTACAGATAAGGTCATCGTTCATTTTGTTCGAAGGAAAAGAGCTGACCTTCCTGCTCAGCTATGTTGGATTCCAAAGTCCCTTATTGGGAAATGTGTCCATGGTGTCTCTCACTGATAAAGGAGACTCCAAGGAATCAGGGTGTGAGCGTTTTGGCATGTCAGTGCTCTTTATAGCCCATGAGTACAGGACTCAAAGGTTTTCATTAGCCCTTCCTGTGCTCAAGGCTCTGTGAGGGTTGTTGCAGAAACTCAGAGCTAATTCTCCACTCTCCAGAGCCCTCAAGGATCTTCTATTCTAGTTAACAATAAGGGACATAAAGAAGGAAGAGACAACTAAATATAGACTTTAGCTGCTCTGATGGTTGACAGCTTGGCATGTCAGCTCTGCAGGGGTTTCAAGAAGGGTAGGTCCAGTTGGGGAGATGGCTAAGTGGATAAATCACTTGCCCCACAAACCAGAGGACCAGAGTTTAAATACACACACACACACACACACACACACACACACACACACACACACACCACACAAACAAACACACTCACAAAAAATGTAAAATCTGGCATGCATGGCAACCTCTTGTGATCCCAGCATTCAGAAAGCAGAGATTGAATCCCGGGGCAAGCCAGATAGCTAGACTAGCTGGAGTATGAAAGCTCTAGGATCACAGAGAGACCCTTACTCAGTTAATAAAGTGAAGAATGGTAGAGGATGCTATCCAATATTAACTTCAGGACTCTATATTTCCACATATGCACACATGTCCTCAACATACGCATGTGTCTGCACATGTGGGCATGCATACATGTATACCATGTACATATATACAATAAGTGCACAATTTGTGTCCCACACATATATCTGGAAGGGAGCAAGTGTGTAAATAGTATTACAGCTCACCATTCAGGCGAGGCTTGTAGCTGCTCTATGGCAGTTAGTTTACTGACCACCTTCACTATCTTATTTTTCTGTTTCTTAAATTTAGGTCAGTGCACATGGAACCATATTCTGCTTTGCGCAAGTATAATTACATCTAAGGGATATGTGCTCACCTGGCAAAAATCAAGACCTGTGCTTTCCAGTGTCTGCAGCTTCTGCTTTTCCTGGGTTATCTCTGCACTGACCCACAGTGTATGACTCTTACCTGATACAATGAGCATTGGCAGTCACTATCCCCAAAGGAGGAAACTGAGATCCAGGCATAAAGAAGTTCTCTGTGTGTGTATGTGTGTGTGTGTGTGTGTGTGTGTGTGTGTGTGTGTGTGTGTGTATGTGTGTGTGCTATATATATGTATGAATTGTATGTGTATAGGTGTGTTTATATGTGCGTGTGTGTGTATGTGTGTGTGTGTGTGTGTAGGACAAAAGTCAATCTCAAGTGCTGTTCCTCAGGATACTAAACATCTTGTTTTTTGGGACAGAGTCTCTCACTAGCCTGCAACTGACTAAGAGGTTCAGGTCAGCCACTTGGCCAGAATTCCCCATAGATCATCCTGTCCTGATTTCCACAATCCTAAAATGACAAGTGAGATCTTTGGATTTTGGAATTAAATTATTTTTAAAGATTTTAATTAATTAGTAAGAGGCTGAACTGGACCCAAGTATCCTGACCAGTAAGCTAGCTTTTTTTCATAGAAAACAATACTCTCACTCATGAAGGCATGTTCAAACTTCTGTAGAAAATGTGGAGTTAAAACAGATATGTAATCCATTATCCAACATCCATATGTCTTGAAGGATTTGAAACTTGGAGAATTTTAAAGTTTAGAAGATGAAAATTATTCATATATCAATTTTTATAGCATGAAGTCAGTGGGCACTAGAACCACACTTGATAATTAAGCTAGTATTTATGCAGTGGGGTTTGAAAACACCCCTCATAGTGAGAGAATTAAAGACTATGTATACCCATAAATCTAGGACATACTTTGCTGTATATCTGGAATGATTTTGTTGGTGAACTTTCAGAAAGTGGCTGGCTATAGATCTGAACATCACTGTGTCTGAGCGACAGGTGACCCCAGTTCTCTTACCAGTAAGTTGAGGGAATAATGTTTTATGCTTTGTAGATTTTTAATTACAGTAATTATAATGTTAAAACAGGTCCCAGAGGATACTATCATCTGTGTGAGCTGTGGTAATAGTTCTTATTTTTTTCCCTTGGTATTTGGTTATACAGTGTGCCATTTTATGTCAGATCTTTGAATTGTTCCTTAACAACCACTTCCTAAGTATCCTTTGGAGTTTTTGTTTGTTTGCTTATTGAGACAGGATTTCTCTGTGTAGCCTTGGCTGTCTTGGAACTCACACTGTGGATCAGGCTGGGCTTGAACTCAGAGATCTGCCTGTGTCTGTCTCCTGACTGCTGGGATTAAAGGCGTGTGCCGCCACCAGTGCCAGGCCTAAGTATCCACTTTTAAGTGCATGAACCATAAAAAGGAGGCACAGGGAAGTGAAGGAAATTGGAAGGAATGATTATGAATAGCCCATCCTGAGCCAGGCTTCTGAAAACAAACAACAAACCAGTCTGTAGCACAAATGCGGCCTGTCATCCCTTTGTAGAAATAGCAAACTAAATATGTATTTCGTATTGAAATGGATGAAGACAATATTTCATAACAACTTAAAGTTTCGCATGAAACTCATCTTTTGGTGTGCATGCATAGAATTGGAAGCAAGACCACAGCCACCAATATGCTAAGTTTGAAGGATGAATGGCAGAAGTGAATAGTCACCAAGGAGGTCACAGTCCTGCAAGGACAAGTCACCTTCCTGTGCTAGCCTGCCAAAGTTAGGTCACACAGTCCCTGCTGCTTTCAACATCTCTGGCTTCTGACTTAATTGCTATATGCCTTTCATGCCCAGCCTTGCTAAGGAAATCCATTCTTCCAGCTCCCAAGATGACATTGGACTTGTTGGACTATTTTGGCTTTACCTTCTTTATTGCAGAATTTGACCTTCTCTGCTTCCCTTATTACTTCTTCAATGCATGCTATCTTCCACTTTTCCCAGTTCTAGGCTTGGAAGCCAGGTGCCCAATTTATGGCTGACGTTGTAACCTGAGGGAGACAGGGCTGTTGGAAACTCATTTCCTTTCCGTTGTTATTTTAGCCATGTCGAAGATGCCAAAATCCAGCAGAAATAAGGTCTGCCATACCTGTTTCAAAATCTATTTTTGAATTGTATGCCCCTCACCTCACTTAACTGTGCATAGATAAATCTGGGAATGACTCTGAGGCAGCCTGAATTCTTCCTCAGAGCTACTGGTTCTGGTGGAAAAGGTACAGAGTACCCACACTGGGAGTCTGTCACCTCCCTGTCACAAAAGTCTTGATTTGCATGCACAAAACTAGGTCTCTTTATCTCCCCTGCCCTGAAAGATACTAAATTTTTCTTTCACCCCACAGTTATTTTAATGGGAAGTTCAGCTTGGGGTAGGGAGAGGTACATTGAGAAAAGACTTGAGTTATCTGAGAACTTATAACAAAAGAATATTATTCTTGATTCTCTTGGGTAATACATACTTTGGAGTCTTTCAGAATGGTGTATAGAAAGAGAACATTTTTCCCCTTGTGAGTATAATTATATAACTAAATAATTAATTGTCCAGTCACACCTTGACCTTGGCAACAGCTTAAGGTGCAGCTCCGTGGCCTCTTATTATTATTATTCTCTGATATTGATCACCTTAAACACTCATCAGCGCAGTGTAGACCAACATGCATTGTTGCGGTCTTTGCTCGTCTGAGGCACAGCTTCCTCCTCGTTAAGGGATCATCACCTCAGAGCAGTGACAGTAAAGGAAGAGTGTGGAAACTGTTTGATCCACCGCCTCCAAGCTGCTGAGCGTTCCCCAAATGAGGATAGTTGGAGCTTTCCCAAGTATCGGGCACTAGTCAGATCCGTCAGCTGTGCTACACTCTACTATAAAAGAGTGCCCACCCAGGGGCTGAGAGAGGGCTGCTCACTGGTCAAAAGCACTGGCTGCTTATGCAGAGTACTGGAGTTTGGTTCCCAGCACCATGTCAGTCAGCTCACAACCTCCCATAACTCCAGCTCCAGGTGATCTAACACCTTTTGGCTCTATGGCCATATGTAAACACACACACACACACACACACACACACGATAAAAATCCTTTTATTAAAAAACCCTTACCAATAGTGTAGATCTGTTCAAGAAAGTCTCTAGCAGTATATTATTGGTGCATTCATGACTACACATACCTTTAAACTGGTATCTGCAGACGTAATAGTATCATAAAGTAACTTTCAAACATTACATACCAAAGCATGCTAATAAAAATGGGTTTAAATCTGAAGGTTCGTGGGAGTCTTAGAGACTTAGAGCTAGTTGTCTAGTTTTGTGGATGGCAGGACTGGGCAACTGATTTACTCTCACAGCCAGCATGATCGATCGTAAGGTCCAGGTCAAATGGGGTCTGCAGCACTTTTGACTCCCTGACCTGATTCTTCTATCTATGTAATTTCCACTAAAATATTCCTCGCTACCACACCACTCTTTCAAATTTGTAAATACAGAAAACATTTAGGGAGATAATTTCCAAATGTTTACAGCTCTCTGGAAAACTCCACTCCTGTTAAGTGGTTGAAATAGGTCAGTGGTCTGCTGACGGTGCAGACTCTACTTCCACTTCTAGATGGATACAGGGAAGCTAGGAATGAAGGATGCTGTCCTTACCTGTGTTCCCACTCACGTGACCCAACACACAGAACTTGAACTCTCAGGTTGCATGTTTTAGGTCTAGACTTCATGGAAATATTTATGGCTATAGAATCTGGTTTGAGAAGAAAGTCTGCATCTGAGCCTGGGGTAGGGAAGGAGTGTTTCGGGGTTGGAGAGTTGGGGAGGCTGGGGGGGTTAGGGAGTGTTTCCATTCCCTTTCTTTCCCTGAGAGCTGATCATTGAGTGGTGGTACTTATAGATTATGCTAATGTATTGTTCTAACCTGAATGACCAACATCGTGATTTGCATAATAAAACAGGATCTGAGAGATAGATGGGTTAAGGTTGCCACTGGGTTAAAGCGAACCTTAGATTCTAAGTTCAGCATCCTACTACACACCGGGAGTCTGTGCTTCCTTTGTCCTAGGGTCTGAAGCAGCCTTCTGGTCAACAAGGAAGAAAGGAAGAGGACTAGCCACCTGGAATTACTGGTTTGTTTTTTTTTTTGTTTTTTTTTGTTTTGTTTTTGCTAAATTTCTTAATTTTCATTTTAAAATGGATCTTTAAATTTTATTTTATGTGTGTGTTTTAGCTGCACATTTAGCTATGCATTATGTGGATGCAGTTCTCACAGAGACCAGAAGGGGACATTATATCCCCTGGGACTGGAGTTACGCATAATTGTTAGCTGCCATATGAGTTCTGGAAATCTAACCTGGTTCCTCTGGAAGAGCAGCTGATGCTATTTGCCACTGAGTCATCTAAATATACATTTTAAATACATACTATTAAATATTTTTTATAATGGTGCATCTTAATGTATTTCTCATTGCAAATTTTATTTCTTCAGCAAATCTCCTTCCTAAAATATCTAATTCTATAACTGGTACAAACAGTCGCTGCTTTATTGGTCCCATAACATCTAATTAAATTAAATACAATAGTTACAGACTAACTGGCTAAATCAAAAATTGCTACCTAAACAAGTAAGCCTGTGTCATTTTCTTCCCCCATCACCTTTATGTTGTGGCTTATTTCATGGACTTTCAATTCTGTTTCTTAACTAACTACAATTTTAGATTTTCTCAAAAGATTGTGTGTGTGTGTGTGTGTGTGTGTGTGTACACATGTCTGTGTATGTGCTTATGTGTATATTCATGAGCGTGTATGTGGTCAATATTTGTGGTGACCTCATCAATTACCCTCCACCTCATTTTGATTGATGGATGCAGGGTCTCTCAGTGACCCTTGGTCCAGCTGGTGTGGCTAGACCAGCTGACCAACGCACTCAAGGGATCTCTTGATTCCGCACTTCCTGTGCTGGGGTAGAGGCACGTGCTGCCCCTTCAAACCCAGGTCCTCATGCCTGTGCAGTGTAATGGCCAGTGTTCATTTTCCACTTGCCCCAGTCTAGAGTCCCTGGGGAAGAGAGTACCAGCGAGGGCTTTTCTCTATCAGGCTGGTCTGTGGCACGCCTGTGAGCAGGACTGTCTTGATTATTAATTTACGTAGGAGAGCCCAGCCCACTGTGAGCACCGCCATTCCCTGGGTTTGTGCCCTGCGCTGTGTAAGAATGGAGTAAGTGAGCTGAGCAGTAGGCATGAGTATATTCATTCTCTAACTTCTCTTGCCTGTGGATACTTCAAGCTCTTACTTTGACATCCCCATAATGATGGACAGTGAGTCAAATCAACCCTTTCTCCCTTCGAGGGGCTTTGGATGCTCTATCACGACACCATCACAGAAACTAGGACACTCAGCCAGCACTTTGCTCATGGAGTCATCTTTCCAAACATTTTTGCAATCAAATGTTAAGGTTTATGAACTCTACAGTTCAGGGGAAAAGGATATGAAGGTGTACTTACCTTCTGTCCATCTTGAATAACTTTAAATGAATTACCTCTTTTCAAGTTCCCAGGCTGGAATCTGAGTTCTTTTCCACCTGTGTTTAAATGTTGGGGTTTTTGTTTGATCTTCTCTCTATTGCCTGTTTCTAGGAATGGGTTATACTAATTCTCTGAGCCTCATATATCAATGTTAAAGACATTCTGAGTGGTTGGTTGGTCTGTGCCGCCATTTTATTGAGATACAGGAATCTGGAATCCTTGGACTCCCAGCTGCAAGCTTTTGTATCTTGAAGTGTCTCATAATTGGATGGCTGGTGTCTAGCTGTCCCTAGGTAGTTTTTAAACAGAAGGTAGTCCTAGGAAAAGATCAGGAGGCTGAGATTTTTAACCTCAAGCTCCACATCTGTTAAAGGAGAGGGATGAAGATTCAGTTAATCACCACTAGCCTCTAGTGTCCTATCTTTCAGCTTTTCTAGGTCACGTTGTCCCGTGCAAGGTTTGTACTCAGGAAACACATAGCTGTCTTACAAGAGAATCACTGAGAAGAAGGGAATCTCTTAATGTTTTAGTATGTTTATGATTTTGTGCTGGGCCGTGTGTGGGCCAGAATCTGTTAGCCTCTTTAAACAAGACTCACATAAACCTCAGAGGCGCATCTGAATAGCTGAGCATCTGGCGGTTCATGGCGAATGCTGTGCCTAGGCCTGAGGGCCCTGTCTCTTCCCCATTCTCCCTGTGAGTCTCTTCCATCACCTGCTTGTATGCACCCCCTGTAACAGCTTTTGCAGTACAGCAGTTTTGTGAGTCACTTGAAGACATTTTTCAAACCAAGGAATGGAATGGATCATGGGCACCTTGATTTATGCTCTCAATCAGAAAAGGTCCCACGGTCTGGATTTAGCCTGGCATCTAAGGTAGGCAGTAGTTTCATGGCACTGAGCTCTTAATAATAGAGGTCTTATTCCATTTCCAGTGGATAAACAGAGCTCGGTGGAATTAGAAAACCCCCACCTGCTGTGGGGGTGATTGGGGAATCACCATTGGTTGCTAGTTGGGAAAACCCTCAAATTTTGTGTCCACTGTCCTATAATAGAAAAGAAACAGTCTTAGTTAGGGTTTCTGCTGATGTGATGAAACATCATAAACAAAAAACATGTTGAGGAGGGAAGGGTTTATTTGGCTTATATTTCCATATTGCTGTTTATCATCAAGGGAAGTCAGTACAGAAATTCAAATAGGTTAGGGACCTGGAGTCATGAACTGATACAGAGGCCTTGGGGGCTGCTGCTAACTGATTTGCTTAGTCTGCTTTCTTTTAGAACTCAGGACCACTAGCCAAGGGATAAAACCAACACAATGGACTGGGCCCTCGTACATCAATATCTATCTTTTTTAGGGTTTTTATTGCTGTGAACTCTTACAAAGGAAAAACATTTAATGGGGTAGCTTACAGCTTCAGAGGTTTAGTTTATTATTGTAGCAAGAATAATAAAAACCCAGAGACAAATATTGGGGTTCAACCTGAAGATCAGAAAAACAAAGCAGTCAAGCTACTAGAGAGCCCCTACCCCAGTGAAATCTTCAGACTGAAAGAGAGTGAGTTCCTGTCTCATCCTGCCTTATATTCCTCTCTAGTGCTGGGATTAAAGGTGTCCACCACCACACCCTGGTCTCTATGGTTAACTAGTGTAGCTGCTGGGATTAAAGGTATGTGTGCTACTACTGCCTGGTCTGTATGGCTGACTAGTATGGCTGTTTTGTGTTCTGACTTTCTGGCAAGCTTTATTTATTAAAATACAAATTAAATATCACTACCCATTATTATTGTTGTTATAGTGGGACCCGGCAGTGTGTAGGCAGACATACTGCTGGAGAAGTAGCTGAGAATTCTACATCTCAATCCAGAAGCAGTAGGAAGTGAATTGACTCCACCGAGTAAAGCCTGAGCAAAGGAGACCTCAAAGCCCACAGTGACAGTCTGCCTCCCAAAAGGCCATACCTACTCCAAGCCCATCCCCACAGTGGCAGACTTCCTCCAACAAGGTCACACCTACTCTAACAAGGCCACACTTGCTAATAGTGTCACTCTCTATGAGCTTATAGAGGCCAATTATGTTCAAATAACTGCAATCACTAAGAAAATTCCTTATAACCAGATCTAATGGAGACATCTTCTCAATTGAGGTCCCCTTCTTTCAGATAACTATTTGTGTGTCAAGTTGGCATACGACCAGCCAGCACAAAAGCTGAACTTGCTTTTTCCCCATGCTTTCGCAGGTCCCAAACCTACCATATAATAATTCTAGTGATAGTTGTGCAAAGAAACATCAGAGAAGAAACAAAGCGAGAATATTCAGAATAGTAACCTTTATAAAAGCCTCCAGCTAGCAGCAGTCCCCTATCAACCAAGAGAACTTAGACAACAATGAGGACACTAAGAGAGACTTACATAGATCTAATCTACCTGGGAAGTGGAAAGTAGAAAAAGACAAGATCTTCTGAGTAAATTTGGAGCATGGTGACATTGGGGAAGCGTTGAAGGGGAGGGGAGAGGCAGGGAAGGGAGCAGAGAAAAATGTAGAGCTCAATAAAAATCAATAAAAAGAAAGTAAAAAAAAAATAGGGTTAGGGTTGGAGAAATGGCTCAGCAGTTAAGAGCACTGACTGCTCTTCCAGAGGACCCGGGTTCAATTCCCAGCACCCACATGGCAGCTCACAACTGTCTGAAAATCCAGTTCCAGGGGATCCGACCCCTTCACACCAATGCACATAAAATAAAGATAAAAAAAATAAGAAAAAATAGGGTTAGGAAGTCATGGTGTGGTCTTCAGTCCAACAAGGAATACTCTATGACTGTAATTCCCAAAGAACAAAACAAACCTCAGAGAACATTGAGCAAAGTCCAGAGACATTATTTTATGACTTGAGTATTAAATGGGACCTATTGTTATCTGAAGAGTGAGGGCCTGTAACACTGGTAAGGGTCTTAGAGTGAGTGCATGGGCAGTGCCCATTACAAGAGCATTATCTGTCTGAAAAATTAAGGTTAAAAAAACTCATCTTGTTGTCACTGAAATGATTGAACAATAACCACATCAAAAATTTGCAAGAATCTCACATTTTCATATGGGGGAACACTCAGTTTCCAAAGACTGTGTGTATACTAGCTCACACCATAAAAACGAGAAAGATGAAAAATTAATTAACACTGAAGTAAACACAGTTACCTATGGGAGAGTGGGAGAGAGTTTCTGGCAAAGGCACAGGTGAGTTTCAAGGGTGTTAGGAGAATTCTCTTTCGTGAGGCTGGGGAGATAGCTCACCAGTTAAGAGCACATTCTGTTCTTGCAGAGGACCTGGGTTCAGTGCTCAGGGCCCACATGTCAGCTCACAGCCATCTGTAATCCCAGCTTCAGAGGATCTGTCACCCTCTACTGGTCTCTGCAGGCATGGCACGCTCACAGAGCAGATACATATGTGCAGGCAAAATATATACACCTATTCACAAAATTATCTGTGTGTACAGTGAAAGATGGTTGAACAAAGCAAAGCAAATCTTTGTGGAGCCATAGTGAGTGAGTCTGAAGGTGTTGGTGGCCTCTCTTTCTTGGGGACATTCATTAGAAACAGATAGCATGGAGCACCTAAAAAGTGGTTTGTGGAATGTACTTCTAATAGTCTCAGAAATATGTTTCCTATCTCCTGAAGAGTCACATAACATAGCTAAAAAATTTCCAGCAAAATTATAAACTCAAAACTTCTCACAGTGAAATGTCCACCAAAGGACCTGGAGTCTAGAGGATGCATTTGGTACGAAGTAGGAGAAACAGTCTCCTCTCTGCTGTTACGTTTATTAGATGATTTCTCTGAGATGAGGGTTCAAAGGACAGGAGTTGGATGGTGAAGAGAACAGCCTTAAAACTGTCCAGCTGGAGTGACACTTGGCTGTGGGGATCCTTGTTTGTTGGAGTCTGAAACACCCCTGCTCCCTCCACATGCACCCTGAGTGCTCCTAATTTCTTGCTTCACTGTTTGTAAGTAGGGGGAGGCAGCATTTCCCTTTTCTGTAAGTTGTGCTCACCTGATTCAGACAAATGCCACTTGCTTCTTAGTCTATATCTTTCTAATTGTTCCCATTCAGGATAGATTTTCAAGTAAATTCTTCTATAGAAGATGGAACCAGGTTCAGAGTTTGTTATCTACTTTTTAAGTGTTATCCTGTTCGTCCTGACATCTTTGGTGTATGTCATTTCTTTCAGTGTGTGCCACATTTTCAAGAGAAGGCAGGAAATCAATGTAAATTTTTATAAAATCAAAATGCATATTAAGATGGAGATATCCTTTAGAAATAGCTAGCTGTTCATTGCTGTTCCTCTTTTCATTCCCACACCCAACATGCACGGATCGTCCTGTATTTGCACACCCAACATGCATGGATCGTCCTGTATTTGCACACTGTTGGTGTTGGCAGCCCTTGCCTGATCAGGTGGCATTCTGCATGCTTACAATATTTTATTTATGAGAACGCTATTTTCTGTGAAGTTGAAACCTGTAACTCCATGTTTCCCACTCACTCTTAGCCACTTCATTTCATCCATATTAGGATGTGATCAGTTTCATTTCCTCTTTGGCAATCAGCATATGCTAATTAGCACATTACCAGGAATTCCCTGAAGTCTACATAGCTGTGTGGGTTTTAGGCTTAAATTAGCACGGATGGGCCGTCACAGCAGGTACATGTCCCATGGGAAAGCCTTGCCTTCATCCCTGGGGGAGTCTAGAGCTGCTAGAGACAGCCTTCTCCACACCAGAGGGAAGAATCATTACAGATAAGCCAAGAAATTGGCTCAAAAATGGCTTCCTCTGTCATGTTCTTTAAGACCCTTCTCTCGGGTGAGCAGCTTTCGTCTCTACCAGGGGCCTTCTTGACTGAGGAAACCATGAAATTACACCCAGTTGGAATCAGTTCTGAGTGGCCAGTGTATTGGAAGGAAATGAGCATCATGGCACATATGTTGTATTGGTTAAGACAAAAATGGTGACGTAGAGACCAAGATGGAAAGAATGCAAATTGATGTCTTTATATGGAAGAAATGGACGCAACATTCACGCAAGGGCTGAATCTTGACTATCACATGTATTGCTTGGTTTTGAGAGTCAGGATTAATCTGCAAAATGGATTTTTTTATGGCACAGCTAAATTGCCTATCCCACCGTTGTTAACTTCTTTTCCCACCAAGACACACTACACAAAACCCTCGAAACAGCAGAGCACCTCTCCGCCCACTTGCTTTTCACCAAGTCACTCAGTTCCTTCTCTCCCAGACCTCATTATTCAGACTGCTGTCCTCCCAGATCACCTCGTGCACACCCCGCCTCTGTCCTCTTCCAAGGTGACACAAGCCCATTTTTCACTTGCAAGAAATATTTGGGCAGAAGGAACACAGATTATTCTAGCTGCGACTAGAGGGAAACGCTTTCAGTCAACGTTGGTTAAAATGTGACAGCCAATGGAGTTCTAAAAATACATGCTTTTAAGTGAATAGGTGATTGAACAGGTGATTAAAGTGATTTGTGGGAGTTTTAATCCTTTCCCACCAGCACAATACTGTTTTCAGTCTTTGGATCAGGGCTCACATACACACTGTCTGCTCCCAGGCTGTCCTTGATGGAACACACTGCCTCCCGTTTGTAATTACTTCTGTAAGGTTAGAGCTGACATGGAAAGGTGGGATCATAGATAAAAAGGAACGTGACTGCCCTCTGTGTATCCTTGTATCTGTAACTTTAAGTATATGCAGGGCAGAGGCAATGTCATGGATGGCTCGACACAGCTGTCACTTTGAAAGGGAGACTTGCGCATTTTATGTTTTTCTTGCCTACTTTACTTTTTTGTTTCTTCCTGTGTAGTTGGGACAAGGAGGGGAGTCCTTGAGAAGAAAGATCTAATTTTGCAGCATTGTGATTAGGAAAAGCAAGGTCAGCCCTTCCTGGCCTTGGAGTCCGATAAGCAGGCACAGAAGCATCATGAAATTTTCAGAAACTTGATGTGAGGCCCAGAGATGGCACAGTCCCCTCTTCTACCATAGCCATGTCCCTTCATGCTCAGCAGCCCTGCTCTAGTCTTTTACGGAGCTGCTTAATAAAGATGAAGGTCTTGGGTTGTTACTGACTGAAATAGGGTGTCTGGGTGCTTTGGGTTGAGGAAACTGGACAGAGAAGCAAGACTTCAAACTTCTTTCTTTCTCTTTCTCTGTCTCTGTCTCCGTCTCTCTCTTTCTCTCTTTCCTTTCTTCTTATTTTTGTTTCTTCTTGAGACAGTGTTTCTCTGTGTAACCTTGGCTGCCCCTGAAATTTGCTCTGAAGACCAGGCTGTCCTTGATCTCACAGAGATCCACCTGCCTCTGCCACCTGAGTGCTGAGATTAAAGGCGTGCATCATCACTGTGTGGGTAAGACCCAAGAGTTCAAATTTCTTAAGTGCAGATGCTAGCTAATAACTTTTCTCAGATATTGTCCTCCCAAAGGTTGGGTATTTGTCTGTGAGTGGGGGTGTAGATGTGGGGGCGATGTTGTCTGAATGGCCATTTGGAAGAAACTCTTGAACTATGCCGAAAATATTTGTAGTATTTCCATATTAATTCTTTTTCTTTAAATTTTAATTCAACCATTTCCCCCACATCCCTTGCTCCTCCAATCTAAACACTTATCAGGACTCTGTGTCTGATGACACTCACATTTGAATTCTGATTGTGTTAATAATTTAAACTGCCTGAAAAGAAAGCTGAATGGACTGAAAAGCTACTCAGAAACCCATTTCAGTATAGAACGAGATGCTGCTAACAGCCTGGGGTGTACATGTGTTTCCTTTGCAGTAGTACAGGAGACCTCTGGCGCTGGCTAAATTTCTCTCTCTGGGGACATGTGTCACCTGTAATGCCAAGCAGTTTTCCTCTGCCTACCAAAGCAAGTCAGCTTCTTGAAAATGGAACCACGCACCCTTGCAGGGAATGGTGCACCTGTTTGGGCCCCTGCCTGCAGGTCTTTTCCTCAGTGTTGAAGATTCTCTTCAGGCACTGTTTGAGAATAGACCTTTCAGTTATGATTCATTTCTGTAGAAAGACAAAAACTATTGGCAAAAAGACACAAAGAGAATGAACGAGAACTCCTGCTTATCCAGACAGATATTCTATGTAAAGGAAGAATAAAGAATCAGACAGATGACTCGAGTTCAAAGCACTTCTGCTCTTTCAGATGTCCTGGATTTGGTTCTCAGCAACCCCATCAGGTGGCTCACAACTGTGTGTCACTTCAGTACCAGAGGCTCTGATGCCCTCTTCTGGCCTTCACAGGCACCTGCTATATTTGTTGCAAATAAAGTCAGGCAGGCAAAACACCCACATACATACAGTATAATGTTATGCATAACCAATCTTTAAAATAAGAGAAAAAATGCTTTTAAATGCTTTTATGAAATTTTATAATCCTTTAATAATCTTATGAGCTACTGACGCCTGCTTACTAGAGAGACATGGAGGAGTAGAGACTATTCACATCTAGAAAACAGCATAGCGAGGGCTCCCATCCTGCATGCTGGCTCACCTTCACACTCTTAAGCATTTGTGCCATGTGTAACCAGCCATCAAGGTTATTCTGCATATTGTCAAGCTGAAAAATATTGGAACTATCAGGATAGTGATTCTTTCACCCTTTCTTCCGTGTAGATATTTATCTGAGAGATGAGGGGTAACAGACATCTCATATAACAACCTTGAAGCCCCCATTTTTATGCTAAATTGTCTTCGATTTATCGGCTCTGAGAAGTGAGTCTTGATTCTGTCCCTATGTGACAGAGAGGATAGGGAAGCTGTCACGTGTCACTCAGGAACCTCAGGATAACTACTGATCACTTAGAAGAATTTCAAATCTATGTGTAGGGAGCAATTGATGTCGTTGCTCATAGTTGGTCTTGTGAGCTCTGAAGTTATCCCCACAGGTCTGGGAGTCATATGCCTGTGGAGGCCAGAAGGGGTGGCCTGAAAAGTCACCCATGCACCTTCTGGAAGCATCATCATTGTCCTCTGCCTTGTGCTAAATTGTTTCTAATTCTCGATTTCGATTCTGATTTTATTGGCTTAGATGTTGCACTTCCTCCCATTGTTCTACCCTAACCTGTTCCTCGTGGCAGGAACTGTCTGGGGGTACAAACCTCCTCACAGTTGTGCCCTTCACAGCGTCCATCCTGTCTTCCGGCTCCTCCCAGAGGAGTTCTTCTAGGTCTTTCAGGTCCTTTCATAGGCCTTACACCAGCTGGAATTTATCACGGCCCATTGTAAATGTGTTAACCTGGGACAGCCACAAAGCTTAAAATGATGAATCTTCTCATCCCGTTATCCTGTGTTTTGATTTTTGAGATTTAGCTTTTCAATTTCTGTAGCATTTCCTACATTGTAAATGAGGCTCCTGAATAAACATCAATATTTATTTCAGTACTTTTATATTGGATTGCTCCCATGAATATGATTATCTTATCTTTTATAACTAGGTAGTTCTATTTCATAGAGATGCCATCAATGTATAAATAGATGTAATATATTTATGTATATAAATACGTCATTTGAAAACAGTCTTATTTTTGAAACCTACTATTAACACAGATTTTTAGCTGATTCCAGAGAGTGTTGTTTTATTGAGTTTTTCCTGTCCAGAACTTAAAATTCTCCATCTACCTTGGTCACTGCTACCAAAATCCCCCACTGAGGTTCGTTCCTTGGTCTGCTGTTCAACAGCTCAGCAATTTGCTCATTAGATATTAGCCATGTTTGTTTTCTTGGTATTATTTTTTAAAACATGAAAACAACTTTGGAAAGTCTGATATCAGTATTGCTCATGGATTCATATTCATGTCAATATTTAGGAATTTTGGTGTGGGTCATGTTTTAGGAGCCATGGAATGGATTCTGTCTTCAAAGCAATGTTCCGTGCATAGTCTCCCCCTTTGAGGGCACAGTGGTGAATTTTGTGTCTCACTGGTCTGAGATCTGATCCCAGCAATCTCTGAAGGAATTTATTCATGGACTGAAAAGTCACAAGCCACATACATACAATGAATAATTATGTATTATGTGCTGTACATTAAAAATGACAGTCAAAAGAGATATTAAAATAATAGTCATATTTTATGGTTATAAATACAAATATTATGATAGAATATATTTTGTGATATATAATCTTAGATATCTATATAATCTATATAATTTATGTTATATCTAATTATAATATAAATTATATGAGATATAGTTATAATATTTTTTGACAGTTTGACCTAAGTTTTTGAATCATTTTTATGCTTATAAGGTTTTGAGGTAAGAATTGTAACTTGAATAGGATAATTAACTTTTTCTTTAAAACACATTTATCATTGAAGTCAAGAATTGAATTTAGCAAAATCCTTCCTCTTAACTGTCAAGAACAGTATTAGTTGGTAGTGATGCAAAAATATTGTAAAGGACCTAATGCTTTCATTATGTTTAGAACTCGATTGTAGAATAAATTAATAACATGCATTGAATACTATAAAATATACTCCTATTTTAATTTTGTGGGTAGTTTTATTATTTTATTTTCCCCTTTTATTAAAAGTAGATTCTTTTCACATACAACATATCCTGATTACAGTTTCCCCTCGCTCACCTCCTCCCAGTTCCTCCCCAGCTCCTCTCCCACCCAGATCTACTCCCTTTCTGTCTCTCATTAGAAAAGAACAGGCTTCTTCCATTGCATACCTTTAGCTCTCTTGTGGGTCTCTGTATTTGCTTTCATCTGCTGCAGAAGAAAGCCTTTCTAATGATGGTTTAATAAGGCACTGATCGATGAGGATATCAGAATATCATTAGGAGTCATTTTATTGTTACTTTTTTGCCAGTAGTATTTGGTTTTATCCTAGGTCTCTGAGCTATCGAGTCCTTTGGTTACTGGCCATTCAAGTAGTATCAGCTATGGTTTCCCTCTCATGAAGTGAACTTTAGGTCAAATCAGACAATGATTGGAAACTTGCCACCATTGCCCTATTTTGTTTTGCAGTTGGACAGGTTGTAGATCAAAGGTTTTGTGGCTGGGTTTGTGTTTATATGTTGTCTGCAGAGAACCTTTCTATATTAAAGATACTGTGCCAACAAGTTCAAGGCTATTCCCCACTCTCTCTTCTATCTGGTCAGTATATCTAGTTTTATGTTGAGGTCTTTGATCCTTGAGGAATTGAGATTGTACAAGATGATAAGTATGAATCTATTTGCAACCTTATGCATGCAGACATCCAAAAGAAACTTGTAAATATTCTACTAATGGAAGATACATGCAGGAGTGATAAGATTGCTGGGATAGAATTTCCTACGACATCATCGCCCATTTGCATGGTAACATGGGCTTTGGCATTTCCTCATTATAGAACTCAACTTAAAACATGTTCATGGAAGGATCCTCATGTCTCATTATGTAGCCCAAACTGGCTTAAAACTCACGGCCTTTCTGCTTCCATCTCCTCCATACTAGCATCATGGTGTGTCTCCACCGTATCCAGAAATTAATACTTTTGAAACTGTCATTTGTTTATATCAATGATAGAGATGTTGTCCTTACCTAGGGAATAAATGTCTGAGAATATTTCACTCAGAGAGAGATGAAGTAACAGTCTAGCAAGACTTTTCTTTGTTTTGCCATCAAAGTGCCCAGTTCCTTTCATTCGCCCCCTGGGGTGCTGGATTCCTCAGAGTCCTTCACTGTTTGCATTTGGTGTTGATAATCAGCCAGCCCTGCTTTGTGTAGTTATGTTGCTATTATTCTACCTTAAGGCCGTGTGAATCTTTTCTGTTTTGCAAATATAATCAAAAGCTATTTCTAAGCCAAACTTGCACCATTCAAATATGTTTTGCCTACTTATCCCTTATCATGAGGATAAAGTGATTGACAGAGTTAAGATTTTACTTTCCTAGGGGTCTTTTTTGGGTCTATTTGTCTAAGAATAAATCCATTCATACCTGCTATGTTCCAGCCATATACCTTAAATTAACTTTATTTCTAGGTAAATATGTTAATTATTAACAACTATTAAAATGCACAAATTTCCATATTGTCAAGCTGAATGTATTATCATTGCCTTATTGAAAACTTTAATGAGAACATCTTTATATAAGTGATTTTTTGTTATATTAACAAGATGGAACAATTTATAGCATTGTCTAGTGTTGTCATTCTGGTATGTTCTGGATATGGTGTGGTTGCCTTGTGCTGTGGTTGAGAACATGCCTATAAACTTTTATCAACCACAGTGTTTGCAAATATTCATGGTGCACATACATAATTGTATAGATTATATACATAGTGCGAGACTCAGATCACAGACACAGAAAAATCAACTCAATAAACATTTCTATCTCTCAAAATAGTATTCATTTTTATGTTCTTCAAGTAATTTTTAAATATACCATAGGCAGTTTTAACATTTTCCCCACTCTGCTCAGGAAGAACTAGAGATAATCATTAAACTCTTTTCTGCTCTCTCTTCCCTTTCCTCTTTCTTTTTTTTTTAGTTTTTAAATATTGTTTTATGTATATATAGATTTTGCATACATGTAAGTCTGTGTATCATGTGCTTGCAGTGCTCACACTGACCAGAAGAGGGGATCAGAACTCCTGGAGGTAGAGCTACAGATAGTTGAAAATTGCCCTATGGGTGTAGGGAACTGAACCCAGGTCCTCTGGAGGAACAGCCAGTGTTCCTAAGCCCTAGAATGTCTCTCCATCCCTACACTTCCAGTGTCTGCTCTCCAAAATCCATTTTCCTCTATGAGGTTAACTAATCAGTTTTCACAACTGTGTGAGAACATGCAATGTTTTTATCTATATTGAGCTCATCTTTCTGAAGGCCTTCCACGTGTCCAGTTCCATCCACGTGTCTGCAGATAACTGAATTTCAATTTGTTACAGCTGAATAATATTATATACACATCTATGAAGGATGTCTATATTAACTCCATATTTTATCTGCAGCATTTGTCATTTGGTATAATGAGTTTATCCCCAGTAAGAAGAGTAGCTGGAACTTAACGTGTTCTACATGCGGGGTTTTGGTTTTAGTTGATCTTTTGGAATTTCTAGATTGTTTTCCGTAAAGGCTGCACTAATGTGCACTTCCACCAACACTGGCTAGGCTATAGGTGTTCTCATGTCTGCATCTAACATTGCTTGTGTTTTGTCCTTCCGTTTGCAGCTGTTTGAGCTGCCGCAGTTTGATATCTCATTGCACCTTTGACTTGCACTTTCCAGATGACTAGAAAAACCGAGCAGTTCTTCCACGCAGTCAATGCTGTTTTGCACTTCTTTTGAGAAAGGCCTCAAGTTCTTTGACCCATCTTTATTGGATTACCTGTCTTCTATGGTGTTCAGGGCTTGAGTTTCGGGCTAAATTCAATATCAATCCACTGCCAAAGGAACATTTGGCAAGTATTTTCTCCCATTTTGTTGTGGGCCCCCGATTCTGTTACTTTCTTTGTAATTTGGGGGTCTCTTAATAATTCTCCCCCTTGTCTATTTTTACATATTTTGTCCTAGGTCATTGAGTTTCTTTCTACACTAAAATTTTTGAAGTGTTTCCTGGTATATGTTCTCTAGTCCATAGTAACTTCATAGTTTCTGACTCAACGTTTACATCTTTGGTCTGTTTTTAATGGTGTGGATGTAATGAAGAAGGCAGGGTTATAGTTTTACTCTGCCCATGTGTATTCAATTTTGCCAGAAGAGACAATGGTTTGACTGATTGTGATCTTGGTACTGTTGCCAATACCAGTGGGTTGTATGTCTTTGGGGAGGGCTTGGTTCCTGGGTTCTCCTTTTTGATCCATTGGTTTATGCATCTGATTTTTATGCCAGTGTCATATTTTTGGTTACTGTAGCTTTGTAGTGTTTTTTCACATCAAGTACTGTCTTGACTTTTGATTGATAAATCAATTAATTTGCTTATTTATCCATTGGGAGTCCATGTGAATGGTAGACTTGAGCTTCCTATGTCTGTTAATCACGTTATTTCTATTTTAATTCAGAGGTCTCCATTGAATTTACAGATGGCTGTGAGTACGCCATCACTTCCACAGTGTTAACGTCTCCACAGATAAGGGGTTGCTTCCGTTTTTGTGCGTGTCCTATATAATGTCTTTCACCAGTATTATGATTTTGCATGAATGTAATGTTTTTACATTTGTTCCATTTATTCTTAAATATTTTATCTCTAGATCTCTCATACTGTAGAAGGTGGCTTTCTTAATTTGTTTTTCAGCTGGTTTATCATTGCTGTACACACGGTTATTTATCTTGATTTCACAGCCTGTAATTTTATTGAATTCATATCAACATCCTAACAGATTACTTTGTTCATAATATATTTTAGGTTTCAACACTTTTAAATTTTAGAATTTCATATAATTTTTTTCAGTATGCTTTTGGATGAAAATCTCATCTTGGATTTTTTTCCAGCACATTTTCTTTTTTTAAATTGATTTTTATTGAGCTCTACATTTTCCCTCTGCTCCCCTCCCTGCCTCTCTCCTCCTCTTCAGCCCTCCCCCAAGGTCCCCATGCCCCCAATTTACTCAGGAAATCTTGCCTTTTTCTACTTCCCATGTAGATTAGATCTATGTATGTCTCTCTTAGGGTCCTCATTGTTGTCTAGGTTCTCTGGGATTGTGATTTGTGGGCTGGTTTTCTTTGCTTTGTGTTTAAAAACTATGAGTGAGTACATGTGATAATTGTCTTTCTGTGTCTGGGTTACCTCACTCAAAAGTGACCAAGAGCACTGGCTCCTCTTCCAGAGGTCCTGAGTTCAATTCCCAGCAACCACATGGTGTCTCCAGCACATTTTCAATGGTCTTATAAAACATCTCTCTTTGGTAACTCTGCTACCTGGTTAGCTAGTTAACCCATTTCTGTTTCTGTCTCTTTTACTTTTGACTTTTAGTTACCTGGCTAATAACATCAGTAGGCAATAAACTTAATCTTGATTTATAGGCCATGGCTACTTTTACTGCTGCCTCTCTATTGCTATGTTTCTGCCTCTCAGTTTTACTGCCAGATTGAGTTATATCAGAATAGACATACCTCTCCCCATTAGTTATAGATGTAAATTATAAACATTTTAAAGCAAAAGCAGGTATGTGTTTTCCTAAATAAAAATTTATTCATGGGGCTGGAAAGATGGTCGATGTTTAAGAGAACTTGCTGCTCTCAGAGAAGACTCAACTTTGGTTTCCAGTGTCCACATTGAGAAACTGACAACTGACTGTAACTCCAGAAACAGAGGATCTGACACCTTCTTCTGACCTCTGCAGGGACCACCACACACATAAAATAAAATAGTAAACCTGCTTTAAAAGTTATTCATCATTCCAAATGCCCAGGTAAGATTAATTGAAATTACCTGAGATCAAGGATGAGACATGAAGTGTATTCCATTTGTTTCTCTTGAACCCTGCCTTGGACACACACTTACACTGAATGCCTGGGCCTGACACGGGTGTGTACAGTGAGACCATGCCCCTGACATACATACATACATACATACATACATACATACATACATACATACACTGAGCCCTCTCCTGGCACACATTGAACATTTTATTCTCTTACATACACACACACACACACACACACACACACACACACACACACACTGAGCCTATGCAACCCCTGCATCCTTTTTTCCACTGAACTCTTGGAGTACGGTTTTCCATGTGGAAATACTCTTATTATTCTGAAGAGTGGGAAAGAAAAAAATGAAAAATTACAGTAAATACCATTTATTGATATTTCCTACTTGCTCACTCTAAGCTGTCTTCTTTCAAATGTTTAAATTACATTCTGCAGAGTGTCTGTTCCATCCAGTCTCCTTTGTGTCTCCTTGCTTGTGCAACCCTCCCTCACACACTAAGTACATGAACTCCTAGCGTGGTTGCTAAGTCTGGTGACTGAGGTCTCAAGAGAAAATAAAAAAAACAGCAAAGAATCAGATTGGTCAGAAGAACATCAGTCGCCTCCAGTGTCCTTGGTACTGAAGGATGCACATGCACTCTTTGTTCGTGTCGGAAGCATGTACCACCCTTGGCTGTGGCATTCGGGAAGGAGTGTGGACGCCGTGGCTGAAGTAGGCTATTTTTCACTGTTAGAGGCGAACAACAAATCCCTTCTTTCCACACTGTTTTTTCTTAGAAGTAGTTGCTTTCTCCCCATCCCACTCTTGGGGTCCCTCACGACACTTTTTTAGTGGTTCACCCATACATCTAGGTATTTGATCTCATGATGCAGAAAGACAAATGACTAAATATCATTATTTGAGAGCTGAAGTTTTATCATTTCAGAAAGAAAGTCCACTTTTCTTCCGACAAAGTCACACGTAGTGGTGTGCACAGTCATTTTACGCCCGAACAATGTCCTTTCGAACCAGTCTTATTTGAAAGCATAACAGTAGAGTTCACTTTTTATAGGCTAAAGAAAAATAAACCTAAGCTAAGAGGCATTAAAGACAGGACTGAATACATACAGCCCTTATATGAAAATTATGTCCGTCTTACTCTTTTATTACCCTATTTAGGGTATTTTAAGAAAAATTAGAAATGCCTTTGCAACTGAACAGTTGAGATTCTGAAGAAGAATATAGTGACTGCATGTGCACCTGCCACCACTTGAAGAAACAGAATACTATGTTGGGGTTACTGGGGAGAATGCCTCTAATCCCAGCACATGGGAGAATAAGGAGCAAAGATGGTGAGTTTGAGGCCATCACACGCTATATGCAGCATTTGTCTGTCTTACCCCCTTGTTGTTCTTAAATATTTCTTTGAATTTTTACAACCTCTAGGGCACTTCCTAGCTGTCTTAATGTTCTGTTGCTATGACTACATGGCAGAAGACACCATGACCATAGTAACTCATATAAAGAAAAGCATTTAATTGAGGCTTACTTATGTTTCCGAGGTTTAGTACATTATCATCATGGTGGGGAGAATGATAAGCAGACTTGGTGCTGGAGAAGTATCTGAGGGTTCTATATCCTGCCCTGCACACAGCGTGAAGAGAGTACCACGGGGCTTGGCTTGAAACTCTCACCCTGGTGACACCCTTCCTGCAGCAAGGCTACACCTCCTAATCCTTCTGCCACTTACTGATAACTAAGCATTCGAATACATGAGTCTGTCGGGGCCATTTTAATTCAAACTACTACACTCACAATGCTTGGCATACAGCCTGACAAGATTGACATTTCTTCCCTATTGACATCTCAGTTTCTCAACTTGAAAACTGTATTAATACTTCTTGATTAGGCTGCTGATAACACAGATTTTAAAATGCTTGACATTCACAGTGAGCTTATCACATATTAAACCGTGTGTACAGCTTGCCATCCTGTTTTTCCAAGAATAATTTGTAAGGTTTGATATTCTGGGTGTTCATATACCTAACACATTCATTTCTCTTGCTCTTTAGTAGACTATTGTTTTAAAATTAGTTATTTAATTTAATGTTTATCTCTACCTGAGTGTTTATATGTATACCACATGCATACAGTTCCTGAGGAGGCCAGAGGAGGGCATCACATACCCAGGGAGCTGAGTCACAAATGGTTGTGAGCAGCCCTGTTGGTACTATGAATAGAACCTGGGTCTTCAGTTGGCACATCCAGTGCTTTTAACCACTGAGCCACCTTTCAAGCTCCTCTAATTGATTACTTTATGTAACAATTTACATTTAGATTTGTATGCTTTTTTTCTGATTAAAATACTGCTATTCTAAACCTTCTTGTCCATGTTGCCTTGAACATGTGGAGGGGAGCCTCCAAGAATAGAGGGACATACAGATGGCCAAATTGTTACCCATTATCAAATGCAACAACATGTCCCCAGCAACAGATGGCAGTGTCATGATAAGGGCTGTGCCCCATCCACTTTTTATAGCTTGCTGACTTCAGGCAGTTTGACAGATATTAGTATGAGGGCCAACTTTTGCAATTACTTCTGGTCTCTTCTCCACCTCTGTTTCTGAAGTCTTACTTACACATTTTTGGTGTCCTCTGTCTAGGGGACTCCTCACTCTTCCCTGTCAGGTGTACAAATTCCTCCTGTTCCCCCAGTCTTAGTCAGCTCCTCCCCCAGCCTGTGGTATGACATTATTGCACTTTCAGGGTCAGTTATAATGACTAAATCTTTTACAGCTAGTGTCACCGAGCCAAGCATTCTCTTCTTCATGAGAAGTATCACTTGGGAACTTTACCAAAGAAAGCATCCCCACCCTGAGATCATAGAGTGTCCTAAACTTTCTTCTGAAACCTGTAGATGTTTGTTTTGGAGGAGTCAGTGCTTAAGTCATTTGAAAACCATCAAGTCATGCTTCCAGTAGAAATCCACATCTGTTTATCATGGTGTGGGGGGAGGCATAGCAATAGGAGTCTGAGAATTCACATCTTGAATGGAACCTTCAAAGTCCCCTCTAGTGACATCTCCAGCAAGCCTCTACTCCTAAACCTTCCCAGACAGCACCACTAACTGTGAACCAAGTGTTCAAATGCCAGACCCGAGGGGGTCATTCTTCTTTGAAACCATTACAGCAACCATGTTGTTGACATTTCATGGGTATTATCTGTATAGAAGACACAATCTCGCAGCTACCATCCTGGTTACCTGACATTTATAGTTATTCTATCCCCTTGTCCATGATGTTTCCTGAGTCCTGGGTGAGGGGTGAGAGGCTGTAGACCGACTTTTTATATAATAAAATCCTTCATTATTTCATTAATCTTTTGTAAGATTACTGACATTATGGTTTTGTTTCTCTTATAATGAGACTCAATAAGGAGTCTGGATTTGGAGCTTTTATGTTTACTAAATGAAAATATCCAATGCTTGAGATGTGGATTGAGAAATCAGGTTACTAAAAGCCACCATTTCCATCAGGAAATTCGGTTCAACCAAGACATTAAGGACTTCATTGTCATTCAACTGACAAGTGTTCTTGCTGATGGATCATACACCCAGGGCTGTTTCCTTCTTCTTATCGTCCAAGTTTGCTCTCTGCCACAGTTATGTCTGTGCAACTCTGAAAATCCTCTGACTTGGTACCCGCCCACATTGACTTGGACCTGACAACTTATTAATTGATGAGAAATCTTTTTTCACTTACTTTTCCTTTTTTTTTAAATAAATAAATAAATTTATTTATTTTACATCACAGCAACAGTTTCCCCTCCCTCGTCTCCTCTCCTTCCAGTCCCTTCCCCCACTGCCTTTCTGTTCCCAGCCCTCAATCCACTCCTCTTCCATTTCTGTTCAGGGAAGGGCAGGCCTCCCATGAGTATCAACAAGACAAGGCATATCAAGTTATGGTAAGGCTAAGGACCTCCCCATATGTTAACATTGAGCAAGGTGACCCATTATGAGAAATAGAGTCCCAAAAAAAGCCAGTAAAAGAGTCAAGGTCAGCCCCTGTTCCCACTGATAGAAATCGCACAAGAGGACTAAGCTACACAACTGTCACAAATACACAGAGGGCTTATGTCAGTCCCATGAGACTCGCTGATTGTCAGTTTAGCCCCTATGAGCCCCTATGAGCCCAGCTTATTTGATTTTGTGAATTTTCTTGTGGTGATATTGACCCCTCTGGCTCCTACTATATTATTGGTTTGAGTTTTGATTTATCTGTAAGTGAGAATAAAAATATAAAGTTTGGAAGGTTTGAGTAAGAATAGATGATTAATATGAAGTAGCACACTATCTGGTATGCCATAGATGTTTAATGGAACCTTAATTCCAATCCCCTTAGTAAAGGTAATTTCAGGGTGTTGTTCCCAAAGCTATGCAGAGTATTAGGAAATGTTTTATTTACAAATGATTTGACTTTCTATTAAGTAACAATGGTATTGGCCTGACAAATTCAAATGAACTTTCTTCTTATATGCTCAGTTAAATTTTAAGATAAATTTGCAATTTCTTTGTTGGAATACGGACTTTATTACTAGACAGTTAAAGGGTCTGGAAAAGTCGATTTTCTTGATGGTAATACGTGGATAATTCCTTCAAAGTCTTAATGAAAATTGCAGATAGTAGATCCAAACATCACCTGCAATGCCAGCTACTGAGTTTTTAACTAGCTGTCATTTTTTTTAATAATTTCAAGTTACTGAGCTTTCAAATGCTTAATTACAATTAGAAGAAAACTTCATAGATGACAGGTAGAATGATGCTAGATGTGTGCTTGTTTTTTTCCAGTCATAATCACACATGCTTTAGAACCAAGCCCAGACTCAGCAGAAAACCCATAGGGATAGGCAGGGAAGTGTGTAGTGACAGACTGTTCCCTCAGGAACCAAGAGAGTTGAGGCCTCAGGACTCATGGGGGCTACATAGAAAAAGCATTCTTCTTGACAACACCATCAATAAGATTTGAAGGCCAGGACATACACAGGTTTTCATAACCTTTTCCATGGAAAGACAGAGAGGTTGAAGATTTTGAAAATCTGTGATGGAATTTCCATTTTGAATAAGTCTCAACCAGAAAGCAAGCTGCAGAGGAAGCATAAGACAATAAGACAACCACTTGGCCCACACAATACGAGCAAAGTCTGACAGTAAATGGAGTATCCATAGCATCTCTCAGCGAGGAGAAAATCACTATTGGCTTGAAATTCAGATTCACAGGAAGCAAGGTATGGGGAAACGTAAGATCTGCTGGATGGCTCACAACCTCCAGCCCTTCAGTTCCAGGGACTCCCATGCCCTCTTCTGGCCTCTAATGACACCAACACTCACATGCACATATCCACACACAGACACACATATACACAAAATAAATCTTTTTGAAACTTTAAAAAACAATGTGCTCAAACTACCAAACTTTAGTCTCACTTCTATCTTCATATATTAATTTTTAAATAGTTATTTATTTATTATTTATACACATGTGTGTGTTGCCTGCACGTATGTGGTCGACATGGGTACATGCATTGCTTGTGGAGGCTGGAAAAGGATGTTAGAATCCTTGGAATTACAGATGCACGTTAACCCACTGTAGGCACTGAGTATCAAACCTTAGTCCTCTGAAAAAGCAGAGGGTGCTCTTAACCACTTTGACATTTCTATGGGCCCCCACATATTAATTTTTAATAATTATTTTATATTTATTTGAGAGGGGCTGTGGATCCATGTTCCACAGCATGAGTGTGGACGTCAATCAGTTTTTTACCTCTTCCTCATGTATTCTGGGGCTTGAACTCAGCTCAACAGGTTTGACAGTTGTCACCTGTACCCACTCATCAGCCTATATATTCGTTTTTATTTTTCAATATCTGCCACCATTCAAGCATCCCACTGTTCTATATTTTACACTTTTATTGGTCTGGTTCTTGTTAATTTATGTTTTCTATGGATATGGACGTAACTACATAGGTATAGCAAGCCCAACAGAGTTCTTTTAGTAAACGTTCTTACTTGTGGGTATTTTATTTTCCTGGTATTATTGATTGCCTTGTTCCTTCCCTTGCTTAATTTCCCTGCCTCTGATAATTATTTCCTACATGCACCATTAGACTTATCAGAACACTCTCATTATTTTCCAAGCACATAGACCTTTAAGGTATCACTGCAGAGTCCTTGGAGTCCACACAGTGCACATGTTGCCCTGCGGTCATTGCTCTGGACACTTGCTGCTCCTGTACCATTTCTCATCCTGTCACTAACTGGAAACTGTTCAGCCCTTTGCTGTCCCTGTATGGTCCCTGGGTTCTGTCTGTTGCTGCTCCTTTTGGAGGTTAGTAACTTTCTGAACAAATCTTTGTGAGACTCACTTTTTAATGTCTTCTTTTTCCCCTAGAGAGTGTCTTTTCCTTTTTTAAATGTGTGTGATTATATTTACATGTTTGTGTTGACGTATGCATGTACAGCGGCAGTGTGTGTGCACATGTGTGTGAACACAGAGACTAGAAGCCAATGTCAAGGCTCAATTGTAACCAACCGTAGTTTTTAGAGGGGGCATGCCACTGAAACTGGAGCTCACTAATTTGGCAACGCTGGTCTACCTGCTGAACTCCAGGGACCCTCTTGTCTCCACTCTCCCAGCTTAGATGTTTAGGAATATGCTGCCATGCTTAGCTTTTATGTGGTTCTGGGGATCCAAACCCAAGTCTTCATGCTTGCATGACATGCAGTTTACCACTTAGCTACCACCCCAGTCCTTTTCTTGGAGACTATTTATAGTTTGATATGTCCATCTCTGATAACTTTTAGAAATTAAGTTAAAATTAACTTCATTGCTTTTACTGAGTTGAATACTTATCCAATAACATATATGTCAGATAGCAACAATAATTATTTTTGAAATATAATGTTTTTTCTCTATACATTGCTCTTTCCTGGATTTATATAACCTTGAGACTGGTATTTGAGAACTAACCTCCAACTTCTTATTTATCATTTTATAACTTTTTATTTTTTTATTGTTTGACTTTGACTTGGAAGTGATTTCTGACATCTGGATTTCACTACTTTGCAGCTTTATATCAGCTACTAAATTTTAATATTCTGAAGTTATTTCTCACTTAAGGTTCATTTTGTAACATCTCATTCATGTTTCTGAGGTGATAAAGTTTTGAACGCACAATGAGTTACAGTTATAGTTCATTTTCATTCAACGTCCTGTTGCCTTTTGACAGAGCCTTCTGTGGTTTAGTTATGGTCATCCGACACCTTGGCTCTAGGTCCCCATAGTCTTGCAATCCTTGTCTCTTGGCTCATATACAAGCCTGGGGCATGGGGAAGATTACTACCATGTATTTGAAGAGGTTAATAACTGGTGGACTGGCAATTAAGAAACAAGTCAAAATTGATGTGTGTGTGTGTGTGTGTGTGTGTGTGTGTGTGTGTGTAAATTTTTCATCAGGTTGTCTTGTCTCCAAGCCTCTTTTCTGTGTCTAGAAAATCAAAACCCATTCTTCATCCTGATTCCACAGAACCACACCAGCCCTGTAGTAATGGAAGCCGGTGTCCATAGAGAATAGTAAGTCAGCAAGTCACATACACAGGATTCAACTTTACTCCTTTCCCCCTTATTCTGTCTTTTCTCTGGGGTTTTGTGTCCATGTCTGGGGTTCTGTGCCACCTAAACCTCCCCTACTAGGAACCAAGTTGTTCAAATGCCCCAAGACTTTTTGAACCACCAATGAAGTCAATATTCCCGGCTGTGATAGAGGTAACAGGTGGAGGCTGTGACTGTCAGTGTTCAAGCAGGGAGTTTTTGACCAGCCCACTTAAAGAAGCAAATGGAATAATTGTAAGAAATACGATAAAAGAAACAACTCAGATCATTTTATGGTTTTTTCCTGAAGTGGGTGGGAACCACTGACACATTTGGCAAAGGGAACAGAGAAAGAGAAGGAAGAGAGATCAGATTACTCTGTTTCAGATGGCTCGGGCTCACCTGCTGGGTAGTTGCCTTCCTAGAACTTGGAGGATGGTGATCGCCATGCCCTGTGTGTCAGAACCATCCTCAGGGCTGGTACTGGAGTGAGACTCAGTCATCCTGTTCGTCAGTACAACAGTTTTTTAGATACTTTTACTCATTACTCAGAGGTAGGAATCTCAGTCACTCCTACTGGCAGTGCCTGCTTTTCTGTAAGAATAGAAAGACTTACCAGAACTCCGTGACTCCTGTGTATCGATGTAGGAAGGCTCCGGAGGTTGGCATTTGAGCTATCAGAATATATTAATTTATCTCCCATAAAAATAAAAATAGATCATTACTGATTCTCAAGTCATCTTGAGAATAAATATTAAAGCAAGAACTCAAGATGCCCTAGTGACCACTTACTTCTTCCAAACCTTGAAAGATTATCTTCAGATGGCTATTCAGAAGTCACTCAGGCATGAGGCTGCCTAGAACGCTTTATGTTACATGAACTCGTTATCCGTGCTTCCTGTGTCATTCTTACCATTGTCCTGCCTAGAACGCTTTATGTTACATGAACTCGTTATCCGTGCTTCCTGTGTCATTCTTACCATTGTCCTCACCAGATCACTTTCCACACCCATCCCTTTCTTCACTCCCTACTCCTTGAAGTCATTTCATAGATCCCGAGTCACTAGGGGTGAAAACGACCCAAGCAGCAAATCAGCCAGCAGGCTAAGGGCAGATGGGCTGTGGTAATAGCTGAACCAAAAGGGAGTGCCGGCATTCACTGGTGGTCAGGGAAGCAGCAAAGTGTTTTGTTTCTTTGCTTTAAGACCAAAGAGCTACGGAATAATCCTTTCTGTACACTGTGTGAATATGTGTCACTATGGCTGGTTTATTAAACAAGCCGATTGACCAGTAGCTGGACAGAATAAAGTTAAGTAGGAAAGTCAAACTGAGAATGATGGGCTGAGGCAGGGTGGAGTCAGAGGAGCCAGACCCAGGGGGAGCAAGAGACGAATGTGTTGTGCTAATAAAGGTCCCACCACGAGGCAGAGCATGAATTAGAAATATGGGTTAACTTAATATGTAAGAGCTAGTTAGTAGGGCCTGAGCTGTTGGCTGGTCATTTGTAAATAATAGTAAGGCTCTGATTATTTGAGAGTGGCCGCAGGACACGAAACCTCTGCCTACACTAAAGACTCCTTTAAAAACTGCTAGCTGGTGTGGAAACCTCTTATCTTTGTGTCTCCCTGTTCTACATAACTAGGGTGTTTAAATGTGGGACTAAATTCTAGAAATATAAATTTTATAGATTAGTTTCTTCCACAGTTAATATGCAGTAAGCATTATTTGGCCATCCTGGAATTAAATATGTTCATAGAAAGGCGATATTAGAAAAATGACAAATGCTTTGTTAACAAACCTCAATTTAATTGTTATTAAAAGAAAATTACAACTAATGTTCTTTGTAAGGATTTTTAATTATATGTATGTGTCTGTGGCTGTGCGACTGTATGCCACACGAGTGTAGCGTCTGCAGAGTCCAGGAAGAGATTGTCAGATCCCCTGGAGCTGGAGCTGTACTAAGCTATGGACTGCCCACCACAGATGCTGGGAGCTGAATTCAGGTCCTCTGCGAGAGCAGTGTGGGCTTTCATCCATTGAGCCAGTCCCTTAGCACTTTCAATAGTGTTCTTGATTTTTAGTATTAATACATATTACAGTTGTGCCTATCCTTTAAATATTAACACACCAATAACCCAGTAGACTACACCTGAAAATAAAGACCATAAGAGATAGGGAAAAGCTTTAACAAGAGACGCAGTTCAGAGGCTAAATGATTCCCTATTCTGTGTAAGTGCCTATGTTTTATCTCTGGTAATTTGAAGAGAAACAAAAGTAAATCTTGTAAAGTCTTTAACAGCCAAGTGTTATGTTTTGAGTTTGAATGTCTTCTCTTACACATCTGTAACATAAGGGCTGGCTTGTTGGGGTTTCTGTCCCTCCCAGTACCCCAACAGCCGGCAAGCAACAAAGAAAATCACACACAAGACTCCATAAGGTTAGAAACTGATTGGCCCATTAGGTCAGGCTTCTTGTTAACTCTTATAACTTATATTAACCCATTATTCTCATCTATGTTAGCCATAATGGCTCCGTACCTTTTCTCAGCTGGGCAAGTTACATGCTGCCTCTTTGGTGGTCTGCGCAGGAGTGGCTGAGAGAGCTTCTGCTTCCAGAATACTCCCAGTCTCTTTGCTCCACCCCTACTTCCTGTCTGGCTTTCCCGCCTATACTGCCTGCCTGGCCAATCAGCGTTTTATTAAAATATGATTGACAGAATATAGATAATTCTCCCGCACCATTTCCCTCTCTTTTTTTTTAAACAAAGGAAAATACCCATAATCCATTTGTTGGGAATGTGGGCGTAGTATTTCAGGCTACTTCCTGCTGGTTGGGGGCGCTGATAGTCTTAAGGGGACCTAAAGAAAATTTAGAGTTATAATCAAGTCATGACTGGAGTATCCTGTGAGTCTCGATCATCTCAGGCAGCAGTCTTGGATCAGTTCTGGATGTAGACCTCTGTCATCTGGGCCATCTGTTCCTATCAGAGATTTTTCAGGTGGCCTCCCTTGGTCAAAGGTGATTATTCTTAACTCTGAATAAATCCAGAGTCTCTCGTTTTCTGTGGAAACAAAAGCAAAATCTCTTCTCCAAAGTAACATACCTTTTGACTTCAGTTTTGAAGCCAAGGTATTTTCAAAATTCCTATCTTGGGTTAGTTCAGCAGCATTTATAAACAAAAGTCTTTTAGCAGTTGTTGCTCCTTCCTCAGCAATCAAACAATTTAAAGAGAGCATAATAGCATACAGTATGAAGATTCTCTGTGCATTTTCCATCTTTATGTGGCTTTATTTTAACCTCTATTTCTTTTATTTTTACTTTTACTTTTTGAGACAGGATCTTTGTATATCTTTGTCCTGGAATAACACTGTAGACCAGGTTGTCTTTGAACTCACAGAGATCCTCCTGTCTCTGCCTCCCCAGTGCTGGGATTAAAGGTGTATGCTACCACACCTTGAACTCACAGAGATCTGTCTCTGCCTCCCAGGCATTGGGATTAAAGGTGTGTACCACCACACCCAACTACTCTCTTTCTTTCCTTTTAACTTTAAGAACTTTAACTTTTAGCCTGCATATACACACTGTAAACCATTTAGAGGTTTTCTTCCTCTTTGAATCTCTCTTTACTGTATATTTTTCTTTTTCTGACCATATGAGTCTTTAATTTACTAAGCAATATGGAGAGCTGTGGCTTTGACGGCTAGATCCAGCTCATTCCTTAGCTTTTCAGCCTCAAGGCTGAGGTACCAGCCAGAGCTGTGGTTCACTGCCACAACTCTATAACGTTTCAAGGTCCTTGCTAGCAAGCAAGCAGCATCATCCTGCTCACAGATCACACTCAGTTGGACTGCCTGCCTGAAAGAGTCAGAGTTTGCCCTGGCAGGACAGCCCATAAAGCCGACATTTTAAAACAGCACAGCTTTTTTCCTGCTACAGCTTAAAACCGAAAAGCATGCATTAAGCTTTTCATCAACACCGTTTAAGTGTTTCGTGGCAGGACCTCTTAATGAGCTGCAAGGTTTTGCAGCTGAAGCTGAGTCAGGAAGCCTCTCTTAGATGAGAGCATTTGCTTGCCTTTAGCAAGCAGAGCAGAACCGAGAAATTGCTGCTACCAAGAAACCATGATTTACTCTATTCTTTCCCAAGCTTTCTCAAGCTTTCTGTGGATTCAGTTATCCACGTCTGGGCGCCATATGTAACATAAGGGCTGGCTTGTTGGGGTTTCTGTCCCTCCCAGTACCCCAACAGCCGGCAAGCAACAAAGAAAATCACACACAAGACTCCATAAGGTTATAAACTGATTGGCCCATTAGGTCAGGCTTCTTGTTAACTCTTACACATCCATGTACACTGCTCTAAACCAGTGCCTTAACTGGGTTTTGCACACACTTGAATTATCGTCCTGTGTTGCTGATAGACACAAATAGATGTGAAGCACGAATTCGAATGTAGTGTGTAAAAGAAAGATGGCGGATGACTTCTCATCCTTCAAGGAACCTGAGGCTGCAGGAGACACAGAAAATGACGCAGGCCTTCAAATTTATGATGCCACTTTAGAAGCCAGCTGAGAGCAGGGACTCGACTGGCTCCGGTGCTGCAGTTTACCCTCAGAATGAGGACTCAGCTATTAGTTCAAGGGGAATTAGTGTGATCAATGACAGTGCAGGCAGATTGAGTCGGCTGGAGCTTTGATCTGAGCTAGCATTCCCCGCATTTACCTTGGGATGGTTGTGCTATCTACTTAAGGAAAACAAGAATGAATGAGATTGTCCCTCCAAGTCCATTTATTTTCATCCTAGAATTTTATAAAAAGAAACACCCTTTGGGATGAAAATTCCTGCTGAAAGGTTAGAGCTGGATTTTGGGAGGATTGAGACCGTAATCATTTTTTCTAAAGGTTCCTGAAACTGGGCTTAGTTGAGGCAAAAAGGTAATGATACTTGTGACTTGGAGGCCATGGTATAAAAGATACCAAAACAGTACTTTGGAGGGGGAAAAAGTCTCATGACCTTGATCCCAAGGTGTATAGAATGGGAAGAAAAGAAAACAGAAAAATTTCTAAGCAGATGACAAACTGTAAGGATTAACTGGCTTTTATTTTGTTTGAGAGAAATGTCTGTTTTCTTTGTGAAACTCTATAGCAAGTATTTGAAGATAATGGCTTGGTACAGTATTCTCTCTGAAATAACATGTAATTTACTAAATACTACTTCAGAAAACCACCA
This sequence comes from Myodes glareolus, assembly GCF_982192425.1. Classification (NCBI taxonomy): domain Eukaryota; kingdom Metazoa; phylum Chordata; class Mammalia; order Rodentia; family Cricetidae; genus Myodes; species Myodes glareolus. The sequence continues at coordinate 32,722,482 of NC_142029.1, read as the reverse complement.
CAATATAGCAAAACAATAATCGCCTTAAAAATCATGGTGTTGTAGTAGGTTTGAATTTCAGTCCTCAGATCACAGAAAGACCCTTTAATTTTTTAAAAGCTGTAGGAAGTAGCTTTCTCTGTAGGGCCAGATAAGAATACGTGAACTGCCCTGTTCTGTCGTGTGAAATATTTACTCCACCCTTATGGTGTTGTTTGGAAGTCAGAGGAGGGTATTAAAAAGCCAGGTGAATTCCTCTCTGCTGGTTGACTTAGCAATGACAATGAGGAACTGCTGTTAAGAAGACTAAAGACTCTTCAGACAGAATTGTTCCTCGGGTGCACTCAAAGACAAAGCACTCTCTGTGGCTGTTTCATGGGAGGGTGGTTTGTATACCCTTAGAAGAGAGAGTTGCTTCTCTTCACTTTTTCTGAGATAAGGTCTCACTATGTAGCACTGGCAGATTGGAACTCAGTATGTAGACCTCAAACTCACAGAGATGCCCATGCCTCTGCCTCCTGGGAGATAGGTTGATGGGATTCAAGGTGTGTGCCACCACCCCTATCAGCTTAGTGGTTTCTCATAGAGTGAATGGAGCCAAAGTCTGCAATCTGAACACAAGCTTCTATGCCTTTCATCTACTATGGGAGGCTGTATTCCATCCCCAGCAACATGGAAGCTCTGTCCGCGATCACGGTCTCCATCCTTGGCACTTCCTGCAGAGACAGATGTTTCTTCCTTAGAATTACAGATGGTTTTATCTGTAGTTGTCTTAGTCTTGAGCTCATGCTTTATAAAACTAAAAGGAAAACACACTGTGCAACTGTCCTACAAAATCATAGCTTTTTATAAACCACATACACACACACGCACAAAACACTGAGGCACACATACCACACAGATATTTGTATGTGCTGCTTGTGTATGTGTGTGTATCCATGGATATGTGGACTCACACGCATATGTATATAGACGTGTGTGTGCATGGATGTAGGGTTAGAAATTGACATTAGGTATCTTCATCAATTGTTCCCCATCTTATTTTTTGAACTGGAGTCTCATAGTTCACCTGGCACTCACCAGTTCATCTAGACTGCCAGCCCACAGAGTGCCAGGGATCCTCCTGTCTCTGTCTCTCTAACATGTGGGCAGTGGGGATATAGACTCAGGTCTTACTGTTTGGGGAGCTAACACTTTGCCAGCTGAGTCATTTTCCTAGACCCTAAACTGTATTTTTTAATTTAAATAAGATTTTCATTCAGAAAAAAATGTGCCCCTCATAAACTACATGTAAAGTGCTTCTTAACAAGAGGAGAAATCACTAAGCATAAGGGTGGGCTGTGAGTTGTAGGATAGGGTTTAATGTACATGGATCTCTCACCCCCTACAATAGACTTTCAAAACCTTTCCCTGCCACACTTAGCCAAAAAAGAAGAAGAGGGATTAAATGCACTCCAGGACTGTCATCTTGCTCCAAGCCTGATGACCAGAGTCCTATCCCCAGGACCATCATGGTGAAAGAAGAAAACAGACTCCGACAAGCCATACCCTGATCTGTATACATTTACTATGCCAAGTATATGCCAGCCTCCTTTCCAATTAAATGAATGCATTTTTAAATATTTTAGAAAACAAAGTATCATCTCAGGCATGGCTACAGGTGTATTTATGGACAATCCCTTACCTTGCCTAAGGAATATTTTGGAAGATAGACTTTTCAAAGATGCTGTCCCAGAAAGAGTCAAGACAAATACAGTGATGAAATTTCTGGGGTGGAATGGGATATGAATCTAAAAATGAGTTTTTTTTCTTGAGTGCATATACTTGTGAGTGAGATTTCCATCTGTGTCTAGAAGACTTTTCATGAAAATATTATAGGGGAAAAAAAGCTTTTTCTGGTAGTTGCTTTCAAATTGATTAAAAAGAGGTTTTTGTGCCGTAAGAAAAATGTATCTTATGCTCTGTGGATGTTATTGCTCTAGCTGTGGGGCCTTTTGTGACAATTAATGGTTATTAGTTTTCCAGATCATCAAGCCAGAACAAACAGTAGGAATAAAAGTTGCCTGATTTCTCTTTCTCACCAGCTACGAGGTCCAATGAAATCCCTCCCTTAGTGCCCCCACTGCTGGAACAGAAGCACACTCCCAACCCGGTCAAAGATCAGCAAGCTGACCAAAACAGGAAAGGTGTGGAGCTCTGTCCTTCCTCCTCCATGTGCAGACACCTAAATGATGGCTTTCTAAAGATTCATACACATGATCCATTTCTCCAATGAGCATTTCCCAGAATACGGCAGCTCTGGTTAAACAGCCCGACTGCCATCCCTGCCCGTTCGTGGGGAATTTTATTCTTCTAACCAAAACAGGGTACAATGCTAACATTTTTGAAAGAACAAATTCCACCTTCGCCTTCCTGTGATTTGACACCAGAATTGTCCTGCTGACAAATTGGACTTATTCTTTCATTTCTGTCTTGATATTGGGAGGCACATCATCCTGTTCTTATAGTTGAAAGAGATAGATGACAGGAATTATCAGCCCCCACAGATCTTCTATTACATCTTCCCACAGTTCCGGGAATTCCATAAACATTAAATGAGTTAAGTGTAGAAAACCCATGAGGCCTGTCTATTCAAATAGCTAACTTCATTTTATTACCTAAACGCAATGGTTGCAGCCTCCTTTTTAAGAGAGACATTATTTTTGTCAACAAAGTTGTATTTAGAAGCCCAGAAAGATGTGGTGGAAGCAGAACCCTAACAGCAAGCCCTGACTCACCCTCTGATGCCTCCTCAGCACAGCCTGGGCAGTACAATTTCTCAGTGACCAACTTTCTGAAATTACATCATTCTAGCAAGTGGTGGCCGAATGTTTCCGTGTTATTTGGCTCAATACTTTTTCATAACTCATGGATTAATGATGAGAGAGGTCTTTGTCATCACAAGATGGGGAGTTTTGGCTAATAGGAAATTTTGAGGGAGATATTCCTTGAGGTAATAAAGAAGTATTGCACTTCATTGTGAATGGTGAACATGAAAGTGATGCTGTTCTTCCTTATAACTGAAAACAAGAATGCCAGCTGTTTCAGGGGAGCACTTAAAATCCATCTTTGAAGGGCTAGAGATAGCTCAGCGGTGAAGAGCACACACTACTTTTGCAGAGGACCAAGGTTTGTTTCAAGCACTCACACAGGAAGCCCCAGGGATCCAACATCCTCTTCTGAGTTCTGCAGGCACAACACACACATGCACACACCACAGTGACTCTACCTTTATCTTTTTAATATTTAACTTACAGAGATTGTGATAGCCCTTTTGTTTCAGATTTTGTGCCCAGGGTGCCGTGATCAAGAGGACTGCCATCATCATGTCATTTTCTTACACTGAAGTCACTTAGGTAGAAATTCATTGCTTTAAACACAGGGCCGCAGAGTGGAGTGGAACCTACAAAAGGAAAAACTTACCTTCAAGCTCATCTTTCCATATGAAGGACAAAGGCTTGGTGAGCCACAAATTTCTTCTTCTAGAGACTACATCTCTCTGCTTAGGACTAGCCATGGCTATAAGTTGAACAGGTGGGCAGTGACATACCCAAATTTGCCTTTCTCTTGTCCCACGTGTCAACATTAAAATGAAAATCTCTTGAGATTCTTGACTTGAAACAAGATCGCCTTGAACTCAGCAGTGGGTGCAATCATGGTATAAAGGAACTGTTAACGAACACATGCAGAAAACTGGAACCACACATATGGAGAGTCCAAATGTTGGGTCAGTAAGCAATCATAGATTTCTTTATTGTGTTGTTATGTCTCAGACTCTGTGCTTACTATGATGTGGGATTCCCCTCTGTATCCTGTGAATATCATTGGTTAATAAAGAAACTGTCTTGAGGCTGTGATAGGGTAGAATAGAGGTTGGCAGGGAAAAGTAAACTGAATGCTGGGAGAAAGGAGACATAGTCAGAGAGAAGCCATGTAGCCCCACCAAAGACAGACACCAGAACTTTACCCGATAAGCCACAGCCATGTGGTGATACACAGATTACTAGAAATGGGTTAAATTAACGTGTAAGAGTTAGTTAATAAGAAGACAGAGCTAATGGGCCAAGCAGTGATTTAATTAATATAGTTTCTGTGTGATTATTTCAGTTCTGGGTAGCCGGGATAAACAAGTAGCCTCTTACAATACTACTACAGGGATAAGACAGGAAGGTGGTAGATTTCTATGTTTTAACAATCTTTTAGAGAAAAATTCAAGCAGAAAAAATGGATGAGTTGCAAACGAAAAAGCCAGAATTTAAATCAGGTACCTGTGGGTGTGGAAATAAGTAGGCAATAGAAGTTAGGCCCAGGGCAAACCTCTAAAATATATTCACAGGCATGATGCGATTTACCTTAAACCACAACTAGTCTCAAATTTCGTATAGTTTGAAAGTAATTCATAATAATCATATGTATGTGTGTTCTTTTGAGTATTAAAAAGACTTGACTCTTATAAGTTACCAGACTAGTAGTATAGTTGAGAAGGTCCTTGAGCGTCTGCTCAGCGGGAATTTCTCTGTACCCCTCACCATGAAGCCCTGCTCACCTTTTCTACTTAGGCTTCTCTCTTTGCCTGTTTTATCTGAGTTTCTAGTCTCATTGTTTCATTTATGGTTATTTATTCTATAGTTTGAATAAGTTTTTTAAAGTTCTGTAGGCTGTGGTGATGGCTCAGTGGATAAGGTGCTTGTTGTACAAACATGAGAACCTGAGACTTGATTTCCAGAGCACACGTGAAATGCCAGGCGTGTTGGCACACATCTATAACCCCAGCACTTGGGAGGCAGACAGAGGAGAATCTCTGGTGCTCTCTGCGGCAAGCCTACCTAACAGTAAGCTTCGGATTCTGTGGGAGATGCTGTCTCAAACAGTAAGGTTGAAAGTAATAGTGGAAAACACCGATTTCAACCTCTGAGCTTTACACCCATGCCTACTTTTATGTGTATGCACACACACACACACACACAGACACACACACACACACACACACTTTTTAAAAAGTTTTACTCATGTGTATAATTTGATGTGCCACAGATGTTTTAATGTGTGTGTTTTGAGAATGAAAGCTGGTATTTAATCCTTTTTGTTGGAGGAGCCCACTTGTTGGTTCCGGCCACTCAGCCCCAAAATAATCACACAGAAGCCATATTATTTAAAGCACTGCTTGATCCATTAGCTCTAGCTTCTTATTGACTAGCTCTTACATATTAATTTACTCACTTCTATTAATTTGTGTATTGCCCCTTGGCTGTGGCTTACTGGCTAAAGTTCCAGCGTCTGTCTTTGGTGGGGCTACATGGTTTCTCTCCAATTCTGCCTCCTTTCTCCCAGCATTCACTTGAGTTTTCCCCACCTACCTAAGTTTCATGAGGTCTGTGTGTGTCTGTGACACCACATTCTTTTTTTGTTTTTTGATAAGAACAAGTTTAGGACTCTTCTCCATCTGAATAAATCTTACCTGCTATGACCCAGTTTCCACAGGTAACTACATCCCAACATCCTTGTGCTCAGAACTTCACAGAAGCATCTGGGCAGACTAGCTCATCCACAACAAAGATTTGCTTAGCATCAATATTCCAAACTAGAATACCCTGTTCTGTCCAAGCATCACAAACAAGTTGACAAAAAGTTAATCATAATTTTTTAATAAGTTTTACTCTCATCAATTATGTATGCTCCTGACTGACTGATGATATTCTCAATATCCTTGGAAATTAATTTTAGTGATATTAAAATTAATCTCTATTCTACCTCATGTTAATTTGTAATCATCATTAGGCATAGTTTTAATAAAGTGGATAATTTTCACACACTTAATTACCATTGTGGCATTTTAATTTGTGAATTGTCTTTATCTAAGTTTTTAATATCTAATTTTTCTTTGTATCTAATTTTCTTCCTTTAATTGTTTTATATTTAATTCCTTAATGGACATGAACTTTGTGGAATATGTATAAGGATAAAATAAATATTCCAGATACATAATGCATTGTTGAACACTCTTCACCTGCTCATGAGTCTTCTTGAGGAAGAAGTCTTCTTTCATAAAGAAAGAGTCCCTTCCTAGTCATTACTTCTTCTATATCAGGCTATGTTAGTTTATTGGTGTCTCCTTTATCTTCTTGTCTATTATTTTTTCCATGACAATACCATTTTAGGTTTGATACATTTTTAATATTTTCATAGACCACCTGAATTTTCTTTTAAAAAGTCAAAGGTGGGGACTAGTGGTGTGGGAGAATTGTCTGTATTCTGTCAATCATGTTTTGAATAAATGATGATTGGCCAGGGAGGAAGTAGAGGTGGGGCGATGAGAACAGGAGAATTTAGGAAGGAGGAAGTCCAGTCCCCTCATTCCATCCCAGATCACCAAAGAAGCAGGATGTGAGCTGCCCCACTGAGAAAAGTACTGAGCCATATGGCTAACATAGATAAGAATAACGGGTTAATATAAGCTACAAGAGCTAATAAGTAGTCTGAGCTAATGGGCCAATCAGTTTATAATCTTATGGAGATTTCTGTGTGATTTTCTCTGGGGCTTGCCAGCTGTGGGGAACTGGGCAGGACATAAACCCCAACAAGCAGGCCCCCTCATGTTACAGACTAGAGAGATGACCCAACAATTAAAAGCTTTTGTTGATCCTACCCAAGGACCTGGATGTGGTTGCTAGAACCTATGTCAGAAGGCTCTCAAATACCTGCAATTGTACCCTGGGTGAACGAAAAGTTTCCAGAGCCCAGAACTGACTTCATACAGGTTTGCAAGAACAGCAAACTGTCATCTGGATGAAGAGGGAGTGTGGAGGTTTGAGGAAGGAGGAAGCAAAGGTTTCAAAGACTATGTATACAGTGGGAATTGTGTGCTGAATGTCTGAAGATTAATTGTAGGAGACAAAAGAGTCAGAAAATTGCAGTAACTTGGGATGAAACTGTCACAGGTAGACTGGGTATTACTCGTGGGTTATAAAATGTGGGGGAACCAGTTACATCTGCACATTAGAGAGGTTTTGTGGCAAGGGGATGTAATAGAAAGGTAGGAAAGGCTTCGAAAAGAGCAAAAGGGGTCCATTAATAGTAAATATGTGTTGAATGAGTGAGTGAATGAATGAATAAATGAATGCACAGTGAGTGGACAAGATTACCAGCAGCATAGTAGTGTTGACCTTGGAGGGCGACTCTTTCAGTTGCATAGTAGACATGGGAAATATATATCAATAGGAAACATCTGGTATCAATTATTCACTCAAAGTATCAACTATTTAAATCTGATCTTTTAATTTGTTTTTCAAAGCCAACTCTTGGTATTATGTAGATAATAACTTTTTTTTGGTTTTTCGAGATAATAACTTTTTAAATGACTAGAGAGTTGAATTCTTTATCCTTTTATTAATGATTGCAATTTCCCAGTGATTTTGTTTTACTTTGTTTAGGTAGCTAGAAAATTATAAATCCTGAAAAATACAAACAATTTTGTACCTCAACTTCTAATAATTGCATTATTTATTTACATATTTGGATATCTATTGGTCAGGACATCTAGAGATAAGCTAAACTGATTGAAAGAACTTCTGTTTTGTGCTTGATGATGGAGGTGGGCTAATATGTCAACAAATGAGTTCAGTAACATTAAACTTAAGAAAGACACAGTCCAGCCCTATTTTAAAGTGGTTTCTAAGAATCATTAGGAACTTTGGGGAGACAACCTTTAGTTCATGTTAAAGTCCTGGGCAGATTGTTTGACTCACAGACATATGATCCATTCATGTGTCACATGACATTAGTCATTCCATACTTTGGAGTCATCTGTGGAATGGAAACCATTTGGATAGGATGTTATTTTTTTAAATAATACTTAAATTTATTTGCTACATTTGACACAGTTTCTAAAAGTATTTATGGCACAAATAAGTTTCACATTTTATTACTTATTAAAATACTTAATTTTACCTTATATTTAAAGACAATCCTGAGACACTATAAAATCTATGTAAAATATTTAGTTATAGCCATCAATGCATACTTAATGAGCCAAAAAACGAACATATTTCAGACTGTCATCAGGAATGATGGTTGTTCAGCTGTGTGACTTTGGGGACATTATCTTACTGAGGTTCATCTGTATTTAAAAGTGGGGGTGGACTGAGTGAACGGCAATGTAACCCCATCTCTAGTACCCTGCCAGTTTGTGTATAGACACCCTTCCAGCTTTATTCTACAAGCAAAAGTGCATAAATCTAAGAGAAATATTCCTTGTAAGGCCCAGATAACCATATCCTATGGTCTTGGAAGATTCAGACTGGATTGTGAAAACAACAAGTAAATAAACTTCTCTGAGAGCTCACAGGACTTGGTGCCATGATCAGCTGAACTGAAATACATCAGGCCCTGAATTGTCCTAAGTTGCACTAAAAGGTTGTAGACGCACCAGCCTGGTTGCTTTGTGTGGTTCACCTAGAACTCTGAGTCTCCAAAGCACTGAGTGGAGGGCCAGAGGCCCTGAATCTGAGCTTCCATCGGCCACATAACTGTGATCTGCAGTCATTTAATCTTTGCAGACACCAGTCTTGATATGTGTAAGAGAGACTCTTCTTGATTTAACTCAAGTTTCATGTCAGAAAGCTCGGATGAGTACTCTTTGATAAAATTAATCCCTGTAGTCATTATTCCTTAATACAACTGCTAGAATATAGCTTGAATTTTGCAAGGATTTATCCTCTCAAGTATTTATCCTCTCAAGTATTGTGAAGAATTAGCATGTGTGACCTCATTCAGGTTTAGGTTCAGACTCTAGAGAGCTGGGTAGCTAGTCCAACACACGTAGTGGGTGGCAGAGTCTCAGCTGGACCCCAGGCCCTCTGATTCCTCAGCTGTCTTCTCTGTAGGACACATTTCCTTTTATTAAATCTAGAATTCACACTGTTGCTTCTTAAGTGTTCTGTCAGAATTCTAGCAATTCACATTATGAGATTCTGTGGTCCCTCACTCTCGTGGGGTTCAGCCTTGGAATGGCTTCTTTAGAGTTTTTAATAGTTTCAATGACTCAGTTCATGTGTATGTTCAATAGTTTCTGGAAAACCCCATCTAACATGTATCCCTTCTTCTCCCGATTCTCTTCCAGACAGCAGCTCTGTGGATGAAAAGGTTTTAATCACACTTTTTTTCTTCTCTCCCAACGGATCTTGTCTTTTGTACCTGTTCGTTTGTGACCTGTTGGCCTTGTTTTGGTTTCTCTGCTGAGTTGTGGAAAATGCATGTCTCCCCGGCTTTCCATTCTTTGTCCTTTAAGTGTCCCCCAGTGTGTCGCATTTATGAAGGGGTTACACCTTGCCAGCTGTGCTTACTTAGCTTATACTCGCCAACTCAGGGGTCTGCTACGGTCAAACACCGGCATCTGTTCTCAGGTCTGGCTAAGTCCAGACCTTCCTGGCTGATCCATGGTCTCCCCTGCAACCTGTCAAGTGTTAAGGGCAAAGAGTACTTGGAACATGATGCATTTCCAGTGCTTTTGTTTAAATGCAGCTAATCTCAAAACTGCCCTCCCCCTCAAAAAAACACAGCTTTGACTTGGAGCTGACCCTGCTTAGCATTCGTCATCATAGGTGCTCCCCATCATCATAGGCGCTCCCCGTGTAGCGCAGTCAGCCTGTGTCCCCCAGTCTGCCGCCTGTAGCTGTACTATGCTAAACACCTGTTTGTTTTGTTTTCTTGTGATTCGTTTAAGGCTCGCATAGTAAGTGGCAATGATTTGGATGCTTCCAAATTCTCCGCACTCCAGGTCTTTGGTGGGTAAGTATGTCTGAATTTCTCTAATTCATTCCACACACCAGTAGCACTTGGCTGTCTTCCCAATATAGACTTTTGAAGGCAAGGTGTTTGCATGATGATGGTGGTGGTATGGCCAGCCTTGTGGGTTTTTTTTTTTAACAGTAATAGCTTTGCCTTTAACCACCTGCTCCTTTGTTTTCTTAATTAACAATATATCTGACTATATATGTGTGTAGTTTCATGTGGACATATGCAAGAAAGAGAGGACTGATATTACCACACCACCATAGATCCTAACACCATCACTTCATTCCTAAACACAGCCATGCCATCGTACACTGCTGGCATCTGACCAGCTTTTCATTCTGCTTCTTTGCATGTTACTTATGCATGAATATTTTTGCATATCAATAGACCAATGGATATAACCATTATTTTTCATACAACAAAGGATTGCATGAATGAGCTAGCAAGTGTTTAACACTTAATCATAAACATAACAAATACCCAAATAAGGATTGTCCTCTTTGAAACCCCCAATTTCACATGGGCATCTCTCTACATGTGTTCCCTGTACTTCCCCTGTGCACGAGCTTTCCTATCTCTCCCTGTAATGTCAGTCCTTTGTCATTGTCGTAATTCCAGATTTTAACGTAAGTCACGTCATTCCATATGTGAGTAAATCAGTACAGTAAATGTTTCCTTGTCCTGAACTGTTAGAATTGCTTCATTTATGACTGGTTCAACCCTCACAGTGGCCTGGAGGGTAAGTACTGTTCTGACATTCATTTTACAAGTGAGGACATCAATGTATTAAGTACCTGAGGTTTCCCTTAATGGAGAAAATGGCAAAGTCAATATTTAAACCCAAATAATTGAATTCGAAAGTTCATGTGCTCAATTACTGTTCCAGGTCACTTTGCAGCTTGTATTTTTCTCTTTTTCATTTAGCCACGTGCCTTGCAAAACATTATACTTCATTAATTCTAGATGAGGCGTGTATTTCAAAAATGTATATAACAGTACTAATGATTTCTCCTGTAGTAGTCTCAAAGTTGCTTTATAGAACATGATCACAAATGTTCTGTAACAAACATATTAGATTTTTTCCCTGTAAAATATTTTTAACTTAAATTTTTGAGAAGTTCATGCATGCGTGCTGTATTTATGTCATTCCCCCCCCCCAACTTCATCTGCCCACCACTTCCCTCTCAAAATTTGCTGCTCTTCTCATGGACTCAATATTAAGTCAATTTAATGTCTCTCATGTGGATATGGGCTTAGGGATGGCCACTGAAGATTGGTTGACCTATCAGAGGGCTCATCCCTAGATTCTTCATCTCTCAGTAGCCATGACGTGCCCATATTTCTTCACTGAGAGGTGAGTCTTGTGAGATTTCCCCCATCCATGTGGACATAAGAGTATATGTGCAGGTACAGTTAGTTTTTTTTAAGTGTAATTTTGAAATAAGATGGAAACATCGCTTATGTAACTATATTCATGTATGTAAATGTTTATATACGTATGAACATGTGTTAGGTGTTAATATGTTAAATGTTTAATATATTTGTCTACAATATAAAGAGAAGCAAAAATTCTACATAGATTTTTGAAGTTCTTTTTTAAAACGTAGGGTTTTATAGTTCATTGATTTAGAATATTTACATTTCTTCAACTGATTTCTTTAGTTATAAACATTTACATGCTAGCTGCTTTAAACTGAGGCTTCAGGCTTAAACTTCTTGTAAATGTGTGTGTGTGTATGTGTGTGTGTGTGAATATATATAACATTATTTAATTTTCCCCAATAAAAATGTTGACTAGGTATTTTGTTGTGTATATATCTTAACTTTCACCTGTGTCTATGATAAATATCTCGAAAAAAAGCAGCAACTTATGGGAGAAAAGGGTTTATTTGAACTCATAGTTCTGGGTCACAGTCCTTCATGGTGGGGAAGTCATTGCAGCAGGAACTAACGGCTGGTCCCTCACAGTGCATCCCCAGGGAAGCAGAGACCATGAGTGCAGACACATTAGTGCTTACAAGACTTTCTCCATTTCATTCAGTACAGGATGGCCAGTCTAAGGAATGAGGCTGCCCACAGTGAGCAGGTCTTCACACATCAATCATGGAACTGAGATAATGCCTTAAACCTTCTCAGATGCTGTTCTGCTGTGGACTTAGAGATGTGCCAATTTGAAATTAATACCAATCATCTCAGTCTGTATTAAATTATGTCCATAAATATGTGATAAATGGCCCCCACTTGTAATGTCAGAGCATTAGGGAATATCCATAGGAAGTTCATAGATAATATATAACCTTAATACATAACTCAGTTCTTTATTAGCCTATAAAAGCTATTTCTTTGATTACTAAAAGCTTACAGAAAATTAAATAAGAGGGTAAACTTCAAAAATCATGTAAGCTGTGTTCTAGTTTGATTGTGAATATGTGATGTGGGATACTGTCATGATACTGGCTGTGGGTATCCCCACCTGCTGCGGTGCCTGTCATATCATAAACACCTTGACCCCATAGCTCATGTTGTGACATGGATCTTTTTCACTGTGACAGCAAGAGAGTTCTGCACTCATATTTTTATTATATGTGTTATATATAAATTTATGTATGTGGGGTATGAATTTAATATTTATGCGTGTGTATGTGCATGTGTGCCATAGTGCATGGAGGTCAAAGGTTGATGTCCAGTGCTCGTCACTTTATTTTTTGAGGTAGAATCCTTCTTTGAGTTCAGAACTTGCTGACTCCGTGAGACTGACTGGCCAGCAAGAACAGGCACCTGCCTGTTCCTGTCTCCCTAACACTGGGCACACTGCTAAAAATCAGGTCCTTGTATACAATCAGCATGTTTTCCTCGCTGCCTGTGTGTGTGTGGGGGAGTAGGGGAGAAGGGGAAGAAAGAGAGAGCGAGCAAGAGAGAGAGAGAGAAAGAGAGAGAGAGAGAGAATCACTATGTAAGTATTTGACTCTTGTATTTATCTCTTTAATAGGGTTGCTACTGACCTATGCCTTTATAAAAGAGGCTTGAAATAAACTCTTTAGAAATTTTATATATATATATATATATATATATATATATATAGAGAGAGAGAGAGAGAGAGAGAGAGAGAGAATTGTCTCTGCCTGAATGCTTATTTCCTTTTAGAAAAAACAAAAACCCAGAGAGTATTCTTTCAGAAATATTTGCTTATTTTACCGTTCCTGAAAACAACTGACATCTTTCCAGATACCAGGTAGTGTGGCTGTCATTCTCCTTCATCACACACGTTGCTGTCCTGGAAAACTCAGAGCCAATCAAACTTCAAAAATAGGAAGACATCGCTCCTTGATGGTTGTATGTCTTGTCTTTCACACGCTCTTCTCACACCCCTTGTCCGTCCCAGCTAAGCTATACCCATCCTCCCCTGTTCTCACTGGAATTGACAAAAAGCAGCACACACTTCCTGAAACTGGATCAGAGAGCTAACGATTCCACATTCTGGTTTTCACTCAGCTCTTTAGACTTTTTTTTTTTTTTTTTTTTTTTTTTTTTTTTTTTTTTGGTGCTACCAGAAAGGATTCACCAAGATTGATTCCGTTTTGTCACTGTGAAGATTCCCAGAGCCTCTGGGAAAGAAACCAGGAGAGAGAAAATGTGAAAAGGGAGAAGGCTGGAAGGGGTCACATATCTCAGTGAAGTCCGTAGCATCTAACGTTTTGGTTGTTTGATAAAGTTTGGGTAATTTTTGTCATGAGTGCAAAGAAAACAGTCATACGGAAAGCATGCGCCGGCACGTTGTTAGTTGGCCATTAGCTGCCTAGGAGGAGTGTCTCGTTGATAAGTGGAAGGGAGCGGGTGTAGGCAACAAAAGCCCATTATGCAGTTCTAACATCTGGATGGGCAGCAGCAGGCAGCGGGAGGCAGAGGGCTTACATTTGAGGAGCCTGATACCAAACACAAGAACGTGTTGGACAGAGCCACAGGCAGAAAGCTACCTCCTGAAGGAGCCCTGCTTGGGGTAAGTGGCTGGCTGCATGGTCTCTACAGATCCAGTCTTAGCTGGGAGCAGCTTGTGAGAAAGGCAGCTCAGGGATCGATACTGTTGTGGGTTCTGGAGTTGCGGCAGCACAAGGCTGACATCAGACTACCATGTTCTCACCAAATCATCTATAACAGATATCATCGTATCTGAATCTACCGTCTGTGGGACTCAGCCACAGCGAAACAAGACCACTTGAGTAAATAATTGTGGATGAGATGGTATGGGACACTTCTCCAAATATAAACCCTCATTTTAATTAGAATGACACCCTTTGGAGTGTCCTTCTTTGGACACCTGTTGTCGGTCTCCCTGACTGCATCAGGAGCAGTTCAGTGGTTCACTGTGCCTTATTCCCCAAGGACCAGCCTTGTCTGAAGGAGAATTAAACAAATGTTACAGCTTTTTCCTCTCCAGGCATGCTGCTTAGAGGCACTCGGAAATGTTCACACCATCTAACACACCATCATAGGCTCTCCTACAACACAGCCTTTAAGGAACTAGGCTGTCCCGAACCCCTGGTAATGGGAGTGTTTACCTTTATACCAAGCAGGTGGGAAAAGCACCAAAATCTACGTGTGGCCTGTGCCTGGGCATACTTCAGGGGGTTCCTGCTATAAGACCAAGAGTCTCGGTGAGATTGTCTAAAACAGAGAAGCATAGCAGCGGGTCTATGGTGGTTCCCCGTGTGCTACGTGCATTCGAGACAGAATCAAGCCTGCTTTTCCCGAGGGAAAAGTTGTTGTCCGAGTGTTGAAGGTGCAAGACAGAGTCAGAAAGTGAAAACAATAGGAAACCTTTTAAGTCATAAAAATCAAATGCCACTTAAAAAAATGCTGCAGCATAGAGAGGTAAAGAAGGACAGTTTCAAAATGGAGATTTCTATTCTCTTTCTCTTCCTCTTCCTCCAATTTTTTCTCTGCAGAATGTTTCTCAAGATGGCTGCTTCTCTAGCTCATGTGGTGGCAGGTTCATGGTTCTGAAACGGCCTGCCCCTGTTTCCTTACACATGGGTGTCTTCCAATACCAGTAGCAGGATTCTTCATCCTTGTTAGGAAAGGGGCCCTGGTGAGAGGAGGCAAAATCACAGCAGGAAGGAAGAAAAATGAAGAACAGCTTTTGAAAGACTTGGGGATGGGGGAAGGGGGCATTGTAGTCTGATTTCGTCTTCAAATGATTCAAACTGGGGTAGAAAAAAGAATCTCAGCTTTTCAAGGCTGTTCAACTGTTCCCATGAGCATGGCTTGCAAATGCACACAAGTCAACACTTCCTGGTGTTTCTGTTCTCACTCACCTGGATTGCAACAGTTCTCTCTGTCTCTCGTTCTAGGATCTACCTTGAGTCAGGGGCATACAATATTCATTCAACTGGGTGAATTTTTCTGAATTCCTGGCACAAGTTTGGTATTGCTTTTGTGTTTATTTCTCCACCCCCTGCTTGCAGGTCTCCAAGAGTTTAGCAGTGAGACCACAGCATACAATCTGTGCCAGTCACACTAATACGGGTCATGGGGGAGGGAAAGAGGAAACCCAGACTCTAACTTCCAGTTAGGTGCTTCCCGGGGCATTTCCCTTCCTTCTAAAGCAAAGAGCTTGCTTTAGATTAGGACTGGATTAGAAATAGTTAACTTTAGGAAAATTCTGGGATGGAAGAAGAGACCAATTTCACAGTTCATTGTTGCGCAATACTTTAATCATAAATCTATATTTTTAGCCTCCGTCCACACTGCCATTGACCTCAGCTACGGCTCGTCTCTCCAGCTCGTGTTGTGTCCAATCTCCGTGCTTTTAAAGAGTAGTCTCCTTACACACACTCTTCTCCTACTCAGAAGTGCAGACCAACCCGTCTTCATCTGTGCTGTGAATCGCTGATTCTTCTGTGTGAATTTGAATAGCTTTCATGATTTCTGTCTCTATTTTATGAAAAGAACACAACATTCATCCTCCCATGCTCTCATTTGCCTTTTTCATTCATAGAGCACCTATTAATTTCTAAAATTGAACAGTCATTTGCAGGAGCGTAGCTTGATTAAAGGATTGCAGAGAAAACCTGTCAGCCAGTTCCAGGCAGAGTTATACCAGAGGTAGAGATGGAAGTGGAAAGAGGTGTGTAAGGAAAGAGCAACTCCTGGCTCTGCCACCCACTCACAGCACAGACAGCGGTGCCCACTGGCTTCCATGAAGTCTTCCTGCCGAGCGGACATACCTTATCCTAAACACCAATCAGGCTTTACCGCTGTAATTTGTGACACCCGTGAACGGGGATCCACACAACCCGGAATTTTATTGATTGCATGAAAATTCTTTGTCTCTTAAGGAAGATACATATGGCTTTTAGATCCCGTGTTCTCAGAGGATGACTCCACACTCATATTAAATCCTCCTCCCTTTGGAGGAGATCACAACCACCTTCAACTCTACTGGCATAATCAATATGCACAACACGGTTAGCTCAGCTCGGGCCTGATTTCTCTTTGTTAGGTAACTAAGCGCCAGTCTAAACCACACACCAGAAACTTGGGACGTGGCCCATGGGGTAGAGTGCTTGCCTAGCACGCACAGTCTTTCAGTTGCCCCCTAGCACGACCTGAAGTGGATATGATGGTACACCCCTGTAATCCACATAGCCAGGATGGTCAGGAACTCACCGTCACACTCAGCAAAATAATGATTTTGAGGCTAGCCAGGATTATACAATATCCCATCTTAAACAAACAAGCAAATGAAAATCCAACAAAAGTTTCACTTTCCCCTGCTTTGTAAGGCTAGTAACTCTTGTTAACTCTCATTTGTTAGAAGATTACTCATGTCTTGTACTTTCCAGACTGGGTACTAGTTAAAATCCTGTCAATTTCAGTGATGTCAGCCATTCCCGGTACAACTCGCAAGCCTGATCCCTTTTCAGAAAAATTAAGGCCATAAACATAATCCTCAACCTCACCATCCTGATCACATTCAAAGATTTTCTTCCTCGGAATCAACAACAAAAAAAACCACTTTATCCAGTGCGGGCCATCTTTTCTTTGGCCTTGGAGCCTCATAGGAAGATCTACCTAACACAGCAGCCTGTGGGAAAAGTTCATCCTAGGAAGACTTAGATTGTTTATCAAGGAATTTCAGGAGAGTGGCAGCTATCGTAACCTTCCCGGTCATCTTTCAGCAGGCTGAAGAAGGGGAGGGATTTGCAAACATGCAGCCAACCTCTGCTACACAGCAAAATACTACGCCAGAGAATTGCCAGATAATAGCTTTGAAGAGAATGTGCTTGCTGAGGGAAATTACTACTAGACACACCACATTTTTCCAGAAGCTTCTCTGTGATCAACTTGGTGAACATTTACATATTCAAAACTTCAAGACACATCTCTCCATCTCTGGCTTGCCTCACATTCATGAATAAATCTGAGAGTTTAAAATACATCACACAGAATCCAGCTTAATCTTCTAACACCTTCTAGATGAAAGGGAAGAAAGTTCCATCTTCATGAAATCAGTATTCAGGCGCTCCTTAAAAAGAGTCAGTTACACAACTATAGAAAATGTTACCTGTTGTAGGGAGTAGAATAATGACCCATGTTCAAAACTGTGTTCATTTTCCTTCTATTGCTGTGATAAAACACCATGACCAACGCAACTTAGAAAGAAAGCATTTAACTGAGCTTCCAGCTTCAGAGGATTAGTATCCATGACAGTGTAGCAAAGGCACGGCAGCAGGCGGCTGGAACAACAGCTGAGAGCTCACATCTCACAAGCAGGAGTCAGCGAGCACACTGTGGGTGATGGAAGACCTTTGAACATAAGTTCGCCCCTGTGGTATGCCTCTTCATACAAGGCCTTATGCCCTAATCCTTCCCAAACAGGTCTACCAACTAGGGACTGAGTATTCAAATGTATGAGCCCATGGAAGGCATTCTCGTTCAATCTACCGCATTCCATTCCCTGCATTCATTGATTTATGGCAATATCATAAATGCAAAATGTACATAGTCCAATTGTAAATTCCCCCATAGTTTTTCAGTCTCAACCCTTTTTGAAAACCAAAGCCCCTTCTGAGACTTCAGGCAATCTCTTCAAAGGTCCCTGTAAAATCAAAAATCAATGACACAGAGTTTTATATGTTTGTGTGTGTGTGTATATTAAATGTACAAATACATACACATTCCAGAATGTAGGAATACAGACATAGTGATAAAATACTGATAAAATACTGGACCAAACAAGATGGAAACCCTGCAGGACAAACTTCAAATCCTATAACTCTTTGTCTGGTATCAGAGGGTTTATATGGTTCTACCCTTCTGTCTTTGCTGCCATCAACATACTTGGACTAGTTAGACTCCCCATCGGTAACTCTCCTTTGGCAGATAGCCCATGATTCTGGCATCTCCAACATCTTGAGGTCTCCAAGGAAATGCAGAATTCACTTTCACAGTTTTACAGAGTGCCCTCTTAAGGCCTCTTGCCTTCTCAGGACTTTCATGAAGGAACTGCCCTGCCACACACTTCCTGGCCTCATCAGCTCTCCTTAACTGGGGAGGATTCTACAACCCCTTTCCCTGTGTGCAGTCATGACTCTAGAGTCATGACCGTGTGAAGATGCTGCCCTATTGGGAGGGGTCTGGTGCTTTGGAAGCACATTTGCAGCAGTTTTTGTCTATTGTTGCTCTCTAAGAGCAGACCTTCTTTAGGCATCTACTCTCACAGGCTGGAAGCCTAGTTGGGGAGGGTCTAGCCCCAAGGGCACCCCTCCCTTTATTTCATTTCAGATAGGGCCTCTCCTTTATTCTTTCAGCACAAGTCTTGGTGACAACATTACATTTGTTGTGTGTTTCTTTATCTCTTCAGACTGTACATTTTGCGTTTCTTTTTGCCCCGCTTGCTCGTTTTCATGGTAGCCTGCTTAAGCATGATGACTAATAACCACGTGACAGGGTCCATAACTCAGCTTTCTTGAAATCTCCTTTGCCAAAGAAATTAGCCTATTACTTTTAAATTTAGTCTTAGGCAAATTCTTTGGACAAGGGCAGAAAGCAGCCCCACTGTTCATCAAAATGTCACAAGAAATTGGGTCTACTTGTTAATATTGCCTCCTCGGAAACCTCCTGAGCTGATCTCCACAGTCTGTACTGTTCTCTGCACGACTGTCTTCCAAGCACTTACTAGGATGGCCTACTGAGTTCTGCTTATAGTAGCCTTCAACTACTTTTCTAGTCCAAGTCCCAAGATCTTTCACACCCCACAAAAACAAAACAAACAAACAAAACAACAACAACAACAACAAAAACACGGTCAGGTTTTTAAAAGAAAGATCTGACATCCTAGCGCCAACTTCTATATTAGTTTATTTTCTATTGCTGTGATAAAACATCTTGATCAAGATGCATTAGAAAGGGAAGCATCTAACTGGGCCTTTCTATATGGTTTCAGACGACAGTAGGCAGCTGCAGCAGCAGCTAAGATCTGACCTCTCACAAGCAGGAAACAGAAGACACAACAGAGATGACAGAAGGCTCATGAAGCCTCAGAGCCTGCCCCGCGACACACCTCCTTCAACAAGGACACACCTCCTCATTCTTCCCAAACAATTCTACCAACTAGGGATCAAGAGTTCCAATGTATGAGCCTATGGGATTCATTCTCATTCAAACCACCACAATGACCAAGCCAAAACACAAATGTGATCCCACCAAACAAGAGGAAATTATAATGCATGACCGAGTTCCTAACCCTGCTGCTTCATCCCAAAGTGTCACATTAAGTATAACTAATATTTAAAATGTCAGAAGAAAAATCAATGAGGAGTAATTAATAACTCTAGAGTGACCATTATGTTTCCCAAGAAATCACACAATTAGCATGATTTTCAGTCTTATTTAATAAACATTATTATATCCCATTAAGGAAGTTAACAGATTATCTCTGTAGCCTATACAATAATGATACAACAGAGCAAGAAAATAATCACAGCTCATAAAATAATATGCTTTTGCAGCCTTATAATATTTCACTCCTCGTTTAAAGTAACAAATTCCTCAATCCGTAGCACTTTCTTAAATATTTAACAGCTGCTGGAATAGCTGTGTAGCTCTCAAGACACATCAATTCTATCTCCAACCAGCAGATGAAGAAGCTGCTTGCTCTTAAGCCCCCTTTACTATTTGGAAACCATAGTTATATCATAAGGTCATTACAAAGAGGCATTTTAGATGGTGTTTTAAAAAATGGAACAGTGTCTCATGCTTAATTATCCTGATGATCCCATCACTAATATTTTTTGACGTTATACCCAGCCCATAATGAAATGCTGTGTAGCACTTACTTTAATTCTCATAACAAATTTTGAATCAGGTAAAAAATGATAATGTTACAAATAAAATAACTGAGGATTAGATGCATGCTCAAGGTGAAGTAAGGTCTACGTGTCAAGCTAAGATTTGACTGGGACTAAATGGTTGCAGGACTTCATGGCTTCACTGTTACGTCAGATCGATAGACTCTTCAGATAACTATAGTCACCTCTGGATCAGTTCTGTTATGCATTATCGTAAGTATTATACACACTGTGGTTTACATTCTTGTGATATTTTGACAAACAATGTGTCTGCTTCATGTCCTTGCCCAAAGTAATAGACAAGGTATGTTTGGAGAGGTAGCTGAACACATGGGAAGCACGTGCCTCTGAATATCATAAAGTAGCGAGTGCCTGCACTTTTTAAAACAATCGCAGTTGAACAAATCCTTGGAGAGGAAAATGAGAGGGAAGCCAGTGAGCTTCTATTCACAACATTGTATAGGTTTTAACAACTAGGGCAGAGTCATCTGTCAAAAACATGAAAGACATAATGTTTAGAGAGACACTAGTGTCCTCCAGCAGGTGCACTCAGACATGCCTGGCATGGCTTTTGCTTTGAGGACTTTCACGCAACTCTGTCAGCCACGATAAGCATCATTGTTCCTCCAGCTCATTATCCTGATGTCATGCTCAACAGCGCCAGGTAGGAAAGGCCAGAGCCCGAGGTATGTACAAACCATCACTGTTAGAACAATCCAAGTGCAAACCTTTTCAGAAAGGTGACACAGTATAATCCATCCATACAAATAAAGGTGGCTGAGGGATACGTATTTGAAATAGGTAGATTCGAAGCCGCCACTACAGAATCTCGGTCTCACAGGCAATGAATTTCAGTCACATTCCATTATACCCACAGAATCATTTAATGTGTCCCAACTTTGTATCCCTTGCGGGGGGGGGCAGATAATTTTATACAAAGTGCCAAAACCACACAACTTTGTGATGCTCAAAGGTAGAATATTCTGAAAACAAAAGAGGGATTTTCCAAGATGCAGAATTCTAGACATCAAACTGGAAAAATCCTAAGTGAACAGATTACTGTCCACTCTGGATGATCTTGGAGAATCTGGCTGCCCCAGCTGAGGACTATGTTGTTCCTGTGAGAAAACACACATGTCTAGCTCACTAGAGCCTCCCAAGCAACACACTTCCCCTAGGATCTGCTGAAGAAAACACATGAACTCACACTTGGGAAAGTAGTCTCTCAGTCTGGGTCCCTACCTGGTACATTTCCTTGTCGTAATTGTCAGTCCTTGCTGCAACTATCTTCTGCCTCTCACAGGGAGCTACAGCCTGGGCAAAGTGCTGCTTCCTCATCTTCATCAGGATGGGCCACTTGTGTTGTTACTTTCAAAGCTGGACCCATATTTTCCCACTGATTAGAAAATCTTTCTTTCTATCTTCTACCACTGAGCATTTCCCTACTGGCAATGCAACACACTTATTATACATTAGTAGCCAGCAATTTTGTATTTGTTATCAATCCAACTACAGTAGAACTCTACCAAACATGCTGATAGGATACCCAGAGTTTCTCTAGCATCTGGGCTCCTTAGACCAGTGGAGCAGGTAGCACAAGGTTAGCAAAAGTCTGACAAAATATTAATGCTAATGTCCATAGATTTAGAAAAGAAAAACTCATGGGAGAAGAGAATAATGTGTCCCATGGCATCAAGTCATTAGGTTTGTTCAGAGCACAGCAAATGAAAAAGCCTTGTCCATCCTACAGGTCCTAAGGATCTGTGTAGAAGATGTGATAAATACAGCCATCTCTCCTCTTGTGCTGGTTTCATTTAACCAATCATAAAGTGATTGAGAGGATGGCATACTCAATATATAGGACTGGAGAGTAAAAACAAGTCCTGTGGCTAGCCTATGTCAAATGGCACTTGGTACATTGATTGGCTCTTCTTACTACACTTTGATCAGGAGCAATCACTTGAATATAAGAACTTTCTGTTCTATTTGGTAGAAGTACAAGGTTCGTGACTGGTGTGATGGATTTTGAAGACAGGCTGGTGCCAATTGGAAATCCCTAAAATATTAGCTAACACTATGGGACTGTTTTCGCTGTGATTTTATACCTGCTTTACTTAGTCTAAATATCTGAAGGATTATTAGCTCACCACAGTGGAAATGGTATCCTGAAGTGTTTCCTTAAGTATTATTGTATTGTGGGAATGTAGAACCCAGGTAGCCTCCATCTTCTATTAGATACCATTGCATGATGGGAAAGTAAGATTTTAGTGGCCTCTGCCTTTATATAAATATCATTGTGTTGAGATATAGAATCCTGGTAGTCTCACATTCCCTTAGGTATTACTGTATTATAAGAAGACATTATCCTGGTGACCTCCAATGTTCCTCGGGTATCAATGCATGGGTGCATGCCTTGTCCGCCTTTGAAAGCAACACTCGAGTTTCCTGCTGGGTGAAGCCAACAAAGATACAAACAATGGGTTGAAAAATTTAATCTCTGTTGCATGAAGTGTGAGGCAAAAACAGGGGCTTTGCTATATTTGGAAACCTAGCAACTGTAAAGTTTTTGGAATGCTATTGAAACAGAGTGCCATACAATGACCCCAGCTTTTATCATGTTAGGTTTAAGAATAATAGGAAATGATTGTCAATTAGAAATGTTAGATGGATAACCAGGGCTGTCGGCACAAATCATAGGTGAAGTTTTAGTGATTTGAAATTCAATTCCACAGAAGTTGTAGCTAGGGGAAAATGACATAAAACCTAGCAACCTATACTAGGGAACCAGAAATAAGGACACTATTATACCTTCCTAACAGTACACACTGCCTTGTTTAGACCAGGAGCAAGGCAGGTAATTATGTCATAGAGACTGTGACAAGCTGTCAATCAGTCCTTAGGAGATATTTAGATTCATTGTGTGTTAATATGTAAACAATAATAAAACCCTCATTTACTCTCTTTTTAAATTTAATAGTGGAACTCAATAGTTTGGGATCCTATATAAACTCAGAAGTCTCAAATAAATTTTAAACTAAAAATCCATCTAAATTAGAGCCATGGGAAAAATACTTTTTTTCTGCAGAAGTGTGCATTTTTAATCTGCCCAAAAGAATAATTATGATTTCCACCTTACTTGATTGCTGTTAGTAGAAAAGTAATTGATATGTATGAACATCAACACAGACACATGGTAAATAGATGTTTATTCAATTTTGGTCACTAATAAATAGTCTTATTTTTCATTAATATTGTTTTTATTTTGTGTGTGTGCATACGTGCACACAAGCACCCGTGTGCCACAGCTCACACATAGGGGTCAGGTTCAGTCCTTTCCTGCCTCCTGAATTCTGGGGATCAAACTCAGGCTGTCAGGATTGGCAGTAGGCAACTTTACCAACTGAGTCATCTTACCGAGGCTGGTGTTGGTTTGGTTGTCCTTTCAAAATCTCTGCAGTTCTGGTAGATTCCTGTTAGTGGATTTAAATTTTAAAAACCAAGCAGTATTTTGATAGAACTTAAGTGTTCATTGTGAAGAGGGAAAATATCTTCATTTTCACATCTGTCAGTCAATAGGACAGAGAGAAGCCTTGTTGGGTAACAAATGAACAAAAGTCTAGATAATTCACATGCTGTGGAACGTCATGAAAACACAATCTACTCCATCTGTATTTCATCTAGAGGCCATGACTACAAGCTGAATCATCAGAAGGAAGACTAAGCTGGCCAATGGAGACCTGGGGAGTGGAATTCTTGAATTTGCATGTTAATCACAACACAAAGATTCACTTCCCAGCTACTTACTTCATTTGATGGTGGTAGAAGACATACCAGGGTCAATGATCTTAACCAGCTAAACCATAGCTGGAAAACTGAAGTATTTATTAATTTAACCTTTCCCCCATGAACTGAAATAATTAAAATCCATCCAGATTTCTCTCAAAATGGAACAAATAACTCAGTATTTATTTTTATCAGTTCAGAGTTTTGCCTTTTTGTCTTGGCATATTCTCGTTTTGTCTGAGACTGAACCCCATATGCCTTTTCCTGGTTATCCTTCAGCTTCTGACTTTCCCAGGCAGTTGCATGACTCTGTCATGAAGGATCTTCAATTCTGCTGAAGCACAGGCTTCCGCTGATACCCAGCATCCTCGTTTCTATGCCTCCCTGCTCCTCGGCAATCAGGAGGGCCCGTGGGAGAGCCTTATTGGTGCTGGTTCTGAATCCGCGTGTGCCTTGCCTGTGTGACAGAACCACCTTCTGCAGACTTTGATTGTTATTTTATCCTTTAGCAATGTGGGTTTAGAAACATATAAATTATCTTATGCAGTAATGTTTCCTATAGAAATGAAAATATTTTCATGAAAACATGTTAATACCAATAAGCAATAAGTATCCAAAAATAATGAGGTGGCTCTAGACAGTAAACATAATGCCTAACTATGTTTACAACTATATTTAAAATTGTGGTCCTTAGTGATTTCACTTCTGAGAAAAGTCCACCTCTTTGATTTACTATCAGGCTCACATGTGATGGCAGAATCTAGACAAATAACAACTTGGGCTTATATCACAGTGAGTCACGGAAGGCAGACCAGAAGTTATCCTTAATTACCTAGGTGAGCCCATGCTATCAGAGGGAAGACATTTGAACTTCGGTGGCTTTACTCTGGGAAGTATCCCAGCAATAATACTGAAAAGTTCTCTCCCTCTCAAACTCACTTTATTACCCTCTACTCTTCGATCAGGGTACTTCTTTTTTTTATTTTTTAATCAGACAGAGCCTTAAATTTTAATCACCTTCTTTTATTATGTTTTTGTCCTTTGAGACCAGTTGCAGGAATTAGATATTCCCTGACTGTTAGAGAATAAATTGCCAAGTCTTTCTCTACACATTGTCCATATTTTTTAGCTTGCATTTAGTTCATTAGCTGGTTGTATTACACCTCTCAAAAATAACTCTCTGGTTCCCTTTCCAATCAGATTTTGACACTGGCTTCGGTGGTAGTAAAGGAGGAAGAATACACGAAGCCTGCTTCACACCAATGTAGTCTGATACAGAGCATTGGGCCACAGGCTTGAGCTCTTTGTAAAATATAAAGAGATGTGAATCTCAAACAATAACGATAATAATAATACTTTTTAGAGTCTTCTTTGGACTTTTGCTTGCTCCAAATGCTTTGAT
This sequence comes from Myodes glareolus, assembly GCF_982192425.1. Lineage (NCBI taxonomy): Eukaryota > Metazoa > Chordata > Mammalia > Rodentia > Cricetidae > Myodes > Myodes glareolus. The sequence continues at coordinate 32,697,138 of NC_142029.1, read as the reverse complement.
GATTTTATCAAAGTTCAACAATATAATTTATGCAGCTTGTTATTAGGTTAGCATATATTAACATATAATTGGTTTCGCGACATTGTTATACATGCATAGAAAGTATTTTGAGCATATGCAATTCATCACCCTTTTTTGATCCCCTCATTTTCACTGATGCCCTTTCTATTACTAAATAGCCTCATTTCTCTTTTCCTGTCTTTTTAAAAGTCATCCAATGTGTTTCATGAGGGTTGCCCTTAGGAACATGGGTGGGGTTATTTACAGGAGCACAGGCAACCTGCCAGTGCCTATACCCCTGAAAAAAAATCTCTTCTCTCGCAGCTACCACTGGCTGCCTGTAGATATTCAGGGGGTGTGGGGACCTCTTGAGCCCCCTGTCCCATCTCCATGACAGAATACTAATAGGCTCAACCTTATACAAATCATGTGCAGAACACTGAAGTTGTTTTGACTTCCAGAGTGACTACATTGGCATTACAACCCCTTCCTTCTAGCTTACAATTTATAAATGTGTATTTACAGTTATTGTGAATTGGTTGCTAGACTGTAGCACGAATAATAAAAACCCAGAGACCGATATTGGGGTTCAACCCGAAAACCAGGAAAGCAAAGCAACCAAACCACCGAGAAATCTTACCTCTGCCAAGGCTGAGCAGACTAAGCAGTCTAAGCCTCTCTCTCCCCCCATTTTCTATTCCCTCTAGTGCTGGGATTAAAGCTGTGAGCCACCACCACCTGGATTTTTTTTTTTCCATTAGACTTGTTTATTCAAGTATCCGAAAACACTCTTTCCACTTCCTCCCCTCCTCCCAATACCCTCCCGCTCCCCCAACTCCCCCCCACTTCCTCTCCTCCTCCCTCACCATTCCCAAGAGCAGTCAGGGTTTCCAGCCCTGTGGGAAATCCAAGTTCCTTCCACCTCCCTCCAGGTCCAGGAAGGTGAGCATCCAAACAGGCCAGGATCCCAAAAAGCCAGTCCATGCAGACGAAACAAGACCCAGTGCCGTTGTCAATGGCTTCTCAGTCTTCATTTGGACCTTGGGGGCTCAATCAGCCCCAGAGGGTGCCTGAACTGACCTTGGCCCATAACCGTACTGATGAATATTTTGCATATCACCACAGAACCTTCATATGGCGATGGATGGAGATAGAGACAGAGACATATACTGGAACACTGGACTTTACTCCCTAGGTCCAAATGAGAAGCAGAGGGAGGGAGATCATGAGCAAGGAAAGCAAAATCAGAGGGTGCCTTCATCTGACGATGGATGGAGATAGAGCCAGAGACCCACATTGGAGCACTGGAAGTCAGGACCGCGAAGGGTGCGATCACCCACTGATACAAGGGGACTGATCGAATGAGAGCTCACCAAGGCCAGCTGGACTGGGACTGAACGAGCATGTAATCAAACCGGACCACCTGGATTTTTTTCTGCATTAATCTTGTGTAGCCCAGGGTAGCCTTGGACGCACAGAGATTCATCTGCCTCTGTCTCCCAAATCCTGAGATTAAAGGTGTGTGTCACCATTACCTGGCCTCTACTGGCTTTAGTTTTGCCTCTGGTCTTCAGGCATGATTTATTTATTAAAATACAAGTAATATACCACTATACTGGGCACTAACTATCTCCGGCTCCTTGAATGGTACCTCACACTTACCTTTTATTGTAATTGGTTTTGCTTACGCAGATTTTCTTTAAGGGTGTTCAGTCTAACTAGAGTCAGAGCCGAAGGAAATGCAAGTTTCTGCCCAGTAATAAGGGAAGTAGTTTTGTTCTTGAACAGCTCATAAGTGGCTTACTTTTGTGCTTAAGTGCTTAATCTGTAACTTTAATTTTAAACTATAATTTATAAATATACATACTATAACCCTAACAAATTTGTTAAATTCAGGAGCAGGAAAAAATAAGAATTTTACAGTTTAGAATTTTAAATTTTACAATTTTAGAAATTTAAAAGAAAAGTATCGAAGAAAGCTTAAAACAATATTCTAGGATAAATTTGTGGTAAGTCAAACAACATATAACAAGCGATTTGTCTAGTAAACAGTGGTCACGGAGAATCAGTGAAAGTGATGACTGTAAGTTGTCAGAGACTGAGGGTTCCACCCAGTGGATACAACATCGGAGCAGTGGGAAGCAGATGTCTGCAGTGACCACAGACTAGAAAGGCAGCAAGGCTTAAAGAAACAGAAACATTGCAGTCGATCTGCATAGTGAACACGGAGAACCCGATAGACAGTATCAAAAGCGTGGACATTTGCTAAAAGAGCTTCAGCATGGTTGAAAACGGTCTTTTCTAAAAATCCTGAAAGATTAATTAGAAGACCTTATCTGGTTAAAAGCTTTGATTAAAAACTCACAAGCTTGCTAGATGAAAATGCATGTAATGACCACACTCTTGATGTCCTCTTAGCTGTTGTGTGTTTAGACACTAATGAAATGTCAACAGATTTCACAATTCTTAGGCTTGTTTTAAAGGGTAAAAGTCCTTTATCCGTTTGCTTGTTTATTAATGTAGCAGTTGCCCATTCCCACCTTTTCCCTTGCTTTCGCTGATCCCAGCAGGTTCCGTTGGCTACTGGAGTTTTGGGGTGATTCTTTGTGAACATCCATTGGTCCGTATTGACTACTAACTGGGCTACCTCTTCACCCTCTTCTGCTGCCTTCTGTCACCTCCTGCACTCTCCTTGGAGGTGACATTGGTACTTCAGTGGGTTAAGACTTCATCCTTTCTGCTGTCACTCCTTGGATTAGTGTCTGGGACACACTCTGTTTACCAGTCCCTGAACACACCCCAGTCCCATGCTTATGGGACCCATCTTCTCTGCATGGAAAGTTATAGCAAGTTTCCTGCTCACTCTCATAGCAACTGCTGTTTCTTCCTCGGGGAACACATCACAGTTTTACTCTGTATGTTTTATGTGATAATCTGTTTGATAGCCGTCCCCTCTCCCACAAGGTGACAGTTTTCCTATCAAAGAGGGTCATACCCTTGGATTTTAATCACTATATTTCTGCACCTGGCTTAATGCACAACCTTATAACAGGAGCATCATAAATATGCTTTCTGAAAAATTTAACGCTTCTAGAACGCATTCCTGTTTCTTTTAGATAATGTCGTGCTATCAAATAACTGTTGAAAAAAAATAAACAACTGCCTGTCTCTGTTGTGATAGCCACATCTGATAACCACTTAATAGATTTCCAGGGGACAAGCATTTATACATGAAAAATATACATGTTAATGGACTAGAAAGACTTTCTAATAATGGAATTCTCAGACAGAATATCACAGGTAATATGGAGAAAATGGGAAAAACAAAATCATTTTACTCATGGTGCATTAGTGCTATCAGCATCAAGGGTTACATCTGGTGAAGGGTGAATCCTACTACAATATAAACAGTACAGAGGCAATAGAAATATATTATCTGGCTTTTAGTAATGTCATCGTTATTATAAGTAAAGCAGAGAGACTGTCAAATATCCCTTTTTATATAAAAATATTGGTAATGGTTTTTTGGTCTGCTTTTTCCCTAAAATGTCATTTTTTTCCTGAGGAAGAAACAGCATTCATTGAAAAAGATTACAAGACCTTGTTTTAATAAGCATTCTATACACTAAACTATGTTAGATTGTTGATACTTTGAATGTACATTCTATGATTGCCCATGATTTTCTCACAGACGTCCCTCAATTTTTCCACAAATACCTGATAAACAAACTAGATTCATAAGCTAGAACTAGGGTGGAATGATAGCTCAGTGATTAAGAGCACTCGCTGTTCTTACAGAGGACCCAAGGTTGATTCCCAGTACATATGTCAAGAAGTTCACAACCTCCTGGAACTACGGGTCCCGGGGAATCTGACACCCTCTTCGTGCCTCCACGTAGACTGCACTCATGTGCACATACCCACAAACAAATGCACTCACACGCACATAATTAAAATAAAATCTTAAAAATAAGTTAGGCTTAAGAGCTGGGGACACAGTTGAGTGGCAGTGTGCTTTAGTCCACAATAAAAGCAAGAGTTGTCGGTCCATTGTGGCCAGTGTAGGATCAACAGCAGTAGCTCACTTGCCCACATATATATAAACATGGTTGGCCCAAACCTGCAGTTTTGAGCTGAGTCTCCCTGATGAGTCTCTCCTCTTTTCCCAAGATGCTTGAGTCAGAGGAGGCCAGGCATTGTTCTTTCAGGAAGTACTTTGACAATCATGTCAAGGCATCAATTAAACAGTCAATATTCTTCCTTTATTATTCATTTAAATTTTTCAAGGCTGACTTTATTTTTAATGATGTAGAGGGAAGGGCAAACATGTGCAGAGGCCCACAGAGGCCAGAATCATTAGAAATCATGTAATTGGAGTTACTGGTGGTTATGAACAACTGGGTGTGGGTGTTAAGAATCAGGCATGGGTCCTCTGTAAGAACAACACATGTTCTTAACTGCTCAGCTATTCCTTCAGCCCATTTATTTTTAAATTATATTCAATGGCATCTTGGTTGGTTAGTTTGGAGAGTATTAGATCATATTTTCCATCAACATTTCTTTGCATGGGTTCTAAGTTGCTAATAAAAGCAAAGTATCACTTCCTTAATACCTAGACCTGGTCTATGTTTCAGGTGGAATTCTCTGGAAAAACTAATATTGAAACAGTAACTTAGAGACCTAAGTGGATCTCTCTATATCTTGCTGTAAAGCTTATAAATATTTTAATCACACTGTCTTTTTGGCTTCAGTGGACTGTTAACATGGGTCACTAAGAAACAGAGGTTGATAGAATAGACTGTGTAGGACTTGAATTCACTCAATCAACAGCTTCCAAGCAGTGAAAATAAGGGGAAAGAATAAAGAAGAAAGGATAAAACGTTCAGGGGAAATACCATTCCATGATGATACAACCACAGCATGAAAACCACGACATCCAGTCCAGAAGAAGGCCAGACTGTTATAACATGGCAGGTCTTACACTTTGAACTTGACCACTGGACAGGTATCTCCTTGGTTAGCAAGGGAATGAAGATGAATGTGAGCAGAGAGAAGGACACAGGGCGTGTGTGGTTTTCCCCATAGATGCTGTTGTGATTCAGTGACTTTCACCCCTCCCAAGGGAAATGTGTAGAACCCGAAAGCAAGGGTCAAACATCTTTATAGGAACTCAGCACTGCTCTGACACGTGAACTCATGAGCAGGGCTACCACCTAACTGGGTTTCAAATGACATGGCAAAGTATTGATATGATTACACGTGATATGATCACATACTGAACCGTTGTGAGCAGGAGTATAACAAAACTCACCAGTCACTGCAATTTTCTTGATTAGAGAGCACATTTAGCACCAAAAATAATGCATATATTGAGTTCTCTTTCCATACCCCTTACTTGGAAAACCTCTCCTTAACAGTGTATACTTTTAAAAATTTGTGTTTTTATAGTATATCCCTTCATCCCAACTTCATGAAATAAAATCAGTGTGTCCTAAAATGAATCTGGAAGGATATACAGTTTAAATTCTTTTTAGCTGTAATACTTTTGAAATATTTTTAATTTATTTTTTGATAATCTCATATATGTATAGAATGCATTTTTATGGTATCTGCCTGTCTCTTCCCCACCTAACTCTCCTAGGTCTCTCCATGTCTCTTCCCCAAATTCGTGTCTTTTTTTAATCCATTGAGTTCAACTAGTGATGCCCATATGTGCATAGTCTGAGTCATCCATAAGAATATAGACAACCTACTAGGGTACACATTGCTCAAGAAAATAGACTCTCTCTCTCTCTCTCTCTCTCTTTTTCTCCCCTCTCCCTCCATCAACATCCATCTTTTAATGCTGTACAGTCTTATTTCTCTGGTGGTTATGCTAAGTGTTTCCATAATGCATAGATCTACATTTTCCCCTTTAATCTACAAATTACACCATGAGTTAATGGCTTCTGAAAGATATAAGAAGATTCTATTGAAGTTTCTGGGTTTATTATCACCTATCACATATTAAATTATATACCTTTTTACATTATACCTTTATGAGTTTAGAGAAGAGCCTAATCATGGCCCCATCACCATAGATATTTTCTCTAACCCATATTCTCATCTCACAGTACTGTTTCTATAAATATTAGATAATAGCATATGAGGTAAGAACATGGCTTAAAGGACTTAACTTTTTCCTTTATCAGGAAGTTCTTAAGGATCAAGATAGAATTCTAATAATTTGTATCCCAATAAGACCAAGGAGAAGAAACAAAGCAGTGTCGTGAGAATCTGACATTGAGAATAAATGTAATATTACAAAACAGTTTTGAAATACAACTGAGGTAAGGTGTATTAGTGTACTAATATTTTAGGACAGAGATATCAGACCAAAAATTAGAGTTTAGATTAGCCACACAGTTATGATCTCCACAGTGCTCTGTGGAGTAAAAAGACGAATTATTTGTAGGAGCCAACTTGCAATCCTATAGAACCACAAGTGTCTCCAGCAGCCTTCAGGTTAAGATGAAGACAGTTTAGTACTCCCTGTCATGTGATCTTCAGTAGCACCAAGATCAACATTTTACTGTTAATCCACCCAGAAATCTGCACTTAAAAACTGCCTCAAAGGCATTCCAGGGGATAGTCTTAAAGTAACTATATTTGACAATGCTAACACATATTTAGGTTACCCCCTCATGTATTAAGGAAATTATTCGGGCTGCAGCACTGTTATGTCACAGTATTCCTAGAGATACATGAAGAGATAAATCCTCACCCCAGACAGGGGCCAAAGTGAAGATACCACCAATGTCCAATTGGTGAACAAATGTGTTTCATTGGAATTGCTTACTGTAGTATATGTGTAGAGTTACCTATAGACGTAGGAATGACTCAAGGTCAGCTCTATCACCAAAGTCTACTCCAACAAGGGCGATAGATCAAAAAAGCTGAAAACCAGGGCTCAATGCACAGCTTTCAGGCAGCTCCACAGGTTGGGCAGTGTATCTTTTAAGCGCCTTGGCTGATCTGAATCCCTTCTGAGTAGCCCAGTTTGTCTGGGAGTGTCTCTTCTCAGTTCTTACTACATAGAAACACTTGGAAAGGGAGGAGCCTAGTGTAGCTCATCATTTTCAGGGACTTGCTGAAGCTATTTGAATTGTTTACTTCCTAATTTTTTTTGTTTTGTTTTCTGAGACAGGTTTCTTAATGTGTAGCCCTGGCTGTCCTGGAACTTGCTCTGTAGGCCAGGCTAGCCTTGAACACCAGAGATCCACCTGCCTCTGCCTCCTGAGTGCTAGGATTAAAGACGTGCACCACACCTGGCCTATTTCCTAAATTTTAAGGCGCTTCCATGAAACATGGAATATTTGTCTCCCTTTAGAACAGTGATTCTCTGCCTATATGGGTCATGACCCTTTGATATCGCATATCAGATACCATGTATATGTATCTGTTCTTTACATTGTGACTAAACACTAAAAAATTACAGCTATTAAGTAGCAATGAAATAATTTTATGGTTGGGGCTCACCACACACGAGGAACTGTGTTAAAGTGTTGCAGCATTAGGAAAATTGAGAACCGCTGTTTTAGACCATCCTGGGACTTCTCCTGCTTCCCTCAAAGATGAAAAACTGTACCTTGGAGGAAATTACTACATGATAGTTCATTGCTGTTGTTCCTACCCAGGCTGCTGCTCCAGGCGGTGTACACAGTGAATTTTCTTTCTGATGCATGTTGTAAACTCTCTGACAAGTGAATTCTTTCTTTAACTGCCAATCCCCTGCACCAGCGAAAGATGAGGTTGTTCCTATGCAGAAACAGTTCTATAAAATTCTACCAGCACTAGCCTGATAGCAATTGATAATAAAAGCTTTCTGGAAATGGGAGAAGCATTGTCTGTCCAAAATCAGTCATTGGTTCATGAAATTATCCTTTCAAAAACCTGAAAATATTTTTAATGTTTTTATGAGTCACTGGAGCATCTTATACTCTGGGAAAGATTGCATTCAGCCTTATACATAAACTTAAGTAAATGTATATATTTAAGTAAAATGTATATTATGTAAATCTATATGTATATTTTTTCATGTAAAAGCAGATATAACAAGACCTATCCTTCTGTAACTATGGCTTCTACATGAGTTGATTCAATTGAGGGCAGGTTGAAAATATTCTAGAAAAAAATGTGTCTGTACTTACCACATTCAAGCTTCTCTTTCTCTCCTTTTTTTATCTATTTCTCTTTCTTTCTCTCTCTCTCTCTCTCTCTCTCTCTCTCTCTCTCTCTCTCCCTCTCTCTCTCTCTCTCTCTCTCTTTCCTAAACAATGTGATATGCCAACTACTGACATCATTTATATTCATCACTGTCACTAACCTAGAGGTGCTTCACAGTGAATAGGTAGTGTGCATTGGGTCTATGCCATCCTTTTCTGTTTTATATGAAAGATTTGAGAATCCAAGCATTTTGTTATGCAGCAGATTTGTGGAGCAAACCTGAAACAGGTGACTGTACAGTGGGTGTTAGCATAGTCACCCCACGGAGAGGTCAATGGGGACTGTAAAGCAACTCGGGAGAATAGAAATCATATGTGTGCTTACTCTTGCTTCTCTGTATAATCATCTCTACATCTGTTTCCTGGTGATTAGCTTGAAAGCAGTTTTTCCTTTTAATCTAAATGTGACATGCACAGTCTCGGGCATGCTGAATTACCAAACAAAGCTTGAAGAGTGCTCCCTCAATATTATAACATTGAAGAGTGCTCCCTCAATATTATAACATTGAAGAGTGCTCCCTCAGTATTATAGCATCACACAGAGTTATTGCCATGCATATATAGTTATTATTATATATTCCTTCTCTTCCTGAATTAGTAATGTAGAACATCCATTACATTTCATCCTCTAGAGAGTGATTTTTCTATTATAACAGACAAAGTCCTCTTCCCTTGACTGTCTTAAGGCAGTATTTAAACGTTCTCTTTCTTCAGCATCCCCACCTGCTTTTCTGCTTTGTTCTTCTCTGATTTGTGGCCTGTGCCTCTACAGGAATATTTTATTATGAATTTTTTGCTTATGCAAAGTTTCCTTGGGTATATTGTTTTGTTTTTAAAAAAGCACAACAGTATTTAATTTTTTCAGCTTCACTTTTAACAGTCATCATGATATTGTTCTTTTAAGAAAAAAAAAAACATTATGTTTTCAACTGTACTGAGCCAAGTACTGGCCTCTATCCTAAGTGGCATGCTGGCTTCAGCTGTGTATGTAGAACAATTTAAAGTCAGTTTGGCTTGTTTGAAATGGAAGCTAAGTTTCCCTAGAAGGAGACAGAACCTCCTTCTCGTCCTTTTCCCACATGGTCTTTCTCAGCCCAAGTGAGGTTAGCCTGTATCTCGTGTTTTTTAATTAATTAATTAATTAATTAATTCGTTAATTAAAAATTTCTACTTCCTCCCCTCCTCCCATTTCCCTCCCACTCCCCCCACTTCCCTCTCCCTCTCCAGTCCTAAGAGCAGTTGGTGGTTCCCTGCCCTGTGGGAAGTCCAAGGTCCTTCCCCCTCCATCCAGGTCTAGGAAGATGAGCATCCAAACAGACTAGGCTCCCACAAAGCCAGTCCAGCCGGCATCTCATGGATGGCTTCAAATTAATTGACTATGTAAGCTATTCATGAGGCACCTTGAAGCAAAGTTTATCAGCGTGTACCCTGCAGAGTATCTGTCAGACTCTTAAATAGCCTGGGTTTCATGGTAGCATCTACAAAAGGAGATGCTGACTAAATAGAAATTCCAAGAGGGACAGGCATGCTCGAGGGATAGGCTTGTTTGATCCTTGATCCCTTTTTTCTCTGGAAGTAGTTACCCATTCTCAGTGTAAAGGGTCAGAATTTGTTCACACATGGGAGTAAAGCCACTAAAATTTGTATGCAGAGGTGCAGCATGCTAGTGCACTACAGCCCAGGAGCCTACAGGTTTCACTCATGGCTATTTGCTAAATTTGAGAGTTAGGATAAAACCAGGGACTGTACCACAGGGCATCATGTCCATATACTATAAAATAAGGAAATGATAGTTTACTTAAGGAGCAAATCTGTCTCAACACACAGCTTGTCTCCGCACAAGATATTTACCAAACTCAGAAGACCAGACCTCAAAACACACAGAAACTGATCGTGGAGAGGCAGAGACAACTGATCTCTTAGTTAGAGGCCTGGAACATGGCTGAAGAAGAAGCAAGGAGCATTAATAAATAAATTTCAAGCAGTGACCCATCTCAGTCCACAACTGAGGAAAAATGAATGATCACTCGCTTCATATCTGTCTCTGACCTGGGATTCTTCTCCTTTTTCTAGTCCTATTATTCTTAGATTTGGTCATTTCAGTGTCCCAGATTCCCTGGATGTTTTGTGTCAGGAGATTTTTAGATTTAACATTGTCTTTGAACTGATGTATTCATTTCTTCTCTCATGTCTTCAATGTCTGAGATTCTCTCTTCAGTCTCTTGTACTCTACTAGTGAAGCCTGTCTCTGTAGTCTGTGAAAATTCCGAAAGTTTTCATTTCCAGAACTGCTTTAGTTGGGTTTTTTTATTGACGGTTTTTCCATTTTCAGGTCTAGGCACCTGGGACTAGGGAGATTATAGTTCTAGGTGCTGATATATGATTTTGTTGGAAAGATATTTTTGCCTTGTTTCCTGTTTCTTCTCTGAATTGTAGGAGTGTGTGGAGTCTGTGTGGTATCTGGCAAAAAGTCTTCTGTGAACCTGATAGATGTGTCACCTTGAGGCTCAAGGAAAATGTGTTTATGGGAGCTGAAACTTTACTGTTCCTTGACTCTATCATTTAAATTGCTTTTAGTGGAATGTGATGTAGAACATGAATTCTGATAGATACAGTTGATAAACTATGTCTTTATCCCAGAGTAAATAAAATCACATATCATAACACTGAATCATTTTCTTGGCTTTATAACATATTTATGGATTCTAGAACCAAACTGACCTCTAAATTTTATATCATACAACATAATTTTTATTAAGACAACTTATAACTTTATAGGTGGGAGCAAACAATTTCCAATATGAATAATGTATAGTTATGGCTTGTACTAAGAAATAAACTCAGCTTAAGATTTTTGAATTTTGTAGGAACCTTTATTTATGTGGTTAAGAAATACATGTATTCTGGTGTGCGCATTACTCAACATATATTGCTCTTTGTTATCTGGTTAATTTGTTTGATAACACACATACAGGAATCACAAGACTGGTATCATGTTTACACATGAGAGTTTGTATATGCTCTTATACATTCTTTTCTGGAACTGGTCTTTCCAATTGAACCAATGTTGTAAATGTCTTTTAAATCTCTCTGCTTCTGTTACCACCAATTCTCTTGCCTAACAAGGACTTCATCCTAGTCTCCAAAGCAGGATGCCTACACCTAGTCTTTGATCACAATAAGCTATTCTATCTACATTAATCCAAATAAGATAATTCAAAATGCAGTTAATACTATGTTACTCTAATACTCATAAAAATGCCCCGAGAGGTCCCCATGACTTCTGTAGTCTTGTTGTTTGTGTCCTAAGAATGATGGATTTCTGGTATCTGAACTGTTTCTGTCTCTACCACTAGCCATTCATCGTGGGTGCATCTCTGCTCAAAGCAGCCTTCTGCCTTCTCCCTCTGCTCATCTATCCAGCATGACTCAGCACCTAAGGGCAAGGTGTGTTGAGTAATGCCCATGCCAAAAGAATACATCTATCTGTCAGTCACAGAAACAAATTTCTCACAGAACTCAAAATATTAAGCTGTGCTTCTTTGAAGAGGTTGTCCACCCATCCTTAGTACCATTCATGGTTTCACATCCCCCATACTGGAGCTGTTTGGTTTGTCCCCGCTTATAAAATCATAATATAACTTATTTATCTTAAAATTATGTTGCATGATATAATGATAAAATCCATTGCTGACCTCCGAAGCAGTGGTTCTCTTTCTTTCAGATTAGTTCTTATGGACCCATGAGAGTCTCCTCAACCCTGACAGTCAGCGACTATGCTTTCATCCTAGCATAATCTGAAATCATCTGCAAAGGCAGTCTCCACAGATCCTCCTCCTCTAGATCAGGGTCGCCCATGGTCATGTTTGTAGGGGATTGCCTTGACTTTTTTAGCTGAGTAAAAGTACACCGAACGTGGGCAGTACCATTTTACCGGCTGAGCCCTGTATTGAGTAGGGGTGAATACAGATAGCTGATTAAAAGCTCCAAGTAAGCAAGCATGTGGTTATCCTCTCGCTGTCTTGACTGTGAATGCCTTGTGACTAGCTGCTTGCATTCCTGCGTTAGCTTCCTTCCCCTCATTGATGGACTAGAACCTGGAACTATAAGTTAAATAAATCCTTGCCTTCTATATATTACTTTTGATCAGCGTATTTTACCACAATAACCGAAATTAAGCTAATATAGCTATTTTCCATCTTATTTACATCAGAATTTGACAAACATCTCTCTTCTAGGTGATGAACTCTACGCCATTCCTTTTGCAACACTCTACCAGAACATAGACTGTTTTAACTTACCTGACTCCCCATGACCCATCAGAGAGTATTTAGAACTTAGAACATAATAAAAAAAATTATGACATCATCTACTTATTTAAATTAAATAGAAGGTCATGTTAATGTTAACACCAACAGCATAAAATTGATTTTATTTTAGATAACATACAATTTAATGAACATTAAGTTGTAAATATATACATATAGAAAGATATACTTTTGTTGAACTTACATAGTGGAAATATAAAATAACAATTGAATAAAACAAAATTATAATATTACAGTAGAAGATGCAATTTTCAAAAAAGAATTAAATAAGACATTTTTAATGATACTAAGAAGAGCAAATTTCATTTGTTTTGAATACCTTAAATAAGTGGAATTACAGTAAACAATGTTCAAATATTATCTTATTTAATCCTCATAAGATCAGCATTGAATGGTATTCAAAATAAGATTGTGTGACGCCAGAGAAACCTGCTGTGCCAATCTCATGCACACATTAGCCATCATTTTCTGGCCACCTGCTATGTCTAGACATTCTGTAAAGGACTTATGTACACACGCTCATTCGACTGTCACGAAAAGTAGTCATTATACTTATTAGATACTTTCTTTGGACAATTCCATGAATCAGAAATTTAAAACTGAAGATTCCACCGAAGTAAAAGTCTCTAATGCTGATCCCATGATGTCTTTTCCAAATGATCCCCGCCTTATCCCCGTCTGTGAAAAGTCGAAGCCTGCCTTTTCACTATCACATATCCTAAATTCTATTAGTTATAGTGTGAATTCATGTTTCAGCCTGGTTTAACTGTATTAAAAGTTAAATCTGTTGTCGCTTGGACTGTCAGTTTTGAGCATATGATATTCAAAAGGTGGTTATTACCAAACGATGAGATTTCTACACCCAAAATAAGTAAGCGTGTGTTCACAAGAAGCTACAAGGAGGTCATATTCTCAGCCTCTCAGGCTATCTGAGCCCAGAGTTAGACAGATAAAAGAGAATTAGAGGAACCCATCATCTCAAGCAGCAGGTTAACAGTCCCAGGGCACACGGGAGAAGGGAGTTGGTGGATGTGGGTGTTTGGCTTGACTGTTCAGAGTCTATTTAGAATTTTGCTTCTTATAAGTTCAGCTCTTTGATGTTTACCATTTTTAAAAATTCAATTTACTTTAATAGCACTTTCCAGAAAAGCAGCATCTTCACAGCACCAGCAACTCACTAAATCTTTAAAACACCATTAGGAAAATGAGCTCCATGGTGGTAATGACTTCTTGTGAAGTGACTGGGACATTTTCAGCGTGGCTTAGGATGTGTAACTGTGTCCTCAGAGGCAAAGAGACAGTGTAGACCATTTTCTAGATACTTCAGGTAAACAGAAATTACATGTAAGATAATTAGATTAAATTCTGTTTGTCCTTTAAATCACCAGCTTTACCTGTCATGAGTCAATGTTAGTTGTGGAAAAGTTTAGAGGACCGAGTTCAACCAAGTATCCATAATGGTGGGAAACGTCCTCAAGCCCGGCAGCATTTTGGCATCCTTATTTCTCATGCTCTCTTACACTACCGATTTCAGTAAAACTCCAATGGACTGCAAGATTAGAATTAGTATGAATTATTGGGGAAATGGGAAACCCTTATGTAACATTCCAGGTAGGCAATCCTATTTCAGATAATGTTTTGGCATTCAGGGGCTGAACTGCTTCTACGGACTTGTCAAATGAGGTTAGGGCTTGCATGCAGAAGGTGTTTACAGCCTAGGGTGGAAGGTAAGCCTTCCTAGTGTTTCTGGTGCCTGGAACTTGAGCCAATTAAAATACCCTTAACTCTACAGCTATGGCTAGGAAGCATATTCAGATCCTGTAACCAATAACCAGCAAGACCAAGACTCTAATCATAGTTAGTAACTTGGAAGCTATTACTCAAGAAAAAAATTAATAACATTGGTAATTTATATACATGCTAAAAATTTTAATGTGAAAAGAATATATAGTAAATTGGGCCAAGCAACTACAGATTCAGCCCCCCCTCACCACCCTGTGATAAAAAATTCCATGAAAGAAAATTGTAGCTGTAATGAAATGAGTTTAATTTTGTCATTAAACTAAGAAATAGGGGCCAGAATGAGCACTCAGTGGTTAAGACATTGGTTGCTGTTCCAAGGGGACCTCGAACGTTCCCTTCAGTCCCCAGCACCCACAGGGTGGCTCACAAAGTGAGTATGTAACTTTTGTCCTAGGGGATCCAAGACTCTCTTCTTGCTGCTAGGGTCACTGCAACATGTGATACGCAGATATACATGCGGGTAAAACACCCATATACACAAAATAATAAGATGAAAAATATAAGCAAGATAACCAAAATTTAAATAAAATTCAGGCTGTTTGCAGTAATATCAGTAATCTGGAGATATTTGAAAGTATGCAGGAGAAAATAGCTTATTTGCAAACACCGAGTCATTTCTTATAAGACACATTAGCCTACATGGATCGTGGCTTGAGGAGGCAGAGTGAACCCTGAGACAATCTCCCATGAAGATGACCATAAGAACGTGGAAGACTATCTCAGGATCTGCTCCATCCCCTCACTCCTAACCATCTGTCCTTTGACTTAGATTGACTTCAGAATCCACTAATAATGCTGTGCATGGTGCGATCATTTGACTATCTCTGTGCATGTGAAATAACAAATGATAAAACACTGTCCCATAGACTCTCCCCAACATGGCCTAAATCATCATCACTCCTCAGCACCTTAAGCGGCCATGGGCCACTACAAGTAAAACACCTGCTCCCATACCCTCCATTGCTCTGTCTTCCCAGCAACCCATTCTTCTAAGGAATCGCTTAGACTCACCTACCTTAATCTAAGTAACCAATCACATTCCTTCCCACCACAGTTGAAGCTTTAGGTACATCGTCTACTGTGGAAAGTACTAAGAAAGAAGTTTTTAATAGGTGAAAAATGAGGTACGGGGGCAGTGGATGGTTTGAGCTTCAAAGACAAATGATATCATCAAAATCCAGAATTTCCATCTATCTTGTGAGAAATGCCTCAGATATGGTAGGCCTTGAACAAACCTGTGACATGCTTGGGCACTTCATGAGATTCTTCTCAATGGATCTTGGGAATGTAGTTCTCCCCTATATCCAGGACATACGATCCATCTTTACATTGAGGACAAAATTTATTTAATCTTTAAAAAAGTCCATCTCTTTTTCTTTTGCCCTAAATCCCACCACTTTCTTTCTCTCTTCATTTCCTCATTCACTTCTGTTCTAGAAGCTTCTGCCTATATTGAGCCACCTACTTACCTTGATAGTTTTTAATGCTTCTCTAGTTCCTGTCACCAAAATGCTATAGTCATATATCCTGGCCCCAAAGTCCGTTTTACCATTTTAAACAAAACAACAAAACAGAACTCTAGACAGGTAAATTAAAGAAAGAGCCAGGCAATCTGCCATCATCAACTCCATCTTCCTGGAAACAGACCAAGGTGAGAAGAGGTGAGAGGTTATCTAGCCTTGCATCTGCTTGTCTTCGCGCTTGCTGGCAAGTTTGTCATTCCTTTCCTAACGTTAAAACTAGATTCTTCAGCCTTCCAAAGTAGAATTAAAGACAGCAGCTCTTCAGGAATCTTACAGGCCTTCAGTACCAGGCTGGGACTGCTGAGGCCACCAACCTCGTGGACCCAGCAAGCACCATGTTCTCAGCCTCTCCAAGGGGAAGACAGTCAGTATTAGAATATCTAAACCACACTGTAAGCCAGTCTATTGCTTTAGAGAACCCTGACCAGTACATATTTCCCTTAAGGGAAGTCCATCACCATTCTGAAAATTTTCTGTTTCCTGAAAAGCTTTGATTATTGGACATACAAATCTTGACTTAATTTCTCATTTGCATTTTAAGTCTGTGTTCCAAGAAAAAAAGAATGGCTAGTGAGTTTCCACACAAATAAAACCTACTTTAAAATGTATCCATTCAGCAAATGGTGTGGACCACCTGCAATGTTCCACGAGTTCCTCGAGCCCTGTCATACCTGTTAAAATGATAAAATCTCTCAAGTGAGGTGACGTGGCTCAGCAATCTTTGAGCACTGGCTACTCTTTCAATAACCAGGTTTGATCCCAAGCCTCCACCCACATGATGGCTCACAATCATCTGTAACCCCAGCTCCAAGGGAAGCAATGCTCTCTTTTGGCCATATGGACAGGCAAACACTCATATACATAAAATAAAAGTAACTAATCTTTTTTTTTAAAAAAAACCTTTCTCCAAAATTATAAAAACAAAATATCTCATAGAAATTGAATTTTATCATGTTTAGAAAAACAAATGAATCAGCAAGAAATGAACAGGCATTACTAAGAGCCTTAAAAGACTATTAGACAATAGTAGGGTTCCCAGGTGGCTTCCCTGACCCACCCTGCTAAGTGAGTCTCCCTTCTCACACAGGCAGCCTTCTCCCCACAGACGTGACTGAATGCTTCTGAGGGAGCTATGCTCTTATAATTAAGCACAAAAGTATTTCGCACATATATGCCTATTTAAAAGCATCATTAAACATTAGTCATATTTAATGAGACCAAAGAAGCCTATGTCAAAGTCCTCAATGAAATGCCATTGGGATGTGATGGTACAAGCCATACTCTAAAGTCTCTGTCTGTAGGTTTTTATCAGTTTTCATTGAAACCATATTTCTTGGGTCTGGAGAGATGGTTCAACCATTAAAAGCACTTACTGCTCTTTCATAGGTCTGAGGTTTATTTCCTGGAACCCACATTACATGGCTGACAACAGCTTGTAACTCCAGTTCCAGAAGACCCAATGCCCTCTTTTGGACTTTTTGGGTACTACGTTCAACCCCCCCCCCCACACACACACATACACACACACATACACACACACAAAAGATTTTCCTACGTGCATTCATACATTGAATATTGAGTTCAGGAAGCCTTTGAATAAGGAGCTGTATCTGTATGTATTTGTAATTTTTTCATTCTTTCCCATGATTTATGGTACTGCGCTTGTAGGGAAAATACTGATTCTGCTGCAGTTGGTAACCACTCACAAGAGAGCTGAGCTACCTTGGAGAAAGGGTCACTTCTCATGACAGGAAGCAGGTGTGCTCAGCATCTTAGTATCTTGATCTCAGACACGTTTATTAAGAACACAATCATTTGATAATTTAATGATTCTAATACCACCACCCAAAGATCCTTACCTGTGGGGCTTTGTGTGGCATCACAGGGTAAGCAGTTCATTTGTTTAGAAGTGAGTCAGGGTGGGGCAATTCTTTTTTTTTTATTTTATTTATTTTATTTTTCTTTTTATTTATTTGTTTATTTTTTTATTTAATTTTTACTGGGAACCCCTCCAGAATCAAGTCTCTTGCAAACCCTAGAATGACTCCCTTAGTTGCGATATAAACTTCCCTGCTCCCATAACCATCCTTCCTCCCTCCCCCCTCCCATTCCCCCAAGCCATCCCCAATTCTCACCCTCTCCCCTCTCCCTAACCATCTTCCCTTACTTCCACCCCCACCCCCCATGCACCCGAGTTTGCTTGGCAATCTTGCCTAGTTCTATTATCCAGGAGGATAACTATATAAATTTTCTTCAGGTTCACCTTCTTATTTAGCTTCTCTAGGATCACAAATTATAGACTCAAAGACCTTTAACTATGGCTAGAATCCACTTATGAGTGAGTACATACCATATTCCTCTTTTCGGGTCTGGGTTACCTCACTCAGTAAAGCATTTTCTATTTCCATCCATTTGCATGCAAAATTCAAGATGTCATTGTTCTTTACCGCTGAGTATAACTCTAATGTATATATGTTCCACACCTTCTTTAACCATTCTTCTGTTGAGAGGCACCTAGGTTGTTTCCAGGTTCTGGCTATTACAAATAGTGCAGCTATGAATATAGTTGAACAAATACTTTTGTAGTATGATAGGTAATCTCTTGGGTATATTCCCAAGAGTGGAACCTCCTGAAACTGAGAAGCTTCTGTAAAGCAAAGGACACTGTCAGTAAGACAAAAAGGCTGCCTTCCGACTGGGAGAAGATCTTCACCAACCCCTCATCAGACAAAGGTCTGATCTCCAAAATAAGCAAAGAACTCAAGAAACTAGACACTAAAACTCTAATTAACCCAATTAAAAAATGGGGTACTGAACTGAACAGAGAATTCACAACAGATGAACTTCGAATGGCCAGAAGACACTTAAGGACATGCTCAACCTTAGCGATCAGGGAAATGCAAATCAAAACAACTTTGAGATATCATCTTACACCTGTCAGAATAGCCAACCTCAAAAACACCAATGATAGCCTATGCTGGAGAGGATGTGGAATGAGGGGAACACTCATCCATTGTTGGTGGGAATGCAAACTTGTGCAGCCACTGTGGAAATCAGTGTGGCAGTTTCTCAGGGGCAATTCTTTAGGCTCCCAGGGTCAGTTACATTTCCATTGGTGTGATAAACGCACTCTGACAAAAAGCAGCTTAAAGAAGGGGTTTATTCTGGCTTACAGTTCCAGAAGGATGAAGTCCATCACAGCAGGTAAGGTTTGAAAACAAACAGGAACCTCATGGCAGCAGAAACAAGGATCAAGCTCGTCACATTTTATCAACACACAGGAAGTGGGGTGAGGCTAGAAGCCCCCAAAATCCACCCCAAAGTGGTGTACTTCCACAAACAAGGCTCCACCTTCTAAAGGTTGCACAACCCCTCCAAAGAGAGCCACCCATTGGAAACCAATTATTTAAATACGTGAGCCTATATTGTTCTCATTCAAATCACTGTGCCCTGTAAACAGTATTAAATAGCCAATGTGGTATGTTCTGGAAACAGAGGAGGTAGATGGCATGCAGATGGTGGCAGCCCCTGGTGTCCCATGGATGGAGCAGGCACTACAGCATGGGGATTGTGGAGCTGCACAGGTACAAGGCCAGTCAATCTCCAATGCTTGATCCAAATATATGATTCCTTGATATATTCCTCAATCTCCATCCTCTTAACAGAGCAACCATTTTCCTTATCCTTCTGGCTACACTGTCTTTTCATCGTCACTGGCAGAGGTGTTTTCTGTAAGGTGTGCAGGATGAGGTTTGGGGGAAGTGGAGCAAAGAATGCAGATGGCTTCAGAGAGGGCAGTTGGTTAAGGTTGTCCTAATTTCCTTCCAACGCATCAGAGGCGAATTTTAATTTAAAGTGATCTGTCCATCCTATGCTCTTGTAACTGTGCCAATTTTTTTTGCCACATCATGGTTATCATGTGTATGTACAGAATTTCTGTCTTTCATAAACATTTCATAACAACCAGCTCTTTCTTGTAAACCTGCTGACTCTAGCAGTATTTTCCTCTTTCTTCCAGAAGAGTGTGTTCCACTATTTGGGAACCCTCTCCTGTTCTATATTCTTGTTTCCTTAATAAACTTTTCTTAAAACATCATCCTGTTAAGTTATGGTTGATTTTACACAAAATAATTGAAATTCTTGTAGGTCAGACAGGAAGCAGCAATGTGACTACAGGAGGAACAGTGGGAAGCACTGATCTGCCTGGGGGCATGTCATGATCTTCCAAAGCTAGAACTTCCCTTTTAGCTGTTTACAGGTCATAGGAGAGAAAAATCTGGGTCTTCTGAAAATGAGGCTCTGTGATAGAGATCCTGAAGAAAGTCCTATGCCAGAACACAGGCTCATTTTTGCCCTTAAGAAAGACAGATACGTTTTCTAATCTAAAGCACTATTCTAGAACATAGGCTCATTTTTGCATTAAGAAAACAAGATACATTTTCTTATCTATCTGCCAAACTGACATGACCTTGATATGACCTTTAGATGGAGAGAATAAAAAGGAGGAAGGGTTTAGACCACAGTTGAGCACAATCAATAAATTACTAAATACAATATTGCTCAGTACCCACAATGTAGGACAAGGTATAACAATTATGATTGACCTAGGTTTATCCAGGAATTGCCAGCTTAACAGAAAATATGCTAATCTACACATCCTGATCAAAGTATGCACATTTAGAAATTACTTACATAGATTAATAGAAATCAATTACTTATAAATAAATAAAAAATAAGCATTGAAAATAAAAATGAATTTGTGATTTTAGAGGGAATATTTCCAGAAAATTCAAAGTTGTCTTAACCCAAAGAATTCATCTATTGAAAACCTATAGAAAATGTGGTGTCTAATGGCAAAGAATTGAAGTATTTACAGGGAGAAATGAGATAAAGAGTTTATATCATTACACCAGAATTTCTCAGCATTATTTTAAAAATTATAGATAACATCATCAAAGGAGAATAGCAAAGGTATAAGGTTTTCAAGATAGGAAGTCTGCCCTAGCAATTTTTCTAAAGACAATTAGTAAAACCTTGTTTATATGAAGTTTCTTTTGAGTTTCTTATGTAGATCGTGATATAAAATGCAAAAAACAAGAATTTTTTTACTGGAATGTGGAAACAGGAATCTTTTAGTGCTGATTAAAATGATCTTTGCAATGTATAAAGAATTAACTCTTATATTGTGTAATTTTCCCCATCTGAGAATTAAGTGAAATGTCAAGGCTGGCGGTGATGGTGACAGTGAAGACAGAAGGGGTGGTGATAGGTGTGGCGATGCTGCTGGTGATGATCGTATTAGTTACCTTCTGTTGCTGTGCTAACCACCATGACCAAAGGCAACTTAAGAAAGAGTGCTTATTTAGGATTATAATTTCAGAGGGTAAGTGTCCATCATGGCAGGGAGGCTAGAAGAATAAACCAAGAGGGAGTGAACTGGAGGTAGGGGAAGGCAATACTCTCTCATGGATCCCATTGGCATACTTCTTCCAGCAAGGCTACACCACCTAACTCTCCAGACAGCGCCACCAGTTAAGACCAAGTATTCACAATACTAGAGCTGAGTGTGTACATTTCTTATTCACACCACCACAATGGTGATAATTTGGTATTAACAGTGATGACAGCAGTGATGATGACGATGATAGTAAGGATGGCAATTGTGGTGATGATGGTGATGATGGTTGTGGTGGTGGAGATTATTTTGTTGATGATGATGACGATAGTGATAGTGTTGCTGATGACAATGATGGTGATCACGGAGGTTGGTGGCAATGATGACGGCAGTGACAATGATAGGAGGGGCGAAGATAATGATGATGTCACGACAGCAATGATAATGGTAACAATGATGATGGTGAGGGCAGCAATAGTAATGGTTATCATGGGAAATTGGAAAATGGTAAGGACAGAAGCGGAGCTGGAAGGGGAGATGGCAGGAGGAGTGAGAAGGAAGAATTTATGAACTGGAAATACAACTTCACATATTAGCATTTCAAAGCTGCTCAGATTCACGAGGAAGGGCTAAGTCGTTGAAACCATCCAGATAACTGAAGCGACTATTAAAGATACCTTAAAATTAATGTTTTATTAAGTATATTTATTTAAAAAATGTTCACACAT
The DNA here is from genome assembly GCF_982192425.1 of Myodes glareolus. NCBI lineage: Eukaryota > Metazoa > Chordata > Mammalia > Rodentia > Cricetidae > Myodes > Myodes glareolus. The sequence continues at coordinate 32,675,097 of NC_142029.1, read as the reverse complement.
CTCCATCCTCTTAAGATGTTCAAAGAATAATTTATAAATTTTCAAAAAGCAGCTCAGTTGCCATTATGAAGGACCATTAACCCTGTGGTAGTCATAAACGGGTTCTGTCATTAGGCTGGATCTCTGTATTTTATAGTTGTGAGATTTTTATGACAAGATACTTATTGTCTCATCACTGTGGTGCGCTAATTAGTAGTAATAGTTTTGTCTCATAAACTTTGAGCTCAGTGACTGGATTGTGCATTGCATGTGTTATAGTCTTTGCAGTATGATAGGGTCTGAAAAAAAATTGTTATTGAACAGGTTGGAACTCTTCATCTATCCATCATTTTAATATTTATTGAGTAGCCGCTGTGTTCCTGGTCTTATTCAATAAACTAAAGACGAGTTTTGAATTTGACTAGAGGTGATGGGGAAAGCATGGATATAAGTGAATTGGATAATGTATAAAGTAGAAATAAGAACCATGTAAATAGACAAGATACACCAATGTAACACTAGGGGCCAATACACAGGCCACAGTACAGCATAGGTGGCAATAGTTATATAAGCCTGATTGAAAACGGGGCGGGGAAGGATCATATACAATAAATATTCCTCAACCATAATACTTTGCTTTTTGTATCTTTTCTTGCAGGACAAAGGTGAAATTGCTTTTGTTTATCTTATTTATGGGTCATTTTGAATCAAATTTATGGGCACTTATCAATTGATCTATAAAGGCAGGCCAGAACGAAGCAAGGATCACTTGCACTGTGTGACTGATAATTTCAAAAGAAAAAAAAAATACTTACATGCAAAGTTTGGCTTCCAAGGCCCTCGGTCTGTAATCACCTTTCTCTACCTTCTCCTGGCTCAGGAATCCTGAGTGGTCTCTCGCTGGGGTGCTGTGCATTGCTCTGAAGCCCCATCTGCCTCCCATCCCATTCCACTCTCTCTGCTCAGATACATGAAAAGTAGGTGTGAAGCAAGGCAGTATAAGTCAGGATGGAATAAATCTAGAAGCCAGAAGGAGAGAAAAGATACTTCTGTCTCCATTACTGTTCATGGTCAGTTCTTTGGAAAGAGACAGGCATACTCTAACCCCGTGATAATCTCTCCAGAATGACTCAGCAGTACAGGCAGAAGCTTCCTCCACTGACACTTGGATTTAAGTAGATATTTGTGCACAGGCATCTAAGAGGCCCAAGCAGCAGCAAGCATTGAGTGAACAGGCCCCAGACATTTGCTTTCCATATGATCAGAAAAATGAGTGAAAGTCTTTAGAAATGAGACAGACAATGAATATATGAACTTAAATTAAGTGATGTAAAAGGAGATGGTACATAAAAAATTGCTTGGAAGATATTATTCGAAATGTGTTTATTTGATTTAACGTGTGTCCTAGACCCTGTTCAATGACTTGATTAGAATTAATTTTCTGCAATAATAACTTTATAAACTCTTAAAATTTAAGAAATTGATCAATTCTTTTCCAAACCACAATTTTTTTTCCTTAATTTAGAAATGAGGGGGTGAAGCGATGGCTCATAGTTAAGAGCACTGACTCTCTTAGCAAGGATCCAAGTATGGTTCCCAGCACCCACACCACGCAGCTCCCATCTGCCTGTTACTCTGGCTCCAGGGGATCTAACACCCTCCTCTGACCTGTAGAGGCACCCGCATGCACACACACAAACAATCACGTATAATACACATATATACATAAATAAAAATAAATCTTTCAGACAAGTAATATTTCCTGCTTGAAAAGTTTTTATAAATGTTACAATAAGTAGTTATGAATTACTTGTAATATCTGTCATAGCTAATATTCAAATGGAAGAAATATTTATTTCTATTTAATACATTTGGCAAGAAAACCTACTAAATTATATATTTTTGTCTTAGAAAACAGGTGTTATTTTTTCTTATTAGTGATTATGTTTGAAAGTTATTTACAGTTGATAATTGCTTGATTCATAATCAGATGACTAACATTTCAATCTAGAAAGCATAACTGTGGATTAGGATGATAAGACAAAAATACTAGCTTCGATTTAATGTTGAAGCATGTAAGCAGGCTTCCTTTTGGGCCACCAACCAGTTCCCAAATAAAGACATGGAGACTTAATAACAGTTATGAGTGCTCAGCCTTAGCTTATGTTTGTCCCACTAGCTCTTATCCCTTATTTTAACCTGTTCCTCTTCATCAAGGTTTTGCCTCAGAAGTTTTTACCTTTTTTCATTCTGTATGTCCTACTCTATGTCTGGCTGGCTGGTGTCTCCCTCCTTCTCCCTCCTTCTCTTCTCTATTCTCCTCCCTGAGCCTAGAGTCTGCCTCCTATTTATTCTCTGTGCCCACTAGCCCTGCCTATCCCTCTAATGCCTAGCTATTGTCTAGTCAGATTTTTATTAAACCAATCAGGTGCCTTAGGCATGCAAGGTGAAACCGCAACATACCTTTACATACTTAAACAAATGCAGTGTAAACAAATGTAACATATCTTTAGATATTAAAGTAATCACAACAGAGGTACAATGGTATATTATAAATTACTTCTTTAAGAAAGATAAATCCATTATGACACAAACCTCCCCTTTTGTGCTGACATAGCTTCAATGTTCACATGTTTCATTATCATTTAATTCTATGCTTTATCCCCACAAATCTAACTAACAAATTTATATGTTCCTTTAATGACAAGAGATTATTTGCTTATTTATTCTCTTCATTTCAAGAACTGGGAAGAGTCTCATATGATACTCCCGGAAATTTAAAAGATAGGCTATATAGTTGCATAGACACTACCAGAAGACACTAGACACCTCAGTCAGAGATGAAGGAATATATTGTTCAGAACTGAAGAGGCAGCAAGAGGTTCATGCTTTCATCCGTTTTCCTTCTCCTTTCATTGTCTCACGGTGATGGAGAGGTGAACCCAGGTACAGAACATATGGTGAATTATCCATCTGCATGCTTAGGAAAACAGTCTGTCAAAATGGCAAAATCTTGGGCTGGCAATGCAATTCAGTTTGTCCAGTACTTTCCCAGCCTGCACAAAGCTGTGGTCTCCATCCTGGGTACCCTATAAGCCAGGGGTTGTGTTTATATTACACACCTGTAATCTCAGCATTTTGGAATCAGTAGGAGGAGGGTTGGGTATTCAAGGTCAGCAGTAGCTACACAGAGAATTTGAATCTTGCCTTGAGACCCTGTCTTAAAAAATAAAACAAAACAAAACCAAAACAACTGTCTTAGTTAATCTTCTACTGCTGTGAAGGGACACCATGACCAAGGCAACTTACAAAAGAAAGCATTTAATTGGGGCTTGATTACAGTTTCAGAGGCTTTGTCCATTATTATTGTGGGAGAGATCATGACAGAACGCGTGACTTTGGAACAATAGCTGAGATTTTGCATCTGATCCACCAGCCCAAAGCAGAGTTGGGGAGCTGTCTAGAAAGGGTGTGGGCTTGTTAAACCTCAAAACCCACGCCGAGTGACACATCTCCCCTAACAAGACCACATCTCCTAAGTCTTCCCTAACAGTTTCATCAACTGCAGAATAAACATTCAAATACTTGAACCTATAGGGCCCAATCTCATTCAAACCTCCACAGTAACAAAAGAAGACTTCGTCTCACAGAGACATACAATTTATTGTGTTGATAAGCAGATAAATCCATCCTCTACTCTAGAGAAGCAAGCACCACAGAAATCCCTCAGTGGCGCCACAAGCAGGATACCCAGAAACACAAGAGACCTAAGAACAATTGCCTTTCAAACTTTACACTTCCGGACCCTGGGCATAATAGAAACATACTCAGTGCTGTAGTGACTTCAATCTGGGAATCATTTTCAAAGAGCACCACACTGACGTCATTATCAAATCACGTGACTAGACTGTTTCACTGCAGCTTCTCAGATACATTTATCATATTTATTTATTTTAGCATGTGTGTGTATGCATATGTACTATATTGCACATATGAAGTTCAAAGATAATTTATATGGGGTGATTCTCTCTTTCTATCATGTAGGTCTTGTTGATCAAACTCAAGTCATCAAACTTGCTGGCACTATCCTTTACCCTTTGAGCCATCTTGCTGGCCTCAAGTTACTTAATTTTAAGAACTTGGAATATTTGTCTGAACAAGACATAGAAAGGCTTTCAGGGCCTGTGTCAATCAACAATAGGCTGAAGAGGACAAGGGAATTAGGTGTTCGTGACATAATAAGCTATAGCTATACCTGAGTGGCTTTAGCCAGAGATGTGGCCACAGGTATGCTGGCAGATAGCTTACAACCTGCTCTCCATTGAAAGACCCTCATCTGTAGCATTTACCTGTTTCCTAGTGTGTCTTATCTGACTGTGTTAAATTGCAAGCTACGGCTATGGCAGGTCTGAGCTGAAAGTGAGGAAACGTGTGTTTGGTCTGCTCTCCAGGGCTACAGGGCCACCTCCAATACACCTCTGGTTGAGCTAGGAAACATGGAACCAGCTTCCCCAGGATCATGCTTTGTCCATTGCTGTGCCTCAGTGTGAGCAGAACTGGTGCAAAGATAGTTGGGTGCTTAGAATAGTCCACATTTGGAACTCAAAGCTTCGTTGTTTTTTCTTTAAAAAAAAAAAAAAAGGGAGGAGGGGGATGAGAATGGGTTCACATCATTGCTATCTACCCCGTGACCAGAACTCCAGGTCCAAGGGCATCTTGGTTTTCATGACCTGTAACAACACTGGAGTAGCAGCCCAAAGTCAGCTGTCTGTGACACATTGTCCTCAAGTTGTAAGGCAG